>NC_086345.1:8313481-8952369 GCF_032445375.1 Bacillus rossius redtenbacheri | reverse complement strand
CAGATAAAAAAAATTTGTGGTTTGAGTTAAGTTAACACAATTTGCAGATAGAGTTCCTGATTTTAGTTACATTTCAGTGGCAAATTGTGTATTAACATGCATTTTCCCAACTATTACAGTTCCCCATGATATTGCACCTTACTATGTAACCATGTATATGGAATTAAAATATCTAATGATTCCGAAAACTTAGTTCATCAGATGAACTTTTGAAGGGTTTAATGTTTTTTATACGATTGTTTGGACTTTGTGACCTATGTCCTTGTCGTGCGAAGTGTTACTTGTGCCCCTTCTGCGTGTCGTATAAACAGTTCGGCGAGATGGCGGGCCGCGTGCAGTCGGGGTCGTTTGATTTGTATTTGGCTGTCGTTTCGTTGTCACGGTCGTATTCACTAAATCAGACTCTTAATGTATTCATGGTCCTCCGGAAGAAATTCGTCGAAACAAAGGACAACGATAGCAGGTAATATTTTGTTATTTCCGACCCTTGAGACGTGGATTTGGATTAGAGAAGAGTATGTATTTGCCGAAGAGAAGCCTGTGGTTAAAAATTAGTTAACTGAGCTGTTTTTAAGTAATGCAGTTTGTGTATTCGCCTCGAGAAAGGCATTCGGGACATTGAAATATCTATACCGGGAGAGCCAGAAAATTCTCCCGGCCATCGAGGCCTCCACTCCCTGGGAAAGACCTGGCGCTCGGACTCTCTCACCGCCGCCCGCCACACGGCCGTGCTCACCAGCTGCTGGGTGCCGTGCTGCAGCTGATCCTGCGCGGAGTGAAGAACCGCGCGCAGCTCCGACACCTCCTCCTCGTGCTGCCGCCGCACGCCTGCGCACACACGCACGGAACACTGTCCCCCGCACGTCCCTCCACGCCGTGTGCGCTGGCTGCTATCTCGTCGCCACCACGCCCTCTTCCACCGGCCGTTCCAACTGGCACACTGGCCTTCAATAACACTCTTTCCTTCGGCACAAGCGAGAGACAGCAAATACACGTGTTTCTTACATCTTCATTCCTCGGCGAAATCACACAGATTGGCAGGGACAGGAGTTTACGGGTTTTAGTTTCAGGGCTAATTTCATTTTTAAAACAGGTGATTTCGGTGTCATTGGTTTCATTTGTTTATTAACTAAGGTTTATTCATAAAAATAGCACGCTATCAAAAAAAAAAAAACTTTTAAATGTTTCATAATGCTTACTTAATTCACCAAAAAAAGTTTAATTGGGACTAATATACATAGTATGTTCTTAAAAATATGATATTTTTTAATAAACATTAATAACTTCTCGAAACAATAAAAAATGAATCTGTAAGAAATTGTGAGTTTGAAAAATGTACCAGAACTGTAATGTAAAAATGAATTACTAATAATAGTTAAAAGATCAAAAAAGTGAAATTAAAACAAAAAAATTGCTTCTATTTAGTATATAAATTTAGTGCTAAATATGTTACATTCCCCAAGTTAATTATTTTATATGAAAAAAATCATTGTTGGGGGGGGGGGGGGGGGGTTGTAGGGCCTTAGAGAGCAAAAGCCCTTCCCGAGTTCAAATTTTATTTTTAATTTGATTTTATAGGGTATATTTATGTTAAAGTAATAACTTTAATTCCCGTATTAAACTTTTGTTTCATCAAAAGTTGTTTGAAACTATTAAATAACAGTATTTGAGACCATACATTTGTAAATATTCCAAGCCTATCTCTGACTTATTTAGAAGGGGGCCTAAATGTCATGGTTTGCAACTGCATCCATTCTTTGTACAACAGCCCCTCCCGAGACGTGTTCCTGAAGCCGCCACTGGATAGAGAGATAGAGAGATAGAGAGAGATAGAGAGAGATAAAGAGAGATAAAGAGAGATAGAGAGAGAGAGAGAAATATATATGCTTTGTATATGGGTAACTACAAACAAATTATAAAAAAAAATTGATTGAGGCATTGCAAAGCATGGCAGGTATTAGCTAATCAAAAAATTAGTAACACACTATTTACAATGAATGTTATTATGAAAAAAACCATTGCAAGAAACATTTTCGTTGAAAATATTTTTTGCAATAGGTACATATTTTGATAGTTATTATAGAAATTGTTATTTTGACCTGAATATGGTACTGGTGTTTGTAAACCAATTTTTAAAAACATATAGGAGTAAAAACTGGAAGATCAAAACCTATAGGATAGAAATTTTCTCTAAATAAGTTAGGTGGAAGAAACATTACCTACAAGTTAATGAGAGTCGGGGTGATAGACACTCACTCACTCACTCTCTCACTATATACATATTATATATATATACATATTATATATATATATATATATATATATATATATATATATATATATATATATATATATATATATATATATATATATATATATATATATATATAAATTGTAGAAGCTTGATTTTAAAGAGCCTTTAACTTCTTTATGTTTTTCTATTGCTAGACTTTGTTTATGTGGATTACCTTTTTTGTCTGGGTTTTATTCTAAGGATTTAATGTTGTGTGTGTGTATGTGTGTGTGTGTTTGTGTATATATATATATATATATATATATATATAAAATTTTTTTATATAATCGAATTATCCAAAATAATGTTTTTAATTTTTTTACATTATTATTTCATTTAGGTTTATTATTTTAATATTTATTTAATTTCTATAGCTTAAAAAGAGTTTAACAGTTAGAATAATTAGTTAGCAACTATTATTTGATCTTCGTATTACCTTAATTATATAGACACACACACACATATATAGAGACAGAGAGAGAGAGAGAGAGAAGAGGGGGGGCGGGGCAGTGAGATGTCAGGGCCAACACTCTCCCCTCTCTGGAGCAAGATAAACGATGGCCGAGACACCACCTGCTCTCGCGGAGGCGCTGGTGACGAGACACTGCGAGGTCACATGACCTACACAGCCCCGGGGTGGACGACACTCACTCGTCAGAAGCGCGTGGCTGTGTTGCTGCTGCTTCTTGAGCGAGCTCTGCAGTTGGCGGCACTGCTGCTCCTGTTTCCGCAGGCGGGCGTCGAGGGCTTGCAGCACGGCCCGGTCCGCCTGGAACGCCTGGCCTCTCGCGGTCGCCGCCTTCGGCTGCTGGTCACAACCCCGTGCACTATCTCCGAGGGGGAAAGCACTAGAGTCTCAGCAATGTGCACACGAACAACCACGACTCAGTTCGGGTCGTCGCCGTCACAACTCCCGGCGCCACGAACGACTGAAACGACAGTCGCTCGCAAACCTGCCACACGAGCACGGCGCGAGAGGCCACGAGACACAGCTGAGACAAGGAACAGTCCATGTCGCTCACCCCGAGTTGGCTGCACTGATGTTCCCTGCCGAGTGGTACCCACCACCAACCACTCATTCATTACTGCGAGTTGCAACTGGCATCCAAGCCTGTGTTCCCGCAACACTCTCTCCACGCATTAGAAATATGAGTTATGAACTCGGGAACGTATGAGAAACAATCAAAAAGTAACCAAGACGAAAAAAATCGTCATAGACAGATGAATATCTAATAAGTAGAGACCTGAAATATTCGCGGATTCATTTCGTGACAGGCTAGAATACAAAAAAAGTTTGCCCTTTTTACTGCATCAGTGATTGGGCCGCAGTTCATCTGAAGTACTCTGGACCAATGAAAAACCTTTTAACAAAAGAAGTATCGAATCACCAGCATCCCAGATAACAGGTGTCACGAGTCAGTAGCCAATGAGCAAATGTAATTTTCCCGCGTGCATAGAGGATCATGGAGTATATCAATACAGGTCATTGATATCGCGAATTTTTCCGGTCTCTAATAATAAGTATAACATTGCGACTGAGCAAGATGGCTGCTTTTTTAGACGCACACACCAGCAGTAGCAGAGAAAGTTTAATAATGCCGACTGATGCAAACGGCTTTGGTCAAACACACACTGCGACTACACCACTCACCACCCTGCCACACGAGAACCAACATCACACTGATGTCTGCGAAGAGCTGATGCATCGTCGCGATGCCCAAGGGAGATGGTTTCTTGATACTTGGACCCTCTGGTGAGGCATTCTGGTTCCACTGCCACCAACCGTGCAATTAAGGAGCGAAGGCATTCGTCACCGAAAACCCACGAAAGTTTGGTTCCGTTGAATTTGCTGGCACCGTGTATTCCCAGAAGATTACGCAGGCAAAGGGCGTACTGTTAACATTGAGTCATATTGTAATCTGTTCCAGAACCATTTGAACTCAGAAGGAAACATTGTGGTCTGACCTTGCAGAATGAAAGTGAAAGGCCACACACAGCAGATGCGACGGTTGGAAACTCCAGGATGTTCCGCACCCTGCATGTTCACTGAGCTGGCAGCAGTGCGGGGTAGGGGCAACAACAGAGAACCTCAGGCAGTTACACACTCGTACAGTGGAAGAAGAGCTGCCAAACTTGGAGAGGAAATATTTTGAAAAGTAATGACTTGCTTTAATCCTGTTAGAAAAAAATAAGTTTGGCTTATTCTTTTCAGGTTTCATAATTTAAAACTAGAGGTGGGCCAATCAAAACCTCAAATACCATCACATTCTTAGTTTTCAAAGGATTCTATATTCGAGGAAAACGATTTGAAGAAAAATATTGGATGAACTAAAATAATTCAAAAAATTTAACAATGATAACCTCTTAAGTTTACTAACATAATTTGATCCCGGAAACTTAGTTTGTAAAACAATCTTTTGGAGGGTAGAATCTTTCAACATCATCATTAATATTTTTCATTTAATATACATTATTTTATATTTGACACTTGACACCTGGATTAGGTTTCGAGGTGTGTATTAGATGTACTCTCTGGGATTCTGATTCGGAAAAACCGGCATCTGACCCATCGCCATTTACAACTATTTGATTATTCCATTCGGTGTGGTCCTTAAACTTCAACTTTCCGCAGGCGTCTGGACCGCCGCTAGTTGTTCAGCGCTGGGCGGCCGTGCGACACTCTGTCCCTTGCCCCACGCCGAGTTAGCTGCGCTTCAGACTTTCTCCGCCTGCCCACACGTGCGCTCTCTAGTGACGCGTGCAGACACACCTCAGGGCCTCATGCCTATGCGCGTCCGGTAAGACACCGGCGTTGCCTTTCAACACAGCTCCATGCCCAGGGCACCTCTGACGTAGGTAGCCCCAGCTCTAGGCCCTAGACTCTATGAGGGAGCAACAAGGTCACTTCGTCATTATTAATGCTGGTGTCACTAGGCCCTACACCAATGTAGAACATCACACAGAGTAACGTTCAAGCATTATGTAGAGAGCGCAACAAACTATAAATAGTAATGCTTAGGAATTCACATACAGTAAAACCTTTTTAAATCCCGGCTCAAAGAATATTTCATGTATAATAAATTTAAAAAAAAAGTTTAGCCATTGAATTATGAATACAAACAGTTTTAACCCTATTTTGAAAATTGAAGAAATCGCAAAATTGCAACCGTTGCATCGCAATAAGGCTTGCTAACAAACAGTGAGCACATTAATTTGAATGATACTTGCAGTGAGTGTGTTTGATTTACCATAATAGTATGTAGGGCATGTGCCTGTTTTTCTACAACAACCAGTTGAAAAAAAAAAAGAAAAAAAAATGGTGTGTCCAAAATGTAATGGTATTGTCTACCTTAAGCAATCGAACAGTTCTAATCACGGCAAGAGTACCCTTCGTTTAAAATAATATGTCTAAATTTCCAGTGGTGGATCCAGGATTTTGGGTTGGGGAGGGGCTTGACCCAGCTGAGGCTGGGCTTTATCAAGGCAAACACTAAAAAAAAAGTGGACCCAGATGCTTTTGGAGGGGGAGCTTGAGCCCCTTAGCCCCCCCCCCCTCCCCTCTGGATCCGCTACTGTAAATTTTCAAGTATCAGGAGGAACCGTGCATATATGTAGGGCATGTGCCTGTTTTTCTACAACAACCAGTGAAAAAACAAACAATGGTGTGTCCAAAATGTAATGGTATTATCTACCTTGAGCAATTGAACAGTTCTAAATCATGGCAGAGTACCCTTCGTTTAAAATAATATGTCTGAATTTCCAAGTATCGGGAGGAACCGTGCATATCGTCAGCTTACTTCTAAAACCTCGTAACTCCATTTCAGTCAATTTTACAGGAGAACTCACGAGCTTTCGGAGCACCGTTTCGACTGACAAAGATACAAGTTTTTTTTTTTTTTTTTATAATTTGCGAACAGAAAAGGGACTAAGTGGAGTTGGCTTACGAGGGTTTTTTATCAGCACATGCGCTACGGGGGAAAAAAAAAGAAAAAAAATTACACCAAACACATCCGGAATACTATCACAACTCAGATGCCATAGTCTTGCACATATTCTTATATAATGTTTTCCAGAGTGCAACAATGCATTATTTGCCGTAAGTCCCAAAGTAAGTATAATATTGCGATAGTCTTGCAGTGCCTAGATGATGATATTTTCCTGCTTATGGTAGAAATATCTCATAAACTCAATTTTTTGAGTTACGATAGTCTTGTACTCAGGGTGCGCTATGTAGGGCATGTGCCTGTTTTTCTACAACCAGTGGAAAAAAAAAAAAAAAAAAATGGTGTGTTCCAAAATGTAATGGTATTGTCTACCTTAAGCAATTGAACAGTTCTAATCACGGCAGAGTACCCTTTGTTTAAAATAATACGTCTATATTTTCAAGTATCAGGAGGAACCGTGCATAGTAGGGCATGTGCCTGTTTTTCTACAACAACCAGTGAAAAAAAAAAAAAAAATGGTGTGTTCCAAAATGTAATGGTATTATCTACCTTAAGCAATCGAACAATTCTAAATCACGGCAAGAGTACCCTTCGTTTAAAATGATACGTCTGAATCTCCAAGTGTCGGGAGGAACCGTGCACCATGTTGCAGGGGACACGAGGCGGGCAAGCGCGTCGCCGCCATCGCTCTCACCGCGCGGGGGGGGAAGGCGCCGTGCTCCAGCAGCATGAGCCGGTGCTCCAGCGCGTCCTTCCTGCGCAGCAGGGCGTGGCAGTCCTCGGCCAGGCGCGCGCGCAGCTCTCTCAGCCGCCGCGCGTCCTCCTCGCGGCTCGAGCCGCTGCCACGGCCGTCCGAGAGATCCTCGGCGTCCTCCTGCCCGCACGCAACACACAGCCGAGTGTTCCTTCGTGAATAAATAAACACACTACAATTAAAGGTGTATGAAAAGAGCATTTTCAAAATTTAATACATAGCATCTATTATGTGATTTTCAGCACTTTGTAGCTTTTAAAAAAAATTGTTTACTCGTGTTTATTCTTGTTGATTTTGTTGTTGTTGTAAATAATTAAAGCGCATGTGTACAACGCACATATAGGTATGTATTAAGTAATGACAAGAGTGAATTTTAAAAATGGAGTTCGGAGGTTTTTTTTGGGGATTACAGTTGCACGTTTCGAAATTACATTTGATAAACGTTGAAGCATCGCAAATGATCGTGGTAGTTGACAAATTTTCGCATCTATTCAGCATTCATCGCAATTGCGAATTTCATACACCTCTAACTATAATGAATTTCCCGCCTGGTTCGATGACATTAAAAAAAAAAAAAAAACTATTCCAAAACAAATTAATATGCACCAAAAACGGGGTTTGTCTGTGAAGTTAGTTTACTGACGATAAGTTTACGTGATAACGTCATAAGAAAACATTGATGAAAAATTGCATACAAAACCACATTAACTTTTCACTTCACTTTATAAACAGTTGACGAAACAGTTTCACGTGTAGGTTTGTGTGCTGCCGCTGTCTCTCTTCTACTCAGACACATCGGCCGACGGAGTGGAAGGGAGATAGATGCGTCACAAGCCGATCGTGCCTCTCTATCGCTTGTTCCGCGCTCTCGCTTGCACGCTCGGCTCGGGCGGAACGTGACAATGTGTCATGCTTTTCCGTGCGTGCAGCTGGCATTCATCGATTTACAAGACGTTATCACGTCAAAAAAATACTGTGGAAATTGTGTGAACGGATCGTTAGGTCGGGATGGCAAACATCTTACATAGGTAATTCATAACGAACTATTAAAATAAATTTTTACAGTATTTTTAATGTTGCTATACTAACCTAACCTACCATCCACAATATTTTTTTTAACGTAGTTAACCCAATCAACCGTTCTCTCGACATGACAAGTGCATGTAACACAGGGGCGCAACAACAGGGGGGGGGGGGGGGGGGAAGGGTATTTTGCCCCCCCCCCCCCTGAAACCTTGAAGTGGGGGCAAACAGGGGCAAAGAAAGTGCTGTGTAATCAGTTTTTAAATAATAAAACTGCTTAAATAGCACCATTTTCCACCTTGAAATACATTTTTTCCCGGGGGAGGACCCCCGGACCCCCCGCTTCAATAGGGGGATCGATGATTCTTTATAAAAAGGTATATTGCCCCCCCCCCCCCCCTTTGGAAATTTAGTTGTTGCGCCCCTGATGCAACATGTTATGCTAATGTAAAACTTTTGCCGGGTCGATGATAGAAACGCGGCTTAGTGGGGCGGGCGAGACTCACCGCGGCGGGGAGACACGGCTTCCCGGAGTCCAGCTCCACCACGAGCGAGCGCTGGCTCTCCCAGCCGCAGCTCTCCAGGCCTGCCACCTGCACCGCCACGTCCCGCCCGGCACCTGCGGAGGGTGGGGGGGTCACAGGCACTGGGGCCGAAACTACACAGCACAACATCTGAACAGGCCAGCTTATTCTCTCACCTCAAACTTTTCCCTTTCTCGACACCATTTCAATGTTTGCAAGATTAAAGCCCGTCGCACACGGTACAACATTCCTTACAACGTTGCAAGCCAGGAGTCGTACTGGCTCTACCACTAGTTTCTTCACTCGAATTCAAACACTGGATACTAGCAGCTGTACGAGCTGGGTAACTTCTGGTTTTGCGTAATAGACAGCGTCCTATTTTCGTTGCTTGGTCTGTTCCAATATTTTAAGAAGTGGCCAATCAGAACTCACGTAAAACAGCACGAGGGGTTGTTCACACTTTCAAGCGCGCATGTCGTGATAAACATGGGCGGAAAGGAAGTGGAATAGTGACCAACTCCTCGTTTTAATAAATGCAAACACAGAAGAGCCTTGTTTGTATGCAGTAAAAAAAATGTGAATTATCATAATAAAAATTTGTTGTGGAGAATATTCTCTTAACAAAACTAGTAAGGCAGCTAGAATCGTGTGCAGCAGAAACTTGTAGCGCACCTAGTGTTTCAGCTTGTAGCCTACACAATACAGAAAGCAGTAAGCATTCTAGTAAGCAAACTAGTAGAAAATATTGTACCGTGTGCGGTGGGCTTAAGTAACTAGTACAATCTTTGCCTCATCTGTACTACTGTTTTACCATTTATAGCTGTATATTTAGAACTATTTTTGACTGTGCCTGTAATACTGTTTTACAGCCCCCTGTGTATACTTGTATTTGCTTTTATCTTTATAGGCTATATTTATTATACCTGTATTGCTGTTTTTTTTTTCTTACATGTCTTTAATTTTGTATATTTAACATTTATCTAATATTTTGACGTGTTCCACACAATTGTGTAAAAACATTGGTATAGTCAAATGGACAAAAAAATATATGGAAAAAAAACTGAGCCCATTTGAAACAGACTGCATTAAGTCTATGATGCCAAGTCAAGCCTCGGTTTTCATAGATGACGGACCTTTAGTCACCACATCGCCACATGAATACGATCAGGTCCGTGGTACCAACTGCGGCAAGTAACGCCGTACCAGTGTGAACACTGTGAACGAATAACCAATGGCTGTAGGCTGTCTGTGCAGAGAATCCTTACTTTCAACACGACACATATGTTTGATTTTTACGTCATGACCAGAGACCCACAAATTTCTCAGATTCTTTTGGTCGCCAGTTAGACTGTGGACATTTATAATTTGAGTATCAGTTCACAATTGTTCTGCCACTTTCCTCTACGACAGAGGGGCCAAAGAAACCGGCCGATAGGTACAGTATTCATAGGACTATAAACTTATAGCCTGACGCCAAATGAATCCATAAAATTTCCAGATCTCTACTCATTTTCTCTCCTACTGGAGAGCTGTAGAACCTCCCATTATTTTGTTTGGTTTTGATTTGATTCTGTCTCTCAACTGCTGGCCGGTGGCTGACTGGCCCACAGCCGTACCGAGAGTGGAAGAAACAATTGCGAACCCATCACCGACCATCAAAGCAATGCAGTCCAACTGAGACCAAGAGAATAAACAAAATATTTGGGTCTCTAGTTATGAGCTTATACAATGGCTGTATGTAGTGAGAGGATACACACAGTGTGTACAAATGGTCCCACTTTGGGTTAGACAATTAATTATGTATGTTAACCTCTATGTAAAAGGCCTGTGCTTAGATAAAATCAGTTCATATAAATATGAGTTATTCCTACTAGGCCACAGTTAGGTATTTACTTGAAATTCATCCGCGCGCAACAATAGCGCGGGACACAAAATCTTTCATTGAATTCAAATAAATGAATATCAGATTAACATTTTTCCATTAAATAAACAACGGCGTCAAATTAATCGTTTACCGTTGAATTGTCAATAGCTCCTTACATGGGTCTTTGCAATTTTTTGTTTCAAACGTTCATTTCTGTGCATAGAGTATCAATCTCATAGATATATACACATTAGAAATGAACAGTTTTCAAGTAATAAAATTATTTACATAGAACAAAAAATATCAATTAAAATAAATAATCATGTAATCTGGGTGGAAAATGGTGCTATTTAAGCAGTTTTATTATCTAAAAATTGATTACACAGCACTTTCTTTGCCCCCGTTTGCCCCCACTTCAAGGCTTCAGAGGGGGGGCAAAATACCCTTGCCCTCCCCCCCACCGGTGTTGCGCCCCTGCCACAGCCGTACCGAGAGTGGAAGAAACAACTGCGAACCTATCACCGATCATCAAAGCGATGCAGTCCAACTGAGACAAGGTTCTGGCCTTATACAATGGCTGCATGCAGACTCGAGTGGAACAACGCGCAGAAGGGAAGAGGAAGGTAGATGAAGGTGACCTCCAGCTGCAGATGCGGCACGCTGCTCCAGCTGCTGCAGCTGCAGGGAGAGCCGCGCCATCTCCTCGCCGCGCCGCGCGCGCTCGTGCTCCGCCCTCTGCCGCAACTCCTCGCACTCCTCCTCCAGCTCCGTCACCTGCCACAAGATCCCCCACCACCGTCACCACCCCCGCACGTCGTGTGCTGCAGTCCCTCGCCCGCTAGTGCCCGCCCGCCCGAGCTCTTTCCCTGCAGACGGTGCCCCACACTCGGAGAACTGCACGGACTGCAACGTCCTTCGTACCCGCTCACGTGTCGCAAACCGGTTTCACGAGTGCAACGTGTGATTCTAGGAAGCCTCTTGACGTGAGACCAATTTGTTTCCTGAACATAAGTATCCCGGTACAAGCAGCAGACGTGATAGGACAGTCCCGTGGACGAGCTAATTGCTGCTGTTGGCCCGCACTGCCACCCGGTGTGAACTGACTCCAGACAGACAGACAGACAGACATCTGCAGTCTTCATGGCTCGCGTGCCGCCCGAGGTAAGACGGAAGCACGCCCGAGCAGGTTGAGGTGCGTCACGCCCGCACCCCTGGCACGTCTGAGGAGAAGAGACTCTCGCGAGGATGCGGCGGCTGACTGACCGGAGTCCTGGACCGTCTCGGAAGTGTTCCAGCGCGGGAATGGTTGCTACAAAAATAGAATCTTAGAATTCCCTGACTTTTCCCTGTTTTCCAGAAATTTAAGAGAAATATTACCTGACTTTCTTTTGAAGTACATACCATAAATATTAACGTGCATATGCTTAAATGTAATATAAAAATTTCAACATGAGGTAATATAAGTTTTTTTTTGTGTTATTTTGACGGCAGAATTGCGAATTGCGAATGTGTTTTTTTTCCTTCGACATGGCTGGTGAGAGCTCTTCGACCCATATTGCTGAGTTGAATACTTTTGTAGCACAAAGTGCAGTACGCAGAATTTATGTTTTTAGCAGAGGGTTTGATATGCAGTTGCAGTGTGACTTAAGCAGCAGCCTTTTAGCGGAGTCATTCGGTCGCGGTACGAGCGCATCAAAACAAAGCTTTGTTTGAATTATACGCAACTTTAAAATTTTCAGAATTCGTAGAATTTTCCCTGACATTTCCCGGAATTCCCTGACCATTTTAATTTCCCTGACAATTCCCGGTTTTCCCGGTTTTCTAGTCCTGTAGCAACCATGGCGGATGCAACGAGCTGACAGAGAAGTGGTTCCCCTACACTAGCTGCCGACCAGTAGCGTGGCCGGGAGTGGTCAGCCGGCGGGTCGGAGGGCGAGGGACGGAGGGCTGTCAAGTGTGCTCTGCGGTGACGGTTCCCGACGCTAGAGGCAAGATTGTGCGGTGAATAGCGATAAAACTGAAATAACAGTGAGTTTAAGTCAATAAACGCCAAACACTGAAATGGAAGTCAATAACACTGAATAACACTGAAATGCAGTGAAATTCACCTAAATTATCTTTTTGTAACTATTAAAATACAAAAATAATGTCATAACTCTTCACTTTAGGTTTTTATTAAAAAAAAAAAAAACCTAAAATTATACATAAGGAGTAAAAAAAAATATATTTAGTTTCTACATATGGTTTTTCAAATTAAAGTAAATAAAAGCAGTCTGTAGCTGTCACCATAGTCATGGGTAAAGGCCCATAGAGGAACATTACAAGAAAATGTACATGTATACAGATTTTGGGGTTTAAACTTTGCATTTCTTTTTTACATGCTTTATATTAGCTTCACCTGTATGTTTGTCTGTCCGTCTGTAACTCTGTCTGTCCGTCTGTAACTCTTTCGACTAAGAGTGAGTGACTCATGACTGTAAAATGTCCCACCCATTTCATTACGTTCGTTAGCCGAGCGGTCTAAGGCGCGCGACTTCTGTGACGTCAGCTTTCGGATTCAGCGATTGTGGGTTCTACTCCCGGCCACGCCGAAAAAAAAAATGTTTTTTTTTCCCCGGTAAATTCTAATATTATATCCATACATCTAACTGCAAATGATTCGTAGAGACTTTACCATTTATTTGTGACGTTGCAACTCCAAATAGTTATCTCAGATGGTAATAGGTAGTGTCGGTAACTCATTTCCCTATGATAATTATACATAAATATAGTTTAAAAAACTAAAAAAACATGCTTTTAAAGAATATCAAACTAAAAAGTTAAAAATAAATATAGTTTAAAAAACTAAAAAACATGCTTTTAAAGAATATTAAACTAAAAAGTTAAAAATAAATATAGTTTAAAAAACTAAAGAAACATGCTTTTAAAGATTATCAAACTAAAAAGTAAAAAATAATTTTAAAATTAAATTTATGACAATAGTATATAAGCAATACTAGTATAAATGAGAAAAAAGCATGGGGCGCTTAATATTCAAAAAATATGGCACAAAGCATTCAACAAAAATGATAACATACGACAAACAAGGCACACATTATGTATGTTGAAAACACATTTGTGCACGAATCCTACAAAAAACACATTTAGACGCACAACCAAAAAAAGGACACATTTATGTACACATATTTGTCAAAAAAGACACTCATTTGGACACAATCTCAATAAAATGACTAGTATAAATGAGAAAAAAAAAAGCTTGAGGCGCTTTGTGCCATATTTTTTGAATATTAAGCGCCCCATGCTTTTTTCTCATTTATACTAGTATTGCTTATATACTATTGTCATAAATTTAATTTTAAAATTATTTTTTACTTTTTAGTTTGATAATCTTTAAAAGCATGTTTCTTTAGTTGTTTAAACTATATTTATTTGATAATTTAATTTTTTTTTTAATTGCAGATTTTTGTTTAACTTACTCTCATCAATATATTTATGTAGAAGTATTTCAAGTGCCTTACCACAAACATTTGAAGCAGTTGACATGTACTTTCATGCAGGGGCGTAGCCAGGGGGGGGGGGGGGGGTTTATAGGGGTTCAAACCCCCTCCCCCCTTAGCACAAAATCTTTAATTAATTTCTTATTCATCACTCAAACAAATTTCATATTAAAAATTAATTAAAATTTTTACCATTACAATATTTAAAATTTAAAGAACCGAAAACTGCTAAAATAGCACTTTTTTTTACATCTTAAAATCCATATTTATACGGGGGGAGGGGGGAGCATGCTTCTTAACAACCCCTCCCCATACACAAATCCTGGCTACGCCACTGCTTCCAAGACGACTACTTGTGCTTGGTCGTGTGCGGCCGTGCCCGGGGTACCTGTCTCTCGAGGCTGGCGCGCTCCTCCACGGTGGACAGGCGGTCCTCCCCGCTGTCCTCGCTGCGGCCGTCCCGCGGGCCCCAGGTCTCCTCGTACTCCCGGATCCTGGCCAGCAGCTCCGCCAGCTTGTCGTCGCCGGCCGCCTGCTCCTGCTCGCTCAGCCGGCGCTCCTCCTCCAGCTTGCCCGCCCAGTAGTCCTCGCAGCGCTCGTATTCCAGCCGCAGCAGCTCCAGGCTGCGCTCCAGCGCGCGGCACCGCGCCGCCGTGTCTACCTCACCCTCCGTCTCCTCCTCGTCTCGAACCACCCCCAACACCTGCAGACAACCCGCGTGCGCACACTTGCATCCAGCATCCCGCGGCGTGGCCAGGATTTTGTATACGGGGGGGTGTCAAGGAGCATGGCCACCCCCCCCCCCCCCCCCCCTTCCCTGTGGGTCACTCCCCCGGGAAAATTTTTGGATTTTTAAGGTGTAACACAGTGCTAATTTTAGTAGTTTTCCGTTCTAAAATTTAAATATTTGTAATGGTATATATTTTAATTAATTTTTAATATGAAATGTGTTTCAGTGATGAATAAGAAATTAATTAAAGATTTGCGTGCTAATGGGGGAAGGGGTGGTGGGGTGGATTTGAACCACTATAACCCCCCCCCCCCCCCCCCTCCTTGTCTTCGTCCCCTGTTTGTATCATTCATGTCCGACTGAAATAAAGCCATTATTTATTGCATCCTTAATTGTGTATTCTTTTGATGCTGTGTGATGTAAATTTACTTCAGTTTATTTATTCAAGTACGTTTAAGTACAAATCATTCAGTTTGCATTGTAACAAGTCATTTTTGTTCGATGGATATTTTTTTTTTTTTTTTTTGGCTTTTCTGTTTAAGTGATTTTTTTTTCATTTCCATTTGCATCTTTTCGGATTATTTTGGTGTTTTCACATCGGTATGTATGTTTAGGTAACGTTTCCATACATTTCTGATTTTTTTTTTTCCATACGACCAGTATAACCTTCCATCACACATTACTAGAGACCTGCAAAATTCGCGGATTCATACCGTGCTATGCTACAATTCAAATAATTATACCTTAGCACTGCTTCTACCATTGGTTCACTGTTAATCTGGAGGACTGAGGGCCAATTAGAGACCCTCACTCAAAGAAGTGTTGAATCACAGGCCACCCAGTCGAGACGACTCACAAGTCAGCAGCCAATGAACAGGTGGCATTTGCCCGAGTGTGTAGAGTGTAGTAGAGTCTATCCTGGAGGTCATTCAATCCACGAATTTTGGAGGTCTCTACACATTACACATCGCAAACAGCGGCGACGGTGACCGGGGATTCACCTGCTTCAACTGGCCCTTCACGAGCTGCGTCGCCGGTGCCGTCTCGCCGGTCTCTCCCGCGGCTGGCCCCGAGCGAGGTTCCTGCTCCGCGGACGCCTGGGAAACAACCAGCAACACGCTCGGCACAATCAACCATCTGCAAACTCATCCAATTATTTACAAAAAATACCGTGTGATGGAAAAGTTTCAATGTTTATAACATACATAAACTATTTACAACATCAGCGTAGGGAATACATACTATTCCCAGTTTAGGAGAAAAAAAAAATAATGTACGACAAAAAGGAACAAACACAAATTATACAGACACGAAACACCAACCTTCTCTCAAGTTTGAATATATCTTTTTTTAATTTATTATAATTTGCAAGAAAATAATGTAGTATCTTTAAGCCTAACTCTATCCCACTTCCTAAACCATACTGAAACCAATGAATTCCAATACTGTCTCTTTCCAATAATGGAAATATAAATTATTTTATATTTCTTACCATAGTGAAAATTTTGTAACATTGCAAGACCCTGATCTTCCCCGCTTTTACGAGTGTTTGTTAGAGGTATCACAGCTGATTACAAAGCTTCAAGGTCATAGTGACTAGTTTTTCATACTGCATTTTTGTCCTTATGAATATTCTAGTAAGTACTTTTGATATTTAACTATTTTAACCATAAAAGCCTGTTAACTCTAGTTTTACTGGTTTTACACTTTGCTGGCTAGGTTATTATGTATGCAAGTGTAAATTTGGGTAATCTATTGCATTTGAATGTTATTTTTATAATTATAATTTTACATCTGTGTTGCATTGTGGTTTTAGAATAGTGAGTAATGTCTTGAGAGAGAGAAAGAAAGAAAAACGTACAGCGACACAGTGGCGCCCAAATGACAGACGATACTTTATCGCATCCTGTGCGAGAGAGAGACAAACATTTGCAGAGACTGAGTAATTAATTAGAAAGAAACAGAGGCGTGACAGAAAGACAGAGACATGTTGACAGAACTGGGGGAAGGCCTGCTTAGTGGGAAATCATTGAAACAATTTTGACGTAAACAAACATGGCTACCACAACAGCCAAATATTCAGCTTATATTGGTCATGTTGACTAACGTATACGGAAGGGATGAGAGTTGCATGACTAATCTGTATGCTTCAGTATCATAATACAACAGGCATACAAAATTTATTCAGTTTGATGGTCAATATGAATTTTCAGATTTTTTTTTACCACAACCGAGTTTATCTTTAACATTGTCGTTAACTTTATGTGTCAAGTAGCATAAAGTATTGGAGTTTTTCAAAACTAAAATTGATCAAGAGTTATTTTCCAAAATCTTCTCCTAACGCCAACGCTCGTAGAGTGCTTCACTTAGTTTATTTTAATTTTAAGCGACATGCTTTTTCTAATATTAGACACTTTTGAATAACAGATTTTTTTTATCCACAAGAGCTGACTATTATTGGAAAGTTTCGTGGTACACTGATATTCTAAATAACCCAACATGCATATATAAACACAGAAACATTATGCAAACTTATCACACACTCCTTAAACTAATAATATAATATGTTAACGAGGAAAGAGGGAAAGAGAGAAAGTAATGTGCTAGCATTGCGAAATGTCTAACAACATATGCAGTGAACAAAGCCAAAATTCAGAATTTACAACTTAATATATATATTCTCTAACTATTTCAAAGAGATACATAAATAACCTACTCTAGTACATACATATTTCCAATGCAGTTGCATAAAATTCTCACTTCGCATTTACAGAGATTTCTGCATTTACAAAATGGTACATAATTTTACTTTCCATGAATAACAATGACAAGCAAAACATTCCGTGGAGATGTATTGTGAAATCAGGTAAATTCTAGCTCCTGATTTTTCCACAATTATTTCCAAGAAACGTTACTCATAACAACATATAAAGATTAAATATTCACATAAACACATTAAAAAATAATGACCTGAGATAAATCCCTACTAATATTATAAATGCAAAATTGTGTTTGTCTGTTTGTCCTTCTTTCACACAGCAACGGAGCAACAGGTCGACGTGATTTTTTGCATATACGTAGATAGTTTATGGGTTGGAGAGTGACATAGACTCATGAAATTCAATCAATTCAGTTTTATAATAGAAAATCATACGAGGTATGTCATAGACACACAAACAGTGAGATTGTGTCATTTCTCTATGTCAGCCACACAGTCATTTAGTAAGGTCTGGCAACTTCCTATTCTTCTCCTTTGCGAAACACATCCGCTTAGTGAAGGTCGCGGCTGCAAGCGAACTAAAGGCATTTCCTTGAATTTGTAACGCGCTATCATTTGTTGCGTCCGTCACATCTTGCCTAGGGGTTAAGCTGGCTCCCCACAAAATGAAGCTGAAGATTGGCGTCAAGAGTTTTGCTGATGCGTAGCCTTGACACACCGAGATTGTGCAATCAATGGGACTCTAAAATCAAAATTTCCCATTTTTCAAGTGTATGTCTTACAAGCTTGAAATTCGGTAGTGACGTTCCTTATACATATCATGATGTTTTCAGCCCGGGCAACCTCTATAACAGAGAACTTGCAGAATTTAGTTTAAGTAGTCACCGTTTGGAGACTGATGTAGCTACATTATGAAGATACTACACACAAAAAAAAAAGCATACAGAATTTTATAGTATTTTTAAGTATAAAGAACTTATAAACTGCAGACCAAAATCATTTTTTAATGGCCAACATTTAAATTAAATTTTTTTTAAAAAACCTCTGCAATGGTTACACAATACTGTAAAAATAAATTCTTCTTAAAAACTGGAGAAAATGTTTAGTTTTTGGATTTTAGTCCATTGAGTTTGACAATGCTGGAGCAGCAGTCTCCTCCACAGCCCCATGACACCACAGCAGACAACGCACAGACGTGTGTTAGCCACCTGATGAGCCCAGCACGGCCGCCCAGCTATGGGTCCAGGGTCTGCCCCCCTCCCCAAATACCTAATATACAACTCTTCAAACATCAAAATTTAAAAAAAATAAAAAATAAAAAACTGACAATGTTATTATAGTTATTATATGATACATGCATATCAAATATCTTGTAAGATTTACATGGAATTATATAAGTAATATACTTGTAATTTTCATCTCACTGTCAGTGTAAACTCGGGCATAAAAAAAAACATCTCAGAACTCAACCTGGCACCTGTGTGTCGAGAAACCGCATACTTGATGTTACTGTATCGTACCAACTACCCAGCCACTCTTTGCATTTGTATTTATTGGCAGTTGTAACGTTTTATAGTCTGATACCATCTAATGGATTTTGCAAAGTTGGTAGTTTTTAGAGAGTGTCAAATTTAGTTAGTTGTAAGGAACCTAAAGCACATGTTGATAAAACGAATACGTCAATTTAATTTTTGTACTCAAAATATTTATTAAAAATTCAATTTTTTAAAATATTGTGCAAATAATAATTTCTGATATATATATGAAATGATAAAAAATATTTGACAAAAAATGTTTTTAATTAAAAAACATCTTGGAAAACTATACTGCCTATTAACTGTCTCTGGGTTTCAATAATCTTGCTTGCTGTGGATTGGATTCAGTATACACCAGGATGGCTACTGTATTGGCAGTGTGATTCGAATGAAGGTGCTCAATTGAACAGAGCTCGCAACAACATTAGCACGCTGCAATTCAAATGTGCCTCAACATCTTTTTGCGACCAATTTAATCCTATCATTAGCGCTGGGAAATTGACACAACAGTGGTTGGTAGCTTCATGTTTGCAAGTGGAGGCCAACACCTTGAATTATATAAAACATAGCAAACTAAGCCCCTGCTTTATTACATTAAAAATGGTGAAACTATCGGCCTTGTCAAAATATGACACTATGGCCCCGTGAACATTATCTTTGCGCCACGGACTCAGTAGCAATGCTAGGAGAAACAAGTTAGCAAAGAGCACTGAAAATGTTACTTGATGTAGGCTTTTGGACATACGCCATTGCGTATGTCCAAAAGCCTACATCAAGTCATGCACTCCCATTGCACAAATCTTTCCAAGATAAAACTGAAAATGTTACACTGTAAGCGCATGAAAACAGAATTCATACAGCATTACAGAGTCAGTCAATGATGAGCATATTTATATTTTAGATAATGGTGAAGGTCATTCAAAGGTGTAGTAGCATACATTCTAGCCTGTCGCTAAACACGTGAACATTGTGGGTTCCTAGCAATGTGGTAAAGGAACTACAGTTACCCTTGCATTAGAGCTGTTACATTCTGAACTCGTATCAAACACTTATGACAAAAGGTTGTCACTGGAATTACTAAAACATCTCTTGATCAGCCATGCGCTCAGCTTGTAGCGCTATCTCCATGATTACATTGTAGTTACCACTACAGAGAAAACAAAATCTTTACCACTTTTACGCAGTTTTAAGATTAAAAGGTTTGATGCAACGGTGTTTGATAAAGTATTTTTTTTTTTTTTTACTTTTTA
Organism: Bacillus rossius redtenbacheri; assembly: GCF_032445375.1. Classification (NCBI taxonomy): domain Eukaryota; kingdom Metazoa; phylum Arthropoda; class Insecta; order Phasmatodea; family Bacillidae; genus Bacillus; species Bacillus rossius. The sequence goes on along the minus strand of NC_086345.1, from coordinate 8,932,236 downwards.
ACATCGTATCCTCACCACACCACCTTGAAAGAGCCACGAGTTTGAAGATGCGGTGTTTGTTTTTACATGCAGATTATAACCATCTCTCTAGCAATATAATATGCACCATTGTCTGTTAAGGATAAGCAATAAGCACAAGAAATGACAAAATAAAAATAACTAACAAAATCTTATTAGCATACACAGAAACCCTTAATATTTTTTTTTAAGTTGTACAAAAAAAAAACTATTTTTTTTAAACAAATACATTCACTAATAATAAAGAAAAAATTATGCTTAATATACTTTATAAATTTGAATATACAAATTATATTTTTCAGAAATTTGTTTTTTTGTTTGTCAAAACTTCGCAGTACATTCTTGTGATGGCTTTTCTGTCCTATGGGCTTCACAAGTACTTCACTGTACACAACCAAAGATATCACAACACTGCTTGTCAGTGATTGGCCAGGCCATTCCTCTTCTCTCCCGACGTCTTCTCCTTAAACAAGATCGATCCATCATTACCAACTGCGTTGCTAAAACACATTTCTTCAAATTCGCAGAGCAAAATTTAACAAACAAAAATGTTAACACTATTTTAAGTTAGTATTTAAGAACAGTACCTTTTAGTGTTAAAAACCATATGTTAATCATTCTATTTCTGCCTTCACCAAAATTGTATGTACTTTACTAAATATGTAATTTATCACAATTTTCCCATCCCCCAAAAACTACTGAAATCAATTAAATTTAATGAAAACATATTAGAAACAATAAGGTATAGTGTTTAACATGCATGTTCACACTATACATGATGTCCAAAAAAGAATGTAGTTTCAATGGTATAATATAACAGAATAATTTAGACTATTTACAACAAATCATACATCAATTTGAAGATAAATTAACCTAGTTTTTATTTAAAATTTTCAATGTGTGCACTTTTAGTTGTACGGCACACATCCAACCTGAAGTCTAATTCTTCCACACACTTTGGTTAACAAGTTGGAGTACTGTAAGCAATGGCCTCTTCAGTTCTATCTCAACTCTGACAGATCATTAGGTAGCGGTGGAACGTAGACACGATCTTTTATTAAGCTCCAAAGGAGAAAATTGCATGGCGTTATGTCAGGTGAACGCGGAGGCCAGTGAAAAAGAGCTCAGTCGTTTTGACCATTACGACCAATCCAACGGTCAGGGACTTCGACTTCCAACCACTCTCGTGCAAACAGATTCCAATGGGGATGAGCTCCATCCTGTTGCCAAATAAAGTTTACAGGTTCACCCTCTACTAATTAGGGAAATTATGCTCAGGAGTCGCCATTTTGCGTAGGTGGCGCTGCAAGCGAGAAAAACAACAAAGCTGTTCTCGCACATGAGCTTAACCAAAACTGTCTTGAGTTACTATTTAATTGTGACCTCGAACCAGCACTCTACAATGCTTACATTTAACACTAGTAAATGTTATAACTGGGACATTCTTCCAGGCAGGCGACAGTTGAAATGCTATACAGTTCTGGTGTTTGCAGCACGGCGACACGGATGACGGGGCTGCTACTTGTGAGAGCAGTCAGGAGGTCAGGCCCGGGCGAATGGCAAACAACGAACTAGTGCTGTTTCGAACCCGCACTGGGACTGAGGAGCCTGGCAGTCCCTGCCTGCTGACCAATCACAGCTCTCCGCCTCACCCCCTGCTTACAGCCAAGCGATCACATTGTCCACATGCTTGTTTGCTGTATTTATATGTATTATGTTTCAATGAACTTTGGCATTAAACCTTTATTTAATCACTAGCTAATGCCTGACATGCGTTGCTATGCCTCTTTCAATTTTTTTTGTAAGTTGTTTAAAGTAGTTTCACATATACAAAGCATCTCTATCTCTCTATTTCTCTATATGTCCCTCTATAGATCTATTTCTCTCTATATTTATCTGTCTATATATATATCCATATCTCTCAATATTACTTAATCTCTCTCTATGCATCTATGTTTCTATATATATCAATCTATCTCCCTATCTCTATATCACAACATCTCTATGTATATATATATATATATCCCTCACTCTATCTCTCTATATATCTGTATCTCTCCCTCTAACTATCCCTCCATACCTCACTTTGTCTATATCTTTACAAAACAGAAGACTAACACAAAAAAAATTTATTTATGTATATATTTTTACCTATTTATAATTTTATCTATCTTTTTACCCATCACAGGTGTGACGTATACACATATAAATATGTACATATTCAAATGAAACATTGTGTCAAAATTTTAAAGCAATCAGTGAAGAACTTTCGGAGATTTAATATTTGGCACAAACAAACATTTACTTTTTTTTATTTATACAGATTTGAAATATTTATAATACATCTGCCAGAGTTTTGTCTGTACACAGAATATATTTAGATAACAAAACTGTTATTTGATGGTAGGATACAGAGACCAAACTAACCATTTTTAAAATTTTATGTCTGTTAGTTTATTAAATCATTATGCACAAACATTTTAATGGATTTTAATGCAATCCATGAACTGGATTAACATATACACTGTAAATATTTGGGAAAATTGCACCCATACAGGAGTGAAAAGCATTTTAGTTTTTAATAAAAATTGTGTATCCTAAACTAATGAAGCAGAACTAAAAGTATCACACAAGAATAATTAACATGCAATAAATACCACCTCCTTTTTACATTTTCTAGATAAAAAGAGGGTAATCATATTTTTATAATAAAAATCATTTAACTGAAGAAAATTAAGCAGGAGGTAAGTAAGGCATAATCCAGAGGTGCCCACTCCCCCCAAACACTATAACTCACCCTCCCCCCCCCCCCTAACCAAATGATGCCCCCCCCCCCACCCGGAAATTTTTTGTGCCATTTTCTCAATGATTTTATAATATTATACTTTTTTAGTATTATCTTTTGTCACATTTTGCATTAATTAAAACTAATTTTCTAATAATAATAATTTTGGTCATATGCGTGTGTGCACTTATTGTCGAAGTGGGGATAGGGACCATCCTGAACCGACAGATGCCAAACTGCTTTTGTTGAGGAAAGTGCGGGGTTGCCAATTTGATATACAAGATCCCTTTCAATTATCAAAGCATCAGAAACGTATTTTCACATTAGAAGCTATAAGTATGTAAATTATATATATATTTTCTCATCATTTGACAACCCCCCCCCCCCCCCCTGAAATTTTACTGACGCAGTCTGCGTCATTACCCCCCCTTGTGGGCACCCCTGCATAATCTACCAACAATTTTCAACCTGTTTCCAAAATTTCACCTTTCACATTTCAAACGTGAAAATACGGTACTTTTGGTTTTATCAAGAAATATTCATTTCACCTAATATACTTCTCGAGAATTTAAGTAACTTGGCAAGAATTACATTTATAAATAATTACATTGAGTATCTTTTTCCATTTTACGAAATTTGATCAATATGGAGATGGTAATTGGAGGTAAGTTTGTTTTTATATTATACTTATTCCTTTTAAAACATTACAGTTCCCAGGAGAGAGAGAGAGAGAGAGAGAGAGAGAGAGAGAGAGAGAGAGAGAGAGAGAGAGAGAGAGAGAGAGAGAGAGGAGAGAGAGAGAGAGAGAGAGAGGAGAGAGAGAGAGAGGAGAGAGAGAGAGAGAGGAGAGAGAGAGGAGAGAGAGAGAGAGAGAGAGAGAGAGAGAGAGAGAGAGAGAGAGAGAGAGAGAGAGTGAGTGAGTGAGAGAGTGTGTGTGTGTGTGTGTGTGTGTGTGTGTATATATATATATATATATATATATATATATATATATATATATATATATATATATGAGAAAAGTCATACCAGAAACACAAAAATTTGTAGTGATACATTTCAACATCACCTACCCTTCCCACTGAGAGCTAAAAGATGCATCATGTGAGGAATAAGCTCATTCTTGTCAGTTTCAAAACAGTTATAACTTTTCACAATAACTGCAAAGCGCTGCAAGCTGGAATCAGTGCAGATCCACACCCTCAGCATTATTTGAAGGATCGGAAGCAAGTCTGCGGTCCGGGCGCCAGCGAACAGGAGACGACACGCCGGCAAGCAAGTGCGTGGACAACAACACTCGATTGTACAGAAGCTGACATCACTCTGTGCCCAACGCCTGTCTTCTTTACTGAAGTGAAACTTGTTTTTATTTTTGCACTATGAGAGTAAAATTTCTAGGGCCGAATATTAATGCAACTCTTTCGTTAAACATTGTTGTGAAACGTTTCTGACGAGAGAAAAAAACGGAGAATAGGTTCATGGCCAAAGAGATATAAAAAGAACACTATGCTATATACGTTGCTGGGCTCATTTTCGTTCTCCTCTTTGTCCTCTGCTCCCAAAAAAAATATTGAACTGAGAGAGTCAGATGAACAAAAGAATAAGACAGTGTGCCTATGCGCTTGTTTCAGAAAATAGATGCAGGTATCATATACCGTGAGCTGTGAGTGCCCTGAATTTTATATTTGCTACCAGCGGGCTCGCGTTCCTCCTTTTTCAACCAGCAGCGTAGAGAGCGCTGTTGAGACAGTCCCTGCAGTTACCCCATGGATAGAGATAGCTGTTATGAATTTCATAATTTGTTCAGAGATTTGGCATGTTCAAAATGGCAGAAATGTTTAAATAAACAGTAACAAGCACAGTTTTTCTTTATGGTTTATTTCAACAGTGGGTAATATTTATTGTTAATTAATCATTATTGATTGATCAATAACTAATAATTTTCTGAGCAGTTATTTTGAAGTGAGTAATAATTTTGTTAATCATATTTATTTAGAAAATTATGTAAAGTTTCGCTCTTTCTCTCTCTCTGGTGTTTTACCCCTGACAATATACCTACAGGTCGAGGTTTGAATTGTCCAAGAAGTTCCATTTCTATTATGTTGTACTGAGGTACATGCGCTATTTGTTTAATCAATATTTGTTTTAGTTTTTTCTGTGCAATCACGAATGAGTTACTCCGAGCAAGAAGGGCCACTCGAATAAACGTAAATGTACAAGACAAGGATCCATGACATCAGTATGAAACGGAAGGAACTCTACGAACATCCCCAAATATGCGATAGTTGGAATGTTTTGAAGACGGTTCTTTATTTAAATTCTTATGATTTTGTAAATGCTTCTAAGATTTATATAATTTGGTGGAAAAGAATATTAAAACTATTAAAATAAACACGATAATTCTAAGATAAGAATTCTTAGCAGGCCAAATTTTCATTTAATGTAAATTTAAAGTTACTTGTTCCACTTACGTACAGATCCTTCGCAGGTTTATGTTCTTGAATGAAATAAGCAAATGAGTATTTCACCGTGTTTTGATTGTTGACGGCTGGAACTAGTTGTGAGAAGGTGAAAAGATGACCACCTGAACCGCGCAGTGTGACCTGTTCACAGAGGTGGAAATGACAGCCAATGTCCTACGGAGAGAATGCACTGAACTCCTAGACGACGAAGTCGAAGATGTTGACACTGCTCATCCATTCAGCCAGTACGGCCTAAGACAGGATGGCCAATGTAATGTTCATGGTGGACAGTCTCCTAGTTGAGACACAACATTTAAATTTTTTCATGTAGCTCTTAGACCGTTGCTTCATTCATCCTTTTTACTTATAAACTGTATTTATTTGGAAATAATCTACCAGCTGCTAGGTCTCTTCAGACACGGCGTGTGTGTCTCCGACAGTGAGGATGAAGCACTCGCCAACTGTCCCGTGTGAATGCAGTTCCTCTCTAACCATTGTTAATTATGATGAGCAGATCTACGTGAGGTAACGTTAAACTTTGTGTGTTTTTCACGTAGCAGTATCTTAGCTCCTTAAGGCTCATTTACACGAGGCCAGTAGCTGGCAACAGTAGCTGGATCCAGTGGACTGGAAAGAAACTGGAAACGTGTAGACGGCCACCACCAGTAACTGGCGCCAGTACTGGCGCCAGTAAAAATGTGTTCCAGTAGCTGACTCGACGAGTCAGCTACTGGCATGCGGATGACCCACTGGAACGCAAAATTCCCGGAATCGCAACAACTGGCTTCGTGTAAACACGTCCTGGAGCACTGCCCAGTGTACTGTCAAGCTAGAAATATGGCAAAGTGGAGCGATAAAGATATTATTACATTGTTAGAATTGTATGAATCGCAGGAATGTTTGTGGAATACGCAAAGTGAAAGCTACAAAAATCGTGGGGCAAGGGAAAAAGCCATCAAATACATGGTAGAAAATACGCTAGTCGCAGCAACAGAGCAGGATATAAAAAACAAGATAAAGGCTCTTCGATCCACATACAGCCAAGAAGTGGGGAAAATTCGAGCGTCAAAGAAATCTGGAGCTGGTTTGGAGGATGTTTATAAGCCGCAACTTGTGTGGTTTTCCAAGGCAGATTCGTTTCTTTGTCAAGTTGTGACATTGCGGACAACCTCTTCAAGTATGGTAAGTAATTGTGTTTTTTGTACGTTCAATGCAAGAAGAAAAGTAATAGGAAATATTATTTTTAAGATGATTGTGTAAAATATGTAATAATTATCAGATAAGCAAAAATGTAAACATAAAGGATTCTAAGAATAATGTTTAGTATCCCATTGAGCTGCAATAAAAGTCACTTTATTTGAGACTCAGTTCAGGTGTAGACTACTTAGTTATTTTAAGAACATTACAAATAGTGTAAACACAAGGTCTTTCATATTTACATAATTAAATCATTTTCAGCTGCCAAGGAACAGCCCCCTTATTACAGAAGTACTGTGCATATCTGTCACGTATTAGTTTTGCTTCATTTTTGAACCGATTTCCTGCTTGGCGTTCACTGTAGTTTATTAGTCCTGTTGCACGAGGAACCAGACGCCATGTACCAGGTACAATAGAGCCTCGTTCATGGTCTTCAGTGTCAACTGTATCATGTGTTATGTAGTTTAAACTGTTTATGCGAAGCCAGTTGTGCAGAGCACATGTGGCTTTTACAATGCGGTCGGCTGTACTGAGCTGAACATTTATAGGTCTTTCAAATATTCTAAATTTGGAAACTAGAATTCCGAACGCATTCTCTACAATGCGCCGGGCACGGGAAAGTCTGTAATTAAAAATACGCTGTGTCACAGTTAGAGTGCCACTTCTTGCATATGGCTTCATTATGTCAACTCTAAGTGGAAACTCATCATCTGCTACAAAGACTCCGCCTGGCGGGATATTTAAATCGTTTTTCTCCAAAGCAGTGTACAAATCACTATGTCGAAAAATGTTTGCATCATTCATCCGACCATTTGCTCCAACATTTATGTAACTGAAGCTATAGTTACTGTCAACAACTGCAAACAATATGATACTGAATGTTGATTTATAATTGTAGAAGTCGGAACCATTGTGCGGCGGATTTCGAACTACTACGTGCTTACAGTCTACAGCTCCAATACATCCAGGAAAATTCCACTTTTCTTCAAATCCCTTCTGAATTGTTTTCCAAGCTTCTTCTCTATCGGGAACCTGCAAGAAAGAATAAAATACATGGCAAAGGTGTCACGCTTTTACCATTCATACAATTATATAAGGATTTATTACAGCGAGTATATTTAATAGTGTTTGGCTCCGCAATACAGTAAACAGAAAATTCCCTAATTCGAATTTACGTGTTATTTTTCACAAAAAAAAATATTATGTATATGAAATATAAGTAATATTGTGCTGAGCAATGTATTAATAGACCTGCCTGGGAGAGTGGATGTGTTTCAAATATTATAAATTATTATTATATCTACATATAACTTTACTATTACTTAAACGAGCGTTATTTTTTGTTGGAAATACAAATTAGCTAGCAATATTTATACAGTTATCTATATAATACCAATATGTCTAGCCTACATCCAGACAGAGCTGTTTTTGCTTTGCTTAACATGCTGAGATGATTCCTCCTAAAATCAAAACATTGTTTCAGGCTACAAATACTCAAACAGCAGATGAGATGACACAAGACTCGGATGAAGAAGGCCTGGGAAGACAACACAATATAAGCGATGTTGCAACATCTATCACAAATTCCAACAGATCCGGTGGGCCGTCACGACCACAAGGGAGGGGACAAAAACGAAAGACGCCATCAAGTGTGACAGCCGTGTCAACAGCTCTCCAAGATTTACGAAAAATAACCGATGACATAAACAAAGAAGAGGACGAATTTGATTGTTTTGGCAAGTTAGTTGCCTGTAATCTAAAAAAATTGCCATTACAGTCAGCTCTGAACTACCAGCTGGAACTGCAACATGTTCTAATGAAACACCGCATGCTTGCTGCAACTGAGAGGCAAACTACTATGCCCAACAGCAAGTTCTCCCCATTCAAGTAGCGATAATACTGACATTTTGCAGCAAGCTGTAGCAAGCATTTCAGATGAATCCGACATGTCTTTTACAACAGAAAAAACATACAAATCTGTAGCATATTGCACCTTCAGTGTAATTATTAGTTTATTGTATGTTATTATTGTTTCATCTTTGTATACAAGTTATTCATGGGTATTTCTTTTTAACTTTTTAACTTTATGCTATAATGTACGTTTATAAGTTACTACGGTTTGTAACTAATAAAATGATGCCAATTGATGTGTTCATTGTGTGTAAAACTAATTACATGATGTTTCTTACCTGTATGTAGTCTTTCAGTGCTGTTAAAACAGCATCCAGTACTTCTGGAAGAAACAGAGATATAGAACATTTGGGCACTCTGTAAAAATACTGCAACGATGCCAAACTGTCTCCAGTTGCTAAATATCGTAATGTAATTTGCAGTTTCGTTCTTGCAGGAAGCGCTGGTCTCATCAAAGTGTCTTCTTTTTGAATAGCATGTTTGACTTGCCCCAGTAGCCATTCGAAATTGTTTTCAGTCATCCTCAAATGGTTCGTATACATGTTGGGGTCCTCGTCAGCAAGTTCACGTAGAAGTGCCTCCGATGCCCCTAAACTGTTGCGCCTACGAATCCACTCTTTAACCCACAATCTGCGCCTCTTATTTTTCTGGTTATGTATTATTACCTCTAATTCTTTAATCAGTATATTCGCAATACAACGTACACCGCAGCGAAGAGCACTTTTAACACGACATGGCGCCATATTGTTCTGCTACTACAACTGGAAACGTGTAGACGTGCACTGGAATCACTAGCTGGGACAGCTCACTGGCCTGTGTTCTGGATCCAGCTACTGTCGCCAGCTACTGGCCTCGTGTAAATGAGCCTTTAGCTACTTGTATTCATAGCATATCCTGAAACACACAAGAAAACACATTCACACAATAAAGCTAATAAAAGTCAACTGCTACTGCTTTCAAATTACATTTATTGGTTCTTGTGACTGTTGTTAGGCTTAAATAAACATAATGAAATGTGAGTTTTTCAATGTTCTAAATATCATGCAAAATATTGTAATCATCTGAAAGCAAAATAGTTTATTGTCATTTTTTTCAGGTACTTGAACAACCCGTCAGTCTTGCAGTACCGCGTTCTCCTTCCGAGTAGTACGTTCAACAGTTCAACAGTTCAACAGTTCAGGGAAGTCCACAAAGAGATATAACAATTATTGAAGTCACCTGAAACTCTCGAAGCCAATTGAAGAAACACACGAAAACAAGCCGTGAAAACTTTTTTTTTTTATAGTTGTTCTTGCAATAGTTTACCCGTTTAGTGAATTTCTGACTGTTGATGTTTGGTGTTAAGGGAAGCAAAATGATGATGGTATTTTTTAAAGTTCCAACATTTATTGTTCGAACATTGTTGGTAAAACATTCCTGAATTTTAAAACTTTACAAGGGTCAAATATGTTCATTCTTTATGTACTAACTGGTGAAGAGTGGTTTCGATTGCAGTTTATGTATACCCTTTCCCCAGATATACTACTGTCAATGAGCCACACAGAAATCATTCAACCAAAAGTTTCAAAAGCTCAAAGAGTAGTGGAAAACATGATCAGTGTACTACCTCTAAACTGAATATCTATTTTTAGCCTACTCAAGACTGCAGTCTTCAATAAACAAGCAGCATGCAGCTTGCATAATTCTACTAGAAATATGAACATATAATTCAACCATTAAGTAATAGAACACAAAGAAAATGAACAGTCCCATACATGTATTCCTCACACAGCAACTTATTAAGCAAACATCACTGCATTCGAGGTTTGTAAACAATGTTGGAAATTATTCCAATAATTTACAGACATGCTTCATGATGGATGTGAATAAATGTGAATTTCATGTCATTAAATAAAAAAAGTAAAAATTTGCATGTTCTGGATAATCAGTACAATAAGAGCACAGCATTTACCTTCAAAGTCCAACACTTCTATTTATTATCATTCCTCAGCCTTCTTTAAAAGATTTTTTTGTATTCAACCTTGGATGATTCTTTTAAAATGTCTACCGCCACACCTCTTCCGTTGCCTCCTGCCTCCACACGGACTGTCTCACCGGCGCTGACAAACTCTCTGGAAACACTCACTGAAATGTAGGCTCATGTAAAAACTATTTTTCTGGATGGGAAGCAAGTTAGTATCAAATTGAATGCTAAAATATTCACAACGTCAAAAATAAACATGAATATTTTTCTCAGCAAAGCTGTACTACAGTTAATTAATAAAATGTGAAATGAATGAAGTAAAAAATTATTTGGTACATTTGTAAATATTACAAACGCAACTCATACGTTAATGTAAAATGTTACAAATCTGCAGATGAATGTATAGTTTCATTACGTTACAAACTGTAATCGGCTGCTCTTCTGGGAAGCAAATTCATCTACGCCAGGATCAGGATGATTGCCTGCCTCTTTGCAATAGATATTACGCCCAAACTATTAAGCCCTTTGCTAGTCACTGTAGCTCTCAAATTTTATTTAATCCTTCTCATTGTAGAGAAGGTCATTTCAGAAGATGCTTTAGAGACAGGTTGTGCTGAACTGATTAATTTTCTTTATGATATTGAAACTTAATCATGGGGGGAAAAAATCTGGTAAACATTAGTAATTTAAAATAAAGTCAAAATTTGATTTTAAAAATGAAAATGAATAAGTTAAATATTCTGGTACAGTAATATAATCTATGCACTAACCCTAACAACTTCAGGTAACTGAGGACATGTGAATCTAAGGCTTTTGAATAACTAAAACACCTCTGATTCGATAGTTGAAGCTTTCCACAAGTCTAATGAGGCTAGGTTATGCGACAAAACGAAATCTGTATGGACGTGAGGCCAGAGAACATTTCATGTTTTGTTTTATTTTTAAAAAAATTATGTGGGTATGTCAATTTAATTTGAATTATTATCAGTTCACCAAATATCCAAGCCAACACAAACACAGAATTCCTAAAAAATTGTTCGGGCAATTTGGAATCCATTTTACTTTATATTCTAGTTATTTTTTTTTTTGTAAACATAAATCCATAAAAATATTGAGCTTTGGTACAAAATTGCCGAGAAGAAGTTATTGATCTAGCAACCAATCAGCTTGTGTTCCCACAAAAATTTTTCATTTACATAATTAAATAAATGTTCTCTGTACACCTGAAAGGAAAATGAACTTTATTTGTGCATCGCTAGAACTTAACTCTATATCTGATCAGCTAAATTTTTTTTTTCTAAATTAAAAAAAAAAGTGAAATGGTTACAAAAATACTCACCCTTCAGAAAAGTGTTTCCGTTGATCACTCACTCTTGACATAATGTGTGTATGCATGATTCCTGAAAGAGTTATTTAATAGGAACAGGTTGTATACTCTCCTCGCTGTAGCTTCGGTCACTTTAAATACTGCAGAGTTCATTATGCTCAGGGCCGCAACTAGAGTCTCTGGCACCCAGGGCATTAATGGATTCATGTGCCCCCCTCCCCATCCCCCTCTTTTTTTTGCACATACCAAACCAATAAAGCGGGGGGTACGGAGGCCCTCCCACGGAAAAATGGTGCTATGTTGAGACGTTATATTGTAAATCAGATTAGAGATTCCTGGCATGCAAGTTAAAAAACTTTTTACCAGTTACCAGTTGTAGTAGGAAGGAATTACAATGCAAGCGATTTCGGTGACCCCACAGCTTTGCGCCCGGGGCGTATACCCCGCTTGCCCCCCTCCCACCCCCCATAGTTGCGGCCCTGATTATGCTTATTAGTAAGGGCATTGCGCATGAAACAAAGCAAAGTAAAAGCAGTCACGGCAATCACACTGATTAGCTCGCGACCGCTGGCTGCATACCGCACCTCTGGGAGACATTGTGAGCAGCTCCGCTACGTCCGCCGCAGTCCGGCCAGTAAGCACCTGGGTCGCGTTAGCTTCTGTTGCTCCCACTTGAACCCACATTAACCACCGACTGCCGGAACGCAGCGAATAGAACTGATCTGCTGCAGAGCTCGACTGTAAAGAAGCCGACAGTACTCTGTGCACAATGCCTGTCTTCGTTATTCATCAATATTTTAGTATTTTTCCGTGCGATCATGGACAAGTAATCCGAGCGAGAAGGGGATAGTGCTCGTCATTCGAATAAACGCAAATGTACGGGACAAGGATCCACGACCTCAGTGCGAAACGAGAGGAACTCGACCAATATCACCAAATATGCGTCGGAACGTTTTGAAGACGGTTCTTCATTTAAATTCCTATGTTTTATTGTAAACGCTTCCAAGGTTTGTATAATTCCGTGGGACAGAATACTGAAACTATTAAAACAACAGGAGGATGCTAGCCAAATGTCTAAGATCAGAATTCTGTGCGGAGAAAATTTTAATTCACTGAAAATGTAAAGTTATTTGTTCCACTTTTCTACAGATCTTTCACAGAGTTCTGCTTTTCATTGTTGACGGCTGGAACTAGTTCTGATTTCTGTAGTTTCTGTAATTTTTTCAACATACCAAATCAGGTAAATCATTTTGGAATTTTGATTTTCACTTACGACTATCGATGTACTGCCACACATTGAATGAACATTGTTTATTCATACGTGTAACTGCGACATACTTTGTGAGCACGAAAACTGACCGCCTTTACTGCTACGACAGAGCACAAAATGCAAACAAATAATATGATGAATCCTACGAGACTGCATGAAATTCCAGCTTTGTGCACAATTCTCCTACCATCCCTCACGTCTAATGAAAGTGTGGCAGGTGGGAGCCAAGCACTGGGTGAGAAACGTATGCTCCACAACTGAGTCAACTGCACTGGCTGGACAGGATTCTTCAAGCCTGCAGGCCCGTGTACATGCACTCCCTCGGTTTACAATCCCGTTGGGGCATCATGGGCATCGCAAGGATATATTTTTTGGGGGGGACTTCAATTGATTTAGTTGTTGAGGAATATCCATCCCCTGGAAATTAGGGGGTCCGGGGGTCCTCCCCCGGGAAAATTTGGGGTTTGAAGGTGCAAAAAGGTGGTTTTTAAGCATTTTTCTTTCCTAGATATTCTAATTATACTTGGTTGCAATATATAATTTATTTTTTACAAAAAATATTTTCAGAGAACAAATTTGTAAAAACACAGTTAACATATCTGTATTCGGTATCGGACCTGATTTTGATTTTACACGAAGATCGAATTAAAAAGTGCTCACATTACCACAATTGGACTAAATGCACCATGCGCAACATATGGGTTGTATAACAGAAATCATATTTTTAATATAACTAACAAACTAAATATTTCATTGGAGGGGACGAAATTGAAGACTTTTACAAATGGTGGGGACGTGTCCCCCCCCGGTTGCGACGCCCATGGGGGCACACCCGAGTTGGAGACACCTGGCTAGACACTGCTTTCGAGACTTTGCTAGAACGCGACTCTCACGGCTTGGTTGCTGGTGGCAGCTCCGTGATACCCACAGCCGCAGGCCGCTCTGTGACCATCTGTCATTCCCCTGCAAGCTGGTTATGAACACACATTTTACGTTAAGCAACACTGCAACCACCGAAGAAGTTCATGGCGATTACCGCTGAAAGAAGCTATGTGAGCACGAAGTACAAACCTACATTTTTCATTTAACTATTGATGACATTCTAATGGCAAATACTGTAACCTTTCCACATGGACACACATTTTACGTTAAGCAACACTGCAACCACCGAAGAAGTACGTGGCGATTACTGCCGAAAGAAGCTATGTGAGCACGAAGTACAAACCAACATTGTTCGTTAAACTATTGACGACATTCTAACGGTATATACTCTAACCTTTCCACATGGACACACATTTAGGATGGTATTTATTGCACTGATGCTGCACTAAATCCCGCGTGTGAATCTGTTGGTGGTATAAAGTGAATAAATATTAGCAATGTAATTTAACTTCAACAAATACGAAACAGAGAGAAATTTTAGTAGCTCAATGTTATTTTATCACTAGCTAATAACCTGAAGATATTACACCATTTTAGGAAATATATATTAAAAAATAACAAATATTTTTTTGAAAGAAATAGACACAAAAAATTGTCAAGACTATAAAATATTTAAATCACACCAAAAACTTTTTAAAATATTTTATTAAGTGGTAACGCTTGAGCCTTTTAAAAGTTTTGACTTAGATTAAGTATCTGATTTTCTAATTCCCATTTTAGTACGTTCGAGGATATATTTTACCTTGCTGAAATCCGCTAACCTCCTAACCATTTGATGGGGTAGCCAAAACAAAAAATTGAGAAACACACAACTATTTCATTTGAATTAAGACCATGCCATCGTTTTCACGTACACATTAATTTATTTTAGGTATAGCTATGCTAGGATAATGAAATGATTTCACCTTATTACAGATACGTCTTTTAAGATTTTTTAAACAATTCCATCTTTCCTTGAAATGTAGAGTACAGTTATTGAATTTCTTATCTCGCATGTTAGTTGATTCATAGTTATGCATGTATTACTTAAACAAAATACGACTTCAAAACAATTAGCACTCATACCTTTACTGTAACTAGCCAATTCCATACATTAAATGATGAAATTTATACAGTTCTGCAAACCATTTACTATTTAAAAAGCTAAAATAATTTTAAGGATTTATATTTACGTTATGTAGGCTACTTTCAAAAGATTTACCTTCTAATTACATGAGCTGTATTTATTGTACAAAATGGTGGTACACACTAATTTCAGAAGTTGTATTTTTTTTTTCTGTAATAAATAACACTCCATAATTTTGTAACTGGATGACCAAATCAGCAAAAATAATGTAAAATGTGAAAAATTTGGCAGCACTGAATTTACTATTGAGATTTTTTTTTTCATGATAAAACAAAACTTAACCCATTTTTAACCCCTTAGAAGTCAAATTCCAGAAAATTGGAAAAAAATACAATTCGTAACACTATAAGTTTATTGTTCATTCTTAATTCCTTACCGTTAGATCAAGTCAATTCAAAAGCACGTTTTCCTAAAACCCAACTTACCCCTTTTACACCTCTTAGGCACAGAAGTTTGATAAGTGATAAAATAATAATTGGGTTAGTTTTTTATTATTCCAACCAAATAATGTACCTTATACTTCATTTGTTCCCCAAAATTAAATTTTTATAAACGAATCAAAATCTACCTGCTATTCACCCCCTTGAAAGATGAATTTTGATTAATAAAAAAATTCCAAATGTAATTCCTACATGCAAGTTGTTCTTTCTTAGTTTTTAATCCCTAATTCTAAAACAATTGGAAGTGTTCATTTTTATTTTTCAAACAAAATTAATCCCTTCACCCTTTAGGGGTTGAACTTAAAACAGTGAAATTATGGTTAGTAGTTTTCTTAAGTTGATTATTAGAACCCAACAACTTTTCTTACGATTAATTAGATATGGAGATATGATTAATCATATTAAAACTATATTTACCGTTTTTTAACCCCCTTAGAGATGGAAGTCTGTAATTATATACAGCCTAGTTTATAAGTTAGCTATAGATTTTTAATGAAAAAAATTTCATCTAAATCAGTGAAGTAGTTTTCAATTGATGGTGGAACAAACAGACAAATTTTAAAAAAATATATTTTTCAGTTCTAAATAATGTTAACAGCCATTTCCAATATTTTTTTTTTTCTTCATCATTTCATTCAATGTAAAGACTTTTTACCTTGAACAGTTTTATCACGAGTATAGATAGTCATATGTGCTGAAAAGACAAACTTATCAAAATGAACAATATTTGAGGCTCGGAACTCTTCATGCAGTCATGGAGGTGGTTTTATTTGATTCAATGGTTTTGTTTTTTCTTTGCCAATGCACATGGTCAACAACACAAACGACACTAATTTTGTACGGCATCTTTAAATTAAACAATTACATGACTCATCCGCCTAAAACTTAAAATGCTTGGGAGACAAAAATAAAATACTAAAAATAAATATATTCAGTTATTAGTGAAATGTAATTCTTCATTATCTGACACCATCTGTGTTTCCACTGGAAGGGAAAGAATAAGGTTTAGGGGTAGGGGAGGGGTTCGGGATTTGATTTGGCTAAATGTTTATAATTCTCACAACTGCCATTTATTTGCCGAACACTAACACTGCTCCGCCGGGTGCTGCTACTCTAGCAGGGACTCGAACACAAGACCTCGGTCGCGAGTTCCCGTCGCCGGGACATGACGAGGTGAGGCTCGTGTCCTGCCGATCTCTTGGCGATAAAAGTAACCAATTACCGACCTAACATTGGCCCCAGAGCCAGCTAAACACACATCTGCGGAAGACAACTACTCGGAGCGTGGCGAGACACACTGTGTCGCAAGGGGGCGGAAGACGCAAGGAGCACTGCGTTGACAACCGCACACACTCCGACCGCCTTCTCACACCTACTGCTAAACAAATCCTCCGGTCACAAGTCCCCTTACAGAAACAATGTACGTGATTGTGTTCAATGACACAGCATTGCTCCGCCTGTAGGCAGACACAATGGCGTAGCCAGGATTTGTGTATGGGGGTATTAAGAAGCATGCGCCCCCCCCCCCCCCCCACTCCCAGTATTAAAGCTGGGGGGTCCGGGGGTCCTCCCCCGGGAAAATTTGGATTTTAAGGTGTAAAATAGTGCTAATTTAGCAGTTTTCGGTACATTTATATTTAAATATTGTAATGGTAAAAATTTTATTAATTTTAATATGAAATTTGTTTGAGTGACGAATAAGAAATTAATTAAAGATTTGGTGCTAAGGGAGGGGGTAAGTCCCTGGGCAGACGCAAGCAGAGCTTGTGGGCTCCCCCGGGGTGCTCCGGCCGTCATGCTCCGAGGGACAACCGGCCTCTCGATGCCTTGCACAGTGCGACATCCACACGTCTGTCTGCAGTCCTGGGAGCACGGATCTGAGGAATTCGGTGGATGGGTTCTCCATGGCTGGTCCGCGAGCACTCCAAAGAGTTCTTGAAGTGAAACTTACAGGAGAGCGCGTCAGCGGCGACGCCACTCCAACGCACGCTCTAGCGATCAAATAGAAAGACAAGGCGAGAGAGGATCAGTACGTAGCAAGCGTGCTGTATGCTAGTTGTAACGGCCGGAAGGGGAGAAGTAGAAATGACGCTGCGTGTTTGTCTACTCCTCATTTTTTTTTTTCCATTTCAGATCATATCTGCATCCTTTACGATTCTCAATTGTTCAATAAAAAAAATACTAATAATTTATCTCTATCCATACCTAATAAGCAAGAAGTTTCATTTCTGTTGTGAATGGACTCCACACACACACACAAAATTATTATTTTTTATTTTAATTATTTGAAGTTTTTTGAATTATGGTTTTAGCAATTTTTGAATACAGTTTCCCAATTACCTCCGCTTCTAATCATCTTAAAATTACGATCGTTATGCCATCATGCAGACCTCGACAGTGTGAGTAAAATGAAGTCAGTTTTACACTTATAGTTCTATTCACCACAGTTTTGTGAATTTCGAAACTATTTATTGAAAATCTTCCTTCCTCACCGAGTTCTTTATATTAAAGGGCATCTGAAAACCTTATAATCATACATATGAAGAAAAAAAATTAAAATGAAACCTTAAAACCTTACAATTATCATACTTATACATTTCCATATGATATTTCTCTGTAGGCCTTTAGCCATGTGTGTAAGGTATATTTATTTTCACTGAAGAAAAAAATATATACATCGAATATAAATATATATTTTTTTACTTATAAGTACAGTATATTTTAGGTTTTCCAATAAAAGCCTAAATTAAAAATTTATGAAATGAATACTATATTTTAATACACAAAATGAGGTGACTTAGGTAAATTTCACTGCATTTTGTTTTACCTTGTATTTTGATATTTTGATGTTTGGCGGTGTATTGACTTCAGTCTCAGTTTCATTGTTATCTCGGTTTAACCGCTGTTCACCATATAATCTTGCCTCTACTGACGAGCATTGCAATTGTGTTCTTCCTCTAGACTCCCGTGATAAACCACGGGATCATTCAGCCTGAATTCTCTCAAACCAGCTTTGAGGTGTTCGTGGCTACGCCATGTTCATCAAGGTCTATGATGGACTGAAATAGGATGTGGCTGTTTTTATTTGACAGAATTTTAAATATACGTAGCTTGTTTCAGACGGATAACGAGCCAAGTGATTTTCTTCTCTCATCTGCCTTTCCTGCCACACAGTGCCACTAACATCCCCTTGTTCCACACAAACAAAAATTCTTTTCAAACCCTTCGATCAATAATAGTTACGGCACTCTCTTATTGCATTCAGAATTTATGCCTTCTGATGGTATTAATGATTGAACAAAGATGCCCCTCTTGTTGCAAACTGGACAGGATGCACAGATTCATCGTACAACGCAGGAGAAGTTACGAAGAATGATAAGAAAGGATGGCAGAAGACAATACTCCGTGCACGCTGAGGTAACAATCAATAAGAGTCAAACCCTCATTCACACAAACCTGTAGGTACTTTGTAGTAACGAGGTGCAAGAACAAACTTCATGCAAAGTTAGCTTGATCAAATAAAATTGAAAAATTCAGACCAATTAATAAAATATGGTCTCAGTTTCTAAATGTATGACACTCCTAAAAAGTATGACTAAAACTTGCATTTAATTTGATCAGATATAAATATATATATTTTTTTCAGGGATGACAAAATAGTTTTAGTTTAGTAGACACGTTTTTAACTAAACAAACTGTTTCGCATAGTAACTTTATGTAATTTTTTTTTCTCAGGATTGTAAAAGAGGTTTGTATTACGCGTGGTTTTAACGAGGTTGGGCGACTAATCCCGACAGCCGCAACTGAAACAAGTCGATGTCAGCAGTGTTCGCCGGCCTCTCGAGTGAGCCACGAGCAATGGAACAGAACCTGGAGGTTCAGGAGAGAGAGAGAAGACAAAGCAGCGCGAAGCAGGCCGGCGTCCCCGCCCCGAGAACTGGCTCCACGCACCGACAAAGGTACCGGAATCATCCGACTCCTCGGCGACATCCGATACACACAAACTACCAGAGCTGTCCCTGGCGACGAGCAGCGTGCGTGCGTTCGCCGCGCCGTGCACTGCTCTCACCTTCACGAGCACCACGTGCCACCTGCGCGCACGAAGCACTGCCGTGTCCCCAGACCTTGCATCATAGCTAGGGTTCTGCGAATATTCCAAATTTCCGAATTCGAGTTCGAATTTTTTGCTATTCGATTCGTCAATTCGAATCAAATTCATTTTACAATAATTCGACTTGCAAAATAAATCTGGCCCGGATACACTAATATAACACATTCCCCCCCCCCCCCATGTTTAAAAGAAATGTAAATGGACGATTACATCTTCGACTTACAAAAATTATACAACGAAACCCCTTATTTACGTTACCGTTACTTACGTTTTCCCGTTTTATTTCTGTCCCGTTTTAACCTCTGATAAAACTGCTTACTAACTTAATAAATCCTATTACAAAGTAATCTGATGTGTAAATCGTGTTTTAAAGACGTTTTTAAAAGTTATAAACTTCATCTTTAACGTCTTGGTAGTCGCTTTATACCGCTCACGTTCTTTTTACAGGTTTCTTGATTTAAACTGTGAATTATGTGACAAGTTTTTCAAAGGTGGTATGTTAAAAATTGTTAATGATCTATGTTATTTTAATAAATATTCTCAAACTCGATTCAAAAAAAATTCTAAACTCGTGAATTTTTTTTGAAATTTGATTCAAATTTGATTCGAACTGAAAAATCACAATTCGCAGATATCTAAACATTGCTGCCAAAAGTGTTTCCTGCATTGTACGCCAAAATGATGCACCTTTCGCAGTTTTGCAACATGAGATTCTTCCATAAATCGTCAAATTTAAATAATTTTATAAAGCACAAATTTTAGATGTAAAAAAAGAGAGTGACAATGTTAATTGTTTTTAAGGGGGGGTGCTTCCAGTTTCAAGTCCAGATTTTACATTTACAGTAATTACAGATAAACTTGTAGACTTTTTCAATTGTTTAACTTTCACGAAATGAAAAATATATATTCAGCGCACACTTTTTGCACAAATTAGCTGCCAAAGTTACATTTTTAATGTTTTTGGGTTGTACAAATAAGGAGAATTTAATTTATTGCAGAACTGAAATTTTTTAGGCTTAACTGCAATGCCACTGGCTACTTCTAGAAATGGTTTTAATTTCCTTCAGAAAATATTAATTAATTTTACCTGGCATTTCAAAATTCTCAAATTTTTTATAATTTTGACAGCCAAGTAACATGAAATGAGTTTTTATGATAGAAAAGCAAACCATATCATGAAATAGCCAGTGGCATTGCAGTTAAACCTAAAAAGTTTGTTCTGCAATACATTAAATGCTCCTTATTTGTACAACCCAAAAACGTTAAAAATGTAACTTTGGCAGCTAATCATGCAAAAAGTATGCGCTGTATATATTTTTCATTTCGTGAAAGTTAAACAATTGAAAAAGTCTAAAAGTTGATCAGCGATTAACATAAATATAAAATCATGACCTGAAATAGGAGGCACCCCCTTAATGAATGGGAGTAAGTAGCAATAAATATTTACTAATTGGGTAAACAACTCCAAGAAATAAAAAAAAAAAAAATCGGGAATTAAAATTCTACATTTGAATGGTTTTCAATATTTTACAATATTTAAACTGAATTACTTAACACAATTAATAAGAATTAAAAAAATTCTTGCATTCTCTGCAACACATAACCACTGTGATCATTTTATGTAGAGTTCGAGAGCAATATGATAGATATTTCTGAATTATTTCCACAAGTGTCTGGCTGAAGAAATGTGCATACACGAATGGTCACTGACTAGGGACAATATTAAAATTTTCAAAGCTATACAAATAAAGGAGTAATAAATGTGTCAAATAACAATATGACTGCTAAATTTTTTTTATTTAACTTCTCACAAAAATATAAATATAAAATACACTACATTCTAAACAAAATAAAAAATTTGAGGCTACATTTGTGTTTGAATAATGAGCATATGTAATTAAAATAAATAACATAAACAAACATAATACTTAAAACATGAATACTGTTGTGTCTCATTAAATGCAATTTTTGAACTGAGTTTCAAGTCTGATACTTGAAAAAAATAAAATTTTTAAAATAGGCACAGTTGTTCTACACCACTTACCTAATGAAAATATTTATTTCTATGCTCTATAGTACAAGAAATGTGAAACAAATAATAAAAACATAGTTAACTGGAAAGCTAGGTTTATAAACACAGCAATGCAAGCATAAGACTATGTAAGCAAATATGAGGAACAGTTTCCACATCAATAAATGTAATATTTAACCTGGTAATTCAATACAACTGTCACTAACATAGTTTTCAAAGTTTTTACCAGAAGTGTTTTTCAGAACTGTAAATAAAATATTTAAAAAATAAATTTGTTAACTAAATACTTATAAACACATGTAAAAAAAATTATTAAAAATTTAAAAAAAAATTGGGGAGAACTTGGAAGTATTTTTAACATATGTAAAAAAAAAAAAAGTGGCTTCGGTGTTAACAACACTGGTCTTCAAATTTTTATATAATTTCAACATTAAATTATTGTTATTACTAATGAAACACCAAATTATTTTTTAAGACTTGTTAAAAAAAAGGTTTCCTATTGACTGGGTAGCATTGCCTAGATGTCAACAGCACTGTCACGTTTCTGGGCGTGTATCTGACGGTTAACTACTCCTCCAGCACAGAGTGTTTCAATAGTAACTGTATCTTGTATATTTCTGTGTCGAGCAATCACAAATTTACCACTAGAAAGTAAGTGTATGTTAAGAAAATACGGCAGATGGTTACAATTGTACATTTCTTGCAACATTCACGGGCAATTAACAGTACGCCTACATGACTGCTGTTCATCGAAACATTATAACTCAAGTATAATTATTTATACCCTATAACTAAACTAATTATTAAATTACGTATGCTAAAAATATTTCCCTCCCTCCCACAATGGTCAGAAAATATCAAATTTTGGCTGAACTCACAAGGCTCCGAGGAAACTTTTTAAAGTATTCAGGCTACCGTCCTTCAAAGAACGGGTCTGCATGTATTAACGAAATATCCTATATTCATGAATAATTAATTGGCCATTCAATTCAACATTCTAAAAAGGATAATTTTATTTAATTATTAATTTCTATTAGCTGTGACAAAAAGGACTCATTCACAAATAATCAAAACAAAAAGGGGTGTAGGTAAGTTTTAAGAAGGGAAGAAAATTTATTTAGTAAATATAGTACATGCTTTTTATACGCTATCGACTTGAAAATAGGCCGGCCCCCTGCTGGATATCTTTAAATGTACGAGACATTTTTTAAGTCCAGTTAAAGCAGGAAGATAGAACTTACTATAATATTTTTTTAAACATAACTTATTGAAGTGATTTCGATTAAGTAAATATTTTTAAGTAACATTTTGTACCCCTTTTTTTACCATACTAATATTTTTTTTTCTTTTATTCACTTTACTTGGTTTATTATTCCAAATGTTAAACATAGTTCTTCTGCAGTTAATTTTCATAGTTCACGAGTATAATAGAGTTAAATATTACATTTTTTCTTGGAGGTCATGATTAAAGGCAGATATTATATTTTTGGATTGCTGAAATTATAAAAAAAAAAAACGAGGCCTATACATATTTAGACCAATACGGTACGTAACAAATAATCTGTGATTGTTAATAAAAATTAAAAATACTCTATGTGACTGATCAACACAAAATTTATTAAACATAAAAATTGTCCTGTTCAAGAAAATGCATTGCCAGTTTTTATAGTTTCCTGCATTATAGTTATATTACTCCATTATATTACCATATAAATTTCTCTTATTTTCATTTTATTGTGTTTTGAATCAATTTTTCTTGGCTCCGGTGAATTGAGAAAAAAAATCAACTCCTTTCACTGTATGTTTAAATTGGATTAGAAAAATATTTGACAGTTGTGAATTATTTTATATTCAATTTTAAACTCAATTAGAATATGAAAGCAGGATTTGCAGAAGCCTACTTCAATGGTGGCAACTTGACGAAGGTGGTACAAATATTGTGGCGCAATCCAAAATATGTAATATTTGTTCAGTTGTAATGCTTTGCACCGTCAAGTTTATGAACACTAGCTACTCCTAACTTACCTATAAGTAGGGGCAAGATTATATGGTGAATTGCAATTAAACCGAAAGAACATCTAAAAGCATGTAACACTAAAATTCAGGTAAAATTATTACCTTTGATGACTGTTATTTATTTTTCATGAAGTTCGTACCAAAATGTTTTGTACTAAATGGAACTGAAAAATTAACCTAAATATTGTTTTAACTTGCATTTTGAAGTCTTTACAAAATAATAAAATTAATAATACAGACATCTCCTGTTTTATAAATGAAATTAATCCAATAAATTAAATCATAATATCTTGACTCTACTCATAAGTGGTACATACAAACTTACGTCTACAAAAAATAATCAATTCTAAACTTAGGGTAGCACTGAAAACACATTAAAACCATAAACATACTGTGTATTATAGCTTATAAAATTTAACCTATCATCAGCATTGAAGATGAAGATTTGATACATAGATGTACTTTTTATGTAATCAACAATTTGCTATTCAGATCAACACAGTTAAAATAGGTACATAAATAATGGCAATACAATTTAGTTCCACTTGATTGTACCTATTTCTTGAGGTATGTAGCAATTATTTAATAATAATACTGAATTGAACATCCAAATTAAACTTGAACTATAAATTTTCTAGTTATTTTCATTGTTAAAATAGGTACAGACGGCTGTAATGACAGTGATCACAAAAAATATATTTTAGTTACGATTAAGATTATGTCAAAAGAAACCTTTCTTTGGGAGTTCAGTTTTACATTAAAAATAAATAAAACAAAGATAAAGTTAAACATTTAAATATTTTCTGTTGGGATCAAGATATCCGCTGCCCGGATGTTTCACTGTAACTACAATCTACACTTACATGTTCCAACTTAGTTGACATTCAACATAATACTTATTCAAAACATGTGTGGATACAGCGTAAATCAATGGCAAAGAATTAAATAATGCCTTATCAAAAATTAAATAATTAAAACACCTTATAGCAAGGGTAATTTACAGCACACTAATTTGAATACCAACACAGAGCACTAAAAAATGTAACTGTATTTAGCCTATTTATTATGCTATTATTAGATCCCAATTATGTGAAAAGTTTTCAAGACGTGTCTGCAACTTGAATGCTTTTCATGTAGAATAATAAATCAGTAAGACAAAGGCACTTAATGACTTCTATTAAAAATTTGCAGTATACAAACATCAAAAGGCAACAACAAATTAGAAATGTTATTCAATTGTAATTGTATCCACCTTTGTTGATACATTATACTAACCCTATCAAGTGACGCATAACACTTGACAAATACAGCTAAGAATATTAAATAAATGGATTTTTAAAAAACATTTAAACAAATTTCTTGCACACATCTTTGGTCTCTGCATTGTTTTCAAAAGAAAATAATGTCTTAACTGAAAATTTATGAAAGTAATCCTTCTTGCAAAGTAGCATACGTACAGCCAACTCTTGATTATCCGCTATGAGGGTTATCTGAGACACCTAAAGAACATTGCTGCTAGCTAAAACAATAATATGCATGAAGAGGTTGTGCTATCACTACCTTTAACTGATAAACTTCGGAACAAGATCGAGTAAAAAAAAATTAACCAATAAAAAGGAGCACTGGTTCAGGACACCTCCCGCTCAGTAGAGGCAGGTCTGTGCGTGACCTGGCACCACAATACACATCCAAGTCCTTTGCTCATCCCTTTCTGCATCTTGTTATAAAAGGGACCCGCATAGTCAAGGGTGTATGAATCTATGTTAGAGAGGCAGAATAATAATGAGATTCTCGCTGGTGTTTCTAGCGCGGTATCTCCTCTAAGCGCAAGGCTCTGAACTATGCATAGGACAACTATGAAATTTGAGTGGTAACCATAACATTCGATGGTGGAGTAATGAAGATGAAGGTGGGTGTTTTCAAGTATACCGGATGTTTCAGGCCCAAAAATTAATCTGTAAATGCAAGTTTTTTTACCCTATTCAGTATCCTAAAAATAAAGTGAAAAAATTAAATGTGGAATCAAAACTACTCATCCAATCTTAGCGCATTCTTAAGGGGACCGCCCAGTCAGGGTGTATCTGTGTCGGTGAGGCGGGATGATAAGCGCGACACTCGCTGGTATTTCTGGCGTAGTGTCTCCTCTAAGCACAAGGCTCTGAACTGGCACACAATCTTCTCGTCATGCACAGGACAACTCCGAACTGTGAGCGGTGACCGTAACATTAAATGGCGGGGAAATGAAGGTAAAGGTGCAGTACAAGTTCCTTTAGTGCTTTCAGGAACCTGTACCGTTTGTTTTACGCCTAAAAATTAACTCTGACATATCTTTTAGTCATTTTCACTCTCATGAAAACATAGTTTAAAAACTACTTACCAGCCCTCAGCAAATTCTTAAATGCTTTTCCTAAACTGACTCCACTCAGACATCTTGAGAAGTTTAGATTGTGTGGTTGTTTGAAGCTCTGCCCTCACGTGTGTGCCTAGGTAGACGCTTGACACCCGGCTGGCCATCACAGTCTCACGAGCCCTGATGGCTTTGTATATTACTGTCATTACTGTTAAAGTGTTGATCCTGGAATTTCAATTCATTACCTCCTTTGAATTTGCTGTACTGTCACTAATACTTTCAACAGATATTAACTAAATGTAATGGGTAGAGACAAGATTATAAGGTGAATTGCAATACAACCGAAAAGCTTGTCAAAACACAGCTTAACCTAGAAATACAAGTTTATACACAATATAATACCAAAATGTATACGTATTATATCATGGAATTATGTAGCTATCACCCAAAAATTTATTCAAATCATAAATAAAAAATCTTTTAATGTCTGAAATTCAAGAGAATGTCTTTATTTTCAAACAAAAAAATTGTACCAAAGTGCATGGGTAAGAAAATTAATTTAATGAATTTTATTGTACACCTCTTATTGAATCAGTTTTAATCTATAATTGCTCACTAATTTATTTTTATTCTGAATGTATCTGTATTAAACCAATTTATTGTAAATTATTTTACCCCTTTGTAAATTTTACCTCCATTTTGGTGGAGTAAGAATTACTAAACAACTTTTATTAAAATAAAAAACATAAACACCAAACTTCTGCTTTTTTTAAAAAACAATTTAACTAAAAATATAACAATAAAATCTTTACTCTAGTAATGGGCGCAAGTCACACTAGTGATAATATTCACGAAAATTTACGTGACTATTTAACCAATCATATTGCAACTAAGTGAATATCTATTGGAAACACTGGCGACAGAACAATAAATACAAAGGAGGAAATCGTTCGAATTTCAGATGTAGGCCTCGAATAACAGCAGTGACGAAAAAATGGACAAATCAACACGGCATGAGACCTAGAGTTAATGACGTACCTCAAGCACAATGCATCTCTCCATCCCTGCAGGCAACTGCTACAGGCAGGCTCACAGTGCACTGCCGCAAATGACACAGTACCATGGTTGGCAACAGTTCAGCATGTACGCTTTTTTTTTACACCTTTTGAATCATTTTATTCTAGACATTGTATTATCTAATGAAACAGATTTATAGCTGAATAAAATATTTTTTAAATTTATTTTAAGAGGCCACAGAAAATAAACTCTGCATCCATATTGCTAAAACTCATGCTTTATTCGGCAATGTAAATGAGACTTTTTGTGATAATGACAAGTTGAATATTTTGGTCGCTGGTAAATTTTTGTTCAGAAGACATGTCGCTAGCAAAATTATTTTCTTTCAATGATAAAACTTCTTATTTTCTTGCAACAGGCTACTGAAAATGAACTTTGCAATGGCCGCTCGTTTGAAGTTTGGCAAAACCCTTGTTTGTGCTTCTTTTGTTGACGAGAGATGATCTATTTGGTCCCAAAGACATCCTGCATTTAAATCAAATCTTCCTACTTTTTTTCTATTTTATAAGAAGTCAGAAAACGATCATAAAAAATATTACAACAGTGCAAGTATAAATGATTTATAAGGTCTCTGTACCTCATTTGCCCTATCTAACACTCCCCTCAATCATAGCGTATAATCCGGAGTCTACTGTACTTCACTTTGATGCGCTTTTCACTTTAAAATACACCTTTTCAAATACTACAAAAAGTTGTACTATATTTAAGAAACACATTATAATTACTGAAAAATCACACAGAAAGAGTTAAAACAACGTTGTAAATACAACATAGCTGTTACCCTCACATTTTATATGTAAATATTTTAATTAAATACAAATGCATACGATTTTCGTGCCACAGTCTCATAGGAATGTTAAATGCATACGAAAATATTATTCTGAGTTATTATCTAATGGTCTAGTTACAATGGTTTAAACTATTAAATCACTATGGCATTGCAATTCATAGCAAAGCAACAGTAGCACAAACACATACACGCAGTTTTTCTTTTAAGAATAAAAATAAATAATCTTACCACCTTAGCCGATACAAGTAGACTTTACTTATGCTGTGCTGAATAGTGTACACACGCCACATTTTATTTTAAAAAGTATTGTTAAGAAATATCATACAGTTCAAGCACACACCTGTTTAGCTTTTTGTGTGATTGTAAACAGAAGCATATACCACATACTCATTTACCACAGTACACTTTTTAAGATTATATGGTATTGTGCATCACTTGAAAATACAGTGCACAAAACAACTATTGTGATTCGACACTTTGGAATGTGAAACATTCACAGTGCATCCTGCTACATCTAATAACAATACATATTACATATGCATATTAGAGGTAAAATTACAGTACACATTGAAAGAAAGTTACACTTGATACTTGTTATTTTATCATTCAATAAACTATTCCATCCATAAACACATTACTTAAATTCTTCATTAAAATAACATTACAATCTGTAACATTTACAATCATAAAACAAAAAATTGTGTAAAAAATAGTTTGAAAAATGTTAATAGCAAACATTTATTATAATAATTAAGTTATTTTCATTATTAATTTATCTTTCATCTAAATATAATGGATGTATAAACAATATAGCAACATGAATGTCATAAAAAATAAAATATATAAGCTATTATAAATTCTACGTATAAAATTTTTTTACATTGAACACTACATTCTGAATTTTGGCAAAACTATGCACATGCGGCATGACTGGCACTAACAACATACGAATACAGGGAAGTGAATGTTTCTGATTCACTCAGCTACTATACCTATGCAGCAAATACCGTATATACTCGTGTATAGCGCGCCCTTTTTTCCCGTCAAGTGAAAGATAAAATCAAGGATGCGCGCTATACACGGGAAAAAAAAAGTTAAAGGGGGAGGTGGCGGGGAGGAGGAGCGGTAGTCGTTAACTGCCGGGTGATGGGTGACGTTTCTGGCCAGCCCCCACACACACACGCACAAGCGACGCGGCCTCTCTTTCAAACACACACACACACACACACACACAGACTCACAAACTGGTCTCTCGCGCGCACACACGCACACACACACACACGCGTGCGCGCGCAAGCTCGCATATCATGGTCTCTTGTTTATTTTTAGATCTCTTCCCTCTACGGAAAGCCAGCGCAGCAGCTAGTAAAAAAAAAGAGAGAGAGAGAGAATGTTGTCACCCGCTTACTCGTCCAAACAGCTACCTGTGAGTCATCTAGTCCTCGGCGCCAGCTTAGCAACGTAGCGTGACAGGAGTGATGGTGTTTAGTCCTGTCAACTGTCAATGTTACTTGATGGTCATAGTCCCGTTCCTGCCTGCCTCCCTCTCTCACGGCCTCGTACCAGTTGTGATGATACCGCGTTTCATTATCTTCCATCTACACAGCGGAGTTTAGCTTGCTCGTGTCGTTTCAGATGGTACAGTATGCCACAAAAGTTTCGCTTTCAGGTGGAAGAGTATTTAATTTAAGTATTTTCCTGACATCAATTTAAATAATCATTTATTTCATAAGTAATTACTTAACAGGTACCACAAAATGTTAGTAAAATTTATTTTTGGGGGGGAAAAAAATTTTTTCTTTGGAATTTGTTGCAAAAATCGTGGTGCGCACTATACACGAGGGCGCGCTATACACGAGTAAATACGGTAATATAACTGTTTCACAACACCATCACCAATCTTTTACACTTGTCTGCTTTGAGATTAAAAATTGTCACACATTCACACACAACCATAAATACACAAGAGTTAGAGCATAGCATCAAAATAAAAAAAAAAGAAACCAAAAAAATACTTGTTGCACAATACACAGGCTGGGAATGGTCCGTTTAGTGCTGAGAACAATCGAGGATCAACTTAAAGTCACGCGAAACAGAAACAGAGTTGAAAACATCGAACACTACTGCCCGACCATCAAAAGCGAGTAACAAATAAGGGCACATTGAAATAATCTTCTGCATACGAAATTTAATAACACAGAATGCTTGTAGCTGTGACTTGTACCTCCAGCCATGCATGCTCACGTAAGGCACAAGTAACCATGTATCAGTTATAAAAAAAAATACATTACAGAAATAATTTTTTTAAATGTTTTTCTACCCATGTTTAAGAACATGGTAAAATGTCGAGAAGCGAAGATTGTTCCCAACTCAGTATATTCTTCTGAATCATTCTGGTACAATTCGAAAGTCAACTGACCCAGCACTACAAACCCTCCATAAAACAGCACACTGCCACTTGGTCGCTCTCTAATCGCGAACTGCAGCTGAAGAGACAGCTTGGGAGAAACTGGCTAAAGCAAGCCTCGCACATAATAAATCTAGTCACTAAACTGAATGAGCTGCCCAAACCATCACATCTACAAACATTCCACAGCAAATCATACTGAGCAGAACAGCAACCTCGCTTACTTTCAACAGTGCACTTCAAAAGTTAAAATTAGGAGAAATCATCAAACAACTTCCCAATGACATATTTTCATTAAAATTTTATGTCAAATACCCACTACCTTTTTCTTATGCCATTTATTTCACGTGCTTATTTAGTTCTTCACTCAGAAATCTCAGGTAATTTCCCCAAATAAACAAGTTGCCGCTAAAGAAATTAACTTCATCATGGCGTGGAATACACACGCTCAAGTTGACATACAAGGACCAGTAGTGTCGCATTTACGTAAACATCTTACTACCAGGAAGAGCACACCAAGCAGGGATTTGTAAATGTTCCATTACCCACAAACTGACTACACCAACATCATTGTATTTTCGTTAATTTCACAGCTAGTGAAATCTGCAGCTAAAACTAAAAAAAAAAAAAAAAAAGATACATTCAGTACAAATCAGAAACCAGGATGTGATGTGGTAGTTAAGCACCTCCGACAGCAAGGGTGCTATCAAGACATTAACGTGCACAATCATTCCTTACAACACAGAGCTTCCCACCCACTCACAGCAGGTCAAGGTCATACATAGTTGGTTCAAATAATCTCCTGCCTCTGAACAAGCTGCCCAAGTACGTGTCAAAGATATATAACTGCCTGTAAAAATACTTAACATAGTTGAATGCTGGAATAATACGTAGGGAATTACTCAGTTTAAAAAAAATATTATTCATGGTTGCACATGTCTCATTGTCATTACAAACTTGGTGTTGGACATATAGGAACACCACCATGCCAATGCACTTGCAGTTAAACATTATTGGGTAGCATTATATGAGGAAATTAAATATGTATGTACTACATTAAATTCCTGTTAACAATTTTTTTCAAGGTACTTGACCAATTTTTTACTTATTAACAGGGAAAATTTTTTGATAGTATTAAAAGATCAGCAGCAAATTTTTTTTTTTAACTATAGTAAGTTTTCTTAAGTGGGATGTACTTAAGAGGGTTTTACTGTAATTTGTGTAGAGAATGTCACTTTGTGTAAGCTCAGAATGTGAGCAGAAGGTTGAATAGGTATTCAAAAAATAGCTTTTTTGTTCTGCTCACTCTCAGGTAACAGGAGATGGGAGGTTGGAAAGAGTGACGATGGATATTTTCCTGGAGTTCTGCCCTCTTCCTCACCCCTCACCACGGGGAGATCACATAAAAGATCCACCTACCCGGGCACACATACAGTGTGCAGAGCTTCAGAACAAACCACACAATTTGAAAACGGCTCAAGATATCCGAGTGGGGTCTGTTTACGAAAAGCAATTAAGAATGCGCTGAGGGCATGTGAGTAGTACTGTTTTCCAAGTTTAACTATCAAACTGTGCTTACAAGAGTGGAAATTTCTAAAACGTGTGATCTCAGAACCGTTTGTAGGCAACCTTCATTGAGAGACATTTGTGAATGTAGTAGTTGCTCCAAAGCACTTGTAAATTATAACATAATAAAAGAAACACATGAGCGAGTATTTCAGAGCTTGCCAGAGATGTACAACATTCAACCTCAGTAATGAGTAAATTCATGTGTTCTCGTGTTGCAATTATACTAATAATACAAAACTCGAACACAAAATTAAATGCATAATTATTTAAATAATGCAGTGTGTGATAAATATATACCAAATGTGTTTTAAACTAAATTTCTGGATGGGAATCACACTTAGTTTCTACACCCGCCGCTAGACTTCGCTGTCGGAGCAGCATATTGACTAACGAATCATTCCACTTGTAGAAATGGGCCCAATTAAAGCGAAAAAGAATTCAAAAAAATACTAAACACTTGCTTTGAGCCCGATTTTCGACAAGGAATGGATTAAAATACTGCCCATCTTGTTAAAACTCATTCAATAGTTAGTACTATAAAGTTCCCCTTTGGCTTTGTGAACTCAGATTCGCACCACCCGCCCACAGATAGAAGCACCGTCCGTTACACATTTCAGTTCCTTCGCCTCTGTCCTAATCATGAAGTTACTCCAAACAAATGGCATGTACAGAGAGCTAAGATGTTACACATCACGAAAGTCAGGAAGCATGGAGGAAGAGAGGCAGAGAGACAGAGAAGCAGAGAGGCAGAGAGGGAGAGATGGGGGAGATAGAGAGAGGGGAGGGAGAGGGAAAGTGTGGGAGGGGGAGATGGGTAATGGGAGGGGGTGAATGAGAGGGAGGGAGAGGGGGAGGGGGGGAGGGGGAGGGGGGAGGGGTAGAGGGAGGGGTGAAGGGGAGGGAGGGGGAGATGGGTCGAGTGGGAGGGAGAGATGGGTAGAGGGAGGGGGTGTAGAGGAGGGGGTGAAGGGGAGGGAGGGAGAGAGGGAAGGGGAGAAGGTAAGGGGGAGGGAGAGGGAGGGAGAGAGGGAAGGGGGAGGGAGAGAGAGGGAGAGGGGGGAAAGCAATTTTTGGGAGATTTTTTCCTGTTTGAACGACTGTTCGGAAGCCACGGCACATCTGTTCAGAAGCAGAGAGGGTAGGGAAGCTCTGGCAGGCCAGCGAGAGGAGCATCAACAGCGCTGACGGCCCGGACTCACCGCCGGCGAGCCGCTCACCCTCTCCAGCTCCTGCTCCAGGCACGAGATACGCAGGTGCAGTCTCGCCACCTCGCTGGCGTCGCCCTGCGCCGAGCTCTGTGGACCACGACACGCCAACACGCTCGCGTCAACACCAAACACTTCCCTTGTTCACCCTTCAACGTGTCTGCGAGCATTCAAGAAATATTTCATATTCATGAACTATTTAACATTCAAGTTGTTTAAAAAAAAGGTTTTTTTTTTTAAATATCCAAAATCAATACATACACCACATGAAAAAAATTCCCCTCCCCATCACAAAAAAAAAATTCACATGTATCAAACTAAGATGTTTTACTGAGTAATTTACATTGGTTTTCTGCAACATTGTAGAACATTGTTTTTATATGTGACAAAAAATCTGTGATTACAGTTAAAAAATTATTAATGAAACATTTTTTATACCGATATAATCAACTGAATCAACACAATTAACAAAATTATAATTTTGCTTGTTTAAGAAATGCATTGCAAAGATGCTTTTTTATTTTCTTTCATTTCACGCCTCTCTATTATGGTTCCGTGTATATTTCTCACATTTATTTTTTATTGTATTTCGGTCAATTTTTCTTGGACTCTTATAAAGTGGGGTTTAAAAATTTTTTACTGTACGTTAAATTTCTATTGAAAAAAATATTTTATATTTTTATTTATCAATTAAAAATTTAATTAAAATTTTAAAAAAATTATTCGCCGAAGCCAGAGGTTTCCTGACAGACACTTATTACGACAACTGACGTCCTGTCTGCGTAGCAACGGTGCCTCACTCGCATTCAAGCCTCGAGATGCTCGACAAATCACATTTAAATGGACAGGTTCACACTTCAGTGCCCGAGTCCCCAAAAGAAACGGCCAACCAAATGGTGCCCCTCCAGTGGCCATCTCGCTGGCTTCGAACCAGTGGTGCCTCTGGTGGCACTCCGCGCGACACAAACACACACCTGCGAAGTGTCCCCCGCGGTGAGGCCGGCGTCCGTGCCAGCACCGACCACGGCCTCCCGCGCCAGACCTGCAAACAACCCGACAACAGCAACTGCAGTTCACGCCGCTTGTAGCGTCCGCACAGCCAGTGGAGGTGATGCTCCACAGGGCAGTGTTGTTCTTCCCGACATAGACCATGTAACTTCAATACTTTTGGGCATCAACGTAACCAAATATGAACGATGACAACTAGCATCGCTACACAGCGGCAACGAAGATGAAAAGATAAAGGTCATAACGATTGAAACCACCTTCTAAAAGAAAATTTACATAACAGACAACTTCGTATTTCTGTTAATTAAATAAGTTAAGTGGTAATATCCTAATAAATAATGGATTTTGGAAATTGAAAAGCATTATGTTGGTGTGAAAAATGAACATCGAAATGTAGTTTCCCACCTGAAGCAAGGTCTACAGATGTGTAATGGGACGGGGTCGGACAATCACAGCAGCCGGCTGTCGTTCTGGCAAGCCTGCAGAACGTGTGAGGCGAGATGAACTGGAATGAATTGACATGGGGACCCCAAGAAAATCCCACTTGCGTAAAATCCGGGTTACAGTGAGCTGTGAATTGAACCCTTATCACCTTGGAGGGAGGTTAGTGTTCAGACCGCTCAATCCCCATGTTGGTGTGGCAAGTTTTCCCAGAATTTAACAGCGGAACAAAAAACATCATGTAACTTGTATGCGAGAATTTTTTTTCCAAATTCTGACACACTAAAATAACAGTGTGATAATTATGCGATAAAACACGATATTCAATTAAATTTCATTTTTGAATTAGAATATTTCCATTATATGGGTTAACTTTAATTCATGCTGTTTATTTATAATGGTTGTGCATGATTGCAATTAATGAGAATTGTACGTTTAACATTACATATTAAAATAATGGCATTCATTGAAAATAAATGTAGGTAAAGAATAAAATTTTATGAATTAAGTTTATTTCAAACTCTGTTTTGTTCTATGAAGATGTGTACCAACATCTATGTAATTATTACTGATTAAGGGCGCTGTATGCCTCAGCACATGTGATTGCAAAACTACTCAAGATATCAGAGTGGGATCTTTTTACAAAAAGCATTTTAGAGTTCGCTGAGAGCCAAAAAGTACTTTTGCTTTCGGATAAAGTTTTTAAACTGTGTTCTAAGAAGAGTGAAAATGGCTAAAATGCATGTTTTCGGAGTACTTTTAAGGTGTAAAACAACTGGTATAGATTCTTGAAAACACTTAAGGGACTTGCTTTACACCATCATGTCTGGTAATTTGTAACACATTGTGGAAAAGGCCACAGATATAAAAAAAAATAAAGTTACTTTATAACATAATTTCATTATGAATATAACACTATTTTTTTAACACACCTTTACTGTATTAATTGAACAATATTTAACGATTAATTTTTTTATCTAATATTTTTTTCACCTGTAATTTTTTTAGTTAATAATTATAAAAAAACTTTCAAGAAATTAGCATATAATGTGCACACATTTATTTGTGGGATTTTTAAACGCACTACAACTTCAAAAGTTAGCACACCACTGCTCTAGAGTGAAGTTGGATGGCAATTCAAACACTCTGCGACAAAGAGTTCTGCCTGAACCACAACACTGTTGTCCTCTGATGCAACCAGGGTCCTGCCCGGACAGCAATACTACGATGCAGTGTCCTGCCGATACGGCATAATGCTCGATGGGCTTCACCGACCATTCCTGCCCACACAGCAACACGCGACCCACCTGCAGTCCCAGGGACGGAGAGCACGTCCACAGCAGAGTCACCGTTGCAGCACCTGCGTATCTTCCCCACGCGGGGAGTGGCGCCTTCCCCGTCCCCCGCGACGGCCGACGCCCTCGGCTCCCCCGGGGAGCGGCCCCGCCTCTTGGTGCCCCCTCCGGAGCTCTCCTCCGCGGGGTCCCAGTCTCCGCCCGCCTGCACGCCCACAGACCTGCGGCAGAGACGGCCGTGCTCGCGAGTCACTGCCTCGCTCATCCTCATTTACCTGCGACGGTATCACAGACCTCACTGGTTCACTCGCGGTAAACTGTCGTCGCAGCAATGCGCTCCGCTTCGTGCATCATAGCGACTCTTGCAAGCTAAAACTTTAATATCATAACGCACAAAAGTTATAAACAAAGAATATTAAGAGCTTTAACATATTAAAGTATGTGATTGACTAAAAATATATTTTACAGAGTCCCTTAGAATTCAAACTCAAGTGAATAATTGTTGAAACGCAAACTAATGATAGTTCTGTATCAAAAACCAAAATAAATGTAAGTTTTTTTAGTTAAAAGTCATAGTTTTCGAAGTTTCCAATCTGCACCAAATTATTAGATATTGCTATGTACTACCAACTTCAATATTATATTATTCTAATTTTTTTTGCAGTATAATGATAACCATTAATATTGAAAACAATAAAAAATAATAATGGTATAATTTTTGAAGAAAACAAATTTCTTTGCACAAATTTTGCCCCAAAATGTTTAAATTACATAAATTTTAAGTACATATTGATACCGTGTTAAGTTACTAATGTTACCACCGGGAGTACTGTACATTATCACGGGTAAAAAAACTTGTAACTACACACAATCACCTAATCACATTACAAATATTTAATCTGTTATAAGAACACCTACCCTCCTACATATAACAAAACAAAACGTAAGCATGTCCCTTACAAACCTGGCTGTCATAGACAAAACAAATGGTAGAGAGTATTGTAGATATATGTACCCTACCAGGCTTGGCATTCAAGCGAGGCTTGCAGGCAGCAAGACAGTAATGGTGTGCGACACACGTGTGTATTGTGAAGCGAGGCTTGCAAGTAGCGGTGGGCGAGGCCCGCGGGCAGCGACGAGGAGCGGCGGGGGCGGCCCTACCTGCTGGCCCGGGCGGCGAGGGTCTCGCACTTGCTGCTCAGCTCGTCGCACTGGTCGCGCAGCTGCATGTTCTCCGCCTGCAGCTGCTGCACCTGCTCCAGCAGAGGCAGCACCTGCTCCTGCTGCTGGCGGCGCTCCAGCTCGCTGGCCTGCGCACACGGTCCCCGGGCCCCGTCGCTCGTGGCATCACATCCGCACACAACACTTCATAGCTTCATTGACGTGACAACGTCTAATAAATCGATGAACGCCGGCTGCACGCACAAAAAAGTATGACTCATTGTCCCGTTACGCTCATTGTACGCTTGCGCCGCATCTATCTCTCTTCCACTCGATTGGAACAACCATCGATTTGACTTTTTCGAGGCACATTAAACTTGAAACACTCCCATTCGTTTCCTACTTTTCCTATCATCGTCCTATCCTTAACAGAATAACGCACATTGGAAGAAGTTAAATAGCTAACATGTATAAAAGTTATATGTAGTTAAAATAATCTCTTCGTTAAAGTATTAAACATTATTTGAATTAATGAGTGCAAATAAAAGTACTATATTTATCAATTATATTGTAGATATCATTTCACTCCTTCTTTGTATCCATACAAAATAGTGATAATTCAATAAAAATGATTCAATTTTATTCATAAAAGTATGCAATGATTTCATCAATGTTTTGTTATGATGTTGTCACGTTAAACTATCATCTGTATACCGACTTTACAGACAACCAATTTTTGTTAGGTCACTTTCGTTCTTAAAACAAGAGATAAATCTCTATATTATATTAATATATAATTAATAATAACAACCTAGTTAATAAAAAAATAATAATTTATAAATATCTTATAATAAAATCTTAATATATTAGAATGATAATAACACCATATAAATTGTCTACCCTCTGTGCTAAAAAGTATTTATTATATAATTTAATATTTTTATTTTTATGAATTTTCATTGTTCGTAAAGATAGCATCATATTAAACAAAAGCTGAAGCTTCAATGTTTCATTATAGTGTTTCACCAAAACCATGTTATTTTGACTGCTGTATCATGCACTTTTGCAATAATTATGATATAACAATTTGCAATACGCTTGTCTAACTACTCAGAACAATAAATATTAGGGATGGGTCGGTCCCGGTTCTCGGTTCTGGTTTTTAGCGGTTCTCGGCGTTAATGACCCGAAACCGGAACCGGCGTTGTTGTAACTTCGAGTCCGGTCATTCACATGGTCATGAACACGTGCAGGTTACAAATTACTGCATTATTTGTTGCGCAAAATGAATTATCTGCCCATCGACATAATTTTTAATTAACATCTTGAAATCTAAAAAAAAACGCAACAGTATTTTTGATAACCTTTTCAGTTTTCAGACAACAATAAACATCAAACGTATTTATGTGCACGATCGTGATGTAAACAAGAGAAATATGTCCATAGATATCTATACAGTTGTGTGCATCACAAACAAAGACCTCACCTATGATTTTATATAGTTATTGTAAAAATGAAGCGCTTGCAGCGGAAAATTAACAAAACATAGGCAAGTCAGTAGTGAGATTGCAGTGTTTTAGAGTTTTTCTATGGCGGCGAACGTACCGTGTTTGTTGTTATTTGAGGTTATGAAAAAAAAAAAAAAACCTAAATATAAATAGCGGAAATGACCTAAATATTTTATCCACAGTTTAAAATCGAAACTCAAATGCTATCTACTGTTCGAATTGTGACAATTTACAATTAATCTATCTGTGCAGAAGGCACAACTAACTTTATTATTTGGAAATAGCTATTTTTTCACTAAGGCGCGGTACATTTTTTTTGTGTGTGTCAACGTGACACGAAATGAAAAAGAAGTGGTAACATTCAAAACATTGTATTTTCGTTAAAATGTCTGTCGTTTGGGAACATTTTTCCATTGACTCCATGGACAGTGAATATGCATTATGCAACTACTGCAAAAGTCGCATATCCCGAGGTTCTTCTAGGTCAACTTCAAATCTTCATAAACATTTAAAAAAGCAACATCCCAAAAGACTGAGAGTAGAATCTGTGCAAGCTGGTC
The DNA here is from genome assembly GCF_032445375.1 of Bacillus rossius redtenbacheri. NCBI lineage: Eukaryota > Metazoa > Arthropoda > Insecta > Phasmatodea > Bacillidae > Bacillus > Bacillus rossius. The sequence goes on along the minus strand of NC_086345.1, from coordinate 8,893,268 downwards.
CTTGTTCACAAGCATGTTACAGAATTTGCACCAAGTGAAGGCTTGACAAGTTTGGCAAATGTGGCAACGGAAAGCACGTCCATGTCTACGAGCTCAGAAATGTGCAAACGGAAAAAAGGACCTCAGTATCGGATATCTCCGAAGCAGCAGACCTTGACACAGGTATATGATAAAGCTACTAAATTTAAAATTGATGATAAAAGGCAGACAAAAATCACACATCTTGTTGCAAAAATGGTGTGCGTGGATGGTCAACCCCTGAACCTAGTTGAGAACAGAGGATTTAAGGAACTAATTGAGCACCTTGAGCCTCGGTTTACAATGCCAACCCGAAAAACACTAAGCAATGTTATTGTTCCAGCCATGTACGAAAGTACAGTTAAAAGATGCAGAGTTTGTTGCAGTAACTACAGACCTGTGGACATCAGTAGCAAACACTGATTTTCTTAGTGTAACTGCCCATTATGTAACAAAGGAATTTGTATTGCACCATCTGTGTTTGGAAGTTATACCTTTCCCCGAAGTAAGCCACACTGCAGAAAATATTTCCAAATTCATCACTTCTTTGTTAGAAAAATGGGGACTACTGCAAAAAATGGTGGCCATTGTGCGAGACAATGCCCGTAACCTTGTTGCTGGGTTAGAACTGTCACCTTTCCAGCACACCTCATGCCTAGCACATACCCTGCAACTGGTGCTCAAGGAAGGTTTCTTGAACAATAAAATTATCAATAACTTGGTTTCTTCAAGCAAGAAAATAGTAGGCCACTTCAAGCACTCTGCACGTGCCACCAAGGTGCTGAAGACTTGCCAAATCACTGCAGGTGTGGTGCAGCATCGACTTATTCAGGACGAGCCCACAAGGTGGAATACTACACTGCACATGTTCAAGAGACTGCATGAGCAGAAGAAGGCAATAGTATTGGCTTGCGCAGAGCTCAATATCCCAGAACTGTCTAACTCTCTGTGGACCTTGATGGAAAACGTCATACCTATCCTCGAGGTGTTTGATTCTGTAACAACCCACATCAGCTCAGATCATGTGACTGTTGCAGAGGTGAGTACTTATGTGTAACTTATATTTAACATTGTCTTGTAATTTTCTTCTAATATCATTCAGTGAGTGACTGGTTTAATTTATATTTCAGGTCATTCCCCTTACCAATCTCATTGAAAACGAGTTACAAAAGCCTGCTCCAGCTGGTTCTGGATTGCAAGGACTCAAAAATGACATGTTATCCTCCATTAAAATAAGGTTCAGGGATCTTGAAAACAGTCAAATTCTGACGTCTGCAACATTGTTGGATCCACGCTTCAAAGCAGCACCTTTCAAAGATGAAGCAAAATGTGAAGCTGCTAAAAAAAATACTGTTGGAGGAAGCATTAGGTCTACAAATTCCTGAGAATTTGGTAAGATTTCTTTTCTCAAATTATAATTAGCCTATGAAAAGAGAACTAATATAATTCATGCTCACAAAAAAAAAAATTTTTTCCCCATTAAGTTCTTAGTGAGTAAATTTTTTTATTTTTTTCAGGTATCTGGAACAAAAAGTGCTACAGTACAGTTGCAGTCAGATTCGAGTAATTTGATTTGGTCGCAGTATTCCACACTATTTACACATCAAGTTAATAGTAGTCGGGATTCTGGTTGTGGTTCCATGGCAGAACAGCTTCAACAGTACTTCAATGAGGATAACATGCCACCTAACTGCTCTGTCACAGAATATTGGAAGAAAAGGGATCAGTGCAAACCACTACAGACACTTTCAAAAAAGTACTTGTGTGTGCCACCTGCAACAGTTTGCAGTGAGAGACTCTTCAGCACTGCAGGATTTATTTGCGACTCCAAAAGGAATCGTTTAGATCCGGAGAGAGTGAAGATGCTAATTTTTTTGAATAAAAATCTAAAATGAATTTAGTGTGAAATACTAAAATGTTATATTTAGCATTAGCCTACTTGTTTAAACTGTTTTAACAATACTTACACATATTTGCTCACCTGGTTTGTTTTTAAGGAGCATTAGTAAAATTATTATTTAAGATTACCTACCATGCTGTTTTAATTTAGCTGTTACACAAAAGTACTTCAATAGTTGAAACAAAATCCTAAAACAGAGTACTGGAACCAAGTATGGAACCGAGTACTGGAATCGAGTACTGGAACCGAAGTTTAAAGTTTGGAACCGGCACCGAAAGCATAAACCGGCATTTTTTGGTATTCGACCCATCCCTAATAAATATAAATCTGAAAGTATATGTGTGTGAGAAAAATGTGACATAGCTGTAATAAAAAAAAATGTGTTACTAATAACAGCTGCAAGATCAAAAAGAGTAAAACATTTTGCAATCTATTTAGTACATAACATTTTGTTAAAAAGTTTATGCTAAATAAATTAAATTCTTTGAGATTAATAAAATAATAGATCATGGTTTTGTGAACTGAGTTAATGGTTTTGATAAATTTATAAGTTTTGAGAATTTTGTGGAAAAAATAGCAGAGTTTTTAAGAAAAAATAACCTCTCTTTTTTTAAGGTCCTTACGTATTAGTAATGAATTTATCGTATCAGTGCATCATGTGCCAGTCAAAACAAACTATTTTGGTGAAATAAGTATTACGAAATAAATTTTAAGTTTCATACATTTTTCTTGAATTATAACACACTGTACTAGAATCGCCTGTTTAAAAAACAAAACAAAAAATTTAACGAGAAATAAAGCTAATAACTCTTGTCCCTAGATATAAACACAATTACACATAGGGGTGTACGCAGGGGAAGAGATACATGTGCCCCCCCCCCCCTTAAAAATCCTTATAAACCCAAAAAAAAAATCTGAATGCAAACAGCAGGAAAAAAAAGGGTTTATTTTCCCATCTCCCCTCACGAACCACTGTGCATATAAAATTCACTAGGGATGTGCGAATCCTTGATTTTCAGTTCGGTTCGAATCTGATTCGAATCCCTGGCAATATTTGAGATATGAATCCGATTCCGAATATTAAGCACAGAAAAATTATAAATAACTGATTAATTGAAAACTAATGTGTGTTCTCTTTTTTCTAACTGTAACTACTGGCAATTATTTATTACACTGATATTGAAATATTTATAATTATGTAAACTTAATAATTAACACTTTAAAATATGAAAACCAAAACATATTCAACTCTCCAACTCAATCGTAATAAACGGCACTCCACAGGGAAATCACAGTTTTATAAACGTTTCAGCAAACGAAACCATTTTTTTTCTACAATAAATAATAGCCAAGACTTTTTTTCTTGTAGGTATGTAATTGTTTTTAGTTCATAGTTTGCTATACGACGAAATTCGTAATTATAGTTTAAGCTCTCGAAATCTCGAAATTCTTTTAATGTCACTGTGTTAATTATTTACTTAACATATTTTTCTTTGATACATCATATTATAAATACTTACGTAATAGTAGCCTAATTTTATTTTTCACTGCTAGTATTTTTGAGCCGTATTAAATTAATTTATAACTTTATTGAATATTCGTAATACTGTTCGAATCCATGTACGTACAACGATTCCAGGTTCGGGTAATTGTGGATTCGAACCGTACCCGAAAATATCGGGTACTCGCACATCCCTAAAATTCGCTGTGCGCTCCTGACCGCGAGGACTGGCGGCCAGCAGACGTACGTACCCAGTGCTGCATCCCCTGCAGCGAGGCCGCGTGCTTCTGTGCTTGCAGCCGGGCGTCGCTCAGCTGCTCCTGCAAGCTCTGGTTCTCTCGCTCCAGACCCTCGTTCTCCTGCAACACGACCGCGGCCAGCGTCCCGTGCTTACAACAAACTACTCTTCACAACAGGATTTTAAGCATTTTAAATTTCACATTGTTCTGTCATACTGAATTCTCAATTCTAGTACTCCCAACATTTATACATAGAATTATTAAGTAATGATCTATCTTGAGTAAAAGAAAACTGAACATTTCATACTTTTGTTTATATTTATTTAATAGTTTTAACACCTACTTTGTTCTTAAGTCAATTGTTAAGAAAAATCATAAATACGTACGTATTAAATGTTAATAAATGCACTGTAAACACTCACGTCAAGTTTGTAAGAAAGACATAACGACACATGTGCAAACTGGCATGAAAAATATAGAGACTGTGCTTGGAACCATGATACCTGCTGCTTTATGTGTGTGAGGGCTGCAATATGGAGGGAATGCTCTTAATGTTGCCCACTGAGGATTACAATAATATTTCCAAAATTAATATCTTTGTAACCTTGCTGTTATTTTCTCTAATTCTATTTGCTTTTGAATTCCGGAAGGGACGGTTCGGACCCCCCGGACTTATACCCCCCCCCCCCCCCCCCCCCCCGGCTACGTCCCTTCCTGCAGCACGAGCGCCTGTGTCTGGTGCAACACGGCACGGCTCGGCACGGCTCTGCGCTGAGGGCAAGCGTGGCTGGCGAAAGCCGACCAAGGAAGCTTGCAAGCAGACGTCAGTTTCAACGGTTTACACATCGAACCACACATGCGTAACATGTTTGCGGATGGAAAGCAGCACGTGTAGTTACTTGCAGGCCGGTACTTGCAGAAACAAACGCAGAAAGAGAAAACACACACATCTTGTGCAGACTTTATATTTTACTGGTTGGAAAAGCTTCTTCGGGCAAAGGCTTGGATGCATATGGGTAGAGATGTAGTAGAAAAATTTTCCAAGAAACATTTTTTAGTTCCGATTTTTTTTTTTTTTACAAAATTTTTCCTTTTTTGCATCACCAACATAGATTTACTTTATTTAAGATATTTTTATATATATTACATAACAATTTTTTAATTTTCAGATTATATTTAACTGTTTAAAGGGCCCGCCTCCTAGTCACAGGTGTACGTGTGTTAGTGAGGCGGGATGATAAGCGCGACGCTCGCTGGTGCTTCTAGCGCGGTGTCTCCTCTAAGCGCAAGACTCTAAAATGGCGCACAGTCTTTTCGTCGTCCACAGGACAACTATGAAATCTGAACGGTGACTGCACCATTATATGACACATAAATAAATTTAAAATGTAATGAAAGTCCTGTACGTGCTTTAAAGAATCTGTAATGGTTGTTTTATGCAAAAATTACTCTGGAAAAAAAAAAACCTTTTAGCCATTACAACTCTTCTGAAAACAAAGTTTAAAAACTTAATCCAGAATCATAACTACTTATTGGCCTTGAGAAATTTGTTTAATAATTTACGTAAACAGACCCCCACTCGGATATCTTGAGTAGTTTTCAAATCATGTTGTTTTTTTCTAAAAGTCTACACACTACACACCGTATGTGTGCCTGGGTAAATGGGTTCTTCAAACAAATGTGTTCATAAATATATAAATAAGTATATAAATAAAGGGTAGCATAGGTCATATCCATGTCTCAAATGTTAAGTGAGCCATCAGGTGGGAAAAAAAGACTAAATGTATATTTTATTTGGTTTTGTTTGTACAAAATAGTTGATAAAACATATCTATGTGCTTCTGTGAAAGTATAACTGGTTGGAAAATTTTCCAGTCTAGCAGAAACTTTTCCAGTAAATTACTGGAAAAAATTTCCCAAAAATACTTATCCCAAAAACCATCTCTACTTACGAGTTATGACTAGTGGACATAGCAGCCCTAACCATCAACTGTTCAGGAGGAGAATGTAGAACATGGAAGCCGAGCTGTTTACTTTGGCTAACAAGAGGATGAAACTGAAGTCATTAATCGTGTGTCAAGTCCTGGATGCTGAATGGTGGGCCAGTTCTGAATGGGTATCTGTGAAGCTTCGGACCTAACGAATACAAATCAAATATTTTATAATTCTATTCTAAAAACAGAATCACCCCAGAGAAAAAACTCAAAACAAGTGTGTCCACATTTTGAGGTAAGGCTAACAAACTGATAGGCATGTGCGAAGGTCTCTTTTTAAATGCGAAGCGAAGTCGAAGCGAAGCTTATATTGTGCGAAGGAATGTCGAAGGAAAATCGAAGTCGAAGGATTTGAAATAACATAATTTTTAATATTAAAAAATTGTTACATAATTACGTTTCATCATGATTATATAGACTAAAGAAAATTCCATTATACCAAACATCTTCAAAAAATGTATACTACATAAGTACTGTTAAATGTCTTAATCCACAGGAAAAATAAGTACTTTTCATTTATTTAAAATTTGTAAAATTCATTCATCTGGTTTTCATTAGTAAAGTTAAGTTCCACCTGGCTTTGAAACGTGTGAGCCAGCCATTTGAGGCTTGAAAATTGTCAATTCCAAGCCTTAGTGCCGCCATTCGTGCTTTTTCTTGCAGTGCTGTGCCCAAGATGGGTATGTTATTAGAGCGTGCTTGCACAATCCAATCAAAAAGATTTTTGTCAAGGTCACTATCGATACATTTGCTATATCTTTTCCTCTTCTGGTGCAGTTTTGCAGCATTTTCTTCAATTTTTGCTCTGTCTTTTACTATTGTGGACAGAGTTGTAGGTGCAATATTAAAGCGTTTTGCAACATCACACTTTTTCTTGCAGTTGTCAACAGCTGTAAGAATCTCTAGTTTTTTGCAATGCTGATACCCACACGCTTTTGGGTACTCATAACTTCTACGGGTAGGCCTACCTACATATGCTGCCCTAAAACACTTAATATTAAAAATATAAACAGGTTATCCACGTCGTCATGTCGCGTCGCCATTAAACATGCTTCACGAAACGTCACAAAATGTTCACTAGCGTCGGAAACGTGCCACTAGATCTGTTAAATAAATGTTGCATACATATTACATTTGTGTACGATTGCGAAAGATGTCAATCTGAAATGATGTTTACAAACAAATTATAGGTTAGGTCATCGTAACAGAAAACAAACGGTAACAAAAACGCGTTAGTAGTCGTTGGCCATCGTATAATCCACGTTTTATGTATCTAGCCAGATATGGCCGCCATCGGCCAATATCCATTGCTACAAATTCAAACGCGAAAATACGCATTTTGTAGGATAAATATTATAATCGAATCGTTTTTTTCTTAATTGAAAAAGTTAAGCGTTTTTTTATTTATAACTGTTGATTATTCCGCATAAATGTTATGTTGTTACATCAATCACACAAAAAACGGACATTTTTTTTATACGAATGAATTTTCTATCCGCACGGTTACCAGCACTGCAACTGCCATTTTACTCAACCAAATAAAGAAAACATCTGTAAACAATTTCCACAAGACCTGTCCTTACACAAAGCTATAGAATTGTGAATGAAATGAGAAAATGTTTAATATTTTGTGTATTAATATCGGCAAAACGATACGTATTAACGAGAAATTACCGTCCAGGGCTTTGAAAAACGTACGTTATATATTTATTATGCCTATTAATTTGCATGGCGTTTCAAGAGACCGGCGGCTTTATACGTTATACTGGGTTGTACGTTAACAAGGACGTACTAGAGAGAATTTGCTGTATACATAATCGGGAAATTACCCGCCGCAAATATATTTTGGCAGTACATATATACATATTGATCCAAATAGTGGGCTAAACGTTTCTGGCAAAAATCTTCGACTTTTCCACTCGAAGTTTATTTTTGTCGAAGCCAAAGTCGAAGGAAAAAAATATCTTCGATTCGACTTCGATTACTCGAAGCTTCGCACACCCCTACAAACTGAAACTAGATAGGTCTCCAAAAAAAATGGTGAAGCGCAATATTTATGATATACGACAACATTCGGTTCTTTTTTCACGTGGTAGGTCACAGTTTGTAAAGCAGGAAACAGATTTCAATAACAAACTATATTTCCATATCTCAATCTCAGTATTTTTTTCTACTACAGTGCCAATCCATACTATTTATGAATACCTTAAATGCAAAACTTTGCTTTTCATGCTGTGCGTTCAACATAAAGTTAAAAATCTTATACCTTCTTTGGTTATTTAGTGTAAAAGCAAAATGGCTTTGTTTGCTCGAGAAGCTGCTACATATTTTATATTTACATCTGGTTTTATGTAACTTTAATTTCATTACTTGACATGAATTAGATTGCAGGACAGAGTAAATGGTGACCACTGTTGCCTGACTGATACTGCCCGGCTATTAAACATTAAAAATCTTATTTTGTGTACCATCTTTGACTATAACGAGTTTTAATTTTTAATTGCACTATTTGTTTGTTTTTCTAAGACTATGACTGAGTGTCCATTGAAAGTATTATTACAGCTGTAGTCAATCTGACAAAAAAAAATTAATGCTAAAACACCAATTATTATTCCACACGAGAAACTATTTATAGCAGTTGGTAATTTTATTAACAAGGCATTTCATAAATTTATGTGCTATTCTCAAAAAATTTAAATAATAAATGTTATAAAAAACTGTTCACAAAAACAGTTGAAACCAAGATGGCGTCTTTCAATTACAACTTCTTAGAAATAAAAATTGGAATATCAGATGATGCTCTTGATGAAATACAAACTGTAATGTTGCAGAACCCTGCCCTCCTAATTAAATAATTTTTCTTTTAAACTATTTTCATGAATGTAAATATTTCTTAAAAAATCTTTCTAATTATATTTTACCGTTTTCATGTATTTTAGGGTTGATGTTTTTCACTTGCTATGTTTTTAAGAAGGTATTTTGTGTTTTAACCGACATTTTCTATCATTTAGTAATTTTTATGTAATTATTCACAAATGAGCCGTTGTTCCAGATTTTTACGTGGTTAGGCCTACTTATTCATGTTTTTCTCAATAAGTTTAATTTTGTAAAGTAATTCATATTATAATTGCTGTTCTTAATTTTTATTAACGTGTTGTAATATAATTATAAATCACGGGACTGTGTCTGGTCTGGTGTGATGGTTAGAAAGAGAGGCATGAGAGGCCTGTAAGTGTAAGTGAGAAAGGAACAGTGCTTCCCCGCCAACCGAGATAAAGACGGTAATTTCCCCACTGCGTGGGAACTGAGTGATAACTGCTCTCTCACGGTGTGGGAGAGAGAACGAGAATGGAAGTCCCCGATTTCGATGTGAAATTGAAAAGAGAAAGATCAGGGGAAGCCCAGAGTTCTGTGTGTAAAAGGTTTTTTCATGTGTTGTAACTTGTTCTGTAATTGGCTGATATCTGTAAGAGTGAATGAAGCGTGCGTGTGATTGGTCGGTGAGGTCAGGTGACTTCTCCTCCCTGCGTGGAGAAGAGAGTGGCCAGATTTCACCAGTCGTCTGTCGAACGCTGGGCGAGTAGGTCGCGTTCGATGGCTTCTCGCTAAATTATCATGTAATTTACGAAGAGATATTTTCACGTTGGTGGTCGGAGCCAGGCCTATATTTAAATCAACCTAATTTTCTTTTTTTTCGTTTTGGATATAACTTAATTAGAAATTGCGGCCACCTTCGTAGGCATGTTGGCTCGGGGCGGAATTCGTTTTCGCTGGGTGCGGTTCTCTTCGAGGTCGTCCCATTTTTTTATACTTGCAGTAAAACATTACTGAAGGACTCAATCTACGCGATTATTTTCCGGTAATTTCTCGTCATGCGAGCTACCAGCAGTTGTTCGACGGGCAGATGTATGTGGACTGAATGAGTAACTTCTTTTGAAAGTGTTTGGAATCGTCTGTGCAACATTGTATTAAAATAAAATAAAAACATCAAAATTTGCAATCGGCGTTGAACTGTTTATTTTGTATATAACGAAACGTTATAAAACAAGGAAATTATATTTTCAAAATTCTTAATTCAAAATTTTACTTTGCAAAATAAAATGTAACAGATACATTTTTTAAAAAAAAATTGTCATTAGAAAGCGAAGACGTGTCTCTAAATATTTGTGTTCTTTGGCCTAGTTTAGCAATCGAAAACACTGAAGAAAGGAAAGCGCTAATAGCAGTAACTGTGAATTGCAAAGAGAGAGATAGAGAGTTCCCAAACCAAGGAAGAGACGCAACACAGGCAAACAACAGGAGCAGAGAGGAGAGAGACCAGCAGTAACAGCACGGAGAGGGAGAGGGATGGACGCACGGAGCGCGACGCGGCGAGCTCGGCGCGCAGGCGGGCGTCCTCCTCCTGCAGCAGCGAGAGCTGGCGCTCCAGCCGTGCGTTCTGCGCGGCCAGCTGCTCCCGCTCCGCGCCCATCTGCTCCGCCAGCTCCTTGGTGGCCTGTGCGTGTCGCTGCTCCAGCAACCTGCGCCACACGCCACTTCCCTCACCCCGCCGTCTCCCAGACCTCCCCCACGCAACAACCAAACCAAACTGCTTGCACCAAACAGTCCTTTTCTCTTTTCCATTATGGAATTCCACACCATCCTTTTCACCCACCCAACTACATACAACCACAGTGCGAGATTTAAATTATTATCACACCATGGTGAAGAATCTTATTTTCATTGCTAAGCATACACAACATTGTATGATCCACTTTTTGTTGATTTACATAAGTATCAGGTGAAGAATCTTATTTTCATTGCTAAGCATACACAACATTGTATGATCCACTTTTTGTTGATTTACATAAGTATCAGGTGAAGAATCTTATTTTCATTTCTAAGCATACACAACATTGTATGATCCACTTTTTGTTGATTTACATAAGTATCAAACACAACTCTAGCTGGTAAACAAACACAAAATGCCTAATTAAAATAGAAGTCTAAAAAACTGAGGGTGCCAATTACTACGCACAGGAAAAGGAAGTTTGTAAAAAAGTTACACTTTAATAACTTAAAAACTCATAAAATGGACATATTGTACATTGTTTAGGCTCTAAGCCATCTATTGAAAAAGATTAAGATAGTACATTATACCTTGGGTTAAAATTATTATATACAAGTGATGCACTAATATGAGTTTACATATCACTAATTCAATTACAAAAAAATTTAAACTAATTACCAACTGATGATGGTTTAGCTACCCTTTTTCATGGCAAATTCCCAGTAAGTAAATAAAACAAAGTAAGTCTCGCAAGTATAATAACATTTAAGTTGGAGCGAACTGTGACAATATGCCAGTCAAAGGACGCTTCAACCTGCGACAGAAACATTTTAATAGGAACAAATACAAAAATTTATTATAGTTCCCTTCTGATAGGGAAACTTGTAAGCAGGGTATGTGCGTAGTTGTTTAAAAAATATTTTTAAAAACAAATCAAAGAACAAGATTTTATTATGATATAGGCATATATAGAATAACGGGAATTCAACTCACAAATATACAACAAAAGTCTCAACAAATTGACACTGATCAGATCAGTAACAATAAACATAATATGTACGCGAAGTACGTATGTAGCACGACTCAGGTATAGTAGAGCACCCATTAGATACAAGGTCGTGAGAGAAAATTTAACAGCTGAATATAAGCTCATTAATATGACTGGATAAATTAATACATGATGTGAACACACATTTTCACACTTACAATTTGTGGATAACATGCTAAATATATTTCTATATAATAACATAACCAAACAGAAAAAAAAGTGTATCCAATCTAAATGATTCCAAGATGATATGTGCCCTATTAAGTGTGAATCAAATCAAGGAAACAAAAGTTGATAGTAATCATGAAAAATGAAATAGTTCGCAAGTTAAATATATTTATAGAAAAATACAGCCTTCAATAGTCGACATGTAGCAAACAGAACACCAATCATGGATATGAAAAATGAGGCTGAGAAAACTAGGCATTAAATGAGGCAAGGTTAAGCACACTTTAATTGTGGTGGCCAAAAGGGAATTTTCCAAAGAGAAATGCAAAGCTACAAATAAATCTACATTGCCATTAAAATTCAAATGCTATATCCATGTTTAAACAATGTATTCACACGCAAGGTAAGTCCCGCAGTACTGTCCTTTTACGGTAGCACTCATCCACAAATTAACAAAGGTCAAGACAAAGACAAGCGATGCACGAGCTTAAGGCGATTGGTGCACTGTAAAAAATGGTCACAGCTCAGGAAGCAATGAGTCTTCTGCTTTTCACGTTCCTCTGTTTCCCGTTACAATTTTTTCCCTTTGCAAGAGTTGTGTGATCCACACTAGAACTGTGGCCACTGACTGGAAGAGAGCAGGGGGCCGGTGCCCGGGAGGCGTGGCTAGCACCGGGGGCACAGCTGGGGGGCCGAGCCTGCGACCGGGGACGAGAGGCAAAGGGAGAGGGAGAGAGAGAGAAAGGAGGATTGAGGGAGAGGGAAAGAGAGGAAGGGTGATTAAAGGGTTAGAAGGAAAGAGAAATGAAGATGGAGAAAGTGAGAAAAGGGGGAGTGAAGGGAGGATAGAGGGTGAGAGAGAGAATTAGGACAGAGGGGGGAGGGAGGAAGGAGAATAGAGGGATTTAGGGAGAGAGGAAGTAAGGAAGCCAGATGGAGAGAGGGAGTGGGAAATGAAGAAGGAAAGAGGGGTAGAGGAAGAGAGAAAGGATAGAGGGGAAACAGTAAGATGGATACAGTGAGAAGTAGAGGGAAATGTGGACAAAGGGAGAGGTAGAAAGGAGAGGAAGAGGTAGAAAGCCAGATAGCGAGAGAGGGAGAGAGAAGTGAGAGACAAGGAAAGGACAGAGGGAGAGTGGTGGAGACAGTTTGTCCTGGCGTCGGCAGTGCGAGCTAATGCGGCCGTGCGAGGGAGGCACGCACTCACCTGACCTGCAGCCGGGCGGCCTCCTGCAGCCGTGCGTGGTGGTCGTCCACCTCCTGCGCCAGCAGCGCCGCGCGCTCGTTGGCCTCCACAATGTCCGCGCGCAGCTTGTCGCGCTCCGCCGTCACCTGCTCCACGCGCGACCTGCCACCATCGCGATACTTCCGACACCCACGCCCGACTCTCAATTCAGTTGCTATCAAAACATTCAATATTCCTGTGTAGTGTTTCTTAGCTTTCAATTTTTTTTAAAAAAAAATTTTTCATGGTCTTATTATTTCAATACTATTAATATGAGTAAAAAAAAAATATGCAATTTTTATAACCCAAAAATCACATGTTTCTCTGTAGGCCTTTAGTCATGATGTGAACTGCTTTAAATTTACTTTACTTTAAAAGAAACATTACTTAGAAAGGAAATAACATTTTTTTTACATAGTACCTAAATATAAGTTCAGGTTTTTTTTTAAAATAATAATAGCCTAAGCAAAGATTTATGAAATCAATTCTATATTTTAAATGAGAAAAAGAGGTGACTGAGGTGAATTTTGTTGCATTTTGTGTTGAGCTTCGCTTTTCGGTGTTATGTGATGTACTGAATTCCTTTTCGGTGTTTGGCGGTGCATTGACTTTTATTTTGCTGTCTTTTTCGTATTTATCGCTATTCACCATATAAACTTGCCTCTAATTATAGTCATGTACATGCTAAACGTTGCATTACTTTGTACCACTGCTATCAGCAATAAGCAGTTTTGCCACGTAAATTTGACAATTCTAATGGTGTTCTGAAAAGAAATAAGTAAATAAGTTCGGTAAAAATTGACGCAAATGTGCAAAATAATTGGAATGGACATGAAAACTTTCAGCTACAAAATAACACCACTTGGTGTCATAAAATAAAAAATAAAAGAATGTCTCTAGGGATAAGAGTTGAGGCAATCTGTGTGGTTCCACTTGAGGGAGGTTATGTGGGCCCCAGGTGGGAAACATGCAGTGGCGGATTTACCAGCAGGCTGAGTAGGCTTGAGCCTAGGGCGGCAGATTTTTGGGGCGCCAAATTTGGGGACCGAATTTGTTTTTTTTTTGTTTGTTTGTTTTTGCCATCTCATAGAAATCAAAAAGATTTCTGCATGACGGTTTTCCGTTTTTCTGATGTTTTACAGATAGACGTCTGCAAACAAATTTTGCCGATGACTTTCCCCTCTCCCTTGTCATTGTACGTTCCGTGAATCCGTGCAGCGAACTTCCATATTCTAGAGTAAAACAGCTATTCCCCCCCCCCCCCCCTCAAAAAAAATAGTAATCGGCCTCCGCGCCCTCTGCCCACATGATTGAGCTTACATTAGCATAAAAATATAACCAAAAAAAATTATTTTATGTGCAATTTCAACGAAATTGTTGGATTGTTAAAAATTAATCTATGACATGTAAAATTGTAGAGGCAAAGGCGGCAAAAACTTTACAGCCCATACCTTAAAAATTTGTAAATCTGCCACTGTTCGGACTTTGTGACTTATGTCCTTGTTGTGTGGAAGTGTTACTTGTGCCCCTTCTGCGTGTCGTGTATAAACAGTCGGGCAAGATGGCGCGCCGCGTGCAGTCGGGGTCGTTTGTTTTGTACTTGGGCTGTCGTTTCGTTGTCATGGTTGTATTGACTAGATCATGGTCCTCCGGAAGGAAACTCGCTGAGACAAAGAACGGCCAGTGGAAACACTGACCTGAGGCCGCGCGCCTCGGCCCGGCACAGACACAGCGCGGCCTGCAGCAGCGCCTCCCGGGGGCCGCCCGGCTGCCTCAGCTCCTCCTCCAGCGCGGCCCCCAGCTCCGGCACGCTCACCGCGCCGGACTGCGCCGCGCCGTGGTAGCCCAGGTCCCGCAGCAGGCGGCGCGCCCCGGGCACGCTCGCCGCCTCCCACAGCTCCTCCACCGCGCGCACGCTCATCGCGCTGCACAACACACACACGCACGGACACTCAGCGCTGCAACCACGCCGCATTACAAGCGACAAGCACTCTGGTCCTAGCAGGCATTCGGCCAGAGCACCAAGGGAGAATTTGAGGTGCAAGGAACATAAAAGGACAACAAAAAAAAAAAAACGCCGTCAAATATAGTCACATGTCGATATCCTAAACTTTGTTTTTTCTATGAAATCATTAAATATTAGAAATTTTCCATTTTTCTAAAAAAAAAAAAAAAAAAGTTTACAGTAAAATAATGAAATATTAACTTAAAAGTACTTCTCCATAAAAGCAACATTTCTGACTGTACGCTCGCGGTAACCGGGCCGACCTGAGATCCGCGCACTGCGAGTCCTTCTCCGCGGGGTCACCGAGCGTCCCCCCCGGCTCGGGGGCCCGGGACAGCTCTTGGGACCGCTGCAGCCCGCGGTGCGCCGGGGAGGGGGCTCCCCCGCCTCGCAGTAGCACCAGACACTCCTCCAGGCTGATGCGCCCTCTGCTGTCCACGTTCAGCTTCTCGAACAGCTCCCTCACGATCTGCGGGCCAGTCCACCGCGTCCCTGGGGCTCCCGCACTTCCACTGCATCACACACTGAACGTAGCGGTTTCATCCCACGCGTTCTGCAGCACCGACGAGCATATCTAAGAAAAATTAATCTACAGTACAATGGTATTTAAAAGTAGCTTCCCTGTAGAATAAAAATCAAACATTTACGAGGTGGATGGTAAGCATGTGAAAAAAATATTACACTGCTTCAACCTTACTTTTCCAAGTTTGAAAAAAAAAAAATTTCCCTGACCACGGATGTCAGTTACACGTCGATATCTATCAAAAACTCGTAACACATTGATTATGATGCTTCAAAAAAGTTATGTATAGCATAGCTCAAACTTTATAACTACAAATGCAAATCAAAATGCATTTCTGCTATGATTCTGCTATTTCGGTAACTTCATCAAGAAAAACCAATCATGAGAAAAAATTTCTGGACACCTCAGAAATACCCATATATTTCTGCTTCCCATAAATTTCTCTGACGACTTCTCCAGTTTTCTCTGTCGCTAGTCACACTGAATTATTTATGGAAATGTACTCGCGGAAAATAACTCCCAAGAAAACAGAAAACACTTTAATGAAATTAAAACCAACACAACAACAAAACACTAGGAAAATTAAAACTATGGGCAGCGAAGTAACGACCTGCCAGCAAAAGTTAACAGCCAGAATCACTCTAAAAAAAATCTGGAGGCAAGTGGCTCTATCTTGTGTGGTATTAGACTGCCTAAAAAAGACATTTCACTATACATATTCAGAATGATGCAATGTGATGGTAAACTAGATCAGTGCTGGAGTGAGAAAGAGAGAGGCAAAAAATGCTCAGAAGTGCAAGAGACAGAGCGAGATAAAATTGGTAGTTCCCTTCAGAGTGTGGTAACTCCTATACAGGCAGCCCGTGAGGCACTCACCTCCACAGGGAGCCCGTGAGGCACCCACCTCCACAGGGAGCCCGTGAGGCACCCACCTCCACAGGGAGCCCGTGAGGCACCCACCTCCACAGGGAGCCCGTGAGGCACCCACCCACACAGGGAGCCCGTGAGGCACCCACCTCCACAGGGAGCCCGTGAGGCACCCACCCACACAGGGAGCCCGTGAGGCACCCACCTCCACAGGGAGCCCGTGAGGCACCCACCTACACAGGGAGCCCGTGAGGCACCCACCTCCACAGGGAGCCCGTGAGGCACCCACCCACACAGGGAGCCCGTGAGGCACCCACCTCCACAGGGAGCCCGTGAGGCACCCACCTCCACAGGGAGCCCGTGAGGCACCCACACACACAGGGAGCCCGTGAGGCACCCACCCACACAGGGAGCCCGTGAGGCACCCACCCACACAGGGAGCCCGTGAGGCACCCACCCACACAGGAAGCCCGTGAGGCACCCACCCACACAGGTAGCCCATGAGGCACCCACCCACACAGGAAGCCCGTGAGGCACCCACCTCCACAGGGAGCCCGTGAGGCACCCACCTCCACAGGGAGCCCGTGAGGCACCCACCCACACAGGAAGCCCGTGAGGCACCCACCCACACAGGCTGCCCGTGAGGCACCCACCCACACAGGGAGCCCGTGAGGCACCCACCCACACAGGAAGCCCGTGAGGCACCAACCCACACAGGGAGTCCGTGAGGCACCCACCCACACAGGGAGCCCGTGAGGCACCAACCCACACAGGGAGCCCGTGAGGCACCAACCCACACAGGGAGCCCGTGAGGCACCCACCCACACAGGGAGTCCGTGAGGCACCCACCCACACAGAAGGCCCGTGAGGCACCCACCCACACAGGGAGCCCGTGAGGCACCCACCCACACAGGGAGCCCGTGAGGCACCCACCCACACAGGGAGCCCGTGAGGCACCCACCCACACAGGGAGCCCGTGAGGCACCCACCCACACAGGGAGCCCGTGAGGCACCCACCCACACAGGGAGCCCGTGAGGCACCCACCCACACAGGGAGCCCGTGAGGCACCCACCCACACAGGGAGCCCGTGAGGCACCAACCCACACAGGGAGTCCGTGAGGCACCCACCCACACAGGGAGCCCGTGAGGCACCCACCCACACTGGGTGCCCGTGAGGCACCCACCCACACAGGGAGCCCGTGAGGCACCCACCTCCACAGGGAGCCCGTGAGGCACCCACCCACACAGTGAGCCCGTCAGGCACCCACCTACACAGGGAGCCCGTGAGGCACCAACCCACACAGGGAGCCCGTGAGGCACCCACCCACACAGGAGCCCGTGAGGCACCCACCCACACAGGAAGCCCGTGAGGCACCCACCCACACAGGGAGCCCGTGAGGCACCCACCCACAGGGAGCCCGTGAGGCACCCACCCACAGGGAGCCCGTGAGGCACCCACCCACACAGGGAGCCCGTGAGGCACCCACCCACACAGGGAGCCCGTGAGGCACCCACCCACACAGGGAGCCCATGAGGCACCCACCCACAGGGAGCCCGTGAGGCACCCACCCACACAGGGAGCCCGTGAGGCACCCACCCACACAGGGAGCCCGTGAGGCACCCACCCACACAGGGAGCCCGTGAGGCACCCACCCACGCAGGAAGCCCGTGAGGCACCCACCCACGCAGGAAGCCCGTGAGGCACCCACCCATGCAGGGAGCCCGTGAGGCACCCACCCACGCAGGGAGCCTGTGAGGCACCCACCCACACAGGAAGCCCGTGAGGCACCCACCCACACAGGGAGCCCGTGAGGCACCCACCCACACAGGGAGCCCGTGAGGCACCCACCCACACAGGAAGCCCGTGAGGCACCCACCCACAGGGAGCCCGTGAGGCACCCACCCACGCAGGGAGCCCGTGAGGCACCCACCCACAGGGAGCCCGTGAGGCACCCACCCACACAGGGAGCCCGTGAGGCACCCACCCACACAGGGAGGCCGTGAGGCACCCACCCACGCAGGGAGCCCATGAGGCACCCACCCACACAGGGAGCCCGTGAGGTACCCACCCACACAAGATGCCCGTGAGGCACCCACCCACACAGGGAGCCCGTGAGGCACCCACCCACACAGGGAGCCCGTGAGGCACCCACCCACACAGGGAGCCCGTGAGGCACCCACCCACACAGGGAGCCCGTGAGGCACCCACCCACACAAGATGCCCGTGAGGCACCCACCCACACAGGGAGCCCGTGAGGCACCCACCCACATAGGGAGCCCGTGAGGCAATCACCCACACAGGGAGCCCGTGAGGCACCCACCCACAGGGAGCCCGTGAGGCACCCACCCACACAGGGAGCCCGTGAGGCACCCACCCACACAGGGAGCCCGTGAGGCACCCACCCACACAGGGAGCCCGTGAGGCACCCACCCACACAGGGAGCCCGTGAGGCACCCACCCACAAAGGGAGCCCGTGAGGCACCCACCCACACAGGGAGCCCGTGAGGCACCAACCCACACAGGGAGTCCGTGAGGCACCCACCCACACAGGGAGTCCGTGAGGCACCCACCCACACAGGGAGCCCGTGAGGCACCCACCCACACAGGGAGCCCGTGAGGCACCCACCCACACAGGGAGCCCGTGAGGCACCCACCTCCACAGGGAGCCCGTGAGGCACCCACCCACACAGTGAGCCCGTCAGGCACCCACCTACACAGGGAGCCCGTGAGGCACCAACCCACACAGGGAGCCCGTGAGGCACCCACCCACACAGGGAGCCCGAGAGGCACCCACCCACACAGGAAGCCCGTGAGGCACCCACCCACACAGGGAGCCCGTGAGGCACCCACCCACAGGGAGCCCGTGAGGCACCCACCCACACAGGGTGCCCGTGAGGCACCCACCCACACAGGGAGCCCGTGAGGCACCCACCCACACAGGGAGCCAGTGAGGCACCCACCCACAGGGAGCCCGTGATGCACCCACCCACACAGGGAGCCCGTGAGGCACCCACCCACACAGGGAGCCCGTGAGGCACCCACCCACAGGGAGCCCGTGAGGCACCCACCCACACAGGGAGCCCGTGAGGCACCCACCCACACAGGGAGCCCGTGAGGCACCCACCCACACAGGAAGCCCGTGAGGCACCCACCCACAGGGAGCCCGTGAGGCACCCACCCACACAGGGAGCCCGTGAGGCACCCACCCACACAGGGAGCCCGTGAGGCACCCACCCACGCAGGGAGCCCGTGAGGCACCCACCCACACAGGAAGCCCGTGAGGCACCCACCCACAGGGAGCCCGTGAGACACCCACCCACGCAGGGAGCCCGTGAGGCACCCACCCACGCAGGAAGCCCGTGAGGCACCCACCCACAGGGAGCCCGTGAGGCACCCACCCACACAGGGAGCCCGTGAGGCACCCACCCAAACAGGGAGCCCGTGAGGCACCCACCCAAACAGGGAGCCCGTGAGGCACCCACCCACACAGGGAGCCCGTGAGGCACCCACCCACACAGGGAGCCCGTGAGGCACCCACCCACACAGGAAGCCCGTGAGGCACCCACCCACGCAGGGAGCCCGTGAGGCACCCACCCACAGGGAGCCCGTGAGGCACCCACCCACACAGGGAGCCCGTGAGGCACCCACCTCCACAGGGAGCCCGTGAGGCACCCACCTCCACAGGGAGCCCGTGAGGCACCCACCCACACAGGGAGCCCGTGAGGCACCCACCTACACAGGGAGCCCGTGAGGCACCCACCCACACAGGGAGCCCGTGAGGCACCCACCCACACAAGAAGCCCGTGAGGCACCCACCCACACAGGGAGCCCGTGAGGCACCCACCCACACAAGAAGCCCGTGAGGCACCCACCCACACAGGGAGCCCGTGAGGCACTCACCCACACAGGGAGCCCGTGAGGCACCCACCCACACAGGGACCCCGTGAGGCACCCACCCACACAGGGTGCCCGTGAGGCACCCACCCACACAAGAAGCCCGTGAGGCACCCACCCACACAGGGAGCCCGTGAGGCACCCACCCACACAGGGAGCCCGTGAGGCACCCACCCACACAAGAAGCCCGTGAGGCACCCACCCACACAGGGAGCCCGTGAGGCACCCACCCACACAGGGAGCCCGTGAGGCACCCACCCACACAGGGAGCCCGTGAGGCACCCATCCACACAGGGAGCCCGTGAGGCACCCACCCACACAGGGAGCCCGTGAGGCACCCACCCACACAGGGAGCCCGTGAGGCACCCACCCACACAGGGACCCCGTGAGGCACCCACCCACACAGGGTGCCCGTGAGGCACCCACCCACACAAGAAGCCCGTGAGGCACCCACCCACACAGGGAGCCCGTGAGGCACCCACCCACACAGGGAGCCCGTGAGGCACTCACCCACACAGGGAGCCCACGAGGCACCCACCCACACAGGGAGTCCCAGCACACGTGGCTACCCACCTCTCCGGCCAGCGACTCCATGCCGACGGCCTGGCACACACGAGCCAGCTCCTTGTCGTCCAGGAAGCCATCGTGCCCCACGCCCAGCCTCGCGCAGGCGGCTCGCAGTCCCTCCGCCTCGCCGCCGTCGCCTGCGACTCCGCAGCTCCACGCCTGCCCTGCTGGGCGACACACGCTAGCTTACCGACCGGGAACCTTTCCCGGTGATTCAACCAAAAACAAACTCTGCAAAACCTGAATAATATGCCAATGAGTCGGACGGTCTCCAGGTAAAAGGTAACAAGTCAAATTTTTGGTGATTTTTAGTTCATTCCAGCAATAAACTCTTAAGTATACTTAGAATATGTAAAATGAATTTTTAATCATTGGCAACTATGTTCGTTAATACAGTAAGTCCTCTATTTATGTCGTACCGATTTACGTCGTTTCGGATTAACGTCGCTAATGTTTGAGTACTCATGTTTCAATTTAAGTTGTCGCCGATTCACAATAACGTCGTTTACAATGACCGTAAATCTTTATTTTAACCAAAACACCGTATATAATTCGTTTATAATTCTTTGTTTCCTTCGGTAGTTAATTTATGCTATGTAGCGTAAGCTACACGTTCACCGCCTTATCTTATCATACATCATGAGGGACGCTTCCTGCTCTCCGCGCGGTGATGGAATACTAACAGCCCGCCCGCTCTGCCACCCACGTATCTCGCACGTAGAAGTGTTATCTACTTCCCGCAACGACACAGCATTTTCTCCTACCCCTTTTCGTCCAACTCCTTGGCAATTCAGTAGAGGTGTAAAAGTAACTAAAAAAAGTGTACCCGTATGTATTCGTTACTATAACAATTAGTACTCGTTACTTTCGTATCGTTACTCGTTACTTCTGATACCGCATAACATGCTATGTTATGTAACAGCAACGAATCGAGTCGTATTTCGTACGCGTACAGTATGACGTCACGTAAATAATAATAAATTGAATATAAACAATTAAAGTATTTGATAATTAACAGCTTTTGTTAACCAAGAAACAATAAAATCTCATTAGAGCAGCTTTATTATAATATCTCTTTTAAGATAAGAACAAAAAACGTGAAAATACGCGATAATATAAAACAAAAACATACATATTTATAATTTGTAAAAAATAATTTCTTTCGTTGTTTCTGTTCCAATCTCAAACTTTGTCTATACACACAATACCTTTAATAAACAGTAAAAAACTTGGACGACGAATTTCCAAATTATACTCTTCTTAATAAACAAACATCGTTTTTTGTAACGAATAAGCGCGCACATGCGTAAAACATACGAAAAATGCGAGTAACGAAATGCATTTGTGTGTAAAGTTTCGTTACTCGTTACTAGATGCCGCACCCGTTACTCAGAAACGAATACATACGGTTTGCTACATCTCTACACTTCAGTCGCTATGATATCATTGAGTTGGCCGGAGTTTTAAACGTGCCGTTGTTAACTTTATCGTGATTAAATGTGTTTGTAGTAGGCCTACAGTATCAGCTCACTGCAATTTATGATTTTTTCTTCATAAGATGTCTTCCAAACGACTATATATCTGTTTTTATATTTCAATCAATAAAGGCAATAAAGCAGCTGGTTAAATAACCATTCTATAAAGCTGAGAAGTACTAGTTGGACTTGTTTCCCACGCTGTCGGTTGTAATTTGCTGATAAAATTGCCCGTTGTCACGTCTGTATGCCAGCGCTTCCGGCCGACCTTGGGCCGTGGTCGGCCGGTGGCATGAAACATGGCTCATTTTGCGTCGTTTCTATTTACGTCGCGGTTTTCAGGAACGTAACCCCGACGTAAACCGAGGACTTACTGTATGTTGGTAAATAAAAGAATAACGCAAGAAAAATTTAAGTATTTAAATTAAATTTTTATCTAAGAGTTTTTTTGATTCTCCTACAAAGAAAGTGAATTCTTTGACTTGTTACCTTTTACCCCGGAGACCGTCCAGTTATACTTTCACAGACACAAGCAATTAAATTTTATAAACTTTTATATACAAAACCAAAAAAACAACAAAAAAAAACATACATTTTGTTCTTTCTTTACAAATGTAATTGGTCGCTAAACATTTGAGAGAAGGGTAGCACCCACGCTATATATTCTACCAACTGAAGGGAACAAGAAATTTTTAAAACTACCAAACAATCTGTCGAAGAAAAAAAAAAGTTGTAACGTAAATTGACCTCTCTTAAATTATGTTAATCGTTGTATGTAATGGAAAAGGTTTTTGCACTGTTCAGCGGGGGCCACATCGTGTCCAAGCATAAAAATACCTTTGGCAGTTAATTATTAAAAAAAAAAAACATAGTGATTCGTAGTCAGATAGTTTGTTTAATGTAAATAATTCCATTTTGATGTATCAGATTACTATAATTGTGATTGTAGTTATTGTTTCAGTTGTGAAATTAATGTTTTTAATAACTTGCAAACACGTGACATGTTTTCAATAACTTGTAAATAAGTAAAGCCGAGTGAAATATGGTATATAATGTAGTACCTGGCTGTCTGGGGAGGTCGCAGTTGTTGGCAGAGTCACCTCCCAGGTTCACTATCTCATCCTGCTGCAGACGCGCTTCATTCCGCTCCTGCCTCGGCCTCTGGAAACAAAACACACTCTCCTCGGTGGGAAAACCTGCAGGAACGTAGCAACCATCCATCCATCACAGCCAGTGTTGCTGTACATCAGAAAAACATTTCAAATTTGTCTAGCAGCAACTCTAAATTGTTATTGGTGATGATTAGAGACCTGAAAAATTCGCGTGTTCATTTCGTGTTATGCTAAAATTCAAATAATTTGTACCTTAGTGCTGCTTCTGTCATTGGTCCACTGTTAATCTGGAGGACTGAGGGCCAATTAGAGACCCTCACTCATAGAAGTGTCGAATCACAGGCCACCCAGTAGAGACGACTCACAAGTCAGCAGCCAATGAACAGTTGGCATTTGCCCGAGTGTGTAGATGATATTGGAGTCTATCCTGGAGGTCATTGAGCCCACGAATTTTCCGAGTCTCTAGTGATGATAGTTCGTAAAGTAAGAATACTGCCCTGTGAAACTCCTACAATTATATCCACGGAGTCTCCAAATTTATTACTTACTTTTACGCACCCAAACCTATTAGTCCTACTTTATCAAATTTAATTAGAAGTATTTCATGCGAGACTGAATAAAAAGCCTTGGCAAGATCCAACATTACACCAACCCATTTTTTTTTTACCTTGTTCAATGTATCTGTGCACAAAGTTTGTAACTTTGTTTAAAGCATCATTTGTACTTAAACCTTTTCTAAGTCCATATTGACACAGTTTTTTTTTAATTGTCTGAAAATCAAATGAACTGTTTTTTTATATATGTATATATTTTTTAATTGTTGAGATGTTACTTAGTAATATTGATAGTGGTCTAAAATTTGAAGATGCATAGTTACCTCCCGTATGCAAGAGCATACCAATCGCTTCCTGTCACAATTTAGGAAACTTTCCCTAACTTAAGCTTAAATTTTGCAATATGAGCTACAGGTTTGCAGGATTTATATTTGAGTCATTTTAGTATGTTTACACATATCAGTACCCAATGTATTGGAGTTTCTCATTTCAGAAATAATAGATTGTATATCAGATTCAGACATAGGAGCTAAAAAAAAGACCTTTGACAAATTTTTGTATTACTTGATTAATTTGTGGACATATAACTAGACTTACTTTTAAAAATTTCTAAAATATTTATTTAGCTTGTTTTCAGCATCTTCTGGATATAATGTGGCATTTATTATGTTGTTATCATTTGAAATAATTTTAATATCAACTTTCTCATTTTTTGAGCCACTAAAATCATTAATAATACTCCACATTTTATTAGAATTATTTTGAATTTCAGCAATTTTGGTTTTATAGTAATGGTCTTTAGTTATTTATGTAAATGATGTAAGCCTGTTTCTGTAGTAACAATATGTTCTTCTTAGTTCACAATTTCAAGAATTGTATTCAAGAAAATTTAATAAATATTTTCTACCAAAATTTGTATACGTACCACTTTTTTTTTTTTTTGCAAGAGAGCTTTGACATATAACTAAATAACCTAGAATAATGATCCGCTATCATAAGAGAGTAACACTGTAGCAAAAACATAATTTTTATTTAATTTTTGCAAATGCATGATATATACAGATTTGTGGAAAAAAAGTGTACATTTGTTCATACAAGATGTCAAGCCATGTTTATCTGGAATATTCAAACATTTTTTTCTGTTTATTTATCATAAATGGTGTACATATATTTATATTAATGTCTCCAACTAGCATTAACCATCTGGTATAATGATACGTAAACACACACACACTAAAGAATTTAGAAAGTGGTCAAGACATCCAGAAGGAGATCTGTAGACAGCTAAAAGCGAGGCATGATTTGAAACAGTGGTGTGCCAATGTAAACGAGTGCAACAGTAACACGCAAGCAAAGTGCTTCCTCGAAGGGGATTCTGGTCTACATCGGCAGCCAGTTTGCTCCTGATAAACCCTGCTACTCCATTACTTTTAAGAATAATTGTTTTGCTAAAGTAGGTGCTGTAGTCCACACAGGAATACTGCAAACCCTGCCCACGCAGCCAGTTTCCAATTTGAACTATAATATAAGTTTTACTCCAATATCAGATGATAAGACCAAGAAATGTTTCACGCTTTTAGCTTATACTTCCAATATATTTAAATGCAGGACACTGCAACCATCATCTTTAAATGTTCCATGTAATCCCGGAACAGTCAAGACAGTCCCATGTGAAAACGTGTTTATCTAGGGATTGTCAAAATTCATTCATAAAAATTCCAATGAGTTCTAGAACAGATTACATTTGCGACATCTTCTGAGGTGAATTCTACACTCCACTCTCATGCGGACAGCGACAGTGTCTGGGTCGGAGGGTGATGTCTACCACCTGCAGCCGGGCACTCACGGGGTTGCCACGGTAACCACACCTTGTCCCCTAGAGAGCTAACACCAGGCTGTTCAAGTGTTCACACGATGTGGCGGGGGACTCGGTTGGTGCAAGTTTTAAGCAAGTTAGTGGGGCACGGACCTGCCAGGGAGTCTCCGTCGCCAGCGTGGGGACGTTGCTTGTTTCCCCGTCCACCTTTACAAGACTATCACAACCTGGCCCGCTCTCTGCGTCGGGCTCGCTGTGCTGAGAGCTCACGTCGGCTCTTACCACATCCCACACACCGCTTGGTACTCACACACACACACAAACACGCGGTCAGACAAATATGAAAAAAAAAACACACGCGGTATGCGAAATTGGTATTTACTACACGTCACTCTGTAACACGTCTCTTGTACAATAGTAGTGATTACAAAATAAGTAAAACTGCATAATTCCTTGCGGCACGACTGGCTTACGGACAGTCCAGGCAACCTCGTGGTGACAAAAGGTTCGTGTTAATGACAAACTGCCCTAATTGGATTGATACGTAATTAAATTAAGAGGTAAATTAAGAGGTAAGCTCCGGGGATGCTAGCAAGCTATTTAAATTAAATAAAAGAGAACGGAATTTCTATGCTCAGTTGATTCTAAAGATGAAGTCCCCGGAGTGCGAGAGTGTGTCCTATCTCGTGTGGCGATGCGAAGCGACTGGGGAGAGACATGGTCGCCGAGGTGGTTCGTCAACGCAATGGCGACAAACTGAAAGTACTGTTAGGCGAACCCTAGTGGTGCCGCTGATGTGGGTCAGTTAAAAAACAAATATTTATTTTAAAATTACAATAGAACTAATCCAGACTTAAAACCATTTAACAATTTATGTAAAACAATTACGGCATAGATCAATAAAATTTAAGATCGCTTTCGGCAGTCCCGGTCAATTGCTGTTAAGAGGTAACTTAAATATATTAACGTCTGATTGTTTACAAGACCTGAAAGGACATGAACACTATTAACGTACAAGAAAAAGCTTACAATATTAATTACTATACACGACTGACTCGACTGCGCCCTCACACACACACGTTGCCGGCGGGGAGTTCTAACGCCAGGAGGACAGGGGTGAGGAGGGGTGGTGACGTATCAGGCTCTGCGGAACACAGCCCCAGACGTCAAATGGCTGCTCTTCAATTTTATACATGTTAGTGTAAATAATTCTCCACAGTACTCCACTTCAAGCACTAAATATTAAACAAGCTAGGTAATCTAACATCGTAACCAAATTCGGCATGGTAATTTCCAACCATATGTTCCAAAAATTAAAAGGATTCACAAAACTAAGCTCACCATGAACACTTCTTGATGTTCTCCGTCGATGGACACGACCAACTCCAGGTCTGAGTCCTCACCGTCGTCATCTTGCTCATCGAACTCAGCACTCTCAGGTCGAGATCTGCGGCCGTATTTCTTCTTGCCAAACACAAATTTTGGGGAAACTTCCCTATCTGCAAGGAAATAAATTACTACATTACACACGTACAGTGTTTGTTTTATAAAATCAATTACAAAACCAGCGTTTTAAAAAGTTATTTCAAAGACCTGTCCCTTTTAATGTCTGTAATATTGTTGTCATTCACAATTGTAGTACCTCAGTGCTGTTTCCTCTATGTCTGAAACAAACTTACAAAAAAAAATTGTAGTCCCTAGAATATACGACTGTATTGAGTTTATAAAAAAAAATTAATCTAACTCTTGCTGAAAGATGAAACCAAAGGAATGGTGACTAACAAAGAGGAAAATGAAGAAAATGTATGAAATATTTATCAGAAGAAAATGTATGAAACCCTTTTCAGAAGAAAATAGGGAGAGAACAAAAGTTGATATAAAAGAACACTTTATTGAATAATCAACAACGGAGGATTATCTACGACTAAACCTGCCTCCGGGAAAAATAACCTAGTTGATAATGCACTGTACATGTTTATAAACTAATAGACCACATTCTTACTAGTCTTTGTGCATTCAGATGAACAAACACAAACTTAATTTTGCAACACAGAACAAAGTAATAACAAACAGTCCCAAAGTTCGATGATAAAAATAAAATCCAAACATCGAAGCAGACCAACACGATGCCATATAACCCTTTCAAAAATATTCTGGTGCAAGACTGAAAAACAGATCAGCCCAAATAGTTTGTTGTGTGTTTCTGACATTATTTCACACGTGTACAACTATCCGAGGGTCTCCGGGAAGAGACGAGAGGCTGAAGAGATCGTGACGGGCTGCGAACAAGGCACCATCACCGTCTTGACCGATACAAAACTTGTCAAGCCAGATGTCTGCAATAAACCACAAATAAATTTGGACAAAAAACCATCACACAGGTCGACCAAGGGCCTAAACTGTGTGGTTTTCATGACATTTGTCAAAAACACTATTTTTCTTTCACCCACTTCGCCAACCAATGGAGCTAATACATAAGGATCTCACCACAGGTGTATACAGTAGAACCCTGTTATAATGTTCCTGCATATAATTTTTTCCTGCTTATAATGTCATATTTTTAAAGTCCCAATATTTCCCCCATAAGGACAATGTATTTATTTCCTGCATATAACGTTCATAAATAGTGTAATTTCCTGCTTATAATGTTTGCTTTCTAACATTTAATAAATTGAGAAAAAATGTTTTAAAACCAAATTATTCCAACTTTTACGATAAAAAGTTTCCTTTATGTATGTTTATGTTTACAATCACTGCCATACAATACATGAAGTTTGTTAAAATACAATTTTATGCAATATACTGAAGGTACACAATGTTCATAGTTATGTATAAGTTGGCACCCTTAGTCAACTCTTCTCTTCCTTGCCATTCTAGTGGGTATTCAGATGCACGTACATAGTCCTACGATATTTAAGTTGCCAACCATTAAGCGAGGGCATAACTAAAAGTGTTTTCTATTGCTTACAAATAATTTTTTTTTCATTCATACGTAGGAATCCCAAAATTAAACATTTTCAGGTGGCGAAGGAGTAGACGTTCTCACTCTTAATGTTGTCATCATGAATCGTGAGACAATTTTACAAAAAATGTGGCAGTGTATCTTTAAAGGCAAACAAAATTTAACCAGGGAACAAGACGAAGTTGAAAAATTGTTGGCTTGTTTCAGAAAATTCATGTATCAAGTACACTATCTTTGGTTTTAACATTAAAGTTGTTTACATAGCTTTGTGAGTCCACTGGTACAACGCTCGAACATTGTTAAGTGCTAAATTGAGATTTCCTGCTTATAACGTTTTCCTGCTTATAATGTTTTTTTCTTGTGCTCCCTTGAAAAACATTATAACAGGGTTATACTGTACTATAAATTAAAAATAAAAATTTAAGACTGTGAGCAATTGTCAAGGTTGCACGTGTGTTGCACGTGTGTTGCACGTGTGTTGTTTTTTTTTTCTCTCATCCACTTTGAGAACTAAAGCAGATAGGTAGAGCTGGCACACTTGGGACCTTCCTACAGGCATCAACTATAATCAGAAATTAAAATTGGACAGTAAATCATCGTTGAGGTTGCACCAGGGCCATTGAGAGACTCCAATTTGTGGTTTTCTTAATACCTCTCATAAACATTTTTTTTTCAGCCACTTTGCCAACTATTTTTGACAAATCTGACGTCCTACAGACGTCTGCTATAAATAAAATTAAAATTAGACTATAAACCTTTGTACAGATTGCACCAGTGCCTTAGAGGACTTCCAAATTATGTTTATAATGGTAGCTAACTGTCAAAAACTTATTTTTTCCCAACACTTTAAGAACTAGTTCTGATAGAGCTAATACAAACAAACTTCCTTACAGGTGTCCAACATCAATAAAAATTAAAATTGGATGGTAAAAAAAATTGTACACTTGATTGAAGGTCCCTATGTATCAGCTCTGTCGATACTAATAAGTGAAGTGGGAATGAAAAATAAAAATGTTTGTGACATATCACGAAAACCAAACACTCAAAGCCCTCAAAGGCCCTGGTGCAACCTCTACGAAGTTTACCATCAAAATAAATTTTTATTTATAGTAGATATCTGTACGAAGTTACCTACATATCAGCAATATAAGTAAGAAATGGTAAAGAGTGTGAAAAATATGTTTATGGTTATTATCATGAAAACCACACATTCAATGTCCGCAAAGACCCTTGTGTAACCTCCACGATAACTTACCATCCACTTATAATTTTTACTGATAGCAGACACCTGTAGACAGGTCCATATGTATCATGTATCGGCTCTATCCGCACGAGTTGGTAAGATACACATAAATAAATAAAATAATGTTTGTGACAGATACCTTCATAACCACAAATTTTAGGCTCTCAAAGGCCGTGTGCATACCTCTTCAACTGTTTATCCTTCGATTTTAATTTACCTATATAAGAAACCTGTAGGAAGGGTCCTATGTATCAGCTGCATCAGTATCGTTTCACATTTTGACGTAGTAAAATAACGACCAGGATGGTAGGTATTTGCCGTAGTTGCGTGGAAAGACTTCAGATGTGTGTAGCTGGAAGGTGACCCCGCACAATACCCGGGAATGGGCTACACAGCTCGGCGGGTGGAGAGCACAGAGTGGAGTCACTCGGGCTGCCTGGCAGGACCCTTAGGGAGAAGGCAGACTCCGTGTTGGTCGGGCCAATGATGGAGGGTGCAATTGTGATCTGGTGACTGAAGCAAGGGAGCTGGAGAGCGGCGAGGTGTTGGTGAAGGGAAGGGCAAGAGGGGGACATGCACATTCTGTCTAAAATGATAAAGGAGATGGGGTAGGAAGCATTACAGTGAAGGAGGTCTGAAAGGTCAGTCAGGCTGTTTAAGGTGATAAAGGGCGAGAGAGAATACATAGGGACAGCGAGGAACTAGAGTAAACTACACACTGGGTATAGAAGGCGAAGAGATCACACGTGGAAGCTTCGAAGGGAATGGAGGCAAACAGAAAGAAGGAAGCATGCCTTAATTGTGGGGGGGCAGAGATCAAGTGGAATAGGTTGGAGGAAGAAATTCTTGGGGTGAGAGATGCAAGGAATCTGAGGAGATGACTAAAATTGAAAAAAAGGGGGGGGGGGGGGATGTGAAAGAAAAGAAACAACTCCTTGCCACGGGGTGAAAGCCCAATTGCAAATGTAAATGAATCTAAATCCAACAAATCTAAAGGCTGTTGCTGTCACAAGCCGGATAGCGCCAGACATACAGCTGATTTCAGCACAATATGATTGTGAGAATTGATTGCTGGATTAGGTCAGCTACATCAGAATTATTTTTTTGTTTAGTCATAATAAAACACAAACCTGGCGATCCTCTTCCAGAGATTTCTTTTGTAGTTTTCATTACATTCTGTGATTCTTCTAAGAACGCCAGCAGACCAGCTCGGAACTCTTGGAATGTTATTCTTTTATTCGGCTCGGTGAACTGGCAGCCGACGATGTAAGCCATCAGCTCCTGGCCATGATCGTCGAGTTGCAACTTGTCGCACAGCTGCTGCAGTCCGCTGAGGTCCAGGCTTCCCTCGCGGGCTTCGTCGCAGCTCTCGAACTCCACGAGAAGTTGCTTCTCATAGGGGTCCAGCTCTTGTTCCTCCATCTCACTGCATGCCTCCCCTCTTCCCTGAAACACGTCGCAATTAAATTACGGTGTTCAAATATCACTGCGTCACATAACACACAGACACACACATATTTTGCCCCTTAAAAGTGCACATTGTAATTCGAAACACAATAAAACAGTGTTTGGTTTTAAAATGATCAACACTTACTTAAAACTGAAAAGTTAGAGTCATTGTACGCAAAATAATTTTGTTACTCTAGTATATAAATAAAACAGAAAAACCATTATGCATCAAAATCGAAAACACGTATACAAACCTTACGAACAGCTGTACAGTTTATACACCACAAAGCAAGGATAACATAAAAGGGAATACAAAAAACTCTTCAATACTCTCGATTCAATTTGACATCATAGAAGTATTAATCTCTGGTTGAAGTGCTACTTGTACGAGGGAATGTTGAACTAAAATTATACATCTAGATAATATCAAGCCCTTAAAAAGTCGTGATTTGAGGCGAGTGGAGTATTCTTACATTTGATTAACCTGTCAAGTTTTTTCTCGGACTTTACTCGCCTGCCCCTGCAAGCGGCCCTAAATGTTTAACAACCACAGCTAATTGATAAATTATAAAATAAATTATCTAAAACAGTTTCTGTATGAACTATTAAAAACAATTATTCAGAATCTGAGGAAACGAATTTTAATGCAAATTTAACGACAGCTTGATAACGAGGGATCCTATTATTAATGTTGTCTTAATAAGGATTACCTAAGTCTATGGGTAAAATTTAACTTCAAAAATAGCTATCAATTTTTTTTTACGACCCCACCTTAACATCTGAATCTTACTTTCGGTTAAAGTTTACTGTCAATAAACTGAGGTCTAGCTGGTTTAACTGATGCTAACAAGCATCAGAAAAGAAATTAGTAACATATCAGGCGAGGTTAGATGTTTACAGTGACAGTGAGGATGACTATTTCTGCAGTGCCAGGGCTTAGGAGTATAAGTCAAAATTGGCCATTTTTCAGTAGAGCCTTCTGAAACTTGAACATTGCTATTAATATTTTCTATTTTTTAAATGTTGCTAGCTTTTGAAAACCTATTCCAATTATAATGTTTTTACAGAAAATGAGATTACATAGGTACCTTACTGAAACGTCTTGGAAAACCGCCCTAAATTTTACACAAGACATACATCTAAAAAATAAATAATTAATTAAAATTATAATTCAAAAAACCTGCATTATCTGTTTCCAAATAGTGTCGTAGGCTGGTCGACTAGTCCCTGACATGCTTCCATCCTGCCGGCTACTCAGGGTTCGGTAGAGGGGGGTCCAAGCCGCGGTGCCGAGGGACTTAGTCTCCAGAATTGAAATGAGAACAACTTGAATAAAGTTTCCTGGTTCTTTATCCTCAAGAAGGTGAACACTTTACATGGGGCTACCGCGTTTCCGCCTGTGACTATTTCTATATTGGGCGAAGCCCGGTTCCGCCAACTAATATGGTAATGAAAATACGGGACGTCCCGCCCGTGACGAGTATTACTCTCACTGTAAGGAATAGAATTCTCTATGACCCGCGCGCAATAGGATGTATGTCTGACTGTACACCACAATGACCGGGAAGAAATGTAAAATCCTCAGACCATACGATGGCGAATGTCCAGTTTGAAAAAATAAACCGCGACTCGCAAAAATTAAGAGACGAACACACATGAGCAAAAATGACAAAATGAGAGCACGCGACTGAATGACAAAGTAACAAACTCGACTACAAAGCTGAAATCGCTTCAGCATGGGAAAGTCTAGAGCTCCTTCTAATACCGCACCCGTTCAATCTCACTGTCCCGGAGCGACGTCACCAACACATGCATTGCCTCTCGTGCCGGGTCCACGACTGACTCCCACTAGCGCGGAGCGGCCCGCTTCCGTGACCGGTGCCACTCGCGTCTGACTGACGACTCCCTCCTCCCCCGCCTGGCGCGACCGAGCGCCCGCGTCTCTCCCATCTCCCCGAGCCCGCGGAACACGCTGATTGGTCACAGGTGGAAGCCTCGGCCTTGGAGCCCGGTGAGCAAATAAAACTTACACAAATACATAACCCTTCAATACAAAATTAATTATAATAAAATATATGCAAAATATATACAAAAACGTAAAACAAAAATATATTTACAATAAAATAATATGTCAAATACTGTATGGAAGCAAAACGTCACACGTCACCTTCACTTGCGTCGCACTACATACGAAAGAGATGGCACTGGTGAGGCATAACGACCTGAAGGAGCCGGGGAGACACTTGGGTCGACGTCAATAGGACCTAACCTGTCCTTCCATTCTATTCTTTCTAACTTATTCTCTTTCATGTAAACATGTAGGTAGCTATTTTTATCTTCATGTGCACACATACACCGAAACACCATTTCAACAGTAGTAAAGTGTAACTGTACACATAAAATAATAATAATTCAATCAAATTCTCATTATTATTATTATGCTCCTACAATGAAGTTAAATCCACTTGGTCTCAACAGTATAACTCTTACAACTACTTTAACTTGTATCTATTGTGTCACTTGGTCTCAACAGTATAATTTGACTTGTACTCTAAGTTTCTTGAAAATCATTTTCTTTTAGCCGGGTTGTTAGCTTGGTATAAAAACGAAAAAATCGACGGTTTTAAGCCGTAACCTTAATTATAGCCAGGCGCACTACAAGAGCGAGGCATTCTCTCTCAACACTCAACTGAATTAACTAATTGAAGGGCTGAGGATTAAAAGGGAGATATCAACCAATTCATAATGTTTGAGAACAGTGAAAAGAAGATTTTGTTTGGAAATATAAGTATTGTATTGAGCTACTACAAAATGCTGAGTCTTCATTTTGTACATTCAAATATTTATCTTTCCACCATGATGTCGTACCGCCGAAGGCCACAAAGCCCGGCCACCACCCGCCAGTATAGGCCCCCGCTGGTGGAACGCACCCCTCGCCGAACCGACACGAGTCAAAGGAAGCACCCTCCCGCAAGTAGCCCTAGTGCCCTGTAACTTAAACATACTCACCTAGCAAGGATGCTAGAAAATTAAGCCCCATTAAACTCATCAGGTATATTACCCAAAGTTAAGTGCCGGGAATGGAGTTGAAGCATTAGGATCGCCGCTTCCTTCAAACACCGCGCGTCTGCGCGGGCGGCGGCTTGTCGTTCCCTCCTTCTTTCCCCATCCTAGTGTGTGCTGGCTTGCTTCTCCCCTCTCCTCCACCGTTCGGCGCATGCGCGCTGCGCGACACATATGTTATAAAAGCAGACGTTTTCAATTTATTCGGTCTTGTTGTTCTTGTTCTTATTGTATCAACTAGCTCGTCTGATCTCGTTTAGTCCATTTTGAGAGCTCGAGTAATTGTTAGCCAGCATGTAGTCAGTCAGTTAGACTTTAACTTTGTACGACGTGCGCGACCTCGGGGGAAAGAAAATGTAAGTTGGAGTAAGGCGGTGGCCCTTGCCATAATGTAAACGTTTATTGAATTTTGTGTGTTTTGTCTAAATTCCCTTTCGATCGCCACCTGGAAAATTACTTTTGGTTTTCATGTAATTTGACTTGATTTAATTTAACTTCATTGGCTTGTAACTGTTCTCCCCTGAGTCGTCGACGTCCGTAAAACGTAACGTAAATGTTCATTTTTAGATAATGTAACTTACTTTTGTAACACATGTAATGCGCATAAGGCAGTGGGTTTTCGCTGCATTTTGGCAATCTAGTAATTTGGCAGTTTCAAATGTGTCTACCTTGTGACGCCCTCTTTCGAGGCCCCTTAATGGGACCGCGCATATTTTGTACCATGTTGCGCCGGCGTAAAATATAACCTTTTTTGTAGCCTCGATAATGGCTCGTTCAATTTTGCTGTTTGTGTTAAACTCAAAACAAACCATTTTGGTTTGTTTGTTACGTAATGATTACCTTGTTTTTTTATTTTTGTTAAGTTTTACTAAACCTTTATTATCCTTGCCATGCTATGGCGTCCCACCCCGTCCTTATGCCTGTAGGCATTACAGTGTGTCTTAGTGTGTGAGTGTTGGCCCCCTAAGGGCATCCCAATTCACTAACGCAAATTCTTTCCCGTGCGGCCTGGGGCCTTAATTATAGCGGAAAACCGCGTGAGTGCATCATAGTTGTAATTAATTATAAAATGTGCAGTGAGGGGAGTGTTTGAATAATAAGCGAACAGTCGCGAACTTGAGCCCCAATTTTTAATGTTTTATCGGCTAATTGTGTGGTCACAAATTCAATAGACACAGAACCAGTTGAGAGTAGCCATAAATCTAATTAAAAAAAGAGTGACATGTAATTAGCACGTAAGTTTACCAGTTTATATTGTATAACGGTAAATTCGAGATTTTGGCGTGAGGGAACAATGACTCCCTCCCTGGCGCCATGTTCCCCCGGCAGTTCTTCGCGGCTCGCGGTCTAGGGCGGACGTGTTCGTCCCGCGGAGTGTAATCACCTTTGTCTCACTGATCGTCATACTGGTAATTATTTAATTCTTCAAAACCCTTTTTCAGTAACCCTCCGCGAGTCCCTAGACCATTTACGGTGCAGGACTTAACCCTGCCGCTTTACATTTCACTCCAGTGACGCGTTCATGTCGCCATGCGAGTAACAGCATAATGGACCTAGCCGACTCCAGACCACAGAACTTTTGCTAATACAACCGCGCAAACGCCTGCCAGTCACAAACTTTAGTAATTAGCGAACACGTGAAGTGTCAATTTAATTAT
Organism: Bacillus rossius redtenbacheri; assembly: GCF_032445375.1. Classification (NCBI taxonomy): domain Eukaryota; kingdom Metazoa; phylum Arthropoda; class Insecta; order Phasmatodea; family Bacillidae; genus Bacillus; species Bacillus rossius. The sequence goes on along the minus strand of NC_086345.1, from coordinate 8,857,436 downwards.
AATTTACGGGGCTGGCCGACTCCAGCCGAGACACAACATATAACTGCCGCTAGGGAGCGTAGACAATTAGTGTAAGCAGAGTAGGTACTATGCCTTGTACTTTATTTTAATTAACGTGTCAGTGTAAAGTGTTAGAGCAACGTGTCGAATATAATTGTGTACTTTGTAAACAGTGTTTGCGGCATCGCAAAATTAAGTGACACGCACAGAGCGTAATAAAATCCACCAATCGGATCTTGCCGTCAATTATTTCACTCAAACCAGTAATCACCTCGACCGACCGTCCGCATATGGTGTGTTGTAAACCAACTCACAGCCTACAGACCTAGTTAACACGCTGGGGCTAACGAACCACACGATGCTCTACCACCCCGTGTCTTAAACAACGGCTAGACACAAGGGCTAGCCTGGCGCCCACCTGGTAAATTCGGCATAGAAACAACTCACTACACACTAGGTCCTCCCCGGGTTGCGACCACAAAAACCTGGGTGATGGCAACCAAACCACACTTTTTCATTGTTTTGTTGTTAAATATTTTATAAAAATTCGCAAAAAAATTAATTGTATTGTTAACCCGAGAAAAAAATTATAAGTGGGCTATCAGCCACATATTAACGTATCATAAAGTTAGAAGTGGGTTAAATGTACAGTGTTGTACAGTGTTATTAATGGGAAAAGGAACAATATCTGAGGCCAATATTTTATTCTTCTATGGAAAAGAAATAATCAGTTTGCACTACTGGTGTTATTTTTTCCTCAGGTGGTCATACTGGCTTATTTATCATTGTAAGCCGACCTCCGTAGCGCAGTCGGATGCACACCGGCTTGTGGTGCGAGGAGTTCTGGGTTCGAGTCCCGGGCAAGGCATGGGTGTTAATTTACATGCAGAGATTTGATTGATAAGATATGATATGACAAAGAAAGCTTCGAATAAGAACACATTACCCTATGGCCGTGGGCTTCAGGCTGTAGGCCACTATCAACTAAAAACAAAAAATTTCATTGTAATGCACAGTTATGAATGCAGAGTCGCAATGATGTTTATTTTGTTTCGTCATGTCGGAATTTCAGTCTCAAAATAGGTATGTAAGTTTAAAAGAAGGTGATACATTTTTAACTCCACCAGAATTCTACCAGGATATTATTCGTGATGATAATAGTGTTAACGAACCTGCTATTGAAACAGGCAAGTGCTTAGACACATTATAAAGTTTTGAGTTCTGGATTAACAGACAATAGTAAACAACATATTAGGGAAGATGAACCTGAACAAACTGAATATGAACATGAAGGAGGAGAAATTGAGCAACAAAAGAAAAAGAGCGAGGAAAGGGAAGAACAGCTGATCCACAAGGGGATCTCCGAGAACATAGACGTGAGATGCCAACATCTGCAAAGAAAAAGCGAAAGTGTGAAGAAATGTGGAAACAAAATGTAAGAAGAAAGTTAAAAAATTAATTTGAAGCTTATACATCAACTAGTAACAAACAGGTTAATGCAACAATGCAAGTGGTTACAGAATGTTCAGATGGATGTTATTTCAGCTTACAGAATAAAGAAATTCATTTTGAAATATTGAAGGAACTTCAAGATTACGTTAAACAAAACCTTTTTCTTAGAGGTATGATTTCAGTAAAAGAAAAACAAAAATCAAGAATAGCAGAAGAAGTCAGAAAAAAAACCAGGACAGTGTACGAATACAGTGTAATGGAAAATGGTCAATGTGTTGTTGTTGTTGTTGTTTGCCAAAGCGGATTCATGAGTCTGATTTGCATTAAGAAAAAGAGACTAGAAAAATTACTGAAGTCGGTTAGTGCAGACGATCCTGGAATGGCACTTGATAAAAGAGGTAAACACACAAAAGAAAGAACAAGTGAAGTAATAAAAGACAGTATTAGACATCACATTTCTTCATTCCCAACAGAAATGAGCCATTATTCAAGAAATGTGAATTTAGAAAAAATGTATCTCTCTCCATCTCTGAATTTGTCGAAAATATTTAGGCTCTACAAGGAGATACATCCTGAGGCTGATGTAAAGGAGTGGCTTTACAGAGACATTTTCCTTCATGAATTTAATCTTGGGTTTGGGACACCTAGAAGTGATACATGTGTTACTTGTGACAAATTTTGTGCAATGTTGGTAAATCCTGACTTAACTGACCTGGAAAAGCAAAAGCTGCTTACGAAAAAAGAGTTGCATGTCAAGAAGGCAGATAAAGGGTATGAGGAATTGAGGAATTATATCAAAAAGAGTGATGGCAATAAGAAAGAAACTATAACATTTGATCTGCAGTAAACATTGCCTACACCTCACCTAAGCCAATCCCAAGCAATTTACAAGCATCAGTTGTGGGTGTATAATGAATGTGTACATATTGGATCAACTGGAGAAGCATTCATGGTTCTTTGGACTGAGGGAGATGCAAAACGTGGGTCATGTGAGATTGCGACTACTCTGCTCAAGACTTTGGTGCTTATGCGTGGTAGAAAAGCTCTGCCTGTTCAAGAGTTAGTGTTCTGGTCAGATAGTTGTGCTGGGCAGAATAAGAATTTTCAAATTATTGCTTTGTTGTAATATCTAGTGCAAAGAAAGTTTGCTGCAACTGTTCGACATCGGTTTCTTGTAAGTGGACATACTTTTCTCCCATGTGACGGTGATTTTTCTCACATAGAGAGGCAGAAGAAATTGAATGTGAATGCGATACACACCCCTGAAGACTAGGAAAAAGTTGTGAAAGAAGCTAGAAATGAGAAACCATTTGAAACTTTAGTGATGAAAAGTAGTGACATATGACTTCAAAACATTTTTCGATGAAGGTTTCAACAAACCAAAGTCAGCCCAGAAAGTGAGAATACGTGAGGTAACAGAGTTTAGGATAGACAGAGAGGATCCTTATGAGGTGAAGTTCAGATATAGTAGTGTAAACATCGAGTCATACGACTCATTCAGAATTTGCAGACCTGGACGGGCGAAAGTTGTGCCATCACTGAAAAAGTTGTACCACACAAAAGTGAAAGTAAATACAAAAAAAGTGAAGGACCTAAAAGATCAAATAGACTTTGTCCCTGAAACAAAAAAAAAATACTTTAGGAAAGAATTTTGCTGAGCAAGCTCAACTGGTTGACAAGGAATGCAGTGTCACTGAATTCCCTGAAGATGATCCTGCTGACTGGGAAAATAGTTACTGATGTATGTACATACATTAAGACTATCTAGAAAAGAAAAGAGAAATGTACATGTTCTACACCTCTGTCTTGACTTACTTTTAAATCCAAACTTTCAAGAGTTGTTTTAGATGTATGTAACATTATTTAATTTTTTCCTAAATAAGTTTGAATACATTTTTAAATTATTAAATATCGCAATACTAATTCAGTTAAGCTTCAAGAAAAAAACATTATAATTTTTAGTATAACAGTAATTAAAGTATTTTAAAACTAAACCAACAGCCTATTATTGCACTGGAAACAATGGTAGTCTTTTTATTGAATATGAAATAACAATCCATTTTATATTAATCCTCGTATGTTTGACTGTTCTTGTGTATTTTGTGCTTTTTTGTATAGTAAAAATAATGTAAAGGTAAATCTCATTATTTTGAGGTGTATGGCTGATACCCTCGTCTAATTCTTTGGCATGTGGTTGATAGCCCCGTTATAATATTATTGGTTGATAGCTCCATTATAATGTTGCTATACAACGCAGCTCAAGAAGTTTAAAACTATATTTAGAGTGTTAGAAGTGGGCTACGGACAAAACCAATGATACAAACGAATTCTACACGAAATTTCCTATAATAATATGCTGGAAAGTCATTTTCGCAATTTTGGCTTATAGCCTTCTTCTAATCCTTAGCCCTTCAATTAGTAAAAAAAGTGAAGACATTGGTAACTATCTCTAACTTTACTAATTATAAGTCGTTGACGCCAACCGCCGGTGCTCCCTCTGGTCCGCAAAGGTCGTTATGCCACAGCAACACTGGCTCCGAAGTGCGACGAACACGCCCGAGCGCGATCTTCACAAAGTGTAAGAAAGTGCACCGCAACGAACGCCGCGACGACGACAGCGCCCGGCCGGGTGTGGCAATGCGCCTAATTAAACACTTGATTATTTTGTAATTAAAACAACCAAATTAATAACAATTTAAAAGAAGGGTTCATGTAAGGGTAATTATGTCTAATTGTCTTATAAGCATATGTTGTGTAATTTGTTTCTAAGTCCAAAACTGGTCGGGTCGGTTTTCCCGCGTTCCACGCGTTTAGGCGCGTGGCCGCCGGGCGGTCTCGCGCTCAGTCTTGAACTCGGGCTCCCAGGGGTCGGACGCTCCGCGAACGTCGGGCCAGCACTTCTAGTTTTCTCTTCAACATTTCAGCAATAGTGTAAGTTTCTACAAACCTTCATTTAGCTCGGCGCCGACCCCACTTAAGTCGCACGATACTTCGTGCGACACTTAACTTAATATTTAATTCCCGTTAGGGATTTTGTTTTAACGTAATACGTAAGGCCATGTCCAGTTTAAGGACCGCGTAATATTGGCACGCAGTTTTAGGCTCCAGTAGCCAATTAATTGTTATCATCGAGAATCTTGTGAAAGATTGAATAACTTTCATATTGTAACTTTCTTCATGCTTTAGTGTAATTGGTAACGTGTGTTTTAAGTGACTATCTTGCCACGCATTGAGACTTTACGCGTACGTCGCTCACTGACGTGATTGCATAACTTTTCTAGTCTTTAGTTTTGTCGCAGGCTAGACTGCAAACCACCCTAATCACAGGGACTCCGCTATTCGTTAACTTTGCTGTATAATTTGTTGCATCCGCAACTCCGTGACTGTATGTCAAATCTTACTCAGAGACACGTAGCCACAGCTTCAACCCGTCGATCCACTTTGCAATCTATCCTGGTCGCGCATATTATTCGCCGGCGTTTACGTGTGTCACAGCGGTACGACAACGGACGCGGCCAGTAAAAGGACCATCCAGTGTATCGACGTTGAATAAAGTGCAGTGTTCTGATAATCTGTTCATTAATTATTTTCAAGGCGTCCTGGGTGGCCTAAACAGCCCGGATAATTTCTGAACGTAATTTCCAAACTCCGAGACGCACTCCTGCCTGCAGCCACGAGGCCGAACCCCCGTTAAAACCCATAATAGCTCTAAATAGATCCTAACATCCCTAGTTTGACGACATTACAATGCGAAATTTTATTTTTATAAAATGTTAACCTAAATGTTTAAAAGAATTTTTTAATTTTATAAGTTTCTTAACCTGTAAACCTAAGGATCTTTTTTCTTTCAGCAGTTGGTTAACTTAATCCTTTTTAGCATTTGACATTGAAGAAACTCGCTGACGAATTGTCGAGTCGATTGGTTAAAAATGGTAATACAGTGGTAGATTTATTGGGATTTTGTTTGTCAGGCTTATATAGATATTTCTGTCGTCTTAAAGTAGGGTGTTGTAATATTCTTCAATGTGTAGATGGCCGTATACTATGTTCTAGGTGATTTATAAATAAGACCTTGGTGATGTAATTAGGTGTTCTATTCGGTGTGTGTTTCAGGCCAGCCCGATAAGAGTGGTCGTCACTGGAGCCGCCGGCCAGATTGCCTACTCGCTCATCTACCAGATAGCCAAGGGCGACGTGTTCGGGGCGGACCAGCCCCTGGTGCTGTTGCTCCTGGACATCCCGCCCATGATGGGCGTGCTGGAGGGGGTCGTGATGGAGATACACGACTGCGCGCTGCCTCTGGTCGCAGGAGTCGTCCCGACCGACGACCCCGCGGTGGCCTTCAAAGACGTCGACGCGGCGTTCCTGGTGGGGTCCATGCCGAGGAAGCAAGGCATGGAGCGCAAAGACCTCCTCTCCGCCAACGTGAAGATATTTAAAGTTCAGGTAAAGGCACTGTATGCGCGGCTCGGAACTAATCACTGGGATGGTTTTGATGTTTAGCATGGTTTGAAGGCATTCGTGAAATTTGTATGTGTTTGAAAATGAAGTTTGCAAATTTTTGCAAATGGTGAGTTCTGGTGTGCATCTCGATACCATACTATCATTGATGTGACAAACATTGGGGTGCTGACATCATTATCATCACTACATTCTTTCGAAAAAACAGGAATTTGTGGTGAGGGGTGTTATTGTGGGTTGTGGGGGGGGGGGGGGGGGAGGGTTTCGGAGGTTTGGGCGGGGAACATTCACACGCTTGTTTTGCACAAGATACTTTTTTAAAAATTAACTTTTGGTTGTCATATTGTATGCTCCAGCCCTACCTATTCTGGTATAGAATACAACACCAATGATATACGTTAACTTTTGTATTATAATCTGCTTCTTAAATCCCCTCAGTTTAGTTTATTTTTCGGCACTACTTTAATTTATTTGTTTTCTATTTTGAATTTAACCTATTGAGTATCGTGAAATGTATTCATATTCGTGTTCAATTATTTTCTTTATTTCATACACATTGTTTCTATTTCGCGTTATGTAAATTCATGTAACCAACCCCTAGATTTATTGTGCAAAATACAGCCTACCCAGAATGTTTTCCAGTGGGTTACATTCCACATGTGGTATTCCCGTGAAAGCTATGACTATGCCACGGTGTGTGCACGGCTGTGACGCAGGGCGAGGCGCTGGACAAGCACGCCAAGAAGAACGTGAAGGTGCTGGTGGTGGGCAACCCGGCCAACACCAACGCCCTGATCTGCTCCAAGTACGCCCCGTCCATCCCGCGCGGGAACTTCACGGCCATGACGCGGCTGGACCAGAACCGCGGCCGGGCCCAGGTCGCGGCCCGCCTGGGCGTTGCCGTGGGGAAGGTGCGGAACGTGATCATCTGGGGCAACCACTCGGCCACGCAGGTGCCGGACGTCGGCAGCGCCACGGTGGAGGTGGGCGGCAAGGCTGTCCCCGTGCGAGACGCCGTCAAGGACGACGCCTGGCTGCTCGGCGAGTTCATCACGGTACGGCCACTGTTTGGTTGTTTGTCCTTTGTGTATGCAGTGGAACCTCATGATTATGAGTACAGGATACTCTGAGACCTTCGAAGATACGAGAATTTTGTAATCCACCGTCAGTTTGACTGTGTACATCATACTTGATTTGTCTGGTAATTACGAGTGTTTCCTTGTCGGTCCTTCCGTAAGCACGAGTGATTTAAAAGGCGTTTTTATGCAAAGTTCACGCAGTTAACATAGAGACAGCTAAAAAGAGTGACGAGGAAGACTTTCCTTGGTAGGGTTGAAGGGGGAAGAGGAGAGGCCGTGGGCGGGATTGTGGTGACTAACATGCGCTTACTCTCTCTCACACTTGAGGCGACAGCTAGTTCCCCTCCTCTTTTACTCTTCCCCTACTTTTCTTTTCCTCATCCTGTTATTCCCCAGCATTGTCCTCTCTCTCGCCTTCTCTCTCTCTCTCTCTAACATAGGTTGAAGGTTGACATTGAACAAAGGTGCTTGAAAAGGCACATCCCGCAGGGGGTGAAAGGAACTTTTCAGCACCGTAGAATGTGTCTGTGTGTTTTTACGTCATCCAAGGTTCTCCCCTGGTAGCTAGCTGCTGCGCTGGCTTTCGACTATAGCGGGAAATCTAAAAATAAACAAAGCCTACACAGGATGGGAAGCCTACGCTCCTCCCTTCTTGCGGCCTTCTCACAATTCTTTTATTTTCCTTTCTCCACTTCACTTACCTCCCTTCTTCCAGGACGCGACCGTGGTCCCAGTAACTTAGCTGTGTTCCGTTGCTCCCTTATGCGTCAGACCAATTCATTCCCGATTAAAATGAAAACCATCGCAGATACGAAAAAAAATCAGAGACCCTTTCATTTTGTAATTTAATTTGCTAAAATTTTCATTTAATGTGTTTTTCACTAAATTGCACCGTTTTCGAGTTACGGTGTGAAATTGACGTTTTTTTTAGAATGTTCAGGAATCTTAACTTTGACTGCAATTTTCTATGTTCGGTTAGTATGAGTATTCGTAGTTAGGAGGATTTTTCTCACCATTGTCAGCTTTCTTAGTAACGAGGTTTCACTGTAGATAGTATATGGGCTGGAGAGTGACATACACTACTACATATAATTATGAATTTCCATTCCTAAGGGAGTGAAAAAAGGGTAAATTCAGTTATATAATAAAAAATCATAGGAGTAGGTCATAGACATTCAAAAAGTGAGTTTGTGTCATTTCTCTCTGTCAGCCACACAGTCATATAGTAAGGTCTGAAATATTCCTATCCTTCTCCTCAGGGCAGGATTTAGAGGTCTGGAGGCCTCGGGGCAACAGAGGAGCGGAGGCATCCTGGCCCCAAATTATTTTACAAATAAAATGAACGATTTTTTTCTGTTGAGTTTTCCAATAAATAATTTATTGTGAAATCAAGAAGATTCTCTTAGTATTTAAAATACATACATAAACATAATCGGAGACAAGAATTATATGAAATTAAATTTTACTGTTAGTGAATATTTCTGTTAATATTTAACAATAATATAATCATGTATGTACAAAGAACTGTAGGTAAAGGTAAAACAGCGAAAAAAAGAACATCAAAGGAAAAGATGTTTACTGGTGTTTACTTGTCGGAATGTGAAAGATTTTTTTTTTCCCAAAGTCTCTACTGTGGGGGCCCTCCGTTTGTGGAGGCCCCGGGGCTTTCGCCCCGGTTGCCCTCCCCTGAATCCGGCCCTGCTTTCTCTTTGGCGAAACACGTCCGCTTGGTGAAGCTCGCGGCTGCTAGCGAACAAAAGGTGCTAATGACACCTAAGCTTGGAACCTTGTCGGTAGATGGCTTTGTGACGTGACCCCTGGCGCGAGTTGGAGCGAGTGTGGTGTGGCGCCCGCAGACCATCCAGAAGCGCGGCGCGGCGGTGATCGCGGCCCGCAAGATGTCGTCGGCCATGTCGGCGGCCAAGGCGGCCGGCGACCACATGCACGACCTCTGGCAGGGCACGGCCCCGGGAGAGTTCGTGTCCATGGGCGTCGTCTCGGACGGCTCCTACGGCGCCCCCAAGGACATCGTCTTCTCCTTCCCGGTCACCATCCAGAACAAGGAGTGGAAGATTGTGCAGGTTCGTATCTGGGGGAAACAACTAGGGATGTGCGAGTACCCGATATTTTCGGGTAATGTTCGAATCCACTATTACCCGAACCCGGAATCGTTGTACGTACATGGATTCGAACAGTATTACGAATATTCACAAAAGTTATAATTAATTTAATACGGCTCAAAAATACTAGCAGTGAAAAATAAAATTACTATTACGTAAGTATTTATAATATGATTTATCCAAGAAAGATGTGTAAGTTAAATAATTAACACAGAGACATTAAAAGAATTTCAAGATTTCGAGAGCTTAAACTATAATTTCGAATTTCCTCGTATAGCAAACTATAAATTAGAAACAATTACATACCTACAAGAAAAAAAAACATCTTGGCTATTATTTATTGGAGAAAAAAAATTGTTTCGTTTGCTGAAACGTTTATAAAACTGTGATTTCCCTGTGGAGTGCCGTTTATTACGATTGAGTTGGAGAGTTGAATATGTTTTGGTTTTCATATTTTAAAGTGTTTATTAATTAAGTTTACATAATTATAAATGTTTCAATCTCAGTGTAATAAATAATTGCCAGTAGTTACAGTTAGACAAAGAGAACGCAAATTATTTTTTAATTAATAAGTTATTTTTAATTATTCTGTGCTTAATATTCGGAATCGGATTCATATCTCAAATATTGCCAGGGATTCGAATCGGATTCCAACCGAACTGAAAATCAAGGATTCGCACATCCCTAGAAATAACCACTGCTCGATAAAGAAAATACTTCATACTAAACTGTTAGTAATTCAGATGGCCACCTGACCGGGAAAAATGGGGGAAACCTTGAATTGGGTGAAATTGTTTTGGTGCTGTTAAAACTGAGAAACCAGTGGATTTTTAAAATCATTTGTTTGTCTAGCAAGTTGAAAAGCGCTTAGTCGAAAAGCTACTCATCGTGCTTTTGGACTGCATCGCTTAAGCAGACTTGCCAACCTTTACGATTTTTTCGTAAAATGTACGAAAATCACGTCCGTTTTACGATTGTACGAGGATGTCTGCATTTTTTACGAATTTTAAGTACGAGACGTTTATTAAAACATGTATTTTCCGTCTGCCTTAAAAGTTTTATTGTATGGTTTGTGAAAGCTGTTGCTGTGGAAACGAGTGCGGTAATTGAGTTATATTATTGGTCGAAGGCCAGCGAACCACGTAATTTGTTGTTCGATTGTATCTTTCCTTATTGGCCGCCCGAGGTACATGGATGCGCTTACAACCAATCACGAACCAGTTTAAATAGCATTTTTAGTTTGGCAAGATGGTGTGCATAAATGTATGTTGTTATTCTTCAGTTAAAGTTGAGCCAATTTTGATTTTGTTTATTACAGGTTAGGAAACACATTTATTGCATGTTTTTAATAAAAACGTGTTATGTGCACAATTAACGGAAGTGGAATAAAGTGAAGAAGAAAATGCTCCCGAAACGTGATACCCATTATTCTCAGGCATTTGGTGATACATACACATGATACATACACGTGTATTTTAAAATCAAGCAAGGGAACACAGTTCGCATTTTTTTCAGTGTGTAGATGCGACATCAAAATTGGGCACGGCGGAAGATATGACATCAATCTCCACGTGAACTGTTCAAAACATCTCGCAAATGTTAAAAGTGTCGCAGTCAGTTCAAAGGTTAATGGTGAGTTCGCTAAAAATAACAGCACAGACAATGCTGTAATACGTGCAGAATGTATGTTTACAAACTTTTTGGTTGAACATAATATTCCTTTAAATGTTTCGGATCACGCCGGCCCGTTATTCAGAAAAATGTTTTCAAATTCTGAAGTAGCAGAAAAATTTGGTTGCGCAAGAACAAAGTCAACGGCTATCGTGAAAGAAATGGCAACAGATGCAACTATAAAATTGTTTGTAATTTACAAACTGTGGCATTTTCAGTCGTGACTGACGCCAGCAATGACTATGAATCCAAATTATATACACTAGTAGTAACATTTTGTGATGCAAGTTTGAAAATTATAGTGTCAAGGTTGCTTTCATTACCAGTACTCCAGGGAGATTCTACTGGAAGTTAACTGATATCAGTGTATATTGTAACAAAGGTACACTCTGTTGATTTGTATGGTACCACAAGGAACGAAGTTTTTTCTTTGATGTGATACTAAGCAAAAATGTTTCCATAATGGTAAATAATGCAATGCTAATGTATGTTAAAACGATTACATAATTTTGATTACTAGAAAAAATGTGATATCATGAAATTTTATTAATTTTTCAATTTCCGCGAGCAGTTTACGCGTGTTATATAATTTTTTATGTATTTTACTAATTGAGGGTTTCAAAAGTTGGCAAGTCTGCTTAAGCCAATTTTGAGCGCTGTATGCCATTAATTTGATTGTGCTGTATTCTATTTATTGGAGTGCTGCCCGCTGATTATTTGAAAAATAAATAAAAAACCCTGTTCATAACTGCGTCCCACAACCGTTTTTGAACGTTGTTTACTGGTGAACCTCCTTAGCGGATGTGAGGAATGTGACTAGTGTCAAGATAACATTATGGGATGCCGGTGATGAGTGAGGAATTAGCTACTGAATTTTTTTATATTCTCTCATTTTAATTTTTTTTTATGTGACATTTGAAGATCTAAACTGCCGCCATGGTAATAAACAGAAGCCACGGCTGAAAACTATTACTTTGATTTATCATGTGAAAGACTGGAGGCTCTATTGCAATATTATATCCGAAAATAATTTTGAATGTGGAAGAATCTAGACTAGCATATGGTACAATAATTTTCTTAATTTTTCAGTAATTAATTTTTTAAGGATTAAAATTACTAAAGAACTTTAATTTTATTTTTTATTAAGATTTTACCATTAAAATTAATTCATATATAAATTTATTTTTATTCTATTGCCAGTATTACCATGACTCCCTGATTGTGAGTAGTAATAAAATTAGGATAGACCAGTAGAGAGGTACTTTTACAACACAAAATTCATAATATGCCGATTCAAAGCTAGGAACGTGTTTTTATAGTTCCCAACTAACATAAAACCCGTAAGAATTTTAATTTTTAATGTTGATAGTTAATTTTTAATGTTGATAGTTAATTTTTTAACATTACAACAGCTGAAGTAATTCCAGTTGTGCCCTTATGGCATGCTGTATTATTTATACCAATGCTGTAAATGTATAATCTTGCCGATGTGTCGCCTGTGCTGTGTGGATGCCGATGTGTCGCCTGTGCTGTGTGGATGCCGATGTGTCGCCTGTGCTGTGTGGATGCCGATGTGTCGCCTGTGCTGTGTGGATGCCGATGTGTCGCCTGTGCTGTGTGGATGCCGATGTGTCGCCTGTGCTGTGTGGATGGTGATGTGTCGCCTGTGCTGTGTGGATGCTGATGTGTCGCCTGTGCTGTGTGGATGGTGATGTGTCGCCTGTGCTGTGTGGATGGTGATGTGTCGCCTGTGCTGTGTGGATGCCGATGTGTCGCCTGTGCTGTGTGGATGGTGATGTGTCGCCTGTGCTGTGTGGATGCCGATGTGTCGCCTGTGCTGTGTGGATGGTGATGTGTCGCCTGTGCTGTGTGGATGGTGATGTGTCGCCTGTGCTGTGTGGATGGTGATGTGTCACCTGTGCTGTGTGGATGCCGATGTGTCGCCTGTGCTGTGTGGATGGTGATGTGTCGCCTGTGCTGTGTGGATGCCGATGTGTCGCCTGTGCTGTGTGGATGGTGATGTGTCGCCTGTGCTGTGTGGATGCCGATGTGTCGCCTGTGCTGTGTGGATGGTGATGTGTCGCCTGTGCTGTGTGGATGGTGATGTGTCGCCTGTGCTGTGTGGATGGTGATGTGTCGCCTGTGCTGTGTGGATGCCGATGTGTCGCCTGTGCTGTGTGGATGCCGATGTGTCGCCTGTGCTGTGTGGATGGTGATGTGTCGCCTGTGCTGTGTGGATGCCGATGTGTCGCCTGTGCTGTGTGGATGGTGATGTGTCGCCTGTGCTGTGTGGATGGTGATGTGTCAATGTGTCGCCTGTGCTGTGTGGATGCTGATGTGTCACCTGTGCTGTGTGGATGCCGATGTGTCGCCTGTGCTGTGTGGATGGTGATGTGTCGCCTGTGCTGTGTGGATGCCGATGTGTCGCCTGTGCTGTGTGGATGGTGATGTGTCGCCTGTGCTGTGTGGATGCTGATGTGTCGCCTGTGCTGTGTGGATGCCGATGTGTCGCCTGTGCTGTGTGGATTGTGATGTGTCGCCTGTGCTGTGTGGATGCCGATGTGTCGCCTGTGCTGTGTGGATGGTGATGTGTCGCCTGTGCTGTGTGGATGCTGATGTGTCGCCTGTGCTGTGTGGATGCTGATGTGTCGCCTGTGCTGTGTGGATGGTGATGTGTCGCCTGTGCTGTGTGGATGCTGATGTGTCGCCTGTGCTGTGTGGATGCTGATGTGTCGCCTGTGCTGTGTGGATGGTGATGTGTCGCCTGTGCTGTGTGGATGCTGATGTGTCGCCTGTGCTGTGTGGATGCTGATGTGTCGCCTGTGCTGTGTGGATGCCGATGTGTCGCCTGTGCTGTGTGGATGGTGATGTGTCGCCTGTGCTGTGTGGATGCTGATGTGTCGCCTGTGCTGTGTGGATGCTGATGTGTCGCCTGTGCTGTGTGGATGGTGATGTGTCGCCTGTGCTGTGTCATGGTGGCCACTCACAGTCACCAAAAATATTCCCTGATTTTTCCCTGATTTCCCTGATTAAAAATTCAAAATTTCCCTGATATTTACAATTACCAAAAAAAACATACTTTTGATGAAAAAATATATTATAGAAAGAGATTACTCATATTTTAGCACCCTGCTGTATTTTCTTCATTATATACATACGGAAGTTCGTTAAATAACAAATACATTTTAAATATGTCACTTTACATTATAGCGTCCCGTTCAATGACATGCAGTCTGTGTTTTGTTTTATGTAATGGGGTATTTCAGTGGCGAGTGCTCAAACATTTTTTCACACAACTTTTGATAACTGTTCTTTAATTCATTTTTGAAGTGTAACATTTCTAGTTGTGAAACAACTAATGGATAAATCTTCACTGCATTACAATCAGTACTCCCATCTGTAGCTAAAGCAAATGGTCAACTTACTAAAGATTCAACAGTTTCAATTTAGTTTCACCAGCCATATACTCCACTAAGGCAGATGTTTTTGCTCTCGCACAGCTGTATTTCTGTGCAATTTTTGAGTCCGGAAACATAGCTCTATACAAATTACCCGAATGATCGGCTACTGCTATCGGTAAATTGTGTTCTACCAAAAAACTTGTAAACAATAACTCTGCGTTTGTTACTTTCGTTTCTTCAGATGTAGCGAAAAACGACGATATAGATTTATTGCTCGTCACGGCTTTAAAATGTTCTGCATGTTTCTTTGATTCAATATGCCGTCCTCAGTCATCCCTTCCACCATGCGCAAACGAAAAGTCACACGTGCATACATTACAAAAAGCGTGGCGTTGCACAACATTTATGATGACAAGCATGGCCATTCTTTTATATATTTTGGTCGAAAGTTCTGAAGAATAACGTTCTTTTTTTGACTCAGATACACATTGTTCTGTCACACGCTTCATTTCTACAACCGGCACTGAAGAACACAACACTATCGAACGACATAAAAAGGTTTCACGTCTGTACACACGACAAAAACACTTTGTAAAAAAAATGGCTTTCAACAAAGTAAATAACACAAGACAGGTTAGCCAAAGTACCGTACAAAAATTATCGTGATGTAAGTAGCTAACAGACGAAAAGTCCGAAAATATGTACTAGTTGTATCGTACAACGGACGTAATACCGTACCATTTCTATTACAAAACACAACAATTAATCTACTTATTTAGACAGTACATGCGCACATTTATCAGTTCCGTTATCTGCGCAACCACGTGATGTATTTGAGAACTGCGTTCACGAAACACGCACACCAGGAACGGAATTTTATTTCCGTTACCCAGCAGCACAAAGCCTCGTATCCGTAATAAACCAGCGATGTTCCGTAATTCCGTAATATTGTGTTAAATCCGTAATAATTACGGAAAATCCGTAATGGTTGGCAGGGAAATATACACGACACAAAAAATTCCCGGTTATTAAAAAAATTACCAGACATTTCCCTGATAATTCCCGATCAACGTGATTTCCCTGATAAATCCCGGTTTTCCGGTTTTCCCGATGTGTCGCCTGTGCTGTGTGGATGCCGATGTGTCGCCTGTGCTGTGTGGATGGTGATGTGTCGCCTGTGCTGTGTGGATGGTGATGTGTCGCCTGTGCTGTGTGGATGGTGATGTGTCGCCTGTGCTGTGTGGATGGTGATGTGTCGCCTGTGTTGTGTGGATGCCGATGTGTCGCCTGTGCTGTGTGGATGCTGATGTGTCGCCTGTGCTGTGTGGATGCTGATGTGTCGCCTGTGCTGTGTGGATGCCGATGTGTCGCCTGTGCTGTGTGGATGCTAATGTGTCGTCTGTGCTGTGTGGATGCTGATGTGTAGCCTGTGCTGTGTGGATGCTGATGTGTAGCCTGTGCTGTGTGGATGGTGATGTGTCGCCTGTGCTGTGTGGATGCTGATGTGTCGCCTGTGCTGTGTGGATGCCGATGTGTCGCCTGTGCTGTGTGGATGGTGATGTGTCGCCTGTGCTGTGTGGATGCTGATGTGTCGCCTGTGCTGTGTGGATGGTGATGTGTCGCCTGTGCTGTGTGGATGGTGATGTGTCGCCTGTGCTGTGTGGATGGTGATGTGTCGCCTGTGCTGTGTGGATGCTGATGTGTCGCCTGTGCTGTGTGGATGCCGATGTGTCGCCTGTGCTGTGTGGATGCCGATGTGTCGCCTGTGCTGTGTGGATGCCGATGTGTCGCCTGTGCTGTGTGGATGCCGATGTGTCGCCTGTGCTGTGTGGATGGTGATGTGTCGCCTGTGCTGTGTGGATGGTGATGTGTCGCCTGTGCTGTGTGGATGGTGATGTGTCGCCTGTGCTGTGTGGATGCCGATGTGTCGCCTGTGCTGTGTGGATGGTGATGTGTCGCCTGTGCTGTGTGGATGGTGATGTGTCGCCTGTGCTGTGTGGATGGTGATGTGTCGCCTGTGCTGTGTGGATGCCGATGTGTCGCCTGTGCTGTGTTGATGCCGATGTGTCGCCTGTGCTGTGTGGATGCCGATGTGTCGCCTGTGCTGTGTGGATGCCGATGTGTCGCCTGTGCTGTGTGGATGCCGATGTGTCGCCTGTGCTGTGTGGATGCCGATGTGTCGCCTGTGCTGTGTGGATGCTGATGTGTCGCCTGTGCTGTGTGGATGCCGATGTGTCGCCTGTGCTGTGTGGATGCCGATGTGTCGCCTGTGCTGTGTGGATGCCGATGTGTCGCCTGTGCTGTGTGGATGGTGATGTGTCGCCTGTGCTGTGTGGATGCCGATGTGTCGCCTGTGCTGTGTGGATGCCGATGAGTCGCCTGTGCTGTGTGGATGCCGATGTCTCGCCTGTGCTGTGTGGATGCCGATGTGTCGCCTGTGCTGTGTGGATGGTGATGTGTCGCCTGTGCTGTGTGGATGGTGATGTGTCGCCTGTGCTGTGTGGATGCCGATGTGTCGCCTGTGCTGTGTGGATGCCGATGTGTCGCCTGTGCTGTGTGGATGCCGATGTGTCGCCTGTGCTGTGTGGATGGTGATGTGTCGCCTGTGCTGTGTGGATGGTGATGTGTCGCCTGTGCTGTGTGGATGCCGATGTGTCGCCTGTGCTGTGTGGATGCCGATGTGTCGCCTGTGCTGTGTGGATGCCGATGTGTCGCCTGTGCTGTGTGGATGCCGA
This sequence comes from Bacillus rossius redtenbacheri, assembly GCF_032445375.1. NCBI lineage: Eukaryota > Metazoa > Arthropoda > Insecta > Phasmatodea > Bacillidae > Bacillus > Bacillus rossius. The sequence continues at coordinate 8,840,517 of NC_086345.1, read as the reverse complement.
TGTGTCGCCTGTGCTGTGTGGATGCCGATGTGTCGCCTGTGCTGTGTGGATGCCGATATGTCGCCTGTGCTTTGTGGATGGTGATGTGTCGCCTGTGCTGTGTGGATGCCGATGTGTCGCCTGTGCTGTGTAGATGGTGATGTGTCGCCTGTGCTGTGTGGATGGTGATGTGTCGCCTGTGCTGTGTGGATGGTGATGTGTCGCCTGTGCTGTGTGGATGCCGATGTGTCGGCTGTGCTGTGTGGATGACGATGTGTCGCCTGTGCTGTGTGGATGCCGATGTGTCGCCTGTGCTGTGTGGGGCCGATGTGTCGCCTGTGCTGTGTGGATGCCGATGTGTCACCTGTGCTGTGTGGATGCCGATGTGTCGCCTGTGCTGTGTGGATGCCGATGTGTCGCCTGTGCTGTGTGGATGCCGATGTGTCGCCTGTGCTGTGTGGATGCCGATGTGTCGCCTGTGCTGTGTGGATGCCGATGTGTCGCCTGTGCTGTGTGGATGCCGATGTGTCGCCTGTGCTGTGTGGATGCCGATGTGTCGCCTGTGCTGTGTGGATGCCGATGTGTCGCCTGTGCTGTGTGGATGCCGATGTGTCGCCTGTGCTGTGTGGATGCCGATGTGTCGCCTGTGCTGTGTGGATGGTTATGTGTCGCCTGTGCTGTGTGGATGGTGATGTGTCGCCTGTGCTGTGTGGATGCCGATGTGTCGCCTGTGCTGTGTGGATGCCGATGTGTCGCCTGTGCTGTGTGGATGCCGATGTGTCGCCTGTGCTGTGTGGATGGTGATGTGTCGCCTGTGCTGTGTGGATGCCGATGTGTCGCCTGTGCTGTGTGGATGGTGATGTGTCGCCTGTGCTGTGTGGATGGTGATGTGTCGCCTGTGCTGTGTGGATGCCGATGTGTCGCCTGTGCTGTGTGGATGCCGATGTGTCGCCTTTGCTGTGTGGATGGTGATGTGTCGCATGTGCTGTGTGGATGGTGATGTGTCGCCTGTGCTGTGTGGATGCTGATGTGTCGCCTGTGCTGTGTGGATGCTGATGTGTCGCCTGTGCTGTGTGGATGCCGATGTGTCGCCTGTGCTGTGTGGATGCCGATGTGTCGCCTGTGCTGTGTGGATGCCGATGTGTCGTCTGTGCTGTGTGGATGCCGATGTGTCGCCTGTGCTGTGTGGATGGTGATGTGTCGCCTGTGCTGTGTGGATGGTGATGTGTCACCTGTGCTGTGTGGATGCCGATGTGTCGCCTGTGCTGTGTGAATGCCGATGTGTCGCCTGTGCTGTGTGGATGCCGATGTGTCGCCTGTGCTGTGTGGATGCCGATGTGTCGCCTGTGCTGTGTGGATGCCGATGTGTCGCCTGTGCTGTGTGGATGCCGATGTGTCGCCTGTGCTGTGTGGATGCCGATGTGTCGCCTGTGCTGTGTGGATGCTTATGTGTCGCCTGTGCTGTGTGGATGCCGATGTGTCGCCTGTGCTGTGTGGATGCCGATGTGTCGCCTGTGCTGTGTGGATGGTTATGTGTCGCCTGTGCTGTGTGGATGGTGATGTGTCGCCTGTGCTGTGTGGATGCCGATGTGTCGCCTGTGCTGTGTGGATGCCGATGTGTCGCCTGTGCTGTGTGGATGCCGATGTGTCGCCTGTGCTGTGTGGATGGTGATGTGTCGCCTGTGCTGTGTGGATGCCGATGTGTCGCCTGTGCTGTGTGGATGGTGATGTGTCGCCTGTGCTGTGTGGATGGTGATGTGTCGCCTGTGCTGTGTGGATGCCGATGTGTCGCCTTTGCTGTGTGGATGGTGATGTGTCGCCTGTGCTGTGTGGATGGTGATGTGTCGCCTGTGCTGTGTGGATGGTGATGTGTCGCCTGTGCTGTGTGGATGCTGATGTGTCGCCTGTGCTGTGTGGATGCTGATGTGTCGCCTGTGCTGTGTGGATTCCGATGTGTCGCCTGTGCTGTGTGGATGCCGATGTGTCGCCTGTGCTGTGTGGATGCCGATGTGTCGCCTGTGCTGTGTGGATGCCGATGTGTCGCCTGTGCTGTGTGGATGGTGATGTGTCGCCTGTGCTGTGTGGATGGTGATGTGTCACCTGTGCTGTGTGGATGGTGATGTGTCGCCTGTGCTGTGTGGATGCCGATGTGTCGCCTGTGCTGTGTGGATGCCGATGTGTCGCCTGTGCTGTGTGGATTACGATGTGTCGCCTGTGCTGTGTGGATGCCGATGTGTCGCCTGTGCTGTGTGGATGGTGATGTGTCGCCTGTGCTGTGTGGATGGTGATGTGTCGCCTGTGCTGTGTGGATGGTGATGTGTCGCCTGTGCTGTGTGGATGCTGATGTGTCGCCTGTGCTGTGTGGATGGTGATGTGTCGCCTGTGCTGTGTGGATGGTGATGTGTCGCCTGTGCTGTGTGGATGCCGATGTGTAGCCTCTGCTGTGTGGATGCCGATGTGTCGCCTGTGCTGTGTGGATGCCGATGTGTAGCCTCTGCTGTGTGGATGCCGATGTGTCGCCTGTGCTGTGTGGATGGTGATGTGTCGCCTGTGCTGTGTGGATGCCGATGTGTCGCCTGTGCTGTGTGGATGGTGATGTGTCGCCTGTGCTGTGTGGATGGTGATGTGTCGCCTGTGCTGTGTGGATGGTGATGTGTCGCCTGTGCTGTGTGGATGGTGATGAGTCGCCTGTGCTGTGTGGATGGTGATGTGTCGCCTGTGCTGTGTGGATGCTGATGTGTCGCCTGTGCTGTGTGGATGGTGATGTGTCGCCTGTGCTGTGTGGATGCCGATGTGTCGCCTGTGCTGTGTGGATGGTGATGTGTCGCCTGTGCTGTGTGGATGCCGATGTGTCGCCTGTGCTGTGTGGATGCCGATGTGTCGCCTGTGCTGTGTGGATGGTGATGTGTCGCCTGAGCTGTGTGGATGCTGATGTGTCGCCTGTGCTGTGTGGATGCTGATGTGTCGCCTGTGCTGTGTGGATGCTGATGTGTCGCCTGTGCTGTGTGGATGTCGATGTGTCGCCTGTGCTGTGTGGATGCCGATGTGTCGCCTGTGCTGTGTGGATGCTGATGTGTCGCCTGTGCTGTGTGGATGCCGATGTGTCGCCTGTGCTGTGTGGATGCCGATGTGTCGCCTGTGCTGTGTGGATGGTGATGTGTCGCCTGTGCTGTGTGGATGGTGATGTGTCGCCTGTGCTGTGTGGATGGTGATGTGTCGCCTGTGCTGTGTGGATGGTGATGTGTCGCCTGTGCTGTGTGGATGCCGATGTGTCGCCTGTGCTGTGTGGATGCCGACGTGTCGCCTGTGCTGTGTGGATGCCGACGTGTCGCCTGTGCTGTGTGGATGCCGACGTGTCGCCTGTGCTGTGTGGATGCCGATGTGTCGCCTGTGCTGTGTGGATGGTGATGTGTCGCCTGTGCTGTGTGGATGCTGATGTATCGCCTGTGCTGTGTGGATGCTGATGTATCGCCTGTGCTGTGTGGATGCCGATGTGTCGCCTGTGCTGTGTGGATGCCGATGTGTCGCCTGTGCTGTGTGGATGCCGATGTGTCGCCTGTGCTGTGTGGATGCCGATGTGTCGCCTGTGCTGTGTGGATGCCGATGTGTCGCCTGTGCTTTGTGGATGGTGATGTGTCGCCTGTGCTGTGTGGATGGTGATGTGTCGCCTGTGCTGTGTGGATGGTGATGTGTCGCCTGTGCTGTGTGGATGCCGATGTGTCGCCTGTGCTGTGTGGATGCCGATGTGTCGCCTGTGCTGTGTGGATGGTGATGTGTCGCCTGTGCTGTGTGGATGCCGATGTGTCGCCTGTGCTGTGTGGATGCCGATGTGTCGCCTGTGCTGTGTGGATGCCGATGTGTCGCCTGTGCTGTGTGGATGCCGATGTGTCGCCTGTGCTGTGTGGATGGTGATGTGTCGCCTGTGCTGTGTGGATGCCGATGTGTCGCCTGTGCTGTGTGGATGGTGATGTGTCGCCTGTGCTGTGTGGATGGTGATCTGTCGCCTGTGCTGTGTGGATGGTGATGTGTCGCCTGTGCCATGTGGATGCTGATGCGTCGCCGGTGCCGTGCTGTGTGCTGATGTGTCGCCGGCGCGTGCTGGGTGCAGGGCCTGAGCGTGGACGACAAGCTGAAGCCGCTGCTCGAGGCGACGGGCAGCGAGCTGCTGGAGGAGAAGGCGGAGGCGCTGGCCGTGTGCAAGCACTGACTGGTCGCGCCCTCGGCCATGGTCCGGTCCCACGTGTAGTCGCCGGTACATCCTCCCAGTACAGTCGTAGCCGTAGAGGTTTGTACCCGCACACTCACACTCTTCAAGTGACGCCATGGTTAGAGGGCACGCAGCTGCAAGTTGAGCTAGTCGGGTTGGCAACTATGCACTTTTTTGGTTCAGAGGGGGCGGATGGTTCTAATTGCATGCGGGCTTCATTCATATATTTCACCTTTGAAAGTTGATACAGGGTTTTTGTGTGTGTGTCCGGGTGTTCACATTCTGGAAAGTATGGGAAATTGTATTTGTTCTGGGAAATTTTATTACAAATTTGTGTGGCCAACCTGTGTTCATAATGCTTTATTAATTACTGCACATGACTGATTCTTGGGAAAATTAAATGCCTCAGTCTTGAATAGTGTTGGGGAAATTGAGTAGCGAATTGTTGGTGGCTAGCTCGTTCTCTATACTATGTTGTCAAATGAAGGTGCAGTTATGTGTTGTTTCAAAGAGTCTGTTATATGTAGTTACATTTGTCGGGGGTTGTGCTGTTATAAAATAGATTGTTATTAGTGCCCTATCTGATGTCTGCGAATTTGTGTTGCAATTTTGAGTGACAAGGGATATTTTGTGCTTTTATGGGAAATAATCAGTTATGGTTTAACTTATTTAACTGTTTAATTATATATGTATCCAATTCTTTTAATCAAGGAATGTTGAAGTATGTCATACACTTATCAGTGAGGGATGTTGAATTTTTCAGCTTAATATAGTTATAACTGCTCATGGTTGAGTTATTTAAGGTTGAGTTGAATAAAAAGTATTGTGTTTTTGCAGTGTATTGAAACAAAAATATAGTTCAGAACCTGAGGATGGCGTGGTGCTAAATTGATCGGATATTTACAAGTTAATTGGAAACTAAATAATTTTCTTATATAAATAACCAATTTTATGTGAGAATTCATTTGTATGCTTTAATGTGCCAGTGTTTAAATATTTTTTATTTTTAAACTTTATTTTTTAATATTCATATCCAACCAACCTTTATTTGGAAATTTGTTGCAGTGTGCTGTGATTATCCCTGTTTTGTAAAAGCATTTGTTTATTATTGTAAAGTGTTGGAAATACATATTTACAAATATATATTACATATTTTAGTTGGAATATTGTGCTGTTTTTGTTATGGAATCCTCACATTTATAAATAATCCTGAATTACCTGAGGAAGAGTCATCCTATTAAACTTACAAATGTGAAACTTTAGGATGATCTTCAAACATGTTTTACTACTGAACTAAGATAGTGTACTGAACTAATTAAGATATCTAGTGGATAGCTAGTGTAATGTTTCACAACTAGGATTGTGAAAATTTTCGGAAAGTCGAATCAAAGGCTCAAATTATTTTGCTTTGCCGCCGTCTTTGAAAAAAAAAAAAAAAAACACATTGACAGTTCTCATCCATTTTTAATAGCTTTAGTGGTTTTCCCCCTTCCCTGTATTAAGATGCCGATACTGGGAACACACAGACTTCACTTACATCTATGAAACTCTTAAAGACAAATATAAGGTATGATCCCACATTCGACAGCAGCCATTAGGTTGAAAATGTTGGACATTTATGCCCAAAATATAGCCCATGTGCAGCAATGACCCTTCTGCAGGTAAATTTGGTATGTGCTTACAGGATTGGCATACATTTCAGTCTCAGCCTTTTTATTTTAAAGTGACGCTGTTAAAAATCATCCTGAGAAGATCAGGTTAGTTGAATACAAAACCATTAAATTTTTTTCACAGCAACCATATAGTATGTTGCACTCATACAACACTAATGAACTACAGCCAGGGTGGTTATGGAGAGACAACATCCATGAAAGAGCAAATATTTGAAACAAATCGTTTATTATTCACATTTGATTCCAAGTAATCGTACTACCAAATAAACAATGCTGAATTGTACCTGAAGAGTTTAGAAACAGTGGTACATCACCTCATATAAAATTAACTTAAGGGATTAATGGTTGTAGTACAATATGAATGTGTACAGTTTGCACATAATGACATAATCAATGAGCCTGATACATGCCCACTTTATTCCAACATGTGCACAATGGACAAGAGAATGGTTGACATGCAGACAACAAGCAATTTTTACCACAACTGGATTAACAGTCAAAAAATAAATAAAAGCATTTTATAACTGTGATATAATATTTATAAACATTAATGTAAAGTAAAATATTACTACTAGCAATCTGATGTTTGCACTGACCTAGAGCTAAGCAATAGGCCTGTGCAGGTTTTTTTTTTAAAAAATACAAAATGCAAATTATTCTTGAATTTAAATAGTAAGGGGGGTTGGAATCGCATAAAAAAATTTCACATCACGTAAAAAAAAATACATAGAGAAATAAACGTGTAGTGACTATTGAGAAATTATGTTAAAATTTCAATTTTTGAAAAAATATACAATATTTTTTTATGCTGCTAACCTATCTAATAGATCAAGGTACTCTATGTATTGGTACCATAAAAAAAAGTAAAATGTTTTTAAAAACATATTTAAACCCTATTTATTCACGTATTCGTGTTCTTAATGGCAGCCAGGGGAACTGCATTTTAGTTGAGCAATATTACAATTTTTAGTTTTTTTTTTTTTCCCCCTCTGGACTATGGAACAATCACTTAAGTTTATTTTGCTTTTAAGTAACAACACGTCTGCTTTATCATAGATACATGCAGCAGGTAATTGCTACATGATAGTAGATCGATGACTATCAATTCATACACTGTTGCAACTATCATATATACTTCTTTTAATCGCTATCACAAAGGAGTGTGCAGGTTTATTATGATCTATTGTTGTTGATGTTTATTAATTTTTTACCACTACTGGTACATGAATCAAAACAAATTCAAATAATAGTTTGTAAATTCAAAATGTTACAAACAAATTAACTGTCCATGCAATTTTTCCCTCCTACTGTATTGGAGACAGTAGTAAAATAACAGTGAACACTTGATCTGTATTTAAAACAAAGAGTATTTGTGTTTTTGATTATGCAGTCCCATTAAAATATCTAAACTGGGTAATTATATTGCAAAAATGATAACCTCAAAAGTGAATGTTAGTATTCAACGAGCTCATGAGGTATGCTATGTCAAATACTCATAACAAATCAAATGTGTTATTTCAAAGTATTAATATCAAGCTCAAATTGAAAAAAAAAAAAAAAAAAACTAATAGGTATGTATTCAAAATAAAAATTGAATAAATGCAAAGGCCTACTAAGCAATGCTTACACAATGTTTGATGCATAATGCAAAGGCCTGTGTGAATAACAGTGTTTTTAGTTCAAATCGAATATGAGTATGAATATCAAATTATTCTCGAATACAAATATTGAATTTAAATAGTAAGAATTAAAATCCAATGTAAATTTTTTCCCCCCACATATAACATATACATATTGAAAGAAAAAGTAAATGTGTGGTGTAGGGGCTTCTGGGAAATTAAATAAAAAAATATTAATTGAAAGGGTGGTTAGGTTAAGTCAGCTACAATTACTATTTGTAAAATTTTGTTGAAATATTCAAATTTTAAAAGTAAAATATAAATAAATACTTTTCATGGTAATCAAAATAGCATCTAAAAACATATATTTTAATAAACAGTGCAAAGAGAACATGTAAGGCAATTGCAGTAAATATGTAGATAGTTTACGAGGGTGGGTTTACAAAGAATGTGCAGTGAGCAGTTTTAATCTTTAGTTAAACATAATGTAAATCTAAAAAAATTAAAAAAAAAATTTTACTATGTAAAAATAAATTATTTACTATACTCACATATATTAACAATTACAGATTATAATTTTTTTTGTCTTGTTTTAACTAAAGTGTAGGAACACAGTAGCTGCTTAGAATGTTCCTGTCTTTTTCTGTCTAGTGTACATGTGCTTGGTAAATGAGGCTAAGTTTTTTCCCCCCTCCTAGTGTGACCTTTTTTTGTCGGGTCAAGTGGGAGAAGATAATTGCCTGAGCTGTCACTAGGGGAGGGGAGGGGGGGAAGAGAGAGTGTGTATATGTGTGCGTATACGATGCCTGTCTCCGGTAGTTGTTCACAATGTATTATCCACCAGAAAAATGTTTTCATAGATCTGTCAGGCTTTATTGCTGTAAGTATGTGTCCAGATGTTTTCCACGAGATCTATACAAGTTTTTTTTTTTCTCTTCGCCTGCCACTTCTGAATGAAACTACTAATCACAGAGCTACCCTCTTATCTGACAACTATCAACTTGCATTGTTCTGATTTTTATCCTCATCTGTGTGCTGTCAGTTTTAATCTATTTTTAATGACCTACCGGACTCTCTTCTTCATTAAATACTTTAGCTAACAACGTGGATGTTTGAATTGGTTCCGAATTACTGTGTTAAATCCGTCTTTACTATATTAATCTGCTCAAAATTTACGTGGGCAGATGTAGAAAAAAAAAACTCCATAAATAACCCTAAAACATTATGAAAATCCTGTGTAAATTTTGTCTCTGCCCGACAATAAATTCTGCGATCCAAAATTTTTTCCCCTATCTTCAAAATTCTGTACAGCCATATTCGTAACCGTCTGAATATTTGTCCCCCCCCCCCCGAAGTGTTAGTATTTGAAATAAAATTGAATAAGAATAAACTGTTCTTTTTGATATTGAAAATTTGAATATATTGCACAGGCCTAACAATGCAAGGGAAAAAACATTCAAAATACTAAGCTTGCTTCTAATTAATTGCATACAAGAAATCAAGAATGTACATATTTTAACGTGCATTCGTTTGAATCTGCTGATAGGGCCCTACAGGCCAAAATTAAGTGAGTACAAGTAAAAAAAAACAGGCCAACGATAACCTTACAATCACGTGAAACACAGTCAAATTTTTTTTCTTGTATTATAACATTTTTATAGCTCATGTTCACACACAGAGGTTCCCGAGACCTCAGAGATGAGATGAAAACCACTTCGTGACTGTCACGGCTACCAGGGACACCAGATACAATTTATATTAATAATTAACGTAATTATTAAATCATCAATATGTTGGGAATATTCTAAAAGAAAAAAAAAATAAATTTTATTCTATGCTAAAATGGTAGGAAACGAAGTGGAATAATAGATTAACATTTTTGAAAACAGTATTTTTGAAATATTAAATTCTCGGTACTTCAAAACTGCAAAACACATTTTATAAGGTTGCTGTCACATAATGGGTACATGTAAAGTTATCCGGCATAAAAGGTGAGAATTTTAAGCTAGCTTCAAGAGCTTAAAAATGTTATTTCGTCTATACACACAAACTCTGTTGCAGGTAGTTTTATAACAATACATAATATTGGTGAAAACTATAAATTAACAGTTACACATTAGTTCATTAAATATCTTATTTAATGTTATAAGACAGAAATTTCTAGTAAACTATACAAAAAAAATTATTCCTACACATATTTAATATATCAGGATACAAATGTGCTTTAAAATGCAATATGAAAATTAAAAAAAAATCTAAATAAACAACATCATTTAGATGAGTTTTCGGTCTCAACATTATCATTATCAGTAAAGGTAATATTTTAAACAATTTTTATCCAAATAAAATGCATATAATTTATAGTAAAATGTCTTTTGACAATGCTGCATGACAACGCTGCATAGCACATGTTCCATCAAGCTCCAAGGTTGGTTAACCTGACGTTCATAAAGAACAACTTGCACGTGGTTTGTGAGAGTGTGTTTCTGTGAGACCATGTTTCAATGATTACATACTGATAGTCTATGGTTGCAAAATATATATATATATATATATATATATATATATATATATATATAAGGCTAAGGAAATGGGCGTATGTGCCGCAGGATGAAAGTACAATTGTCACGGAAAGTCGTATCCGCGACTGGAGGAAAAAAAAAATAAGATTGGTTTTCACTTTCAGGTGATGGTGCATTGGAGCATTGCTATAATATTTTATAGAAGGTGACATCATGTTGCTTAGGTTTTTTTTTTTAAAATTAAGCAATTTCTCATTTTATTCTGTTTATGATATTTGTAACAAAGAATTTATTTAGGTCGCTCCTGAGCACAATGTTAGTGAAGCTTTTCTGCAGTTAACAAGACAGCTCCGGTCGGTGGCCATTTTCGATTCATGATGCTTTTTTCCTTGCTTCCCTGTATGATGTGTTAATTCAAAGATAATCTTTAATAAATATAATAATTACTACCTGATATCTTTAGATACTGAAAATATTGAAATATTTAGTAGTATGTTTTTGATAAGGAAAAAAACTACCCCAGCAGGCATCAATACTGGTAGCGAGAATGCTACACTAGAACCCATTTTTTACCATATTCAAGGCAGTAATGTAAAATGTAGTGAAGTGTAAAATAGGGGAACTGCATTAAAAATATTTCTTTTTTTTTTGCTCAGAGAACAGCGATTTACATAACATATGAATACCATATTCTGATACACACATACCTAATTATTAAGTGTGTCTGAAGCATAGCTAAATATAATAATTAACATTAAAGTTATATATTTTTACATTCTGTACAGTAGAGGTAAGCATACACACAGTACCGTATTTACTTGCATATGGTTGGCATATTTCATGCCGATTTTTAGTTTAAAAAAGTGTAGAGTATTTCTTCTGCGAAAATATCAAAAAAATAATTTAAATATAAAACAATTTTTCTTATCTTAATTTAAATTTAATATGTTTAAGACTAATGATGCTACCATATGTAATTTTTTTTTATAAACAGGTTCTTGATTATCTTTATTGTTGTTATATAATTATGAAACTTATTTTTGTTTATCTGTTAGTTGCCTGCTGTGTTGACTATGTAATTTTTTTATGTTTATCGTGCCTACCTCCCATAGCCTTATGCCGTCAGTAGGCATGCAACAAATTGACAAATAAATAAATAAATAACATTGGGCAAAAATTGTATTTCATAATTGCAGTGTGTTGAGTACAAGTGTTAACACCTCTCTGGAGTTGGATTTTAGTAAGTATTTTAAGAGTAAGTATTACAGTTTAGTTAAAATATCTCAGCATGCGTGAAAAGCACGAGGAATGACGCCACTGCCGCGCCTGACGCCAGCCAGTGACGTGACTTGCTGGGCTGGCATTCGGCAATTGAAAGATTCAGGAGCTACAGCGCTAGTGCTCCCAACAGCATTTTGGATTCGGTATTTCACACGGAAGTGGTATCTTCACATGTATGATGTACGTGACCAATGACCGGAATAGTGAATTTATGACAGTATAGCATAAACAAACAGCGCAAATTGCGGGAAGAAAATTGTAGGTGCGTTGTAATAAACTGGAATTGCATCAAATGAGGTTAAAATGGGACCAAAATAAAATGGAGCAAATAATGGGAAAATTTAAAAAGGGGTAATGAAAAATCTAGGTTGTACTGTATTAGTTTTACAGAAAATCTTAAAGCAATTTATAATTTTGAATAATAATTACTTAAGAACAGGAAAAAATATTTTATTGAAACTTGAAATATGGTCACAAAGTTTGGTGGGAGGCTTATTAGAATAAATATGGTATCTAATACACAATATCTGTTAATGGTAACATCTTGCAATTGCGTGTTCTTTTTGGGTTTCCCTTCCATGATTTTGTGGTAAATGCCTCAGGTATACGGGGGGGGGGGGGAAGTGATAATGAAAAACATGTTTTTGAAACACTCATAAAAACACTCATAAAAAACAAGAGGATCGAGTAATCTAAAAACTAACATTTAGATGGAAAAAAGTTAGTGAAAACACACAAACACTTTCTCTTCATAAATAGCAAAATTAGTAAAACACTTAAATACTGAAACAGTAATTGGACACTGCATTTAAAATGATGTGCACACTTTCTCAGACTATCACATACTTACTACATTCTCTGTAAAACAAAATGTATCCAATAAATATAAATACTTTTCATTTTTTTTTGAGGAAAAAAACTCCACAAAGAACCAACATAAACAACAAACAGCAAATAGTTACACCTTAACGTGCTCGACATTGTACAACACTTTCTACGTTACTCAGAAAATGTAAAACCAACAACAATCACAATAACAAAGTAACTCGCTGTAACATCGCAGCGTTGACAAAGTCAATGCTTGGAGTGCTGCAATGCCCTATGTGCTCTGCATTCACAAGGAGAAATAGCGGCAAGAAAAACACAGACCTCCCTACTTTACTTAGCACTGCACTCAAGCACAAACTCAACGTAAAAGTCTCATCTCAATAACAACAGATAGGTTTATATTTCTTTGTGGCTTAGGACAGAAAATTCAATTCATCTATGGTATGACTAAAACTAAACAAGATAACTGGTAGCCAACATTCATAGTTACTCCCACAAATTTCTCTACAGAATGTACCTTTATTTAATAAAATAAAATCTTCTTATATAATTTTTTTTTGTAAAAACTTCAATATTTACAATAGTATTTTTTGTTTACTTAAAAAAATTAAGATATATAACAATATACATTGAAATTTAAACACTTGAGTCTAGAAATATATTACCAGATACAAAGCCAAAACATGTATGCCTACTAACGCAATCACAGCGTACATTAGTTGATCTAGCCATTAGTACACTACAGAAAACACAGGTTCAAATTTATCACACATGTAAGCAATTTTTTAAATTCTATCAATGCTCAGCTTGAACATTTTCACGACAATAATTTTCACATTGATACCAGAGTATTAAATGTACTTAGTTGATTTTTTTAAAAATGTCAATTAGAAATTCTACAGTGAACACTTTAATATAAATTTACTAAGGCAGACACAGAAATAAAACATTCCACCAGAAGGTACATAAATCTGACACCAATCTGAGGTTTAATAAATTCACAATAAATAGTTAATGAGCAATGATTTTTCATTATATTGTATATTGAACTAACAAAAAAACTTAGTAAAAAAAGTATATTACTGTTTGACAGTGAGAAATTTCTACTATTTTAGAAACCTACAGGAGAATAAAAAAACATAAACCAAATAAAAACATTTTCTAAAAAGAAAGTGTGGAGTTCCAATTTGTAATTAAAAAATATTTGACTAATAGCAAATTATCATTCTAACAATTATCATTCAAAAATCAGTCTTCAAATAGAAGTATCTATGTCACTAAATAAACTATTTTCATAAATAACAATAGATGCTATGGCAAATCTGTTAATTTGTCATAGAAATACTCCACACAAATTGAAAAACTTTGTGCTCTTCTGCTTCCATTGCAAGGAAGTACTTTGGCCAACAGCACATGCATGGACGTATCTATACACCGATGAAAGAACCTAATAGAGGCACTGCCGCTAATTCTCTCACAAACACGGAGTTAGAAGCTCACATCATAATTTTTATTTTACAAGATGGTTTCTCAAACTTGGACAGTATACCAACGACTACTTTAATCAGCTTGGTTATTCAACAACAAATACGAACCCCTTTCCACTAGATTGCACGTTGCAAACAACTGAAATGGTTTATTTGTTAAAGTGATTATTATTTCAAACATTGCAAACACAAATATTTCTACCGTAAATCGATCATTCAGCATGCACGAAAAAACTAACAAAGCCAACATCTAAGAACAAAACCAAAACTTGTAGAGGATTCTATGCATTTTCTTGGTTACACGACATCAAAAGTATGTGATACTCGACCAACCCTCACGCTCGTAAAAAAATTAACCGCCATCGAAATCTCGACTGAAATCTCGCCGACCCTCAAAAAAAAACCAACTCGCGGAACCTTGATCAACCCCTGAAAAACTATCACAGCCCCTCTTCCACACGTTGGTAACTTCCAAAAACCAATCCGACAAAAAAAGGCGTGGAAAGGCCGCCGCCAGGTTTCAACCGTGGCAACGGAGCAGCCGTGCCACAAACCAACAACCAACCAACCAACCAACCAACCAACCACGGGGCATCATACCCACAAAAAGCGGCCCGACCAGGGCGGGCCGCGGTGCAAACGCCTCGCTCAGCGGAACCCGGGCGGCTGCGGTCAGCGGGCGGTGTAGGGGGCGTAGGCGGGGTGGGGCGAGCCCCAGGAGCGGGGGGAGGCGGGCGGCGGGAAGGGGGCGGGGTCGTCGGGGTCGTCGTCTGCCGCCGCGGCCACCGTGGCGTGCACGATCTTGAAGAAGTGGTCGGGGGCGGCGCCCAGGGACACGCGGTACTCCCCGATGGACTGCCCCAGCTCGGACATGGCCTGCGACAGCAGGTCCACCGAGACCCCCTCTCCCAGGTCCTGGAGCACAACACGACCATCGACCGTGCGCACATCTGAGTTGTGAAATAAGAATTGGTAATCTAGAAGCAGCAATTGCATCTTTAGTATCAATGACATTCCTCTCTCCTCTGAATACAAGGACACCCCCCCCCCCCTCCCCAAAGAGAGGGGTGTGTTTCTGTTAGTATGTCACCTCTAAACCCCGATGCTCTGAACTGGTGTGCAGTCTTATGTCGTGTAAGTGGTGGAGACATGAAGATTAATATGTATCGCAAGTCTCTTTAGTGCTTCTATGAATCTCTACCGGTAGTTTTATATATATAAATATTACCCTTGAAAACACCGGTCTGTAGTTAAATGCTAAAAATACGATAACGGTAGGTGTGTAACAATTCAGACCTCCGGCTGGCTTAGAATTGCGTCTAAATTGCACACACAACACTTGAAATTACGTTGGGTGCCGAGAATATTTTTCAAGTCCCATAGAAAATTACTTTTTGAGGTTAAGTCTGGTTACTTTGAAAATTGTTTCGATTAGTAAAAGAATTATGAATAAAGTTTGTAAATTTAATTTTTTCCTCCATAAAACAATGAACATATCCATTATTTTTGGATGCAGTAACCTTTACCTTAAGAAAACAAATACAGTAGAACCCTGTTATAATGTTTTTCAAGGGAGCACAAGAAAAAAACATAAACAGGAAAACATTATAAGCAGAAAAACATTACAAGCAGGAAATCTCAATTTAGCACTTAACAATGTTCGAGCGTTGTACCAATGGACTCACCAAGCTATGTAAACAACTTTAATGTTAAAACCAAAGATAGTATACCTACTTGATACATGAATTTTCTGAAACAAGCCAACAATTTTTCAACTTTGTCTTATTCCCTGGTTAAATTTTGTTTGTCTTTAAAGATACACTGCCACATTTTTTGTAAAATTGTCTCACGATTCATGACAACATTAAGAGTGAGAACGTCTACTCCTTCGCCACCTGAAAATGTTTAATTTTGGGATTCCTACGTATGAATGAAAAAAAAAAATATTTGTAAGCAATAGAAAACACTTTAAGTTATGCCCTCGCTCAATGGTTGGCAACTTAAATATCGTAGGACTATGTACGTGCATCTGAATACCCACTGGAATGGCAAGGAAGAGAAGAGTTGACTAAGGGTGCCAACTGACACGTAACTATGAACATTGTGTACCTTCAGTATATTGCATAAAATTGTATTTTAACAAACTTCATGTATTGTATGACAGTGATTGTAAACATAAACATACATAAAGGAAACTTTTTATCGTAAGTGTTGGGATAATTTGGTTTTAAAACATTTTTTCCCCATTTATTGAATGTTAGAAAGCAAACATTATAAGCAGGAACATTATAACAGGGTTCTACTGTACTTGCACACAAATTTAAGGTCCCAATATAGGGTTTTGCTGCCATCTGTGGTTGTAAAATTCTAATTTAAAGATGTCTAAAACAATGTTTCTCAGCATGGTCCAGACCACACGTGTGAAATTCTTCTCATCACTACATTAATATATTAATTTGGTGAGCCACCACTCAACATGCCTACTTTCGCAAATACCCACGTGACGACTAACGAATACTGCTTCTTGTTCAATGGAAGGCGCTGGACTGGCGACACCATTACCAACCAATCACAGCAGCTTACAATTACAGAATACTTTTTGTGAAACAGACCATCATCTTTTGCGGCTTCAACTTTCTCACACACAAAATATATCTTTCTCTCTAATGCTTATGCGACTGTCAAAACAATTGTTGCATCAGCCTGCTTTCAAACAAAAAACCACAGCAAAAAAAATAAAAAAAAAAAAAAAAAATTGAATAAGCAAAAACAGGTAATAATAACTGTGTGACTATCACAATATAGTAAACCAACCACGAGAAACATAAATTTATGGAAATTATGTTCTTAAAATTGTTGGAAATTCACAATAACCTCTTAAAAGAACACACAGCTGTTATTTACATCATACCAGAAAACCTAACCAAATATATGTATAATTTTCTATTCCAAAAAAAAAATAATAAATTTTTAATTAAGTCATTTTAAAAGCGGGGAAGGCAGAAGCCTGGGTTGTTAAATGTCATTTAATTGAGAAGTTAATAAAAAAAAAGCAAAAATGAAAGAACTTAACATTACAAATGCAAAAAAGAAAAAAATTAACATTACAAATGCAAAAAAAAAAAAAAAAAAAAAAAAAAAAACTAAGAATATAAACGCACATTGACCTTTGCACATATAAATTAAAAACTTTTAATTCTGCTACTCTGAAATGAAAGAAAAAGAACTCACAAAAAAACCTCTTATTTACAATTTTAACTCTTAGCAAATGATGACATCACTTTTCCGAATGTGTCAGTTACCTTATACAAAATGCACAATACAACTAATTTCAACACTGGCCTCCTTGTAAGCTTCAAACCGGACCTCCCTGATCTACAACAAATATCATTACCTCTTTAACCACTGCAACATCAACTGCTTCTTCCAAATCACGAGGAGGGAACAGCCAAGAAGTCATTATTAAGTCATTGATTGTCGATCAGCCTGATTTTGATGGGGTTTATTTTGCCCCATAATGCTGAAATCACTCTTGAATCCAATGTAATTTGCATGTAAGATATTTTGGTGTTAATAAAAAAACTGAACCCCAACAAAAAACGCTTTACTAGTATAAAAATCGCATATCTACTTTTCAAACTTGATTTTAGCATAAAATGTGCAACGATTATGAAATAACTTTTTTTCTCCATTTGGATGCCCTAACATAACGGTGTGACGATTATGCGATAAAACACGGTAATGTATTTCTCATAAACTACACAACTGATAGTGTTTGAATTTTGAAATTTCGCTGCCTCAAATACTTTTCTTCAAATTATTTCCTTGACTGTCACATCTTCCCAACATTTTGGATTGGTTGGTAATAGGGGATTTGAGGATTTGATTGGCCCATCGCTACTAGAAAGTTAAACAATAGAATATATATATACAGTAGAACCCCTGTCATACACTTTTCAACGGAGGGCACAAAAATGGTGTATGATGCGGGAAAGTGTATGAAAAGGGAATGGCAGTAATAAAATTTTTTTCCAATCTAGCATACCAGCACAATGTCAGATTAAACATAAATACATATGTGTAAGTAATTGCATTATATTAATGAAAGATATGAATTCATCATTATATATACATATAATAAAACCACCAGTAATGTAAAATACAGTCCATAATCAAGTAAAGCTGACATGAGAAACAGTGGCCTTACAAAATGTTATGAAGTCCTTTCTTGGAAGGGGGGAAAAGTCACCAAGCCTAAATTAGAAATTAGAAAAAATAGGTTATTGTAAAAAAAAATTACAAATTTTTGATTGTTTGTTTCATTTTACAAACAACTTTATGCAACAGAACAATTTTCAATAAAATTTTAACTTGAGAAACGTAAAATACAATACAATCCGATCATAAGAAAACAATAACAAACGGGTATATTCAGTTCAAAGATTAATGAATGCACAAAATATGAGATCCGTTCCTTGGTCAAGCGCTTGCACACTTTTCATCATTGCTAGTTTGCGCCACTAGTCTCGCTTGATGCTGGCCATAGATGCTACTAGCGAAGTGCACAGTCTTCCTGATACTATCTATATCTATGGCGCGATAAAGTTATTTTCTTACGTTTGCAAAAGTAAACAATGAACGTTTTTTAAAAAGAAAGCATTAAAACGGAGTTTATAAGGCTGAATATAAAAAAAAAATTGTGAGTTTTAGGGCTTTTCCGCTTCGTAAAAACGTATGAAACGGGAAATTAATGATTTTATAAGTGTATGATCCGGGAAAGTAAACCATTGTAAATATAGTACTTTCGGCGGGACCAAAATAAATCGGCGTATGACACGGGAAAACGTATGAAACGGGAACGTATCATCGAGGTTCTACTATATAATTTTCTAATTACCTTTACTTGTTTCAATGACGCAGCATCAATAATTATTCCAGTCTCTTGGTATTGCTGAAGCTCTTCTTCCGTGGCTGCTATCTGGAACTCTGGAGAAACAGCTACGGGTTAGTAAAACCACGGTTCCCACACACTTTCTTACAACAGAACACTTCACCGAGTTCCCTCCGTTTTCCTTGTTTCATGAATCAATCTTGGAAGACAACAAAATATACAATTATTAATCAATTACATACAAATTCTTAACAAAACATTTCAACCTCACACATAATGTCCAATTGGTGATAAAAATTCCCCCCCGCAATCAACACTCGGAAATGTCCATTTTCCTTTGAAGCAACTACAGATGGACGAGTCTGCACTTTTTTTTTGTCCGAGTCGGGTCGAGCTGAGTTCAGTGATACTTTTGAGTCGAATCGAGTCCACACTTTGTAACCTTTTAGTTGGGTCGAGACAAGTACTTAAAAAATTGGGTCAAACTTGAGTAATAGTAAAAATTTTTGACAATAATTTTATGATCTGGTTCATTTACCATCAGCATAATATTAAAGTTCATATGTATCTTCAACGAAAGAGTAATTTGTGCCAAGTGAAAAAGTACCTAAAATATAATTATCAATCATACGACCTAGTTATGATTTATTTTAAAACTGAGTATTTTGTCCCACTGGATTCTGGAAAACGCAGTAGATGTGAAGACCTTTGAAGTCAAAGAAAAGTGTGTGGTTAAGTGATTTAAAAATAGGAAAATAATGATGACTAGGGACCTCTAAAAATGGGTAGCTGCAAAATTTTGAAAGGAAAAAATAATAATAATAAAAAAAACTAAATAAAAACAAATAAAAAATAAATTCTCCAGTTTTTCAAGAAATTAATTTTGTGGAAACACAAATTTGATGCAAAATACAGTATTTACTTGAGTATAATGAGATGATTTTTATGAAAACTGCTGAAACTGAAAGCGAGGGTCGCAGTACAATAGCACACCTACATCTTTGCTGCTGGAAGAATGTTTTGGAATGGCATGGCATGGCGAGACAACTATGTCAAGGTCACGGCTAGCGCCAGCAATGTGGCCAAAACGTGCAGTAACAGTGCTACTATGTAGTAAGCACTTGGGTCAGTATTAGAAGTGGAATTCTTTTACAGAATGGATAATACTGTAGAGAGGCATGGGAGTTCACAATTTAAAGTGTCAAAAGAACTGAGAGTTACGATGCTAACTTTATGATTATAGTGGCAAAACACACATTTCACACTAACAACTGCCAAGCTGCTTGTAAAATGACTTTACTGAAAGCAACGTGCGGAATTTCAGGGCGGAATTTGCTTTGTCTCAAGAATGCAAATGTTTTGAGGAAAGCATTCAGAGGGACTAAAAAATGATGGTTCTCTGATACTGAAACCTGTGTAGTAAATTTCATCTAAGAGAAGAGAGGAGACGGAATTCTAATTTCACGAGATGTAATACAATTAAAAGTCCAAGAAATTGCTAGTGAATAGAACATTCTGCGGACTAGCTTCAAGGCAAGTACTGGTAGGTGTGTGAGAATGATGCGCCGTTGCGGTTTATGTTTGTGGCACAGAACACAACTAGCGCAAAAGCTGCCAAAATATTTCCAAGAGAAATTGATTCTATTTCAGTGCTATGTGATTGATTTGCGTAAACAAAATGATTATTTGTGCAGCCAAGTTGGAAACCCTGATGGAACGGCAGTGTATTTTGACATGCCCGGCAACAGTACCGTTGAAACAAAAGGCGTTAAGACTGTCACCGCGCGCGCGACTGGAAATAAGAAGCTGTGAGTCACGGCGATGTTATCTGTTTTGGAGAAGGCAGGCAACTGCCACCATTCATCATCTTAAAAAGGAAAACTCCTCACAAAAAGTGTTTCCGCCGGACATAATCATTCGTTGTCACCGGACATAATCATTCGTTGTCAAGAAAAAAGTTGGATGACCAGTGATTTAATGCAAGAATGGTTACGACAGGGGTGGAATCGGCAAGGGGGTATGTTGGTCCTTGACACGTTTCAGGGAACATCTGACACCTGAGGTTGAAACTACGATAAATAATTTTAACGCAGACTTGGTTGTTATACCAGCTGGTATGACAAGTCAGCTACAAGTTATCTATGTTGTCATAAGCAAGCCATTTAACAGTATTGACTATTCTCTGACCACCGACTGGGAAAATTAAGAAACCATCAAGTTCTTCAGCCAGCAACATGGATTTCTACAACCTGGTGATGGATAGTTTCAGAATCCATCGTCCGCGACATTTAAGAAGTGTTGAATTTCAAATGCCATAAATGGCACTGAAGAAGATCTGTGCCGGCAAGATGAGATAAAAGGCAGTGTCAGCAGTAGCAGCAGCATTGCAGACACTGACAGTGAATGATTAATCTTACCAGAATCATAACAAACTCTGTTAATATATCTATGTAAAATAAGTGTTAATGTAAATACTATTGCTTAGTGTTGCGACAAACTCAAATTTATATTGGCCTAGGTAAGTTTAACTATTTAAATTTTATCACATATTAAATTTTTTTTAAAATTAAATGCTTTGTGCTTTCCTCTCCATAATTTGGAATTTTTAACTGTGATCTCCTTTCCAAACATTCTTTTTCCAAGACTCTCAATCAAAAAGTTTGGGGTCGCATTAAATTCAGAGTCGCAGTATCCTCAGGTAAAAACGGTACAGCAGTTCCCACGGTTTGTTCGATACTATTTTTGGAAACAGCACGTGGTGTGTCAGATTTGTAACACAGGAAACCAATTTCATAGCGAAGTATTTTGATATCTCTAACGTGGTTGAATCCCAATTTTCCAGAATCCGGATCTACGTTTCAAGTCAAAAATGAAATAATGTACAAGAAATAAAAATTTTAACAAACATAAATACTACTTCATAGCACTTTGTTTCTGAAATTGTTACTAGTTACATTTTAAATTGGTAATTCTTTATAAGTTTTGAAACGCCCCTCGTGTCCTTGTTATTAATATTGACAAGATGTCGACAAAACAGGCCTTGGAAGTGGCGGGCAGAAAAGAAGAAATAAGAACAAAATTTAAACATCAGAGGCGGACACGGGGTGGGTCCAAAGAAAATTTGTAAACTCCCTATCAAGACTTGGGAGTTTAGTGTGGATCGTTATTGCCTTAAGTAATAAAAATAAACAGTTACGTTTATAGGCATCCTTTTATTTAAGGTCAAAGTTTGTTTTCAAGATTTTCTGTTACAAGCTATAAAGAGAAAACACTTCTATCATTTAACCATTATTAAAGAGAGCTCAGTCTACCTAATCATTTGCCGACCCGGGCCGCGAAAAGAAAATTATTTTTCCAACACATCATTCTTAAAGAAACCGTAAAGTTTTAACATTTTACAATAATCTGTAATCACCATATTAGCTTATCACTGGTTAATTATAAAAATTTCACATATACAATTTCGAGATGGCTGAAGAGACCAAAGCTGTTAAACTGGTTCGAATCTGATTTCTGAAATTACATTTGGAAATTTACAAAATAAAACTTTCACTGGCACTCGCTCTCACGAACTGAAGATTTTCTGGCGGTTCGTAGCTGATGGCGAAAAGGCCGGGGGTGAGAGCTTCCACTGGCGAAACCACCAATTCAAAATTGGAGGTCGCCGGGCTTCCTTAGTTCCCCATGATGGTTTCTTTCTCTTTGGGGGAGGGGGGACTAGGACCCTGTCTGTGGACAGACCAAACCAAAATAAATTAGATCTGCACCACAGACAGAACACGGTCGGGTCAGAAAACGACCGCAAGAGAGACAAAGTTCAAAGGACCGAAGAGAGAACTTACCAAAACAGGGTAGTAGTTGTTGTTAGGCACAGCCATGTTGCATGGTCGGAAGATGGAGGGCGATGCGCGGCCGACGTCGCGGTTAAAAGAAAAAAATATATGCGGCACCAGACAAGAAATTTGGTTCGCGGAGAAACTAGGATTACTACGTAGAGTCTATACTGAGATGACTAAAATAAAAAAACAAAAGGTAAATAGGGAAACATCCCTTTTCTGATCGGACTACATCTTAGTACTGTTGCTCGGCGTCAGCTTTGATTTAACTGGACGGAGCCCGAAACACGATCAGCGGTCTACCGACGCGGTCGTTCCAGAGTGCAGAGCAAGAGTCCCCTCACATCCGCGCCGCGTCGCTAATTCAAAACAAGGACTTCGTCCTAGAGGATGGAGGGGCGTCGGAAACCTTCGGCAACTCTCGTCGTCCGGCTCGAAGTGAACTATCGTAAAAGACTTCCCTCTGTCGGAGGTGGCACGCACTAAGGTCGACCAGGGGCGAGTTGCGGTACAGTCGGCTTAAAAAAAACTACTCCCTTATGAAACCAATCTATATGGAAAATAAAATTATTTCCAAAAATAATTTTAAAATTATGATAAAATTAAAAAAAAAAAACGTGCCAAAAAACCTAATTTCCGGCACATACTCCCCCGCTTGAATGCGGAGCATAGAGAAAAAAAAAACACTTCTTGTTAGGTGAGTAACCAGGTTCCCCTGTATCCTACTACTAACTTTTATCGCGCGCGCGCAGCGCTGTCACGTCTCAAAGTCAGGCTTCCGACGTATTCGGACCTCGTAGGGTACCATGATTTAAAACATGATTCTGTGAACTTGAAATACTGTTTATATTATAAACTTTAGTAGGTACTAAATTAATGACGTGAAATTTAAACGTGGTTGATCTCTATGATTGGACAAGCTGTAGATTCCATCTGTTGGGCACTGTGAGGGAGGCCATAAGGCCACTGAGGCGAAAAAGGTACCTGCGTCCTTGCACTCAGTATAAAATGGAGACTATACACTCCTTGTAACTTAAAACTAGAATGGGAATTAAAACCCCTGTACAAAACATCTTTCCACAAGAAGCCGAAGGCATTGGGACTCAGCCCTGCTCAATCAGGCTATGGAGAAGACTTGATGCTTGCTAAAAGCGAAGCAACACCTCGGTCCCGAAATCTACGGATCTTAGCTACGTAGGCTCCGTATGTCCGTGCACTGATGGTTGATCAGACCAACAGGCCGGAGCAAAGAGACCTACGAGGGTTTTTTCCCCAAGCTAGACTGGGTTCGAGACCCAAAACGATCAACCACATTAATAAATTTGAAAAGGTAAAAATACTGTGAATGAATTTAGGAATATTATTAATAATAGCTTTGATTATACCTCTAATTAAAGTTAATGTAATGAATAAGATATATGATGTACGTTTTAAATATTTAATCTTATAGAGTGATGACTGCCTTGTATATTTTGCTTTTAGGGATTTCAGCCTCAACAACTCTGATGTTTTTAATATAGTTAATTCAATATCTGTTATTAAAAAGTTTTCTGAAAACAACAAAAAAATAAATTAACTACTCTTCGCACTCGAATTTAAATTATTTAAAAATAATATATATAAATCGCAATAAAAATATATTTAAAAAAATCTAAAAATGGGTGAATTACAATTGAGCGGTTCGACCTTCCATGACTGCTGATAGATTTCACACTGCCAGTAAGGGAGGGTTGGACAGGTCGTCCAAAGTAGAGTGCTGGGGATTTGACCCAGGGTTCACTCCAGTGGTCATGGGATATTTCACCCAGAGGACCCAGTCTTGGCTCGTTGGCTCAGAGGACTGATTTTTTTGTGCTGCACTGTGGCTAGCTTGACCTAAGTCCTACTTTTGAAAACACATATAAAAGAAACCAGTTTGCCGTCTGGAAGTCACGTAGCTCTTACTTAAATAAACAATGTGATCATTAACGGTGTAGAATAAATATGACTTTGGGGGTAGAATGCAAAAGATAAAATAAAAAAAAATGGCTAGATGTGACAGCTTCTGTGCTTAGACTTTATATACGTCGCTGTACATCACATTTACGTACAAGGAAAATAAAAAAAATATATAAACTTTGTTAAATCAAAAGTCAGTTAAAAAAATTACTACAAAACATTATTCTTGCTTACTTTAGATTATTATTATTATTATTTATTAAAAAAATTGAATATAATCAAAAATTCACTAGATAAATAAATCGCTGGACAAAATTCATGAAAATTCAAAAGGTATCAGAGAAGTATTACACAGTAAAAAAAATTAAACAAAAATTAAAACTATTTACGTTAATCAGTTTGCTAAAGACTGAACTTACGTATGTAAAATTAACAATTAAAGTATTTTAAATTGCCTATAGTGTGCTAGCCTATAAACAGGATGCTTAAACATACACAAATTAATTTAGTGGACCTCTCGTTGGAAGTTGAAAAGGATATCACCACTCTCAGTGATTAGTATGGATATAAAATGAGGCTAGTCACCTCGTAGGTGCTAACTTTCGGTGAAAAACTTTTTTTTTTTAATACGCTCGATTATATTATTATTTTAATACTATATTATGTTTATTACTACTTTAACAATTTAAGAAGTGAAATTTTTATAAAGCAAATGTCTTTAAGTATAGGTTGAAACAATTATTATGATAAGGGAGGGAAGGCCTTGAAATGTAGGTATATTAAAATTCATTGTTTAACTAGTACTTGCGTGTTAAACTAGTAAAGACATTGGTACCAGATAAAAAAAATACTCATAACGTATAGTCCTTTGTTTACCACTAAACTTAATCCTTAAATTTAAATCACTTAGTTAACTTCTGCGAGACAACAGTAGTAAACGATAATTTAGATAATTCTCCGTCGTAAAGAAACTACGGCAGGCGGAGATAAACAAAACCTGGCGACACTACAGAGACGTCAACTTTGGTCAGCCCTAGAAGAATATACGCTGGCGTGCGACACAGTCCGCATGGCGTGGAACGGAGAGGGGATGTAACAGCATGACAGCAACCACCTGGCTATCAGAAAAAAAGTGAACTAATCAGTGGCTCACGTGAAACTTTACTCTCCAAGATTTACTGGCCATAAATTTTAAAATCATGTCGCAAGCGATCGTCTTGCGCTAAAGAGACGAAAGGGTACCGGGGAGATGGACTTTGGGTACCCCTGAAGAAGGTACGAATAAGCTAACGCGACCCAAGGCGTCAGTAGGAACCGGTGGGGGGGGGGGGGGGGGGGGGGGGGGGGGGAACAGGCGTCTACGGCCGGTAGAGTTACAAGCGATAAGGCAGGCGCTTGCTCGGCCGGCGTCGCGCGGCACCTCGCGCAAGCTTACGTGGGCGTTGGAAGCTACGACGTTCACCGCACGTGAAAAACTACGAGAGAAAAATTAATTTAAAACATTTAAAGAAGGACAAGAAACTTGTTTGGTGCCAGCTCCAGCTTACAATATATCATACAAAACAGGTCTAAGTACCAAAAAAAATTTAAACCTTTTCAAAAAATTTTCTTTTTTTCTTTTTTTCTAAGTATGCCTATTCAGGTATGCCTATAGACGAAACCATGCTCTGCTACCAATTGAAACGCCCCTCCTGTCCTTGTTATTAATATTGACAAGATGTCGACAAAACAGGCCTTGGAAGTGGCGGGCAGAAAAGAAGAAATAAGAACAAAATTTAAACATCAGAGGCAGACACGGGGTGGGTCCAAAGAAAATTTGTAAACTCCCTATCAAGACTTGGGAGTTTAGTGTGGATCGTTATTGCCTTAAGTAATAAAAATAAACAGTTACGTTTATAGGCATCCTTTTATTTAAGGTCAAAGTTTGTTTTCAAGATTTTCTGTTACAAGCTATAAAGAGAAAACACTTCTATCATTTAACCATTATTAAAGAGAGCTCAGTCTACCTAATCATTTGCCGACCCGGGCCGCGAATAGAAAATTATTTTTCCAACACATCATTCTTAAAGAAACCGTAAAGTTTTAACATTTTACAATAATCTGTAATCACCATATTAGCTTATCACTGGTTAATTATAAAAATTTCACATATACAATTTCGAGATGGCTGAAGAGACCAAAGCTGTTAAACTGGTTCGAATCTGATTTCTGAAATTACATTTGGAAATTTACAAAATAAAACTTTCACTGGCACTCGCTCTCACGAACTGAAGATTTTCTGGCGGTTCGTAGCTGATGGCGAAAAGGCCGGGGGTGAGAGCTTCCACTGGCGAAACCACCAATTCAAAATTGGAGGTCGCCGGGCTTCCTTAGTTCCCCATGATGGTTTCTTTCTCTTTGGGGGAGGGGGGACTAGGACCCTGTCTGTGGACAGACCAAACCAAAATAAATTAGATCTGCACCACAGACAGAACACGGTCGGGTCAGAAAACGACCGCAAGAGAGACAAAGTTCAAAGGACCGAAGAGAGAACTTACCAAAACAGGGTAGTAGTTGTTGTTAGGCACAGCCATGTTGCCTGGTCGGAAGATGGAGGGCGATGCGCGGCCGACGTCGCGGTTAAAAGAAAAAAATTAGGGATGTGCGAAAGTGACTTTATCCACACGAAATGAAAGTGAAAGAAAATTTATCAAGTTTCGCGAAAGCGAAACGAAAATGAATTTTTCTGAGAGATAAATATATTCTTAACGAAAGTTAAGCGAAATTTTTTAATTAACAAAGAAAAAAAGTGCCCCAAAATTTGCTCTTCAGTAATAAATTCTATTACATAAATCATTTTGGTACCTTTTGATGTATATATAAATATTACTATTTAATAAATTCAACATCCGCCCTAGACCACACAACACAGCCCCATGTCACTCGTAAATTTCAAGAATCAATCCAGATCTTTCAGCGCACAGACTATTTCCTTTACAGTCGTAATGTCGCAGTCTATGATAATATATTTATCACGTGCATGGTACTGATGAAAAAACACGTGACTACTGCGGAACGGCCGCCATCTTGCACCACTGTCACACATGGCTAGCTCAGGAAGCTGTAAACCAGGCAAGGGACATGGTCAAAACAAAACATAACAAATGGTTGCTGCCAAGTGGTCATTACATGCAGTGACTTGTTGACCTTTTTGTCTAATTGGCTGTATATTATGAGGATTTTATATGCCAGTCAGAGTATGTAAAATTTAAATAAAGCAGACGACAATGTTTTTGTTTGGCTGTGCGCGAATAAAAGTAGGTACGTTCTTTGTTTATGTGTATACGGTAAATACTAAATAGTGTACTAGCAGTTCTGGAATGTATGTTTTACGAATATAGTACCTACACTACTGTTTGAAAGCAAATGAATCAGGTAATTTTTCAAATATTGCATGATTTTGTTTTGATACCTAGACCTACTGTAATCACGGTTGAATTTTGTTTACTTTATCTGCCATGTTTGTTCAAATTATGATTTTACCGTATTTTCATTAACGTGAGTTTTTTTCATCACCACGTAAATTAATCTTAATGGAAATCTTTTTTCTAATTAATGTCTTTATATGATTTGCATATGTTATTACATTATTAGTAATAACAAGCAAATCATATAAAGACATTACAGTAGAATCTCAGTGCTAAGTACTTACAGGTACCTCAAGTTTTTGTACTTAGCACTGAAACATGCATACATATCTTTACAAAGAGAAAAAAATATATAAAAAAAATAGCTACAGGAGAGCCGCAATGCCATATG
Source organism: Bacillus rossius redtenbacheri (assembly GCF_032445375.1). Taxonomy (NCBI): domain Eukaryota; kingdom Metazoa; phylum Arthropoda; class Insecta; order Phasmatodea; family Bacillidae; genus Bacillus; species Bacillus rossius. The sequence goes on along the minus strand of NC_086345.1, from coordinate 8,812,458 downwards.
TAGGTATTCGCAACTGCGACTTGCTTTTTTCCCCGTGTCTAGTTCTCTGAGTATATCCACTTTTTCCTTAAGCGTGAATTGCTTTCGTTTCTTTTTATCTCCAGGATCATTCATATTGTAGCACAAATACAATGCGGTGTCTAAATAACGTAACCTGAAAATAAACTCAACAATAACAATAAACAATCCCGGCACACATCAAACAGTATTTTTAGCGTAGCGTAACACTTTTGTCTAAATAATTAATACTTCTCTCAAACCTCCGTCTTTCGATGTATCGAATGATGTTTGTTGCTCACGTCGCGTACTACGTACGGTATAATCTATGGTTGTGCGCGCAACTGTTTGTTAACTTTGTTTTGAGAATTTAGAGGTTAGAAAATACGTTGCAGTGGTATTTGTGTATCTTTGTTCCACTACATTAATCATTTAGCTGGAAATTTATTTACCAGTCTAAGTAAATTTTGGTGTAGTAATGCCACGCTACTAGTAGAATTTTTACGTTATAGTGAAAATGATACTTTAAACTGAAACTGTTTTGCATGGCGAAGATACGATTTTTGGCGGGGACTTAAAAAAAATTCGTTAAGTGAAATATACTTTATAATAAGAAACGTTATTGTACCGGTATTATACTGTACATTTTTATTAAATTACGATTTCTTTTTCAACTAGAACAAACGAACTTCGGTAAGCTATTGAACTTTCGTTTGGCTCGAAATATTTCGCTAAAAACGAACTTCGACAGATGAAATTCTTACCGAAATCGAAAATGAAAGTAGCAAAATTTCGGTATCGGTATACCGAACATTCGCACAACCCTAAAAAAAATATATGCGGCACCAGACAAGAAATTTGGTTCGCGGAGAAACTAGGATTACTACGTAGAGGCTATACTGAGATGACTAAAATAAAAAAACAAAAGGTAAATAGGGAAACATCCCTTTTCTGATCGGACTACATCTTAGTACTGTTGCTCGGCGTCAGCTTTGATTTAACTGGACGGAGCCCGAAACACGATCAGCGGTCTACCGACGCGGTCGTTCCAGAGTGCAGAGCAAGAGTCCCCTCACATCCGCGCCGCGTCGCTAATTCAAAACAAGGACTTCGTCCTAGAGGGTGGAGGGGCGTCGGAAACCTTCGGCAACTCTCGTCGTCCGGCTCGAAGTGAACTATCGTAAAAGACTTCCCTCTGTCGGAGGTGGCACGCACTAAGGTCGACCAGGGGCGAGTTGCGGTACAGTCAGCTTAAAAAAAACTACTCCCTTATGAAACCAATCTATATGGAAAATAAAATTATTTCCAAAAATAATTTTAAAATTATGATAAAATTTAAAAAAAAACGTGCCAAAAAACCTAATTTCCGGCACAGTTTACTGTATTTTAAATGTCACTAACCTATTCCAACCAACCCATTTTACAATATCATGTTATTTGATAAAATGAAAAACTACTTGAAGTATCACAATGACATTGTAGAATGATTTGAAAAATTTCCACGAAATTGAGAAAAATTTTTCTCAAGGTTTTCCAAAGTTTTTCCCCTACTGAAACAAGGGTTATCGACAGAATTACTGATTGTTTTTCCAAAATAAAAACAGATTTGGGTTTCAGAAAATATCTCAAAAAAAAAAAGACATAAGAAAATCTCCAAAACTTTCTTAAACTCAACCAAAAAATTAAAATAACTTACTGTTGAATCATTAAAACCATGTGGTATATACCTATATTACAGTTGGCATTTGAACATTTTAAAATAAGCTTATTACAAAATAGAGACACTGTTTCATCTGTAAGAATTCTTAAGAGCAACAACCTCAGGATGTTTCATAAGATAAGCTCATGGGATTGAGATAACATTAACCCATTTGCATCTACAAACGTACTAGTACGCAGCTGTTTTTTCTGGCCGATAACACCATAGGCGTACTGGTACGCAAAATGGCTAATCTGCCCGAAAAACTAGAAAAAAATCCCTTTAGAATGAAAATAACCCCTCAGAGTAGCTAGTATTGTTATAACAAAGGTATATTATCGTGAAACTTAAACTATTTTTAAAATTTTATTTTAAGAATAAAAATATAATGAAAAAAGAAAATAACTTTAATAATAGTAATATATTAAAAAGTTTATGGATTCCATGATATGTCTAACATTAAAGTGAGTGGATGCAAGTGGAATAATACAAGAATGGGCCAGCCCTTATTAGAGAGTTAATATAAGGTAGCTTACAACAATTTTTGATTAAAGTTTACAATGAATAAACACATTAAATTATTGTAGTAAGTTTCTTGATTTCAAGTCTAAAAAAGGCGTCTTGGATAGACGCTAGTCCGGAAAAAAATTATAAAAAAAAATTTGCAATGCAGGCGTTTCGGAGATTGTTAGCTGAATTGCATCAAAACTCGGCTTCTGAAACCTCACTGCCATGGGGGAGCTGAATTGTTGCCCGTTGGATGGGCAGCCCTTCAGGATTTTTCTGGCTATGGTTTGTCTGTACAGCGACTGGAAGGGCAGCCCATCCAATTTTCTGAAAACATGTTTCTTTAAGTGTTTAAAATAATCCTGAAAACTTGCCCCTTGGAAGGGCAGCCCATCAGGAATTTTTCTGACAGTGGTGTTTTTGAAAGGTTGTCTGAATTGTTGCTCGTTGGATGGGCAGCCCTTCAAGGATTTTTCTGACAGTGGTTAGTTTAGGTTAGGTTAGGTTAGGTTAGGTTAGGTTAGGTTAGGTAAGGTTAGGCAAGGTTAGATTAGGTAAGGTTAGTTTAGGTAAGGTTAGTTTAGGTAAGGTTAGTTTAGGTAAGGTTAGTTTAGGTAAGGTTAGTTTAGGTAAGGTTAGTTTAGGTTAGGTTAGGTTAGTTTAGGTTAGTTTAGGTAAGATTAGTTTAGGTAAGGTTAGGTTAGTTTAGGTAAGGTTAGTTTAGGTTAGTTTAGGTAAGGTTAGGTTAGTTTAGGTAAGGTTAGGTTAGTTTAGGTAAGGTTAGGTTAGGTTATGTTATGTTAGGTTAGGTAAGGTTAGGTTATGTTAGGTTAGGTCACTTTACAAACTAACCACTGTCAGAAAAATCCTGAAGGGCTGCCCATCCAAGGGGCGACAAGGGGCAAGCCCCCGGGGGACCGCACCTGGTATGATGTTGATGGCCTCCAGGCCCTGGAGCTGCACCTCGATGCGCTGGCCGTCCAGCAGGCCGACCACCGGGGACTCTGGCTGCTCGCGGGTCCCGGCGCCAGGCGACCGGGGGCTGCGCGGGGCCTGAGACAACACACGCCGCGTCACGCAACGGCCTCGGCACCACGTCGGAGAGCGGGCCGCGACACACAGCGGCGTAGCCAGGATTCGTGTGTGGGGGGGGGTGTTAAGAAGCATGGTTCTCCCCCTCCTCACCGTAGTAAAGAGGGGGGTCCGGGGGTCACTCCCCCGGGAAAAATTTGGATTTTAAGGTGTAAAATAGTGATATTTTAGCGGTTTTCGGTTCTTAAATTTAAATATTGTAATGGTAAAAATTTTATTAAGTTTTAATATGAAATTTGTTTGAGAGTGATGAATAAGAAATTAATTAAAGATTTGGTGCTAAGAGGGGGGGGGGGGGGGGGGGGGTTGAAGCCCTAACCCCCCCCCCCCCCCCTCCCGCTACACCCCTGACAACACACCAACTTCCATCCCTCAGACATATCTAGGAAACCATCTCAAGCGTTTACCAGCCGACCCGACACCCGGCAATGGTCGAATCCAGATTTTTCGCAAGCGGGAAAACGTGGCGGACGTTCCCAAAGGCTTGTGGAATGACTTGATACGTCTGTCCAACCTATCTTGCAGTCAATGTAACAGTAACCGCAACTTATTAGTTAAGTAAAAATAATAATTTTGCTAGAATTTGTTTCATATCGGAGCCATGATAGAGGAGGAATGTCAGATAGTTTATAAATTAATATGTTATGACTTACGGTATCAAAAGGCTTTTTGCTGGATCAAAATAGCATGCATCCACCGGACTGCGAGTAATCACACGAGAACAAATTGGATTTGTAAATGTTATTAAATTAGGTAGTTGTACATAGTGGTTTCCACCAATTCCGAAGACACGTTAACAGTTCGACAGGCCAGATCATCGAATCTGATTTCGTCAAAAATTACGGCAAACCCATTGAGGAGGGATATGGGCCTACGATTCATGACATTTACCGGTAATTTGCTACCTTTATTGTGTATAGGAATAAACTTAGCAGTTTGCCACTGGTTGGGGTAAACACCACTATTAATACTGTATTATAGTTTATGAAAATTAATTTTAGACTTTAAAAATCTAATTCTAAGGAAAACCATTACGGTTTTTGGAAGCCTTTAAAAAAAAGGGGGGGGGGGGGGGGGGGCATAAAAGAATTAATTTGGTCACTTAAACAGATGGTTGACTGTTCAACCAAGATGTTCACATCAGTTGTATTCAAGAAATCAGTCTAGTCATTATTCTTTATAGCATTAAAAAGACCTTAGATAATTGCCAATTTGTAATTTCTTTAAAATTCATACATTCATACATTCTCCAATGTATTCGACTCAATAATGGTTTTGTATCTACAGTAGAGTGAAGTAAATCATCTTCAACAAGAGTAAATTGCTTTCGCTATCACACATTGGTTCAGATTGGTGAAACAGAGATCTAAGAGAGAGTTGGACGGTGGGGTGTAGTTACACTGAGCCTTGGATTTAGTTTAGGCTTAAGTTACGTTTAGCGTATGTTTGTTGAGCCAGTCCACACCAGGCACATTAATATCACCAAGGATTAGCAGATCATTTTGATAATTTATGAAATTTTCTTCTAGATAGTCAAGAGGAGATATTTGAGGTGAGATACAGAAATACCAAGTGTTATAAATTTGTTTGGAGAGGTTTAAATTTTTATCCAGACTGCTCCAATGCCAACATAATCATAAAGTTGGGTAGGCTGAACAGACACAAACTTATGTTTATTAACAGCAACCCAAACACAGCCACCTCTTTTCATTTTCTTAAGTATTGGATATCTACCGGTTCTAAACATTAGATATTGGTCTGTAAAATAATGTGAGGTAGAAATAGAATCATTGAACAATGTTTCAGTGAGACATATTATGTCATGTTTAGATTATGGGCTAAATTCTGAAGCTTTAGTTCTCCTAAACTATAATATTTTGGTAATCAGCAGTGCTATTTAATTCTATGATAAACTTGCATTTCGGTGCTATTATGATATATTAACCTGCACTTTGGTGTTATGTGGTTTATTTGACATGCTTTTCTGTGTTTTCTTTTCTTTCGGTTGTATCGCAATTCACTATATAATCTCGTCCCTAACTATAATACACATGATAATCAAAACACAACTAAATTTGGATAAAATGTTGTCTTGATAAAACTTTAAAACAATACATAACTGACTGTGATCACAGTCAAATGATTACAAATAGTATTTGATTGTGCTTCAAACTAATACACAATGGTTCTTAGGCATACTCCTTACAATTGATTTTAAAGATGAAAATTATTAATGACACAAAAATTTAACATTAAAATAAATACCAGTTTAAGACTTTATACACTGCATGGTATGAAAAATGAATTATTGTGTTTTGTAAACATGGTATTTTTCTTTTTCTCTGTGTTTCCCAGGTTTTGAAGACAACATTTCAATTTCTTGATTATTTTCCTATTTTTCAGATGCGGGAAAATTTATTCTGAACTAGCTAAAGTACCCGGTGTTGCCCGGGATAAGCACACCATATATGAGGAACATCACTGCAGAGTTTCAAGTCTGTAGACCATACACTTGAAAAAGGGGAAATTTTGATTTTAAAGTTTCCTTGATTGCACAATCTCGTTGCATCAAAGGTTACGCATAAGCAAAACCGGGACACCAATCTTCAGCTTAATTTTATGGGAAGGCAGGTAACCCCTAGGCAAGACATGACAGACGCACCAAAAGACAGCGCATTACAAATTCAAGGCAAAGCCATCTATTGACTAAACTGTCATTAGCAACTTTAGTTCGCTAGCAGCCGCAAGCTTCACTAAGCGGATGGGTTTCGCCAATGAGAAGGATAGGAACTTACCAGACCTTACTATATGACTGTGTGGCGGACATAGAGAAACTACAAACTCACTGTTTGTGCGTCTATGACCTACCTCCTATGATTTTCTATTATAAAAATGAATTTACCCCCTTTTTACTTCCTTAGGGATGGAATTTTACAATTATATGTAGTCTAGTCACTCTCCGGCCTATAAACTATCTATTATGTAAAAACCCAAGTTGCTTCGTAGCTGCGCGAAAGAAGGACAAACGGACAAACACACTTTCGCATTTATAATATCAGTAGGGATAGTTGCACTGGAAATGCTGTTAACCATCAGAAGGGATAGTTGTACCGGAGATGCTGATAACTATCAGTAGGGACCGTGTGGCGGACGTAGAGAAACGACAAAACTCACTGTTTGTGTGTCCATGACCTACCTCCTACGATTTTCTGTTTATTTTTTTCACTTCTTTAGTGACGGAATTTCATAATTACATGCAGTCTGTGTCACTCTCCGGCCCATAAACTATCTGCATTGTTCGTCTTGCCAAAGCGATGGTACGGGAGGTTTCCGCCACTAGCGCTAAATGTACCCGCCATTTTGAACAAAGTGTGGCATGCATACACGACGTGTGTTATCCATGATGCTTCGTTTATTCACTGTCTTCCGCGATCGTGCATATCATTTTAAGGTTATACGCAAATAATTTTTAAGCAGCGAATGCAAAAAAAAATTAGTGGATGTCTTGTGGGAGATGTTTATTTTTTGCGGGTTTTTTCAAAAGCGGCAGTTCGTCGTAAAGGGAATTTCACTGTTTCGGAACAAATAAAATTCTGTATTTAGAGGTTAAAACAGCATTGATCTTATGGCAGTTCGGCGGGACCAAAATTTTATTTCGTTGCATGGGGTTTTTCGTTAAATAGAATATTCGTTAATGGAGGTTTTACTGTACTGCCTTAAGAATTCCTCAATTCAATTCCCGCTTACGCTCTACTCTTTGTACTCTTCATACTAATAATGATATTATTTATAGACTTATAACAAACTACAATAATCTATATTTGAATTCCAACAGTGTTTAATTATAAATTCTGATTTATGTCTGTCATATCTATATTATTTTTCCTTCAATTTTACCTATATGTTTTATGTGTTATGTGTTATGGTTCTTTAACCTTTGTTAGTGTTTTGTCAGTTTTGTTATCATCACTGCTAGTGTGTGGTACTCTTGCTCTCGTTTGCTGGCCATATGTAGATGTTTTCCTCCTATGGTACCGACGGAGGTGGGAGTCCATACACTGGTAGTGATAACTGTGTTCCTGTTATTGCATGTAGTGCCCATCACTAAAGTCTACGACTGTTGGTGGGCATATGACAAAGTCCAAATAAATAAAATAAATAAACATGTTCAACATTTAATTTCTAGTTCCCGAAAAACATTAACTTTAATTAAATATGTCACATGTTATGCTACAAAAACTAATTCTATTCTCTCACTTTATTTAGCATTATTTAGTTGAAAACTAGAATACTGCTCAGTAATTTGGAACAAGATCATTATGTGCGATAATATGAAAATTGAAAATACACAGAATAAATTAATAAATATTATTAATCAAAAACATCTTCCTCTACCCAATTTGATATCTCTCTCAAGTCGAAGAGAATTACTTGACTCTATTTTCATTAAAAACTGTTATACTAACAAATTGAACTGTAAATATATACTTGACAACACCGGTTTAAGAGTACCTCCTTTTAACAGTCGTTTAACTTCCACTTTATGCACAGTTAACAGACATAATGATCTTATCTTTAGGCTAAATAACCAGTTTTAATAAATTTGATAAAGACTTCAATTATTTTCCTTAGTTCTTAATGATCATGTGCGTTTTAGTTCTGTATTGTCTAAATTGTTAACGTTTTGATTTTGTTTTATTGTCTTTCGTTGTGTGTGTTTTGTTTTTATATTGTATTATATTGTATTGTTTTTTGTTTCTTCATTTATGTTAATTATTATGAGTGTAATTTTTGTCTAATTGTGTGCCAACCATTATAAGGCTTTGTCCTGTTAGTTGGCATGTTACAATTACAAATACAAATTACAAAATAAAATGAACTATCAGCATGCGCAAACACCCACGTGTGGGTGTTAAACACGGGCCGGTCGCGGCTGGTACCTGCTGGGCCAGGGACAGCAGGTCGGGGTGCTTCTTGCGCTGGTGCTGCAGCAGCTTGGCCTTGGAGGCGTACTGCTTGTGGCACCAGCCGCAGCCGTGCGGGCGCGTCGTCACGCTGCCCACCGCCTGCGAGTACGTGGGGTTGGGCTGGCCCGGGACGTCCGGCACTCCCCCCTGCCACAGGCATCACATCGCGGCACGCTCCCGATCATCCCGTCTGCGGGTCGAACCGTGCCACACACTTCGACTCTTCATTACCCGTGCGCGCGCAACGGCAAATGGAACTTATGTAGCATTAAATACAATGCAACGAATTAGATTAAAACAATATTTTGCTTTTCCTCAGTAACTATTCGCTTACTTCGTTGCACAATTATCTGTGATGGCCTAGCTCTCTTCCATTGTATTGTCTGTTGTCATGTTCTTGTCAGTATGTGTTCGTGTCAACTGCTAAAGCCCTCGGCTATTGGTGGACACGTGACAAATTTAAAAATTGTACTCTCTAAATTCACATACGTGTAATCAAGGGAATACTAAATGAGTGTGAGTGTGTGTGAGAATGTCAGTATAATAATACGAATTTTAAATTAAATTTTGATGTTTTCCTATTTAAAACCATAAATAATTCCTTTTAGGTTCGTATATAATTATACTTCAATATTTTTACATTTAGTACATTTTAAAAAAAAAAAATGGTTTATGCTAGCACTAAACTTGGATGTTAAATTGGTGTATGATTCATCAGTAATTAATGTAATCTGTAATTTGTTAGTATGTAATTTTATGTTTGATTCCTAAATACAACTTATTATAAGTTGTTTATGTTTCATGGATCAGTGTAAGCGAAGGCGTACACGCTTTTAACTCCACCAAACAAAAGTCAAATAAATAAATAATAAATACAATAAAATTTTGTTTTTCAAAGTTATCAAATTAATGGGACGGTCTTCAGGTAAAAGGTAACAAGTCAAATTTTGGTGATTTTTAGAGAACAAGTCACTTAAAGTCTTAAGTATATTTAGAATATGTAATGCATTTTTAATCATTGGCAACTATCTTGGTAAATATGTTGGTAAATAAAAGAATAATGCAAGAAAAATTTAAGTAATTAATTTCAATTTTTCTCTAAGAGTTTTTTGTTTCTCCTGCAAAAAGTGAATTCTTGACTTGTTACTTTTTACCCGGAGACCGTCCAGTTATAAGATAATATTCAGTCCACTTGAAATGAACAAGTATACTTAGTGCTGCTATCAAAACTCCGTAAAATGTAGAAACCTTTCTCCTGTTGCTCATTGGCAGCTCTGAGCCGGGATGATTCTTCAGGATGTGGGCCTTGCGCTTGGAACTGCTCTTGTAGACCTGCGACACAGAGTAACAACCGGTTGTCTACAAACACCTGGTAAACAAATACACACCAATGCATTATCGTGACCTCACAATAATTCACTATGACAGAAACAATGCCTAATGCTTAACAGCACTTATAAAAACATATAAAAAAAAGATATTCTGGTACAGCATTAGAAACAGAACCATGCTAAAAAAACTTGAAAAAATTATACTTTAAATTAAAAAAGACACTATTCCGCAGCGTTATAACTTTTCCCGTTAAACCCACAACCATGCAAACTCGACAATAGTTCCAGCTCTTAACTTAATATTTCCCGATAAACTACAAACATTAAGAAAATGTTAGATTTTTTTATGCCCAAAATTGTAGATGCAACTCGTAAGCAAGGACGACCTTTCTACGGGTAAATGCAGTATTATTAAATTTCTTCAAATAGTAGCCAAATACAAAATTCTTTTTAAAAAAAAAAAAAAAAAACACACCTTTAAAAGTAAACATTTTCAGAAATTCTTTTTTGGGTACAACCATGAGTCATGCAGGCGGTTTTACTTCTTTTTTCATACTTATTTCGAAAAGTAGATATGATAGAATGTCGCATGGTATATTGACATGCTTCTCGGTGTTATTTTGGTTTTATCGCAGTTCACCGTGTGAGTACAACCTTTGAATATCTATACTGTATAGAAGTCGCGAGTGGATAGGATTTACTCTACGTTTTTCAGAAGCGTATGATGAGCAGCTTGGGAACTTCATCGCTGCAGTGCGCTGCCGTAACGCCCTGTATCGTCTTAGGTTGTTATTTGCACGTTAGAGCGCAGCACTGTCGCCCGCTGTCATTCCCCCGCACCCCTCACCCAACATTCACTGCAGCTCAAGGTCGTTCAACGGGAGTTTGTGCGTCACAAAACTGTAGGGATGAGAGGCGGGGTAGAGGGTGGGTGGAGGACAACGCGTGTTCGAGGGAGGATGGGGAAGGGGTGTTTGAAGAGTTCGACACTTGTCCGCTAGGGACCACCACAAGTCGATGCCCTAGAGACGGTGGCGATTGCGGCGGTGAATTAACCAACTACCTCAAACCGTATTAGAAATTTTAACCTGGGCTGGCGACTTCTATACAGTATATATCGTACTCCGAGAATAATAGGGCCACATATCAAAAAAAAATTTTTTAATTTTTGTATATTTGTAATGTCTATGGCTATATATATATTCGGTATAACAAGGCCATATATGTAGTACAATAAATATTCACCTGAGATGAGATATGTCCTTATTACATTTTAAATTTGTAAAACAGAAATCAGAATAATACAGCCACATGTTGACATGCGGCCTTATTATTCGTACAGCTGAGGGTGGGTTGGAATACTCCATGGCCATATTTCTGACTTGTGCCATAGAAACAGTGCCGACATTATGCACTTCCCGATTGCTGAGGCTAAGAATAAACTTTCAATTATTCACTCTCCTGTAAAATTTGGTTTTTTTTTTGAGATGTGGCCTGTATTATTCTCGGTGTGCAATGTGTTCAAAGGTACAACCGAGCCGGCACCTTGTCGCAGTACTGGCAGTAGTAGTCGCGCGTGGTCTTCAGGATGGGCAGGTTGAGCTCCGGCACGGAGCCGGGGCTGATCTCCGGGTGCCGCTTGGCGAGGTGGTTCACCAGCATGCCGCGCCGCTTGAAGCCCACCATGCAGCTGTGGCACTTGTAGATGAACCGGTCGTAGTCGCCGGGCGATATCTGCCCGGCCAAGCACACACTCACATGCCGTTCCCCACCTTCGCAAAACCACGCAAACATCGACAAGTTCTCAAGAGGCCACTCCAGTGTTTCAGGGGCACTACGCAACCCCGTTGACCTCGTAACATTCAATGCTATTTTCATTTTGCTTATAACTAATTAACTAATATAGATTTCGAAATGATGCTTGATATGTAAGACAACGATGCTCTTATCAAAGCCGCTTTCTTCAAAAACGTGCATAAATTATGGTTTTATACTAATCTTTACTAATAGGCATAAGTGTATTGTCTAGGTTTGAACCATAATTTTTTGCACATTTTTGAAGAAAGGGGCTTTGATAAGAGCATTGTTGTCTTACATATCAAGCAAGCATCATTTCGAAATCTATATTAGTTTATAAGTTATAAGCAAAATGAAAATAGCATTGAATCTTATGAGGTTAACGCGGGTTGCGTAGTGCCCCTGAAACACTGGATTGGCCTCTTAAGGAGCCCCTTAAGAATTTTATCGACTTCAGATATATGTATGTGTCGTGCTGGTTTCAGCAGTAACTATTTAAATTTATTACACTGGTTTGACGAATATTAAAATTTTCTGCGCCGGCCTAGCTACTTACGTAACGAGCTTATGACCACTTACTTTCAGACCACTGAGTGAGTAATAAAGGTCCTTATTGATATAGTCTAGAACACACTGTTTATAACAATTTATATATTTTATAAAATAACCATCACAATTTCAAATTAACACACACTTTTTTATTTACTTCTGTTTATCCTCCTCTCCATTACATGTAATAACGACCGTTTTCTTTCTGTTTTTTCCAAAGATGTATCAGGTGCCATAGAGCAAAATTTGTTTCTACATATCACAGTACTAATTTTATACCATAAACATAATTACAATTTTGATGCTCATTAACCAAAACAATTAACGTAAAATATACTCTGTATGAGTGTAACAGTACAGTGTATATAAACACACACACATGCCCATCCACCCACACACACACTCTCTCTCTCGATAGTTAAAGTACCTGCGTTGCCGGGCTGAACACATTATAACGTAAGGAACATCACTACCGAGTATCACGTCTGTAGGACACACACTTAAAAAAACAGGGACATTTTGATTTTGAAGTCCCACTGATTGATCAATCTCGGCGCATCAAGGCTACGCATCAGCAAAACCGGGACGCCAATCTTCAGTTAAATTTTGCGGGAAGGCAGGTAACCCCTAGGCAAGACATGACGGATGCACCAAACGATAAAGGATTATAAATGCAAGGCAACGCCATTTGTTGACAAAGTTCTAAACTTAACTGTTTATTAGCGTCTTTAGTTCGTTAGCAGCCGCGAGCTTCACTAAGCGGATAGGAAGTAGCCAAACATTAATATATAACTGATTTTATCCTTTTTCAACTCCCACAGGGATGTAATTTCGTAATTATATGTAGCCCATGTGACTCTCCGGCCCATAAACTACCTATATGCAAAATATCGTATCAATCTGTTACTGTGTTGCTGCGTGAAAGGAGGACAAACACACTTTCGCATTTATAATATTCGTAGGGATAATGAAATTTAATTTTAACGTTGTATTTCACAATAAGTTACCTATACAATCCAAAAAATATAACTCATCGTGAAAATCCTCTGACAAATGGAACGAATGCACAAAGAATATATTAGGCGTTACAGGCATTCAGCATTGTGAACTACTCGCAAGCTGCATGTGCGAAACAAGACTCGCTGTCACGGTCCAAAACAAAAGAATAAAAAAAAACTCCAGGCAACACAATGTGTGCTTATGCAACTGGAATAAAAGTTAATCAAGAAGTTTTATATGACCCAAAGTTAAATTTGAGGATATTTAATGGCCCTTAAACAGAGAAAACCAACTCAAGGACTTTTTAAAGGTAATTAATGAGCTTTACCAACCCTGGTTCTGTCGAAAATCACTGCAATGCAATTACAGGATGTACATTCAAATTCTGGATTTTCAGAGCTTTAGCACTAGTTAAATGTAATTTACCAGAAAATTTTCTGGTTTTGGAGAAAATATTCTGAGATATACTTTTATAAAAAAATATATATATTTACTATTTTATGCAAACATAACCAGATAAACAAAGAAGAAAGCCATTAAGTGATAAAAAAAAAGACAAACTGTGATATGGGCCTACTCCATTGTTATAAATCTAAAGATTTTTATCTGTACTATAGTAAATTGGTAAGGGAAAATTAAAAATGGTATAAAAATTTTGTAATAAAGTATTAATACAAAACACTATACATGCGTAGAAACCACCTACAGCACAGAAACATTGTTCTATCATCTTTGTATGTAAACCTATCTTTTATTATGTAAATGTATGTTGGGATTGGGAAAAAAAAAATTTCTGGTATATTATATTTTCATATTTTTACAGAAAATTTTCAGAACGGAAAATTATTTTTGGAAAATATTCCCACCCACATCTTTAGTACTAAGTACATATACATACACACATGTAATAAGTAACATTATTTCTTTATTTTATCATTTTAAATTGATAATTTTTAATATTTGAAATTTTTTTAAAATTTATCAGAATATATAAAAAATTTTATTTTTTATTTTGGTAACTTAAGTCTTTTGAACCCTTTGCTATACGTATTGACAGTTGTGAACTATCCGTTCACCATTCAGTGATAAGAATTTCGAGTAACCCTATTTTCACAAGGAAATGTCCGCTTCTCTCCCATAAAACCACGAGAGATAAAACATGCTTAATTTTTTCTACTTTACGGCTATAAAATGCTTACAACTTATTTCACAATCTCGCTAGTAAAAGTTTTTTTTACTAAGTATTTTGAACTCATAAAGACATTCATCTGGCTAAAGTTATGCCCTTCATGGCGATTCCTGGCATGGTATAAAACACATTTTGCAAATGGGAAATGTGGCGAAGTTGTCTCGGTCGGTCGGTCGGTTTTCTCGGGTGCTCTCCCGAACCCGAATCCATCAACGCTCCAATAGCATCTGTCTCGTTGCCTCCGGCGACCCCCAACGTCAAGGCCGGTGCGAGCTGTCACCTTGGGCATGAACTTCTTGGCGAGGTGCGAGCGGGCGGGCTTGGCGGCGGGCCTTGGGTCCTTCTCCCCCGAGTGCATGCGGTTCATGTGCTCCTTCAGCTTGTCCTTGCGCTTGAACTGCTTGCCGCAGTCGGCGCACAGGAACTCCCGGTGGTCCGAGTGCCTGCGCCACCGAACCTCCATTCACCTCCAGCACTCTCACGTCACCCCCACAGCTCACCGGACTTCAGACGTGACTGCCCGCCACAGTGAAAGGTCTTGCGTCCGGTCAGTGGCGTAGCCAGGATTTGATTATGGGGGTGTGCTAAGAAGCATGCAAACCCCCCCCCCCCCCCGTATTAAAGTTGGGGGGGCCGGGGAAAATTTGGATTTTAAGGTGTAAAATAGTGCTATTTTAGCAGTTTTCGGTTCTTAAATTTAAATATTGTAATGGTAAAAATTGTATTAATTTTAATATGACATTTGTTTGAGTGATGAATAAGAAATTAATTAAAGATTTGGTGCTAAGGGGGGGGGGGGGGTTTTGAACCCCTAACCCCCCCCCCCCCCCCCTGGCTTAGCCCCTTGGTCAGGTGTTGTACGGGTCCGCAACATTCCGCAATCCATCGCCGATGGAGCTGCCGGCGTTCGGATTTTCTCACGGCAGCTGACCTCGGGACATGAGGCGGCCGTACGGAACTGCCGGAGTTTTTTTTTTTTTAGTTCGGTCAGAACTCAGAACTTATCGCCACCTCCAGTTTTCATTTCACTATGGTGTTTCCTGTTTTCTAGCAAGTTACGTTCAACATTTTTACGCTCAGCATTTCTGCTAAAACTGCAAGTACCGCGACGTTCTACAATCTGCAAGGCAGCGGCCCCAAACAACCAGATGAAACACCTTTCACTGTAAACAGAGGAACCTTTGTAATATATTACTGAAAATAAACAAATTTCAAGTTGATCGACCATACTTATGTGCAAGATTTGAGAACAGGTTTGCAAAGAAATTTTTATGATGGCCCTTATCCTGAATATAGATTACATGGTCGCAACCCAAATCACACGTACAAGGAAAAGTACCAAGGATCAGGGAAACATGACCCTTATTACTCTGTAGAACACTCACTTTATGAGCATCGTGCAGTAAAACAAAAAAAAAATACACATATTTATTATTCAACTCTCACTAACAGAGTGGCAGCTGACAGGAATACTGTCTGGGAGCGATAAAGTAACCACACTAGGATAAGGCATATCAACATTGCAATTTAACTTTAAAAAGTAAATAATCAAACTGTACCTCGCATGTTGCTTTAGGTTACTTTAGGAAAATGAACTGGTAAAATAACTGTTTTACTTATAAACACAATGAAGTATATTTGGAAAATACTGCACAACAAAACACATTGTACAAAAAAAATATTATGAGTGAAACTGAATAACAAACTTCAGTTAAACTGTATGTTATAACTCTTCTGAAAATTAATTCAATACATAGAGCAAAAAAAAAAATTGTTGTCAATACTTCACCACCTAAAAGACAAACAATGAAGTTTACAACTTACAAGGAAACAAATTTTTTCGTAAAATGCAGTGCACACAGAAGGTAAAACATTACTTAAAAAAAGATAACATGCATATATGACTACGGTCAAGGTGTCCGAGGTCAGTTTTACAATCTAATACAAACTTTAGAAGCAGTGGTGCATTCCAGAACGATACAAAAAGATAAATCTAAGATTCACTTAAATGGAGTCAGATGATAGAATAATCTGCCTTTGAGCATCCTCAGATGTTTTTATCCTGGTAAAAGTAAAAGAGTGGTGGTTATGTTAGGTATGTAATACCATTGTCAGAGTAATAAAATTGTTGCCAAAATTTATTCTTTTTCATCCCCATGAAGGTAGATTTTACAACTTTAGGAGATCAAAACAAAAAAAAATTGTTATGTTAGTGATGTTTAAAATACTCTTAAATAATAAAAATTTATAAATCTGAAGTCTACCATGGCCCAGACAGACTACTGGTAGAGGTCAAAGACACAAGCGGGCTGATTCTAATATCAGTAAACAGAGCTGCACGGACGAAATAACCTATCATTTACAACCAAGTGAATAAAAAAACAAATATATATTTGTATTTACTAGAAGCTCGTTATGCATTTTATTATATTTTTTCAAAGAGACAATTTTTTTTAAAAAATCAACACACAAAATTACACATTACAACGGAGAAAATTATCTGACACAATAATTATAACATTATAACAGGGATTAGGCAAAATAACATTAAAAGCAACCATAAATTTATAACTTTAAATTGCTTCGACTGCAATAACATGACACGGTATGAACAAAAATTTAGAATGACACATTATAAAAAATATTATATTACTTTAAACAATATTGCAATTCAGTAACAATTACGTTCGTAAGAAAATATCCACGTAAAAACTCAAACCCTCTAAATAAATGCTATGTCCCACGGGCCCAAAGCCAAGAGTTATATAAACATATTAAAAGATGAGATAAAACATGAGATTAAATAAGAACATGAAATGTAAATCATTCCAGGGTTTCATTTAAACTTTAACATTACGGCACAATGCAAGCGTATACAAAAAGGTCAAAACACGACCACTATGCGGGTCAAACAGGCCGTAGAAGTTTTACGAGCTGCCCAATGCAAGGGAACAATTCAAAAGTTTCAGCTCAAAAATAGGACACACATGTCTAGCATCCCCACAAGGTGTTTACTCCAACTGAGAAGTTGCACGAGACAACTGAGAAGTTGCACGAGACAACTGCGAACTTCGGACGTGTTTGAAACTGTTCTGGCATC
This sequence comes from Bacillus rossius redtenbacheri, assembly GCF_032445375.1. Lineage (NCBI taxonomy): Eukaryota > Metazoa > Arthropoda > Insecta > Phasmatodea > Bacillidae > Bacillus > Bacillus rossius. The sequence goes on along the minus strand of NC_086345.1, from coordinate 8,795,231 downwards.
CAACTCCATGTCAGTGAATCATAGGATTCCCATATCGAAACCCATAATATCAAAGACTTCAAAGAGGACCACAGAAATCAAGTAGTGTAGGCTCTTAGGTAGTCGTCGCAAACATTCACCTACACTGAACCTGGTGACAGTTTAGGAGATTCTACATAAACTGATGTGGTTCATCATAGCAAGCTTATGAAACAAAAGGCCATAAATAATGAGTGCTATGATGTTACTATACCACAGATCGTTTAGCAACCCAAAACCATGCTCATCTTGTTTGTTACTTTAATATGAAAATGGACACCATTGCATCTAACACGAGACAAGTTAGTGTTTTAATACTCTTGGATTCCTGAGATCAAAGAGGGAATTCAAATTAACCTAAAATAACACTTATACCATATTCTGTAGTCATTCGCACATGCTAAAACAAAACAATAATAATCAGGTTAAACTGAAGTAAAACAGCAACCAATTTCAGGAAATTTTAAAACTGAATATTTAAGTTTCTTATATCACAGAGTTTTTTTTCATATAATAGGCCAAACAAAACATAACAGCTAGATATTAGAGATAATGTTCACATGATGTTAGTGGACAGCGTCCATAGCTTTATATATTTATGTGCGCTATAAACTTAAAGAGAGGCGTCAAAAATCAAAAAGTGAATCAGCAATAGGGGTCTGTAAATTACTACAGTTTCATGACTTCCTGAACTGTTACTGTTTGTTTCTGGCCTTTTTTTCAATGATTTGTGACTAGTCGTTTAGTTATGTTTTTTTCCGTGACTCTAAATACTTGCAGACACACAGAGTACCCTGTACGTGCCTAGGTGACATGCAAACCAAGAGAGAAGACTAACTTGCATTACCTGAGCATGTGCATTTTAAGTTTGTCCAGGGTCGGGAACTGTTTGGGACAGTATGAACACTTGTGCTTGCGATCACAGTGGAATGCTCGGATGTGCTTTCTGATCACACTGTACTCATCAAACACCTAGTAGAAACAACCAAAACAAAGAAGGACCGGTGATTGATACAAAAAACACATTCAGGCAGCAAAAACACTGACAAACAATTACAATACTAAAATGCTAAAATAAAAGAATCAAATGTCACAGCATAGCAATTTTTGTTTATAAATATTTATTAATTTAATCAGACGTCACCCAACAGCTATGTGCAAATCACAGTAATATTTCTACGTAAAATTATAAAAATCAATCCATGTAAACAAAATGTAAGATAGTTTAAAGTTTTTGATTCTTTGATACAATATTTCATATTTAAGTTTTCCACCATGATGCATACTTTCAGTGCTTAATAGTAAAATAATCTGAGATAATATTACTATTTGGTACGTTTCTACGTGTCAGGTGAGAGTCAAGAGATGGCTAGGTAAAAGAATTGTCAAGCAATACCCTAATAATAAGTAAAAAGGTGTAAAAAAAAGCATAGTCTACATTTGCAATTGTTAAAATACATAAATTTATCTAAAACAATAATAATTAGGGATGTGCGAAAGTGACTTAATCTACACGAAATGAAAGTAAAAGAAAATTTATCAAGTTTCGCGAAAGTGAAACGAAAATGAAGTTTTCTATGAGATAAATATATTCTTAACGAAAGTTAAGCGAAATTTTTTTAATTAACAAAGAAAAAAAGTGCCCCAAAATTTGCTCTTCAGTAATAAATTCTATTACATAAATCATTTTGGTGCCTTTTGATGTATATATAAATATTACTATTTAATATAATCAACATCCACCCCAGACCACACAACACAGCCCCATGTCACTCGTAAATTTCAAGAAGCAATCCAGATCTTGCAGCGACAGACTATTTCCTTTACAGTCGTAATGTTGCAGTCTATGATAATATATTTATCACGTGCATGGTACTGATGAAAAAACACGTGACTACTGCGGAACGGCCACCATCTTGCACCACTGTCACACATGGCTAGCTCAGGAAGCTGTAAACCAGGCAAAGGGACATGGTCAAAACAAAACATAACAAATGGTTGCTGCCAAGTGGTCATTACACGCAGTGACTTGTTGACCTTTTTGTCTAATTGGCTGTATATTATGAGGATTTTATATGCCAGACAGAGTATGTAAAATTTAAATAAAGCCAACGACAATGTTCTTGTTTGGCCGTGCGCGAATAAAAGTAGGTACGTTTTTTGGTTATGTGTATACTGTAAATACTAAATAGTGTACTAACAGTTCTGGAATGTATGTTTTACGAATATAGCACTACACTACTGTTTGAAAGCAAATGAATCAGGTAATTTTTCAAATATTGCATGATTTTGTTTTGATTTGATACCTAGGCCTTCTGTAATCACGTTTGAATTTTGTTTACTTTATCGGCCATGTTTGTTCAAATTATGATTTTACCGTATTTTCATTAGCGTGAGTTTTTTTTCATCACCACGTTAATTAATCTTAATGGAAATATTTTTTTATAATTAATGTCTTTATATGATATGTATTTGTTATTAAGTTATTAGTAATAACATGCAAATCATATAAAGACATTACAGTAGAATCTCAGTGCTAAGTACTTACAGGGACCTCAAGTTTTTGTACTTAGTAATGAAACATACATACATACATATCATCTTTACAAAGAGAAAAAAAAATATATAAAAATAGCTACAGTAGAGCCGCAATGCCATATGTATTCGCAACTGCGACTTGCTTTCTCCCCTTGTCTAGTTCTCTGAGTATATCCACTTTTTCCTTAAGCGTTAATTGCTTTCGTTTCTTTTTATCTCCAGGATCATTCATATCGTAGCACAAATACAATGCGGTGTCTAAATAACGTAACCTGAAAATAAACTCAACAATAACAATAAACAATCCCGGCACATTAGGGATGGGGAATATTTACTGTACCGGTGACTTTGTCACGGCGACTGCAATGTCACGTGTCACGGTGGTGACTTTAGCTATAAGTAACAGGGCCAATGTCACGTCTCTTCGCGCTTGTCGCTGCGATGCGTGTCACGGGTCACGTGTCGCTACGAGTGTGTCACCGCGGTGCGAGTCGCTGCGGCGTGGGTCGCAGGTCGCTAAGAGTAACGGCGCGGTTGGCATGTCACGGGTCACGTGTCGCTGCAGAGCGTGTCACTGGCGCAAGTCGCTGCGGGCGTGTCACTGCGGTGCGAGTCACAGGTCCCTAAGAGTAACGGCGCCGTGAAATTAATGGTGACTTGTCGCAGCAGCAACACGTGACACACGAGTACTTTCTCGGCGAGGTATGTGACACTGGTGTGTCCAGTTACTCTGTCCAAAATCATTAAATGATTCACAAATTTTGTGAATCTGAACTAAATGTTATTGTCTAAATTAAAAAAAAAAAAAAAAGCCAAACAAACACTGTTAATTCGGTGAAGTAGGATATTGCCAAGTTTTCGTGTTTTGCGTATTATTAAAAAAATGTGATGATTAATGTTATATTTTAATAAAAAATATTTTATTTAAAAATATTTATAAATAATATAGAAGATATTTATTTAATGTGTAAAAATGCATAGTTAATAATTCCAATAAACTATGAACTAATTTGGTTTATCAATGATTACATGTTGTATGTCACATATATAAAAATATACAATTATTAGGAGATTATGTTACACTATATTTAATAATAAAAAAACTCCGGTTTTACATTTTAGCAACAAGGTCACTAACAGTGAAAATGTCACGGTGACTTGACCCTGTGACTTTCATGTCACTGGTCACGGCGTGTCACAGGAACAAAATTTGTCACTGCTCCCATCACTACGGCACATACATCAAATAGTATTTTTAGCGTAGCGTAACACTTAATTAATACTTCTCTCAAACTTCCGTCTGTCGATGTATCGAATGGTGTTGTGTTGCTCACGTCGCATACTACGTACGGTATAATCTATGGTAGTGCGCGCAACTGTTTGTTAACTTTGTTTTGAGAATTTAGAGGTTAGAAAATACGTTGCGGTGGTATTTGTGTACCGTATCTTTGTTCTACAACATTAATCATTTTGCTGGAAATTTATTTACCAGTTTAAGTAAATTTTGGTGTAGTAATGCCACGCTACTAGTAGAATTTATACGTTATACTGAAAATATGATACTTTAAACTGAAACCGTTTTGCATGGCGAAGATACGATTTTTGGCGGGGACTTAAAAAAAAATATGTTAAAGTGAAATATACGTTATAATGAGGTACGTTATTGTACCAGTATTCTACTGTACATTTTTATTAAATTACGAGTTCTTTTTCAACTAGAACAAACGAATTTCGGTAAGCTATTGAACTTTCGTTTGGCTCGAAATATTTCGCTAAAAACGAACTTCGACAGATGAAATTCTTACCGAAATCGAAAATGAAAGTGGCAAAATTTCGATTTCGGTTTCGGTATACCGAACATTCGCACAACCCTAGTAATAATTGCATTATAAGTATAAAAACAGAACAAAATAAATTAATATAATCATCTTCCAAGAATTTTGTAGATTACTGTTAAGACTATAGGGCTCTTAACATTAGAAATTAGACAGCTTTTCAGTCTTGCAACCAATAACGTAAAAACCATTAATATTTTCAGCATGTTTGTAATAATTTAACACATACATAATTGACCAAATTTTAAGATGACTAGTGATAATAATAATAAAACACTTAATTACAACCAATAATGAATAGTTCAAGAATGAATAGTTTTGAATTAAAACATTTTTTAATATGATATATTAAATTATGTAATCAATTAAACATTTTTTCATAATAATACAATATCATCTGATACCACACAAATTATGTGTGCTTACAATGAAAGGAAATCTACACTAATATTATAAAGAGGAAAGATTTGTATTTTTGTGTGTATGTTTGTAATGAATAAACTCAAAAACTACTGTGCCGATTTCAAAAATGTTTTCACCATTAGAAAGCTACATTCACCCTGAGTAACATAGGCTATATTATTGCTAGAAAAGATAAGGAATCCTTACTAAAACTTTAGCAACGTAACCCAAGGTGTACTAAAAATAATGCCATAAAACATCTTACGTCGCATGCGCTGCGGAAACTACAAAGCTGTGTGATGTGTAAATTTTCTTTTAAAGGCTTTATAAACATTATAACCTTCATTGTTCGTCTCCGTCGCCGCAGTGTACCGTTTACAAAAACCTAGCCAGCGCTCGTTGCAATCATTACTGTTTGGTTATGTTGCTTCCCGTATAGAGCGCGCACACGTAGTAGAATATTGATATCTCGCCGATTGCATGCAACGTGCGCTCTCTATGCGGAACTGAGTTAACTACATTTGATATCCTGCTCACTCGTGGTGTTTACTACGGTAGTGACGCGTTTGTTCGGCTTGCATTTGGATCACAGATTTTGTTTTTCTATTTAAAGTTTGTTTTTCTATTTAAAGTTGAAGAAAGGTTTTTGTTGCATGACTTATTACATAAAATTGTTTGGCGTGCGCTTTTATACTTCACTTTGTAAATAAACGTACTTTCCATGAATGGTTTTTGTTTTTATGAATACTTTATCTAACAAAAAAATTTTTTTCCCCGCATAATGGTTGCATCCCTTCTTTTCAAATTTGATTTTAGAATAAAATGTGCAACGATTATGCGACAAAACACGATATTTTGCTTATGTAGTGAACTTTTGCATAATGTATTCAAATTCAAATTTGCAACCGATCCAACTGGCAGATGTTCTTTTATTATTCACAAACCCACCTGTAGTTATAAATGAGCACCAAGATTGTAAGTTTTTATAATGCTGGCCAATGTGCTTGTCAAATACAAAACACTTAAAATGCCAAACATAAATTCACATTGAAATAAAAAGTATTTTAAATTTCCCTTAATATAGGTGCCAAAAAACTATACTTTGGCCAAAATATTTTAACTAAAATTTATGTCTCACAAGGTGCTTAGGCATCATGTTATTTTTTTTTCATTAAAAAATTAAAAAGTTTAACAATGAAATAGTATATTTTCTTGCACCAAGCCACTGAAGAAGAACTTCTCACTGGCATCTCACTAAACAGTTGGCACAATTTGGTGTTTACAACTCCTTTGGCAACATTATGTTTCATATGTCTTTATAAAGTATCAGTTTGTTCAAAACACAACCACTATTAAAATAAACATTTATTAGAAAATTTGACAAAATTTGAGTAAAATATCACTGAAGAACCATAGTAAATATAACAGTGTGGAAATAAGCTGTTTAATATGATTATGTAACTATCTAACATACAATAATTTAGGACTCTACCCAAAATTTTTAATTATCTGGACAATCACTCCCTAATAAGCTATGTAATAATTTAAATTCCAACAAATACAACGAAACTCGTCTAATATAGTCCAATGTTTCAGTCTTGCCTTTTCCTCCAAAAGATTTAAGTTATTATTTTGTAACAACCCAGATTACAGCCTTCCTCATACATTCCAGTAATAATAATTTGTTATAAATTTTTTTTGTCAAACTTCAGGTTATATGTATAATTTTTTCCTTTCAAAGTTATTATGAACATAATTCTCTGGGTTTATTGTTCTTATTTTTAAAATTCATAAGTTTAATTTTTTAAGTTTTTTTTTTTTTGCGATCTTTTTTGTGTGGGAAGGCGTGCTGACGTAATTCTCCTTCGTTTTTCCACAACCGAGGCTTTGTTTCACACGCTAGGCGTGTGAGCCACGGTCACGGGAGTGAGAGAGAAAGATACAAAATCGCTGCGTCGTGGGAACAGAAGCAAGCATTTCGCGGAAGCCTCTGTTGCCATGCGCCGTGATTGGCTGACAATTACGTCAGCGGGCCCAGGACACTGCCCGCACAAAGGGAAAGAAGGCTGTAAAATTCAGTCAATGTCCGAGCACCGGACCGGACGATCATTGTTCGAGCACCAGGTCGAGCAGGCCGTGGACGGACGATGACATTATATTACTTTTTTTTGTACCGTTTAATTTTTTTTTTTTAATTATCTTGTGCGGAATATATATTGTGATTGTTACATGAATAAAAAAAGAACAGGTAATACATCAAACATTTGAGTTAGAATTAATTTGCGAACTGCCACATAACCTGTATGTTCCACTCATCATCTAATTTTGAGCTAGCCGCAGGTGGTGAGTGGTGACAATTTCCCATGTCATAAGTTGCTCAAAATCTTTATTTCCCACATTCTTTTTAGATTGAAATGATTTTTTATAAGAAAATTACTGTTAACTTCTTTATTTACACAAAATATATAGTTGTTTAAGGTATAAATTTGTTTTCCGACACATTTTCAAATGTTACAATCTCAACCTGTTCCTCTACTAGTGTGTAAAGCATATGAAAATGTAGCCAATGCTGGTTGGTTTGTTTTACATAGATATGTCAAGATATCAGGACAAAATTACGTAAAAAAAGGAGGGGGGGAGTTAATATATATATATATTAATATATCACTATAATTGAAACAATGAGGAGCTTAATAAAATGTCAGAGACGTAAAAGTTTTTATTAATTAATTAACTAAATCTTAATTATTTCACACTGTGAAAAAATTAAATCCATCCAGTATTAAGATTCTTTACGATTGTGTTCAAAGTTGGACATGAAAATTCAGTTCTTAGGCAAAAGATGTTTTTATAGTGAGATTTTCTGACACAAAACAATTCTTTTTTGGTCTTTGCGTATAATCACATATTAATTAATTATTTTTTGATTTTTGTTAGCAAATAATTCTATTAAATGAACACAGCCATTATCTAACCTTTTTTCACCTTTAAGAATAGAAAAGTAACAAATGTTTTCGCATTCAGTGCTGCTGACTGACTAATACAAAACATTTCTATTGCAGTAATATGAGCATCACAGAGCATGTAAAAGACACCATATTTACAAATTTGTTAGCTGGTTCATAAACTAACTAGCTGACGAACCACACTTCGCTACGGCAGTCTACGCATAGCATTTACACACGTGCCCTGCTCAAGGGTATGCCTCTACGCACCTCCAACAACAACAAACAAAAAAAAAACTGAATAGAATATTTAAAATAAACTTATTAAAAAAAATTATAAAAAAAAATTAATAGGAAGAAATGTAAACCAAATGTACCATCTTGGATTCATTAGTTTTTAAAAACCTTCAAATTCATATTTATTTAACAAACAATACTGGGTTGATATGATGGCAAAGCTGAACACAGAAATACCGAATTAAGACCCGAAAGCGAATGAGGGGTCATCAACGCAGTAGCTGTCGCCAGGAAACGAAGAAAGCACAATAAACAATGAAACAGCTGCCGCCATGGAGATCTGGATGAAGTGGGAAAATATTTCTTATAAAATTAAACAAAAAAGAATAATGTTTCAAATGCAAATTAGGTGCCTTCTGGAAGATCCATGTATCAAATTTCATGGCTCTGGCCTTGCTGTCTCCGTGCTATGCGAACTAAATGCAGATAAACTCCTCCTTTCACTAATATATAGTATTTGTGTAACTAGCAGTAATGTGCTGAAACAAAACATTTTTAAACAACTATATAGAACAAACTAATTAACAAGTTATATTCCCATTTTATATGATGTACCTAAATAAGTGAGAAAAGTAAAACGTGCTTACCTTTTTGCACTGAGGACATGTGTACATCCCATTCACAGAATGAATGAGTACGTGCTCTTTCAAGTCAAGGAGTTGACCGAAGATTTGCTTGCAAATGGGACATTCATAAACCTTCTTGCCTGTTAAAAAAATTATATACATATATATATATATATATATATATATATATAGAATAGGTTTCATTAATCATTTTAACTCCCACATAATTCTTCAGAACAATATCTCTCACTCTCAATGTGAGAAAAATTTGCCTTTCCTCTGATAAAATTATTTCCTCAATTTAAATATCAAACAGCCAAATATGTTCTAATTATTAAACGTGCAGTATTGTATCACACAGACAAAACAATTTTTTTTTTATAAAATAATAAATAAATAAATAATTGCAGTGCACAAAATTAACATGTTTATACTATGTGCTACAATAAACATGAGAGTTTTAAGTTTTGCAGAGGGAAATGAATTTCCTCACACATGCTTCTTCAATATGTGACAAAAGGTTTTCAAACTATAATTGCACATCCAGTCTACGCTCAGCCACAAAAGACATCCACACAGTTTGTTAAAACTAGGGCTGTACCCCCCTCAGAATTGGAATCTGTTTGAGAGGAACTTGTTATTTGTATTATTATATTTCCAATTGCTATATTCCACAAAAATAAGGTATATACCCAAATAAACCATGCATAATTTTTCCTAAACTGTATGTTGAAAAAGCATGGTGCAAGACTTATTCAAAACTTGGTAACACTGCGTGGCAACCCTGCATAGCCTAGTTCTGTCAAGCTTCAAAGTTCAAAGTTGGTTAACCTGCTGTTGCTTATGGATGACGGCCATCTTGCATGAGGTTTGAGAGACTGTGTTTCTGTGAGAAAGACGATGCACTCATAAGTGAGGTTTGCGGTCGCAATCTTTTACAGTCACTGAAAAACATAAAATAATTAAAAGATCTTGCGAAAGGGATAAAACTTGCTGTAAAAAGAAGATACGTTGTCACGGTTGACTTGAGGATAGGAATAAGTTTTTTCTTAAGTTGTTTGAAAATTAGATTTCTGCTGTGTGTTGTCATTTTATTTTGGAAATAATTTTATAAAATTATAAATTGTCTTAAAGGTTTTTTTTGTAAACAAATAGCAGTCCTTGTACTGACATCTGCCAGTTGTTTAATTCAGCAAGCCTTATTGTCGCTACTAGTACCAATAAATGTAGCATTTTTTCCAGTAATATGTCACGTAAATACAAATCTCTTATATCAGGCAGTAGAGACGTTAAACTGAATCCATTTCCGTGAGCTTGGAGCCAATCTTGATGATGTGTTTCAAGTCCGTAGATGCCAGAAGTTACCATGACAATGGAAAGACTCCGCTTATCGCGCAATGACTATTGAAGGGGTGGCAAATGAGAGTTAAGTAGGACAAAAAACACAAAGATACAGAAAATAAGTACGGAAATACAAAAGGGCAGGCCTGCCGTTTTTACGGATTTTATCCGTTTTCACGGATATTTGAAGCTTAAAACGGACTAACGGATAAACGGCGACATTCACGGATATTTACGATGCTTCGCCGATATTTTCATTTTTGAATTTCGTTCGTGTAAATATTTACATTCAACTACCTATTTGAAGTTGTCAAACCATACAAGCATCCAACAGTAAAGCAAACACTCACATTACGTGTAGCGCCATGGAACTTCCAATCGTTTAACCACAAACCAAAAACATTTACTCCCAAATAGCATTTCATGAAGTACAATATCTATGGTTTCGGGGTAAATGTTTTTTGTTTGTTGAGTTAAACGCTAAGAAGTGTCATGGCGTCAGTAAACACTGGTATTTTTTGCCGTTACAATGTTTTAGGTGCGGAATTTGTTTACAAACTTCTTACGCGATTTAAGTAGTAGTTTTGGTCTTGGCTGATTGTGATGGAGAAAAAACGAAAGGCTTCGCCGGACAGGTCACTTTATAAACAGCGTTATCGTAAAGAATGGGAGCAAGAATTGAAATGGTTGAGGCGTGGCAAAACGGAATTTTCCGCCGTTTGTTCGACTTGCAACTCGGAACTGAACGTGACAAAGGGCGGCTTGAAGACACTAATTCATGCGAAAAACCAACGAGCTGCTGATCAGAGTTGTTCTTTGACGAGCTTTGTAACCAAACCAAACAAAATAATTGATGCGGAACTGTTATGGGCGAATTTTGTTTGTGAAAACAATTTATCTGTGAAACTTGGTGATAATTTCATGAAACTTGTCCCGCAAATGTTTCCAGATAGTGAAATTGCAAGAAACTTTCCTTGTCCTCGCACTAAAACTAGCCATATAATTATTCAATCGTTGGGTACATCAGCTGCAGATTATGTTACCTATGCAATGAAAACACAATTTTTCACACTGATGATTGATGAATCAACTGATGTTACAGTCACTAGGCAGGTTGTAGTGTTAGCAAGGTTCTTTCCATCTGAGATTGTTGAAACTCATCTGTACAAAGTAATGGCTTTGAGTGGTGCTGCAACTGGAGAAAATCTGCTGTGGAAAGGGTTTTTTCTGCAATCTCAAGATGGTTAAAACTGTTCACAGATCGTCAATGGAATCACCAATGTTAAATGCGCTGTTGCATTGCAGAATGAGAACATCTGCAGGTCTGGCTTTCAAGCCCACTGACGAGATGCGGAAAAGAGCACAGAACATAAAAAAGTAGCTAAGTTAATGATGTGAAATACATTTGTTTTTTTAAACTTGTAAATAACTTCAGTTGCATGGATGTATTTATAGTTTGTAAATAAGAAAAGCACCAAAGCCTATACTGAAGAGAAATTTTTAAATTACTTTTCATTTTATTGTGATACCAACTATTAGTTTTGTAATGTAAGTGGCAAATCTTAAAATTTTTTTTACATTCAATTGATTTTTTTAAATTATGTTTTGGAATGCAATGTATATTTAAAATTACCGCGAAAAATAAATTACGGCTATAAATATTACAGGATTTTTAAATGCTGTAAAGAGGAATTAGGAACCTAATTTGGTGGCAGGCCTGGCATAAAGTGTCACAGTATGAAATGAATGGGAAAACATGTTTTCCACTGCTTTGTAAACTTGTAAAGGCAATGCTCATTCTTCCACACAGCAATGCAGGGGTGGAAAGGATATTTAGTAAGCTCAACCTTATCAAGACAGCGCACAGGTCATGTCTTGAATCGCCAATGCTAAATGCTTTGTTGCATATCTCTTCTAGGAAGAATATGGCAGAATTCCAGCCAACAGAAGAAATGAGGAATAGGGCAAAACAACTGAAAAAGTGATATTTAAATACTGCCAGTGGTGTAGTGTAGGCTACGTTTGTGTGTAAATACTTGTATAAAGTGTTAAAAATTGAATTGTTTTGATTGAAGTATAGTTACGTACATTATGATCAAGTAATTTTCATAAAAATTGCATATTTTTTTGTATTTTTTAATGTACAGGATTTTACAGGATATTTTATATTCAAAACAAGGATATTACAGGATATTTCACATTTCAATCAAGGATATTGTTTTCAAAGTGGTGGCAGCCCTGCAAGAGGGGGTTGTGCAAGCAATGCAGGCATAGTGGCAAATCAATAATGTAATGTACGGCAGCTGAATGCAATGAAGTGTGCGGTAATAGATTATCCAGCTCCGTTTAAGGGAGTACAATTCCCACTTTTTTGTTTTGTTTGGATGAGTTTAAAATTGTTTCAGTTTGAGGCTTCAATTTATTTCTAATTTAAAATAATTTTTAAGTAGCTTTGTTATTTTAATTAATTTTATAAAATATGTAAATTGATTTTTACCTTCTACTTCTTTAAAAGGTAGTGTTTGCATAACAGAGAACATGCTAAAAAGTAAAAACCATTTATAAAACAATAATTACTAATTTTTTTTTATATTCACCCATTATGCAAAATCCTTAGAAAATATGGTGTTGGTAAATATTAAATAAAATTTAAGCTTGACTTCCATTACAATTTTAACCAATCTAAAAAAACACTTAAACAAAACTTTATCTAAATACTGTATACCCTGTTTATGAAAAAAGAGCACAGATCTGACAGAATATTCCAGTTACAGCATATGAAGGTATAAACAAACTCCAACAGAGGCAGGAAAGTAACAGTAGTATCATGATCCAAGTGACATGAGTTGAGAACAGAAAGTTAAGTTGAACAGAAGCAGCTTACAAACCTGTGTGTATCTTGATGTGGCATGCCAGCGCAGAGTTATTCAAGAAACGCTTGAAGCAGACATCGCACTGAAGGGGCTTAGTCTCTTCAGAGCCGTGAACCAACATGTGGCGCTGCAACGATAAAACCAGTGTGTTGACAAATGATAACAAACATTGTTAACTATAGTGGCAAATCCAGAACCTGAAGGAGGCAGATTGAGTTTAAAACCAGGACTTCCATTCCCTTACTTCAGAAATTTCCCCTGAATTTTTCCTGTTGACCCCATCCTAACAGTTTATTCCTGTTTCACCGACTATCAAGATAACAGCTTTATTACAATACCCATTACTGTGAGAACCCATTACAACAAACAATCGTAACATTCAGAACTAACAAGTAAGTTTTTTCCACCACAACACAGCTTGCACCGTAATCACTTCCATCAACTATATGTTACAAGCACTGTCAGTCTGAAAAAGAAACTGAATAAATTAATGTGATAAAACTTTGAAATTATACCAATATTTACTGTGTTCTGGCCAAATACTAAGGATTATTGAACGTGCTTTAAATTAACACTCAGAGTACTGTATCACCTAGTTTAATTTGAATTTTTGAATAAAATAAATTCTGATTTTAGAAGACTCTAGATGGTATGAAAAAGAAATATTAATGATAAAGTTTTGTAACAAAACTGAGCATAATCATTGCACCCTGTGCCCCTTGTGTAGTTAAATAAACTTTATCCATGGTTATGAAAATTCTGTAATCTGCATCAAGTGGGCGAAACAGTAACTACCGTTTACTCAGAGGACACAAGGGAGCAACAAAAATTTTTAGTTAGTTCTCACAAAGGGAACTAGGAAGGCGGATCGTATTAGAAGTAAAAGACAAATATGTTTGCTTAAAGTTAACCCTTTTTTTTTGTTAATTAAAATCTGCATTATATTATTTTGATGTTCTTTGAAATTACAAAATTACAATTATTGGAATTAATAATTAATTATTTTAAAGGGGGCCCGGGCCATTTGAAGTCATTAGTTACAATTTTATGATACATTTCATTAATGAGACTATGAAAATAACCATAATAGTTTTAACATTAATAAATTTAATAGTTATGAAAAAAACATTAATTGCTCTGATTGGTGCTGGAGTACATATTCAAAATATTGCATAGCGGACTGTTCACTGGCGGAGCATAATTAGGAGGTTCTGGGCTTCAATCTCCAAAGGATCGGCGTAAATTTGGTAGACTAAGTCTTGAAAGGAAACTTCACCCGAGTCTTGAAACATTTCTTGAACCAAGTCCTGAACCCCACTGGAACCAAAAGGGAATTCAGTGGTCAAGAATAGTAAACTAATTAAGTTAGGGCAAAAGGATAATGGGGAGGCAACAATTGTCAAACAGGACGTTGACTTTTCCACATACCGATCTGGGGTTGGAGTAGAGTGAAGTGAAGTCAATCCCCGAAAGGGAGGCGGCGCGGGTAGTCGGGGTGAACCGTCGCGAAACATTATACAAAATTACTACTTGGCTAAACTAATGGCAAATAGCCAACCAGAATAATAATAATAAAAATAATGTTAGGGAACACTCCCGAACTTGAGAGATCAATAGGGCCACATCTCAAAAAAAAAATTTTTTTTTACATTTTTGTATATTTGTAATGTCTATGGCTATATCTATTTGGTATAACAAGGCCATATATGTAGTACAATAAATATTCACCTGAGATGAGATCTGTCATTACATTTTAAATTTGTAAAACAGAAATCAGAATAATACAGCCACATGTTGACATGCGGCCTTATTATTCGTACAGCTGAGGGTGGGTTGGAATACACCATGGCCATATTTTGACTTGTGCCATAGAAACAGTGCCGACATTATGCACTTCCTGATTGCTGAGGCTAAGAATAAACTTTCAATTATTCACTCTCCTGTAAAATTTAGTTTTTTTGAGATGTGGCCCTATTATTCTCGGTGTGCGACATCTCTTAACTAGGTTGCGGCGGCTGAATACGTAAACGGCGCGGGCGATGCAGCTCCGGCACGAGATGCTACCGCGGTGACCGCCGAAGGAAGAATCTCCCGCTCTTCCGGGTGACATGAAGTTAAGTTCGAGCGAGAGGCCCGGAGTCTTAGGGAGTGGGAGAAATGGCCTCTGATTGGCTAGAATAAGCCCGGCGGAGTACTTGCTCCGCCCTCCAAAAAAAGATATGAAGAGGGCTCTGGCAACTGCAGCTCACGGGCTCACCTGCAGTCTCTCCTCGGTGGCGAAGGACTTGTAGCAGCGCTCGCACTTCCAGGGCTTGGCCGGGTTGAAGCCCCTGCGCGGGCGGGGCGGCTCCCGGCCCGGGGCCCGGGCGTGCTCCGAGACATGCTCCACCAGCTCCTGCCTCGAGGGGAACTCCTGCAGGCACAACCACGCCTGTGCCTGCACCGTCCTTCTTCGCCGAGGGGGCCACAACTTTCCGAGCGTCACGACAATTCCAATATCGCACGAGGGGAATAGTCAGGTAGGTAGGTAGGTACGTGGCGGGGGAACGGGGAGAGGAGGACACGACAGGCGAGAGGTATAAATGACGCAGCACACTCGCATACTTACATACTTCCATACTTTCACACATGCATACTCGCGCAACGGCATAATTTAGTGCTCGCCCACTTGCACTTTTTTTTTTTATCTACAGCCTCAGCCAAAGAGAACTGTGTTTCCTATACCTAATAATACAATAAGCAAGAAGCTTCACTTCCGTCGCATGTGGACTCCACGCAAACACCTTTTTATATGTATTGATAAAAACTAGATGTTTGACCATGTTTATGAATGAGTTATTCAATGGTGAAGCTTAATTTAAAAAAAAAAAAAAAAAAAAAAAAAAAACACCATTGTGACAAGTCATATCAGTGCAGGGCTAAAATTATGATTGTTCCTTGCCCATACAGGAAACACGTGAAGAACATTGCATCGAACGCAGGTCAGCGGGAATAAAGTTCTGTCTACGAGTGTTAAGTTACTCGAAACTGTTATGGGTTGTGCTTTAAATAAAAGATCTTGAAATTAATTTTGAAATTTATTCCTCTCCCTACGAAAAATTACATGTCCGTCACACAACTTGTCCAAAAGTAAACACTTTTGTCCAGCGCTACACACAGTTCTTGGGCTTAACGAAATAATGTCCCTAGCAATTTTGTCCTCTGGCTGGATACCGAATAAAAGGGGATTACATCCCAGTGGACCATCGGACCACCCGGGGCCTAGCCTGCACATCTGGGGCCTAAATTTTTAATTCAAACATTCAAAAAAAAAAGGGGGGAAAAAATCTAAGTTGAAATATATTACTTGCAACATACAAGTTATCTACCTCTATTTGCTGATAATATATTTTTGTGAGACGCCAAACACCGCGACCTATAGCATACCACTAAAAACGACTGACGAGGCTACGTGACAGCCTACATACAACCACGCAAGGAAGAAGCAATCATGTGTCCTCAACGAGCGACCGAAGCTCACCTCTTACATTCAAGGACACAACAATACACAAAATACACAATGCTGCCAGCACACCCTCCAGCCATCGTAACACACAGCCTCCTCCTTAAACCTGTTAAGTCCTGAACAGGTATACGCCTCTTCTGGTATATTCCTTTGGTCGAACAAAGTAAACTTTTATTAATCCGCTTTTCCTTCTCCCTTTTAAGTTCATTGGTTTCGGTATTTCATAAGTGCATTTACATGCTCGAAGTTTGGACTGCCTTTCTCACACCGCGGGTTGTGCAAACTCACCAGATATCCCCCTCTCGCAGCGGTGTTAGTTTCTCCCATAATCCGGCCACAGTTCCGTGACGCAGCCGCCGCACCTCATTCCGCCAGCTGTTGCTTTGATTGTGTCCGTCTGTTGTGAGCATTGCACTTCACCTACCAACATTTTGTTTGCTTCCTCCCTTTCCTCCTCTATTTCTTCTTTCGCAACTACTCCTTCACCCTGCATTTCTTCCTGGCCCTTCTGAGTCACTCTTAGTTTCTCACTGTACCATCTTCATTAGACCTTGTCCTATTGTCATTTGTGTTTGTTCCATCTTCACCGCTTCTTTGCATTTTTTTCATTTCTTCTTGACCTATGTTCATCACTTCTCGGCTTTTCTTCAGCTATTCTCGGCACTTCTTCATCTCAATTTTGTCTATATCTTCATCTCTACTTGTTCCAATTTCATGTCTTCCTAACCCATTTTTTTTTCACTTCTCTGCTTTTCTTTAGCTCTTATGGTCTATTTTGACTTATAATAATTACTTATTCCTATAACCTACTGCAATTTTAACTTATGACCCAGATTAAATTTCTACTGAAACTTACACTAACTTTATTACACTCAAAGTAGCACTAACTTTATAAGTCTCAAAACTAACTACAGTTCCTAACAATAAGTTTATTCTTGAATAACTTAATACTATTTTTTTTTTTAAATTTTGTTTATTTTCATTTTGGAACTGAAAGTTAAAACTATTAATTAGGGCTATCCCTACTTGTCACCAAATGTTACGAGTGGGAAAACCGATTCTAAAAGGATATCCCAATTAACTGAATACAGTTTTATTTATTAACTACTATTTACACTTTAATTAAAAAACAACACTTAACACGTCTGTCCACAAATTTATCTCACTTTCAATTATTCCACAGTTTATTCTCCCCGCTGGAGCTCGGCTATACACAGGCTCTACCTACTGCTCGGCTCTTTCCTCGCACCTCTGTCCCAACACACTGCCACACACTGCCACACACTGCCTCACACTGCCACACACTGCCACACACTGCCTCACACTGCCTCACACTGCCACACACTGTCACACACTGCCTCACACTGCCACACACAGCCACACACTGCCACACACAGCCACACACTGCCTCACACTGCCACACACTGCCACACACTGCCACACACTGCCTCACACTGCCACACACAGCCACACACTGCCACACACTGCCTCACACTGCCACACACTGCCTCACACTGCCACACACTGCCTCACACTGCCACACACTGCCTCACACTGCCTCACACTGCCACACACTGCCACACACTGCCACACACAGCCACACACTGCCACACACTGCCTCACACTGACACACACTGCCTCACACTGCCACACACTGCCACACACTGCCACACACTGCCACACACTGCCACACACTGCCTCACACTGCCTCACACTGCCACACACAGCCACACACTGCCACACACTGCCTCACACTGCCACACACTGCCTCACACTGCCACACACTGCCACACACTGCCACACACTGCCTCACACTGCCACACACTGCCTCACACTGCCACACACTGCCACACACTGCCACACACAGCCACACACTGCCACACACCGCCTCGCACGACTCACTCGTACACAGCACGCAGCACAGTTCCGACGCACCAGTCTCCACATACGAAGCCCGATGTTCGTTGTCCGCTTTCAATCACAAAGGGGCCAATCGCTCACTTCACTTTAACTCTGAAGCTGACGTTGCCGTTTTAACACCCCTCAGCCCCTTCTGGAATGGTCTCGCTACCATCTGAAATGTCTCTTTGACAAACGAAGCTCCCAGAACAATGGCATTCTAGTTACGCCACTCCATGCGGCAGGGCTCTCGGAATGCGCAGAATGTACCAGCGAGACAGTAAGGCAATAGAACTATACGGAAATTCGCTAGGAGAGGGAAAGGGGGAGATGGTCGTAGTGGATTTCCCCAGAGACCAGCATGGCCAACGTGCCGCTCCAGCCACTGTAACAGCATGTGTATTGCGAGAGAACCTACGATACCATATACCATTTTGAAACGAAACTTCTTCACAGCCGGTACTGTAAGTGGAGGCAACGACTCACGAGTGTGTAATGAAAAGTGCAAGTATCAGGACTGGGAAGCTCAATGGTGGTGAGGAGGTGACAGACGCACGCACCAGAACTTCTCTTTTTATTGAAAGCCCACTAGTAACTCTTGGGCAAGCTCTAGTGAAGTGAAGCTACAGTAACGCATTTTCCGTTGCGCTGTGAAAATCTCAACTGTTAAAATTTGTATTGGAATTCATAATAGTGTTATGTATCATACTTTAGCTATCTTAGAACAATTAATTCATTCTTGCATTCCTCTGAAATATGAATAAAGATCTATTTTCAATGCATAATAGTGTGTGTTTCAAATATTTGTGTACCTACATTACAAATGTCTGTGAAGTTTCACTTTTCCACTTTTAGTGGCCACACACACCCATAAGTTTCGTCCCACAGTCCTATAGGTAATTATATTCAGCTAACACTGTATTTTAAATTAAAATTTACAACTCAAAAAAAGTTTTATATTTCACTTTAAAATTTTCGAGATATTTCCAGGTTCTCCATAACTATTTTCAAATTCCTTGTATTTCCTAGGAACACTATCAAATTCTATTGGTTTTTATCATCCAAAACCTTGATTTTTACAAGTTTAAGTAACAACTTTCAAATTCCCTACCTTTACAGGTTTTCCATTACTATTTTCAAATGGACGGTCTCCGGGTAAAAGGTAACAAGTCAAGAATTAACTTTTTGCAGGAGAAACAAAAAACTCTTAGATAAAAATTGAATTTGAATACTTAAATTTTTCTTGCATTATTGTTTTATTTACCAACATATTTACCAACTTAGTTGCCAATGATTAAAAATGCATTACATATTCTAAGTATACTTAAGAGTTTAAGTGACTTGTTGACCAAAAATCACCAAAATGTGACTTATTACCTTTTACCCGGAGACCGTCCAAATATTATAGTTTTACAGGTTTCCCAGGGACGACTCTCAACTATCCTGCCTTTTCCATGTTTTTTCATAATTACTTTCAAATTTCCTACAGTTTCCATGTTTTTCCCACGATAACTTTAAACTAGGGATGGGGCGACCGAATCCAATATCCGCTGAATCCGCCGAATCCTAGGGATTCGAAGCTTCGGCAGGTCTGATATAGGATTCGTCAAAGGATTCGGTTTTTTTACTATTTACGGAAAAAATAATACAGTAAAACTCGCTTACGAGGTCCCACATGGTAGGTTTTTTCGTATAAAGCGTTTAAAATGCTCGAGGTCTCATCATTTACGCCGTTAAATGTGTGATATAAAGTCCGTAAAAATTTTTTCTGAAACTTCCTGTCTCAAATAATGGCGCACCAGCCCACGTAAATATGAAGAAAAAACAAATGAACAACACCATACGAAGAAATATGGATGATGTACCATAACTACAGTACAAACCCAATAGTCATTTTAAGATAATTACCATAAAAAGAACAAGATTCTTTGTAGAATACCATAATTACTACAGAAGCATGATAGCTACCATATTTGCACTATAGTTACCGTAACAACCGAGATGTATATTTACCATGATAGTAATGTATTATTTATTTAAGACATATTAAATTAAAGAACATTGTTGAAAAAAAAAAGGATGTTAAACTTTGATATGTACGGTTGGCACATGTTGCTAAGAAATAATGCGATCTGAAAGAATGCAGTAGTACTACGAAAAGTGAAAATGGTACTCGTGGATTTTTAGGTTATGGCAGTCTCTTTCGTTTTTCAGTAATATCGGCCGAAAATTAACAAGCGTACTGTATCGGAAGTCGGCAGAAATGCTGATTCAACTAAATATTGGCAAAATCGGCTTCTTCAGTACAGCTCTACATTTGATGAGATGAGTAAACATATTTCAGACTTCAGGATATTGAAAAAGACTTTAATTTCCATGTAGGTTTACTGTGTGTATGTTTTTTTTTTTGCAAGTGTAAATTGAATTAAGTAAAATGCTTTTATTTTTATTACTTTCAATTGATTAAACTTTAATGACCAGTTACAGATATTTATGACACTAATTTTGAGGTTAAGCAATTTTACTAAAGCATTCCAGCCAAGCAGGTTGCCAGCAAGAGACGCTTCTCTTCTGCTGGAAACACTATCTCCAATCGTAGAGATAATTTAACTCCTGAACGTGCAGAACAAATTATTGTTCTGCATGATAGATTAAAGAACAGAATTTAATACTCTGTGACAATCTCTCTCAGAATTATTGTGAGGAAAATTGGATATGTTGAAACAATGTGAATGTACTTTTCAAACAACATGATTTTTGGTGCTAAGTTTGTTGAAGCTCAGTAAGGACTCCAGAAAAATTGACAAGGATGAAATTTTTCCAAAGATATGTTACATTTACACAAACATATACTTGGTTATGTTAGTTGGATGATATCAGTTACTATTGAACCAATGGAAACAAGTAAGATTCAATGGAAAAAAAATTTATTTTTTTTCTAGCAGTGCAAAATGTAAACACACTCTGTAAATAGTTACCCAAAATTAATAAGCCCACTTCATTTTAATACTTCATTCAAACATTATACTAAGTTTAAGATAAAAATAATTTCCCAAAAGTGTAACTGTACCACAAAAGCTCGAGCTCGGCTCAAAGTAAAATTCTTAGGCTCGCAGACCTCTAGCTTATTTATAGAAAAAATCCTAACCTCTAATCTGTACTAAAACTGAAATTTCTCAAGAAATTTTTTTTGTCTTTATATACACTTATACCAGAAATGTACCAAACTACATGTCATAAAGTCAAGGGACTTTTAGTGCAAGCAGAATACATCTCACTTACATTAGATATGTGGATATCATCTGTTAAAAGATTCTGGTTTGGGTTCGAGATTCGGCAATTCCAGTCGAGGATTTGAGTTAGGATTCGGATTCGAGGAAATCAGGATTCGCCCCATCCCTACTTTAAACTTCTCGGCTACTCGCCGACTCATCCGGGGAACTGACGTGCGCGCGGTCCTCACCCGAGAGCACTGCGGGCAGACGTCGACCCAGGCCCCCGGCTCCTGGCACGCGCTGCTGAGCACGGACGGCAGCCCCGTGATGGTCTCGGGCTCCCAGGGCTCGCCCCCGGCGTGGGCCAGCGCGTGCAGGCCCAGCACGGCCGCGCTGTCGAACTGCAGGCCGCAGCGGCAGCACTGCCACCGCGCCGCGGCCCTGCGACACCGGCACAGCGTGTCTCTCGTCCGCACGGAGAGTCGCGACCGAACCGAAACAAACACCGGTCAAGTGTGGTAACACACTAGGGATGTGCGAATCCTTGATTTTCAGTTCGGTTCGAATACGATTCCAATCCCTGGCAATATTTGATATATGAATCCGATTCCGAATATTAAGCACAGAATAATTAAAAATAACTGATTAATTTAAAAATAATGCGTGTTCTCTTTTTTCTAAATGTAACTACTGGCAATTATTTATTACACTGAGATTGAAATGTTTATAATTATGTAAACTTAATTAATAATAAACACCTTAAAATATGCAAAACAAAAGATATTCGATTCTCAAACTCAATCGTAACAAACTGCACGCCACAGGGAAATCTAAGTTTTATAAACGTTTCAGCAAACGAAACCATTTTTTTCTACAATAAATAGCCAAGATGTTTTTTTCTAGTAGGTATGTAATTGTTTTTGGTTTATAGTTTGCTATACGATGAAATTCCTAATTATAGTTTAAGCTCTTGAAATTCTTTTAATGTCACTGTGTTAATTATTTAATTTACATATCTCTCTTTGATATATCATATTATAAATACTTACGTAATAGTAACCTAATTTTATTTTTCACTGCTAGTATTTTCGAACCGTATTAAATTAATTTATAACTTTTGTGAATATTCGTAATACTGTTCAAATCCATGTACGTACAACGATTCCGGGTTCGGGTAATTCTGGATTCGAACCGTACCCGCAAATATCGGGTACTCGCACATCCCTATAATACACCATATCGTGGGCGTACAAGGAAAACTCACTAAGTCCAGTTAGATAAAAAAAAAATATTTATATGACAAAGTCCAGTTTAATGTGTTTCATGACAAGTACATAATATGACAAGTATATTATGTATTATGTTAGATTAAACATGTTTCAGTACCTACGTATATATTTTACAAACCCATATGACTATAAAAATCAATTTTTCTCATAATTTCATTATATGGACTTAAAGGGTTTTCCTTGTACGACCACGATATAACACAGAAATGGAAGTTAATACACCACGAAGCACCAAAAGGCAACTAAAATCATGAAATAAATCAGCTATTACTTGACATCTGTCACATTAACGAAATTACTCCTACTACATGCCCTATACTGAGAGCTAAGATGTTACACATGAAGAAAAAAAAATCCTTACACTAATATAAAACACTAAGGATGCTTTAAAACTCACACAGTTGAACTACCTTACTTGGGCACAGGCTACAAATGGTCTTAATTATGTGATGTTAAATCCTTTAAGTTGATGAATATTTATACTATCACAAATAGGTGTTCTTTATAAAACTGTCAATATTTATGTTACACTACTACTGTACCTATGTATAAAACGAAAACATCCCAAAAACCACCAAAACCTTTAAGTTTTCATTTTAGGGAAAAACTGAGAGAATTGATTCCCTTTTTTAAAACCTAACTATATTTCTGTTCAACAAGATGGCTCTATTGGTAGTTAAAAATATAAAGTTACATCACTTTTGCACTGAATTGATTCATTGGTTCGTTGATATTCTTGAATGCAATAATACCTGTTTTGCTTCTGGGTACACTTGAGAGGAGTTATTTTTAGATCTTAAAATGGCTGTCACTTTTTACGTATTCATTTTAAGGAAAAAACTGTAAAAATATTTCCCCTTTTGATAATGTAACTATAATTCTGTTTAGCAAGATGTTACTATTGGTTTCTAAAATTAAATGATTAAATAAATACACAACAATGCTTGCTTCTCCCTACTTCTTATTACACATTTATTACTTGACTTCCGCCACATTCACGAAATTACTCCCACAAAATGCCGTACACCGAGATATAAGATGTTACACATCAATGAATTTAAAAGTTAAAAAAAAAAAAAAAAAAAATTTAAATTTAAGTTTTTGTCCAACAGCCAATTAATGCACCACAATTTTGTATAACTAAAAGCGTGGGGTGCCTGATTTCATTTGTCTTCAATTTTATATCGGTAATAACAATATGGTTTGTAATAGATTTTTATCACTAATTTTAGGATATAGTCATTTAAAAATTGTTAGTATATAGTTATTATGAAAATGAATATATGAACTAATAACAATAATGAACTAAATTTAGTAATCAGGTGCTTCAACTTGACACACATTGAGTGACTTGAGAAAAAAAATTTTTAAGTGCCAGCGATTTGTGATCGGACATTTTTAAGTACAATTATTTATTATTATTACTGTCGATATTAGAAATTAATAAAAACTGTAATTGGAAAACTGTAATTGGGCTATATCCCTTAAGAACCCAGTTCTCCCCACATTATAAACTCGTAGCAATACATACCGGTGAAACTAATAAAAACGTGGTAAAAAAAAGAATCTATTGCTATTTGAATTTGTTATGTTTTATTCAAATTCAATTCAAAATAATAGGATTCATACTAGCCAAGGTACATAATACATATACAAGGCCTTTTCCATTGATTAAGCTTAGTTTTACGGAAACAACACGAACAAAAAATTTGCTTACCTTTCAATGTGCTTTTTGATGAGACTGTACTTCACTTTGTGTTTCCTCCTGTCACCGTCGCAATGCCTGGCCGCGAACCTAAGGACACAAAACCAACCCTCTGAGAGCCGCGCAAGGGGGGGGTCAGGCTAGTGCAAGGTCAGCACAGCAGTGAAGGGTAGGGCAGTCACCTGTCCCGGCAGATGCTCCCGGAGTCATCTTCGTCGTCGTGGTCCTCGCACGACAGCTGCAGATTCCCGTGCACGCCGCCGCCTCGCAGGAACACGCGGTGGCACTCCCCGCACACCTGCGGGTGCTTCTGCCGACACAGCCCCCCCGCCCGCGCGTCACACACAGACCCGCAAACCACTCCACTCCCTGGCACGCTCTCGCACACGCTCGGCCGCCGTCAGGCGGACTTCACGTCACTGGGGCCAGGGGCGCAACAACAGGAAGGGGGGCGCAAGGGTATTTTGCCCCCCTCTGAAACCTTGAAGTGGGGGCAAACGGGGGCAAAGAAAGTGCTGTGGAAATCAATTTTTAGATAATAAAACTGCTTAAATACCACCATTTTCCACCTTCAAATACAAATTTTACCCGGGGGAGGACCCCCGCCCGGACCCCACCGCTTCAATAGGGGGGAGGGGGGGGATAGATGATTCTTTATGAAAAGGTATATTACCCTATTACCCCCCACCCCTTTTGGAAATTTGGTTGTTGCGCCCCTGACTGGGCCATTCGAACATTATGTTATTGGTAGAGAGGAAAGATTATACGGTTTAAATTTTAGTCAAATTTCATTTTTTGATAACAATGGATTTTGGTGTTATTGTTCTTTTATATATATATATATATATATATATATATATAAAAGCACTTTTTTTTTTAATACTAACTCCACCAAAATAGTGGTAAAATTTATATGCTGCATTTTTTAAAATTAAATGATTTGTAATAAATCGGTCTAAAAGTGATTCAATAAGAGATGCACCATGTGCTGTGCTTTTCCCCACTCAGCTACTTTCTAATATTATTATACTAGATAGGTTTGACTGTTGGTTACTATTACTTTCTGCCGATATTGATATATATATATATATATATAAAATTTGTAATAGTGTATAAGGGTAGGTCAAACAACACAGATATTATTCAGGTTCTGGTAATTATGTGTAATATTTAATTACATGTGTGGCAATTTATTACATCGGCGCCTATTGCTGCACAAGGGCCTAACCCACTTAACACAAATGAGAATTAGACACAACACAAAACATAGGTTAATATGACAGGTTCATTCATATCTCGGTAAATTGGTAAGGAAAATTAACATACGTTGAAACTTTATTAATTGCAAAAATTTTAAATAAAATATTTAAATAAAATTTATTATCAATAAATTACTGAACTGGGTTGTGGAATGACTATCATGTTCGTTAATCATCTGGATATTTACGTCGCACACATGATTACGATACAACAGTTCATTTAGGTCCATTCAAAAATACGTAATATTATGTTGCACTTTTGCGTGATCAACGAGTTAGCAATCCACAAAATCAAGTATTTAAATAACAATTTCAGTTCGTTGTAGAGTTCGTGTACCTAGGCTTTAGCTCAGTTTTACGATCGGTAGAACACAAAACTATCTCTCTCGTTTCACCTCTGGGTTAAAATTGATAAATTAGATAGTTTACAATTACAATAATCTTTACTGTTTTTGGTTATTTAAAGTCTTTTAAAATGTTGATAATATAATTTAAACTCAATGTTCTTTCACTTAGTACGTCGCTATAACAACTTTAGTATGGCGCTGTTTCACATGGTATGGAAGGTTTTTACTTACATAAACTAATCACTCCTGGGTACATATTCGTCAGAATATGCCCTAACAAACTAGTAAACATTTAACAACACGACGAAAAAACTCATCCTTTGTTGCGGATGGTCTGAAATAGCTAATATCTTTTTTTCTTTTGAATTTTTGACAGGCTCCGCGCCCTTGCATCTCACTGGGACGCCATCTCTTACATAACTCTTTCTCAAATAGAAACGTTCCAGACGCCTTCTACTTGAAACATGGCCTCTGATTGGCCGGGGCGGAATGCTGTTAACGAAATTTACAAAATCACATCTTGTAAACAAAAGGTATTAACAAAGTTGCAAACACAAAACTGAATTAAATTTAAAAACAGAATTTCCAACAATGCCACATCCTTCGTATATGACACGTATAATAACACAGTTTATACGTTTTGTTCAATTGGTCCTTAGAGGGGTATATCTAATTGCCGGTCCATATATGTCTTCCCCACTACATAGAGCATATCTCTCATAGATATACCTAATTAATAGGAATATATATTTAATAACTTTTGCGGGCGAACAATATACAAATTAAATAATAAAATTTCATAATAATAATAACAGTCAATATAATAAGTTTTTATAAATAATAGTATCATTAAAATAAGTCATAACTTTCTGTGCATTCTGAAAATAGTAACAGCACAGAATTGCCGCCCTTGTCAATCATATTGAACTGCAATCGTTGACCTGTTCAAAACAGTACAATGTGATTGGCAGTTTACCGTCTCTCTCGCACTATGTACAACGAATAGCCTTGTCGCCTAGCGGCGCGCGCACCCCACATAAAAAAAACTTGGAGCGACCGAGTTTCTTCTTCTCCTCCTTTTTTATTTATTTATTTTTCTATCGTCCTTTCGACCGTTACACCAGACAATTCGCGCAATTTTAATCACTTTGCATCGGGTCGTCGCCGCTAGCAGACCTGCGCTGGAATGGTCCAAGGGTTTTCCCGCGCAAAATCTTCTCTGCTGGACCTGCTACAGCTCTCCGACGGCGTCTACTCCCTTGAGCCGTTCCTGTTGAGAGGGACGTGGGAGGACATACTTACTGTAAGTAGCAGTCTCATATGGCTGTAGCGGGTGTATGTACATGTGAGTCAACAATGTGACGTTCTCCAGGACACGTCACGGCAGTGGATCAACGTCCACCCGCGGTGCAAACGACATCGACGACGGCGGCGGCTGAGGAGGCATCGGGACAGCGCCCGACCTCAAAGCGGCCAACACCAACACCTGCTCCACACCTCACGTCGGCGGGATTGGCGTGTGGCGGCTCGCAGTACCGGACACCACGGCTCCTGGCTCCGCGGCGAACTGCGGCTGCAGCTGCCGCCCTACCCCACGAACACGTGAGAGGCGGCGTCGGGACGTCTGCGGTGCTGCTCGTGTCGGCGGAACCGCCACTTCTCACAAGGACGCACTCGTCGGGTCCCATCACTGATAGGTACACAGCCGTTGCGAACCGTATTGTGTACATTTTAACTTACAAGTGTCCCGGTCATTAAACAGTCTTAAAACTCTTCACTCATGTGTGAATCGTGCACTTGTAACGCACGAATGTCGGCAGGCTAAGACATCTTCTGTGCTTAACGTAGCCTATCCACAAGCCAGTTCAGTATAAAATAACTCTATTAAAACAAATAGTAACTAATGGGATCAAATAACATCAGATATTAAATAATAAGTATAGTAACTTAGGCTAACCATTCAATAACTTTCAAAGTGAAATTGTTACATCTTAACAATAGGTATTATTAGCTAGATAACATTCAAGCATAACTTTAACTAAACTGATTTTCGTGTTAATGAAAGGGTTTGTGTACATCATTGTTAGGCATCCTTATGCCTTCAGGTTGTACCTGTTTTATTCTATGTACAATTTCATTATGCATCTCGTGCATTTCCATAAGAATCATTTCACAATCTTTCATAACTTCATAATATCAACAATTGATAAAATTAATAATTCTCACTAACATCTCATATCATATACATAACATCATATTTACAATATCACTTCAAGGAACATTTCATATATTTCATAATTAAAATCATTTGTTTATGTTAGCAAACAAATCAACAATAGTTTTGATTTCGTTTAAGTACACGCATCATGTGTAACTTGTGCTTGGAAAGGGAACGCACAGTGTTTCCTTCTCTTTTATCTCTCTTTTATCGCAGCTTATCGCTCGGCGAAGGCGGCCTTTCTTTTTCTTTCTTTTATTTTACTCGAGTGTCTGATGAACTTTTATTTCTACCATTTCTCGCAAGGTAGTATTTTTTTTTTTCTGTAATCAGCTGGGTTCTCATATAACGCAAACAGCTGTTTGGAAAGCGTATAGCAGTCTCCCTCTCATCTCAACCATTAGTTTCCTTTTCAGGCATCCGATGCGGGCTTCGCAGGATCCTGACTGTGTATTCATATCATTCAGAAATTTCTCTGATATGAATTGTTTCTTGTTAAAATCACTTGAGATTCATGATCTCGATGCAAAGGATAATTCTATCCTGACAAAGCCAAGTGAAACAAAAAAAAATGCTTTCATGATAGCTTGCAAAAAAATTTTTTTTTTCTTTTCTGGCTGGCTCAATTTTGCAGTAACTTAGTACTTGTTTATAATACAGCCTGCTGACATTTACTGCAACAGTGCACTAAGTCCGCGACATAGTTGTTAGACATTGAGTTTTTCAGGTCTTCGTTTGACATCATATTCGCCTACTCGACGATTACAAACATAAACAAACAAAATCTGAAGTGCCACGTTGAATGAAATTAAAGTCTTTTGTATAGGTTTTTTTTTTCTCACAATAAATAACACAAAGTCGTTCGTATATACCTTGTTATCATTTCATAAATATCATTATTTAAAATAACCAAATGAAATTAATTTAAAGAAATAGCTTTCTAATACTGAGTGGATTTGTATGCGAAAGGAATGCATACTTTTCTACTCTGCATTCAGGGCAGAATGCAACCCTATGAGATCGTTTGCAAAGACCTACTTCAATCATAGAATTCGTGTAAAACAAAAGTATTACATTTGCAAAAAAAAAAAGAATATTTTTTTTTTTATCTTCTTCTGCAGCAGGGTTTAATAAAAAAAAATCTCGGCGATTGTTCGTAACTTCAGTGATGTGTTGTGCTTCGGAAAAATTGGAGTAACCACATCAGTAATTCAAGGTAACTTTATTATTATTATTATGCTAGTAGTTGCAAAGTGTTCATGTGCTTCTTAGATGCTTTGTAGAACAGTGCTCACCCATGTTTACACAGCTAGGCCATACTTCTCTCACACAAGTTAGTCGACAACACACAAGCTTGACATTTCTTTTTGCTAGTTAGTATGATAGTACTTACAGATAGGCGCATCTCATTACATAGATTCAGGTATTACTGTTAGTGAACTTATACTCACACGAAGAATAATGCAGACCAACTGACAAACAATATTATAGACATAATACACTATTAAATTCGAAGATTCATTAAATCTGTGTGGGTGGCATTTCACTTCACCTCACTACAGGCAATAATAAGCGGGAATTGCTCTTCCGCATCGACGCGACGATAATGTACCAAGCGGGTATCACACTTCCGCTACACATTAGGTACCTGTTAGTGGTTGCAATACGCCTCACATGGCGTATCAAATTACACAGTAACCATTTAATACCTTTCACATTCATACTGGTCAGGTCCTGGCTCTGACCTAGACATTCCGATTGCGCTCAGCTGTTATAGTACCTATACTCGTACTATACAGGTGTTTCACTAGCTTGTGTCGAACTTGTTCACTGGGACACAGGTTTCTTGTAGGCTCTCAACTGCGAAATATTATACCGGCCTACTGGTCGGCCTGTAGATGGGTCTTCCAGAGCATAACGATTCTCTTGAACTATGTCAGTTATGACATATGGTCCGTCGAAAAGCAGAAATAATTTCCTGGTGACATTCTCCCATGCCTTGCTGACAGGAGATGTCTTCTTGAGCACAAGGTCGCCGATATTAAATTTAGACAATTTGGATGCTGGTTTCCTTCTTCTTCGTACATCAGCTTCTGCTGTGAGCTTCATTCTTACGAATGCTTCCACTTCTTCTCCTGTGGGTAGTATTGTCCTTTCGGGCTCCTTGTCACAGTGGGGTATAAATTCAGGGTTGGTCATATAGAGATCCTTAATAGTTTAACGTGCCAGTGTTGGCACGTCCCCCTGGAGCTGGTGATCTGGCTCCTTCTTGACGATTCCACTGTCGGTTCCCTGCTGCTTCAGACACAGCAGCTTTGAATTCTGCTGCCACCTGATTTGCTGGTCCCTGGTTGTAGTACGTCGTCTGCTGAGATGTAGACGGTGCAGCAAATGGTGGTGGGAATGTTGTCATCTGTGTGTTCCGGTTGTACGAGAGGTGGCTGTTCTGGGCATGGCCGCCACTCGTCTCGTTAGTCCTGGGGGCATAGTGATATGGCGGGCGGTAGTCCTCAGGTTTGCCGTTGTAGCGGAGCTCGTCGGTACGGCGGTACTTCTTGCAGTACTCCAGCTCGTCTTCTGACGATGCTCTCCGGCGGCGGTCTGCTGACTCCCTGGGTGGCCGTGACTCTGGCGAGAATGATCTTCGCTTGTTGTGTCGGTAGTCCCCCTGCCTCCGGCGGTGGTTTGCTTCGTCATCGCTGTGGTAATTCCTGGAGTTGGACCACCACGTCTTCCTCTTGTAATAGGGGGTCTTCCTGTAGCCTGTCTGGTATTGATCGTTCTGGCTAGGTCCTCCTCCTCTTGGCTGCCAGTTCATCGTGTTTACCGCTGCCTGTCTGAGCTCCTTGGGTTTTCCCTCGCGATTCTGCCAGTAGTTGTGGACGGGCTGTTGTCGGTGGGGCTGTGGAACCCTCTCACTCTCCTCTTTGGTATTGGGTGCTCGGTCCATTTTCTCAAGTTTATCATAATTGAGAAGGCGCTCGCGGAACTCTGTCACATCACGGTATGGCAGGCCTGATAACTGCTTCTGATACTTGAGTGGGAGCTGCGTGAGGATGGCCGCGATGAATTCATCATCCGTCATGGGCTGATCCAAGTAGCGTGTCTTCTCAAACATTGCTGATAGATGCGCTTCCAAGGACGCGCACTTCCTTGGGTCATACTTCTCCGTGTGAAGCTGTGCACGGAGGTGACTCTGTATTCGGATGTTCCAATACTGGTTGTGGAACAGGGACTGGAACTGGGCGTAACTATGCGTTGATGCACTCAGCATCTCCCACCAGTAAAATTCCGGTCCTTTCAGGGCGCTGTCGAGACACTTCAGTATCTCTGTATCTCTCAAATGAAAGGTTGAGGTGTACTCCTCAAATCTTTTCAGAAAACGGATGGGGTTCTCTGTAGCTCTGCCAGCAAACGTGGGCATAGCTTCTGCCCAATGCTTTGCTGGATGGTGCATGAGCGTGGCCGTGTCAATGTTGGATGGGCTCAATATAGGGGTTTCTCTGGGCAGATCCATTTGAACGGTAGGTTGATTGTGGATGGGTAGCAGTGGAATTGTGTACATCTCACTGGGGCACGGTTGCCTGTCTACTGGGGCAGTCGGTACAGTTGACACAGGGGCTGTGTGTGACGGTACATGAGCTTGGCGGTCAGCTGACTCACTCCTGGGACTGGGGTGTACACTAAGGTGCTCGATTCTATCTCGTAGTGTGGCAGTAGCCACCTCCATGTCCTCCAGTCTATGTTCGAGATGCTGGAGATGTCCTCGCACCTCCTCCCTAGCGCTAGCTTGTCCCTGGTGTTCATTCGAGATCATGTTTCGTATGGATGTTACATGAGTCTCCAGACTGTCCACACGACTACTGTTCTGTGATACCTGCTCAGATATCTGCTGGACCTGTTCGTGTTGCTGGGCCAGCCTAACCTCAATGCTGTGTTCCAGGCTCTTTAATCCTGAGTTGGTCTGATCCCTCAGCGCTCGCAGCCGCCCCATTTGAGTATTGTTCTGTTCTAATTTCGCATTTAGGGATGCATTATGCTGCTCCATTTGAGTATTATTCTGCCGTAATAACTGCACGAGTGCTTCCAGTGTCACAGGTGATGTAGCAGTATTATCTGGCAATGGTGTTATGTTAGGGACAGTGGCCTCCCTTTCCTCCTGCTCCCCTGTTGCTGGTGACATGGGCCGCCCTAACCTCTCAGTCACGGTGGTAGAGTGATCACTAGGTCCCTCCACACAAGTGTTCCCTGGTGAACCCCCTGCTGATGATGTCGCCGTGTCACTTCCTGAATTCCCTGTGTTATCGCAGTCTTCACACACACTGTCACGCCTACTCCTGAGCGAGTATGTGGGGTGGTTGTGTGCCATGTTATTATAATGGATTAGATACACTATGCAGGATCAAATGACAACTTGAAATAAGGTGTGACAACTCAGTGTCAACACACTCGGGCCCCACGTTTATGTGCGCCACTATCTCTGTACTGTGCTTTTCCCCACTCAGCTACTTTCTAATATTATTATACTAGATAGGTTTGACTGTTGGTTACTATTACTTTCTGCCGATATTGATATCTATCTCTATATATATATATATATATATATATATATATATATATATATATATATATATATATATATATATATATATATATATATATATATATATATATATATAATTTGTAATAGTGTATAAGGGTAGGTCAAACAACACAGATATTATTCAGGTTCTGGTAATTATGTGTAATATTTAATTACATGTGTGGCAATTTATTACATCGGCGCCTATTGCTGCACAAGGGCCTAACCCACTTAACACAAATGAGAATTAGACACAACACAAAACATAGGTTAATATGACAGGTTCATTCATATCTCGGTAAATTGGTAAGGAAAATTAACATACGTTGAAACTTTATTAATTGCAAAAATTTTAAATAAAATATTTAAATAAAATTTATTATCAATAAATTACTGAACTGGGTTGTGGAATGACTATCATGTTCGTTAATCATCTGGATATTTA
Source organism: Bacillus rossius redtenbacheri (assembly GCF_032445375.1). NCBI lineage: Eukaryota > Metazoa > Arthropoda > Insecta > Phasmatodea > Bacillidae > Bacillus > Bacillus rossius. Next base: position 8,761,952 of record NC_086345.1, on the reverse strand, counting down.
CGTCGCACACATGATTACGATACAACAGTTCATTTAGGTCCATTCAAAAATACGTAATATTATGTTGCACTTTTGCGTGATCAACGAGTTAGCAATCCACAAAATCAAGTATTTAAATAACAATTTCAGTTCGTTGTAGAGTTCGTGTACCTAGGCTTTAGCTCAGTTTTACGATCGGTAGAACACAAAACTATCTCTCTCGTTTCACCTCTGGGTTAAAATTGATAAATTAGATAGTTTACAATTACAATAATCTTTACTGTTTTTGGTTATTTAAAGTCTTTTAAAATGTTGATAATATAATTTAAACTCAATGTTCTTTCACTTAGTACGTCGCTATAACAACTTTAGTATGGCGCTGTTTCACATGGTATGGAAGGTTTTTACTTACATAAACTAATCACTCCTGGGTACATATTCGTCAGAATATGCCCTAACAAACTAGTAAACATTTAACAACACGACGAAAAAACTCATCCTTTGTTGCGGATGGTCTGAAATAGCTAATATCTTTTTTTCTTTTGAATTTTTGACAGGCTCCGCGCCCTTGCATCTCACTGGGACGCCATCTCTTACATAACTCTTTCTCAAATAGAAACGTTCCAGACGCCTTCTACTTGAAACATGGCCTCTGATTGGCCGGGGCGGAATGCTGTTAACGAAATTTACAAAATCACATCTTGTAAACAAAAGGTATTAACAAAGTTGCAAACACAAAACTGAATTAAATTTAAAAACAGAATTTCCAACAATGCCACATCCTTCGTATATGACACGTATAATAACACAGTTTATACGTTTTGTTCAATTGGTCCTTAGAGGGGTATATCTAATTGCCGGTCCATATATGTCTTCCCCACTACATAGAGCATATCTCTCATAGATATACCTAATTAATAGGAATATATATTTAATAACTTTTGCGGGCGAACAATATACAAATTAAATAATAAAATTTCATAATAATAATAACAGTCAATATAATAAGTTTTTATAAATAATAGTATCATTAAAATAAGTCATAACTTTCTGTGCATTCTGAAAATAGTAACAGCACAACAATAAAACAATTTTTTTTTTTTCCTTATTCATTCACGCCGGTACAATTTTTTGTCCGGAAATGACGACACTCCTTGAACTTCAAATATCGAAAGATTACTTTTTTTTAACAGTCTAAATTAAGTTTGGGTTAAATGCTGGTTAATTCCATGATATAACTTGGATTTCGGTGCTACAGGATGTTTTACTTGCATTTCGGTGTTATTTCAGTTTTATCGCAATTCACCATGTAAATTTGTCCCTAGCTATTGGGCTTTTTGTCCTTTGGGGCATGTGAAAACTATCTATGGTCCAATGAGAACGCAGTTTAAGTGTGTAAAATGGTATGCACTTCCAGACTCTCTCCACATAATAACGCAACTTTTCCAGGTCTCTACTGGTTTGATGCAAGTGCCCCAGTTCCACATACCAACACTTTCATTTCTCTAACACCAGATCTTCCCATCTGTCGTGATCTGTTTCAAGTATTACAATGACTACAAGTGCAGTTTTGAACTATTTACTTTTTCCTCACCAAGTTAACCAACCTGCTCATGGCCGATGACTGCTTCACTGTCGCAAAGGATCAAGACTAGCGCTGAAGCTAAAAATAACTGGGAACACAAAGAAAGTGCAGATGCAAGTGTGCATGAGAAACATCCCTACACTCGTAACTGTTAGTGAACCAGTAAACTCCCCCCCCCCCAAAAAAAAGGGGCTCAGTTTGTTTCAAGATGTGACCCCCTCAGTGCAACGTCATTAGATTGTTGCAGCGAACTCAATCCATCCCACGATAAAGAAGCTAAATTCACGACCAAATTTGACTCTTACGCTTACTTTGATGTTTCAGTTCTCAAAGAATACTGAACAGGATAAACACCACATAGTGTTTTGGCCCAGCGAGTGCTAAATCAGCTTGTTTTACAGGAAGCTTTTCCCCCCTGATAAAATTATTAGCAATGATTCTTCCCTCGACAGTGTTGACATCATAGGCAAGGACAGCCCCACAACTCTACAAACTCGGGGCTCCGCTTCGATCCCGTATCAGCTGCCTGGAAGGAGCGTTTATAAAAAAATACCTGTGCAGTTATACCGTGTCTTACTATAGAAAAATGTACGAGGTCTCACAACTAAATCTACTGAATTCTTTGACAATCTTATAAATTCTCATTATGATATTATATGTCTTACAGAAACCTGGTTCAATGATTCCAGTATGAATTCTCACTACTTCACTGACCAATTTCTTGTGTACAGGAATGTTAGCAATCCTTTACTGATGTGAAAAGAACGTGGTGGTGGTGGGAGGACAAGCCTCGAGCCACGGCGGCTAGGGCGGCGACAAGGCCCCGAGATGTGTCGAGTTGAGGAACTGGAGGAAGGCGAGTACTCCCCCGACTCGTTGGCCGCACGTTACGAGGTGTTACAATTGCTAGGAGAGCGAGGCGATTAACGGGAGCCGACATTTTCCCCTGAGGTTGACACATTTTGTAAACACACACTTTGTGTGTATTTCGTTTGCAGAACAGTGGTGTGTGGTGCGCGGAGGCTCGTTCGTGTAACAAGACGACCATAATTTTTGTGCAGAAGAGTTCACTATCTGTTTGTTAAAATTGTTCTTATGAATTAATTATGAATAAACCCTATCATGCCTCTCAACCACTTGCAACTCACTCGCAACCGTTCTTACGACCTTGTAGTCCGTTTCCTATCATTCTTGATAAGTGTGCCAAAATTGAGAACAAATGTACAGCACTCTCCAATATCATAATCGTCCATCACTACAAATCCTATCTGCCCTCCAATCGGGGAGGGCGGGTGACTGCAGAACGCCAGCGTCACGAGCAGAAACACAAACCTTTTTCTGCTGCCCAAGATGCAACGGTTGACACAAATTATTGATTCTTTACATTCATTCCCTGAATGAGCATTGTGGTCAGGCTACAGCTATACACAGTACAAATTAAGTTCTTGTGTACTATCATTGCCACTAATGCCTCACCTGCAAATAATTACTAACAATAAAATCAAGTCATGAAATAACTCAATTTAACCCAGTACAATGAGATACTGTACGGTTGCAATAAAAAAAGCTCTATTAAACAAAACCATTTATTTGTGAGATTTTTTGTAAAGAGGTAAAATTTTAGCAACAACATTTTTAATTAGAGAATATACTTGTTATTTTAATACTTAACAACATGCAATGAAGAAGGGTTCAGAAATTTGTACAATGCTAAAAATTTCATAAGATTTAAAAATCTTCTAAGAAAACCACAAGGCATTAAGTATATTCGGAAACACATTTCAAGGCGTTAATTATTATGTGATACCAATTCTAACTGTTATAGGTTGTAGTGAGATTCACTACGTTCAGACAACGTAATAAACTAACAGTGATTTGTTGTTGTCTCTATAGCATTGTGATGGTAACCCCTAAAAAAGGAACAATTAAGTATAAGCTCACACAATGAGACATTGTCCTGAAACACAAGTTACATCACTGGATAATGATAAACTATTCCATGCTTACATATACCCGGATGCAGCACTTCCTACTAAAATTGCTTGTAACTTTTAAATAACTGGGTAGTTTTCATACATGGAAAGAAAAATCAAACACAATACAAAATATTGGAAGGAACATGCCAAAATTATTTTTATGTTAAAGCGCTAAAAACTTTTCACAGATAATTTCCACATGAATTATGTGCATGGTCTTCAACTACTCATATTTAATGTACGACTATATTCTAAAGTGAGGTATCAGGAAAACCAAAAGGTTTTGGAAATTGAAGTTTCCTGACTTTGAGCATAGATGCTGATTATTTCAGAACTTTTTTGAGACTTTCGCGACCAGTTTCCTTACTCTTTTGCGACTATCGTAACTTCCCGTACCCGTAGACACTGTGAACAAAGAAAAATGGTCTTATGCTTAGATTTTAATTCTCTCTGGCTAACCAACAAGTAAACATCCGGATGTGCGAAAAATTATTCGGATGCTCTCACGAGAAAATTTTTTTTGAAAGTATGTTATTTCCAAAGTTACAAAAAATAATTTATAAATATTGTTGCTTACTTACATCCTTCGTTTTTCCCGTCTTATACTTCTTTGATGTGAAAAGACCCAAACTCTTCTTTCGATAATGCTGCTTTCCTTTCCTTGTTTTTCTCCTCCTTGTTCTTGACTGCGTATCACCCTAAAATTTGAAGAATTTATGTTTACTTCTTGCTTCAAACCATATAACAGCTTCAGAGCTGCAGCAAATTTTCATTAAAAGATACTGTATTCATTACAGGCACCAAAAAAATTACAGTCACCATTTAAAAATACCTCTTTAAAAGAACCTTTAGCCAGAAACAATCCTTTGAAAGTGAATTTGAATTGATGCCTGTTATTTTAAATAGCTTTCTCAAAAGTTTTAAGGTTCCTCCAGAATTGCTGATGCAGCCTTTTGTAAAAGGACGAAGCGTTTGTGTCCTTGCACACATCCTTGTGGTTTGTGGCCATTTAGTAAACCTGTTAATATAGTCTGCTAGTATCAGTCAACTGTTGTCCACACTAGCTTATATGCTTTTATATTCATCTATTACTGTCAAATGACTAATTTGAATGTGTAAAAATTAAAAATTGCTTTTAAACCAGTGTGTGAAAAATATATTTCTTTTTGACACACCAGACTGTGTTAGCGTGAAAATTATTTGGATGTCCTTTGATGGCTAGTTTCTCACTGAATGCATCCCAGCCATGGAAGGATCCTCTGGTTAAGGTTACATCCTTGCTGTTCAGAAGCAGCAACTATCAGAAAGGCATGGCTTGCAATTGGAAATGTTGTTGTATAAGTGGTTAGAGCTACGGGCTGGGGAGACGAAAAGTCACAAGTTCGAATCCTGGCTGCCTCGAGATTTTTCACACGTGGGAAAATGTCCTTCCTGTGTCCAGGACTGGAATTTGTGTTGTCTCTTCATGTCTTAAACGAGGAATGAAATGGCAGACCCCCGCAGCATCACCCCGCCATGAATAGCTGCGGCTTCTACCACCGCCAAGTTATCTGGGGTCCGTGCTCAAGTCTGGAGCATCAACGAATCGTGATGCAAAGTTATTTGTGAATACGGCTTCGCAGTTATGCAACACAATTCTGTAAATTAAATTATGAGATAGTCTTAACTTCAGGGTTACTTAAAATGATGCTCCAAAAAAAGTTTGTGCGATGAATGGAATATACTCTCATAAATAAAATTAAATGATCAAATTTATTATGTTTGTAAGGCACCAGATAAAAACCATTATAGACGGTGGACGAAAAAGTATTGTGTAATTCTGGATTAAATATGTGTGGGTATGACTGAAAAACAAATTATTAAATTCAATTCACAAAACACATGCAGAATTCACACTATATACTTCAACTACAAATTTTACACTAAATTAAATAAAGCAATTAAATATTGTTCATCAATTTTAATCAATTAATACAATGGTGAAATAAGTCAATAAAATTAACTAGAGTGCAAATGCTAACTATGACATTACCAAACTTTATGGAATCAAAATAAAAATATTATACTCTTTAAATTGTTTAGAGCTGGGATCTATTAGTTGGAGTTTTAGCAGATATAGTTTTAGTTTCTTTGAAGAACATGAGGACTTCAATATATCAATAATTTTTTCTCCAGTCTTCAGTCATGGAGTTACGAAACCCTTGAAACTACAGACTTCTAGGTTAATTAACAATTGGAGCAGTTAAGCAGAGAGAAATTATGTAGAAATGTTATATTTATATATGACGATAACGAAATGAAACTACAATCAGGAGCAAGCCAGAACAAGGGAGAGTTGGGCAGATCTCATCAACTACTGCAGCTGGATCCTGGGGCCGTCTCTGGGGCGTCTCGGCTGCCGTGGACGGGATGAGCGACTGTTGTGGAGGTTCCTCTCTAACGACAAAATCCCCCCGGAATCTGCCGTCAGAACGGCACACGGTCCCAACGATTCAACCGGACATACAATCTCTATCTCGCAGATGTGCAGACGACAGTGTCTTCCTAAATCCTGAGTGCTGGCAACCTGCACCTCCACTCTCACGCCCAAGTCCTCTTGACGACGTTGACAGCTTCAAGACGCCACACAGTAAGTCCTTCCTCCTAGCTTATCTCTGCTTTCAAAACCTACCTCTGCATGGAGGAACACAAAGAGAACACCTGGTACAACTCTATTCTGATCGCATAAATGGTAGTGTAAAATCACTGACGGTTAATGCTGCAACGAGGGTTAAAATAAATTCAGAAAAACATTAAAATTTGCCACCTAACGACGGTAAAATGAACACCATACTTAAATAAGATGACTAGGATAACAAGATTAGGGGTTTGGCTGAGCTGCGTGACATTACACACATATGTATTTACAATCACAGAAGAAATAAACTACGAATTGCTAGAATAAAATGAGAAACAATATTACAGGAAAAAATACAAAAACAAATAATAACTGGAGTATATCCAATACTTGCAGAATCATTATCATCATCATGACAAAATATTAAGAGGACAGCTGTTGTGCAGTGCATTGCCCGGTCTAGAGCCTCTCTCTCATCAGCTTGCCACAGTCAACGTCAACCCTACTCAAACTCCACATTCAAATGAACTCTGCACCACTCATCGAAAATATTTTCAATTTGTGGGCCATTAATTACAAAAAATAATCACGATAATTAGCAACGTACCTTTTCCGTATCGTGTATGTTAAGATGTTTCTGCAACTCTTCAGACGTGAAGAATTTTTCATTACACTCAAAACAAGGCCAAGTCTGCTCTTCTTCTTCTGAAATTTTTAACAAACACGACTTCATTAGCAATCAAACATTTTCACAGATTATTAAATCATAGGATTTTTATTTAAACTATTAGTTTTTACTTTACTATTTCAGATATTCCAAGCTATGAGCAATGTTTTGTAATAAAGGTGTCCATACTAATATAAATACAGTTAACCCACATGTGATGACAAGCTATTTAAGAGGTATCAACACGCTTAATGGATTTCTGAACGTGTCATGATATGAGAACCTGATTTGAAAACTGAAAGACAATTTCTAAAACTGCTTTTCAATAAAGAATAAATGTTTCACTTAACACAAAACTTTCCTTAATGAAGGGTTCATAAATGAACTCTTGAATGTCAGTTTTCCATTTAGTAAAAATTTTTACGATTCAGCCTAACTGGAAGCATGGTAGGGCATGTATAAAAATATATCATCCCTAATTTCTTGCCTTCAATCTCCAGTTCACAAAATGCCAAGAAAAAAACAATTTGATACTTCTTGGGGCTCGGTGTCTACAAGTTAATCAATTTCAGGACTTTTTCAGCACCTTTAAATATATTTACTTGCAACTTTTTCATAGTACAGGGTCATTTTATAGATAATAAGCCAAACTAAACATAACAGCAACTGCTAAACATCACACAAGTTGGCACATACTACAGCAAAACCCCTTATTTGCACTTTTCATGGGGACAAATTAAAAAAGTGTAAAAAGCGGGAAAGTGTAAATAAAGGGAAAAGTAAGAAATACGTTAAAGTTAATTAAAATACAGTCACATCCTGCAGCGTTCATAACAAATGCGGGCTACATTACACATACGCATTGCACCACAGTAAAAAATTTTTAAATAAAAGGGCCGCAAATTGGAAATTTACCGTCGATAGCGCGCAGTGCGCGGAGAAAGGTCATTGTACTCGGTCAGCTGTTATGGCGCGACGTACCCGCCGGCTTGCTCTCTCTGTTGTCTGAGCTGCGCATGCGCAGTATAACTCACTCAACGCTCCGCCCAGACTCGTGACGTTCCATCAGCAGTCAGCCAATAGATGCGAGCTTAGCGGAAAAAAATATAAGCTCCACCTCCCGTGTACCAGTTTTGTCCAGTTCTAATACCAGTTTATTGGTATACGCACCAGTTTTCTCGCTGCCGTGACGTGTTCAAGTTTACGTTCACCTTGATGTCTTGATACCAATAATTAATTATTTGCGATCCCCAGATATAAATGGTTAGTTTAAAAAATATGCGTCAACTGTACAATACTTCCGAAATTATAAAATACGTTTAAAACAGTTACCAAGACTCCGCTCATTTTATCTAGTGAGGTTTATGTCTCGTACCAGTATTTCGGCTAAGTTGTGACATAAATATAGTAACAGAACGTTTATGCATTCGTGAGCTTACGTTTTTCCCGAGTACATTTTAGATTGCCTCCTGCTATAATTACTCGGACTTTTACACGCCTAGGCTTAAATTATTATATGTTTAGAAATAAAAGCAACTTTTCATGTTATAAAATATGATTATTTTGTGATTTAAAATGTTCACTGCCGACTATAAAAGTTAAGTTTTTAACAATGTTTTTAGGTCTACTATCGTTGTTACGTGACGTAAATAGCGGGATGGATTAGATTTTTGAGACGTAATTTGCGTGAAAGTATTGTATTGGATTAAATGGGAACCAAACGGGACCTGAAGAATATAGTGCAAATAACAGGAAAACGTAAATAACGGTAACGTAAATAAGGGGTTTCACTGTATATAGCCTCTATAGATTTGAATATGTAGATTGTGGTGCTTCATTATTTATGAGCTTCTCAAACCATCATAATGATCCAAACTGCCACTATTACAATATGTGCATTGCAATTTGTGTCTGGGGAAAAAATCAAGATGGATAAAACCAAACCGCCTTTAGCACGATAGTTGTAGAATTAATATAGACATAGATCATATTTGGGCAGCCAAATTCTACATCACCCTATTGGCAAAATATAGATTATTCCCGGAATACTAGTTAGGAAATTTAAAATTTAGTTTAAAAGTGTCAGAGAGAGAAATTTTACTGCAGATTTTTGTGTACGACCTTGCACCAAAACACCATGTAAAAATATTTTTTTTTTCACAGTCTGAGTGACGGCAGACAAGAATATGACATTCTCCCCCAAAATACTATCACTGGGGAATTCCCATCACTTTTCCACAAGTTCACATAAACTTCTTGACTATCCCTGAACAACTCCAATTCCCTTGACTTTCCAGAATTCGGATAATAATGTGTACAGAACCATTGTATTTAAAACAAGTTATAATAAGCTACACTAGAGAAATTTTTTTTCTCTCGCAAAAAAGCATTACTGGTTTAGAGACCCCGAAAAATTCGCGGGTTCAACGACCTCCAGGATGGACTCCACTATACTCTACACACTCGGGAAAATGTCAACTGCTCATTGGCTGTTGACTTGTGAGTCGTCTCGACCGGGCGGCCTGTGATTTGACACTTCTACGAGCGAGGGTCTCTAATAGGCCCTCATTACTCCAGATTAATAGTGAACCAAGGACAGAAGCAGCACTAAGGTGTAATCATTTGAATTTTTAGCATGACACGAAAATGAACCCGCGGAATTTTCCGGGTCTCCACCCAGCGGAAGACGGGAAACGCTGTGCTGCGACGGAGACGGAACCCACCTGTCTTCAGCGGCTGGAGGAGCGGCAGGCGGCGCCGGGCGGCGTAGTTGGCTCCGTACCAGACCAGCAGCTCCTGCCTCGGCGGGACGGCCTTGATCGTGGTGAAGTACAAGGAGCGCCCGTGCTGGTTCACGATCAGGTTCTGCTCCTCGGCCGTGTGGGCGGCCCTCACGAACCTCATCCAGTTCGAGCGGTCTGCAACCGGGGCGGTCAAGCGGTCGGTTCACTCGCCCCCCCCGCCGGGGCAAGCGTCGCGATGAACCGGTGCGCTTCCCTCGACCGTCACAATCCCGATTCCGTGACGCTCGAGAAAACCTTTCTCATCGCCCGCCTCATGTCCGTGGCCTGTCTCACACTCCTCTCCCAGCCGACTGCCTGCACGTATCACTTCTCCACCTACCCTCCCTACCCTCCCTACCCTCCCTACCCTACACCTGTCCCGTGCAAAGACACTCCAATAGTGGCTATTCTTTTTGAAACCACACTTATCATTTTCCTACCTACAACCAATAACTGAAAGTTAATTAAAAGCTAATAAACTCCACAGGCTAAATAATTAAACTACCGAAACTTATTAAAAGCTAATAAACTCCATAAACTACCGAAACTTAAATAACCTCACGAGTTCTCGAACTTTCCCACGTCTTTAATACTTATTGCCAACTTGCGAACTTGCGAACTTTTCATTCGGATATTACCAGATAAAAGGACGTTTACAAAAAAACTAGTTGATAAATAAAACTAACTAATGAAACATGACCGATACTCTTTTACCATTTCATTGCATTTAATTGTCTCTTGTGACTCCGATGAGCTAAATCCACACATTCGCCATAATCAAATTTAAGAAACAGTTTTTTTTTAGTACAAAATTTGCCATACAAGAGAAATAAGTTGTTCTGTAAGGGACGTTGCAGTAAACTGTTTGCAGGCGAAAAACTCTTGAAATATCTTCTTTAATGTTGAGTTTTGCAGCAAATTCCTTTACATGAGCATACAGGATTTTAAAGTTGTCATTAGCATTTACCCTTTGTTTCAACAGCAGATCGAAGACAGTTGTAGTTATTTATAATATAGTCTTTTGGCTACTTGATTAAAGTTGGTTATTAATATATATAAACAGTCATTTAAGAGTTTTGTCTAAGTGATACTACACCTAACTAAGAATCAAGAAATATGTTCAAAAAAGAAATTTCATTCCTTCCAAAGAAAGATGTAATTGTTTTTAAAATCTTAAAATAATGTAGGTATCTATAATAAGGTAAAATTATTTATTTATTTTAAAGAAAGTTAGACCAAAATACCTAAATGAAAGTGTTAATGATGGCACAATTCTAATTGAAATGAAAAAGATATGTGCTTTCATCAAGGTAAAATAAATCCTCAAACACACTAAAACGGGAGTTATAAAATCAGATTCTTGATCTAAAATAAAAATTTTAAAGTGTCCCTCATTACCACTTCAGAAAATATAATTCTTAAATGGCTTTGTTGTAATTAAATCTTTTGTACACCTGATAATTTATTTTGTCTAATTACATTATTTTTCATTTTTACATACTTTTGTTACAATGTTAAATATTAGCAATAATCGGTGTGTATGTGTGTGTGTGTGTGTGTGTGAGAGAGAGAGAGAGAGAGAGAGAGAGAGAGAGAGAGAGAGAGAGAGAGAGAGAGAGAGAGAGAGAGATGTCATCAATACATAGTAATGCAATGTAGAAATTATTTTAACAATGTTTTATGGACGGTCATGTATATTTACCATATCGTGGCTTTTATATTTGAAGTTCCTTGAAGTTTTCTTCAGGAGCGATTTTTATGAATAAAAACCTCGGCATCTATTGTAAGGTAAGTTCTAATCATTTACAAGCAAAACTTTCTTTCTTTCTTTGGTGGCGATAAATCAATTTTTTTCCCTTGCTCTGCTTGAACAGACCACTAAAAGCACACTGAAATGAGTGTGCTCATCCTAGCAAAAAGTTATAACCTTCTTGAAAAATAAGTTTTCTACCAAATAGTTGACGTATACTATTCAGGTTTTGCTGGATTAGCACACAGAAAAGCAACCCAAGATGTAATAACTGTTATTAGTTGGGAATATTTACAGAACATCCTAAGGGGCAATTCTTTCAGCTCTACGATCCCGGAAATTCCACAGAATAGGGAATGTCGGCCATCCAAAATAATTAGAGATGGTGATTTATAGCCTTTAAAATAATGACATTTAGCATTTTGAATTTGAAATTGAGCATTTTGTAGCATTTTTAAAAACAAGATTTAGCCAATTCTCTCATTTTACATTACTGAAGAAAAGTATATTTTTAAAAAAGAAACAGTTGCTTGCCGTTTTACCGACTTTTTTTCTTCCTCCGACTTCTCGGTGAATATTTTTTTTGCAGCCTGATGTCCCTCAGACTAAAATGTGCTTTTCAAGTACATCTTTTTTTTTCCACTCCAGACGGTGATTACATAAATTGCAAATTAAAATATTCGTATCACTTTCGTAGAACTGTTCACTTTTGTATTCATTTATGCGATCGCGAATGGAAATGACGTTTCGTCCCATTTTTACCACGAGAAATAACAGTATACAACACATTCACGAGTATGCACGTATTTGTAAACACACCACCTTTCACAGACTACAACAAGAATGCTGCTTTCACGTGAAACGGCCAGAAAATGGGACTTGCAATTGTTAGCGCGGCGAAGCAGAGATGTCGCAATATGGCGGCCTAAAAACTTGTACTCTGCAAGATGACGGCCAATCTTCCAGCTAGTTGTTCTTTGCTTTGTTTACAATCGCGAGGCACGGATGGCCATTCTTCATTCAAAATTTACGAACAATAGTTGTGAATGACGTGACAATAAGATACTTGTGCTGAATACGCCATAAAATGATGGTTTCTTTTGATACTGAACTGAAACGAAATACAATCAGTAAATAAATTGTGTGGAGTGAAGACGAATCTACGTTTTTTTTTAACCCTGATTTCGCATTCATCTCGGAATAGTCTAGATTTCGCATTTTATAGCGGAAAAAAATTATAATTTAGCATATTTTCGCATCTATTTCACAAAAAACGAAAAATCACCATCCCTAAACATAATGTATATATATAAAAAAAAAACATGCATGGATTTTAAAAATCAGATGCGGCAAATTCCTTCTAAAGAAACTCTTTCTAGCAAAGATCTACGGATGCGGTGTCCCTAAAATTCTATTGCTAAAAAGTTTATTTGCAAACGTTACTACTGAAATACTAATACGTATATTGATTAAAAACACGCGTTACGACACTTACTCTCATTGGACGTGTCCAGTCGATGCATGAGCCCGTCGTCCAGCTCGACCAGCAAGTGCAGCGACGGCAGCTGGGAGGCATCTCCCGGGTCCGCGGGGCACGCCGCCTCCTCCAGGACCCCTTCAAAGGGGCCGAACTGCACTCTCTTGGGGATCTGCTTGCGCGCAAACACACCGCACACTGGAACACAACCACCCACACGGTCGTCACCCACGCCGCGGACTAACCACCACCTATCACACAGTGGACGGAGGGTCCGACACACTTTTCAAACACAAATCTCAAATTTGATTCTTAAAAGATTGCCACAAATACAAAAGAGTCAGGGATAAAATTATTACGTGAGCAATGCGGTGTGCGGAGAATTAATTAAGAAATTGATGTCAACAGATTAAGAAACGGCCGGAGCTAGGAACAGTTACATTATGGCCGACATGCTTTTTTTTAAATAAATAAATAAATAAATAAAAAAAAAATATTATTTTGTGCAACTGAAGAAGACCATAGAGTTGGGACATGAAAGACTGCACAAGTTAAACAAATAGAGTTACACTATAGTGCGGTTTCCCAAATCAACATTCATTACGGACAAAAGTAAAATTATTTTGTTGTAAAACTAGTATAGGAATTTTAACACATAAACTTGTCCTTATATATATATATATATATATATATATATATATATATATATATATATATATATATATATATAAATTGTGCTGAACATGTTGGTTACAAAATGAATTACAAATTCAAGAATAAAAAAATTATGGCTCTAAGTTTGCTATACAAAATAAAGTAAAAACAATAACTATAAAAATAGATAAAGTGAGCATGCTCATAACAAAAAATGTGCAATGGCACAGCAAACACAGCAACTTAAATTTTGAGGAAACATTCAACACATTAAATTTTTATTTTATAAAATAAAACACAAACATTTACTTGTTTAGGAAATTAATAATATATTTTTTTGCAAATGTTCCTGCAATGATAAACAAACATCCTCTCGTCATTGTAGCTTTTGAGACAGATACAAAAATTAGCTTCTGAAGAGATGATTAATTTAATCCTTGTCAAATACACAGATTTTTTCCTGCGAGCCCAACGCTGAGAGCGGGCCAGGCCCTGGTGACTATGGTACACGTTTCTAAGGAAGGTCTGAATCTCATCCCGACACGGGAAACATCACGCTTCTCCGCCAGTTCCGTGTGCTCTCAACATATGGTGGTGTCCACTCAACATCCTTCTGCTACAAAACGTAACCCTCCGAACGACAACAGTTAGATAACTTGTAGAAATAGTTTGGCTGAGATTAGAGGAGGCTGTGTAGTGATGTTGGTGCTTCGCTCAGATTGGCTGGGGGATATTGGCTCTAGCCAATCACAGCTCAGTCCTCAACAGGAGCTAGCCGCAGTGTTTTTCTTGACAAATTTTCCCCCTGGGAAAATGAAATTGAAGTTAAGATTAGATATAAAAAGCGAGATTTTGCTGAGGTGCACAGTTATTCAGAAGCTGTATTTGGGTACGTAATTAATGATTACTTGGGGCATTTTTTAGGGTGTTTTAAACTATTCATATCGGGACTGTAATCACCGAGATGTTATATAGCAGGGATTAGAATAAAGTGTGAGTTTTGTGTAGAATTTGTTGTTACGAAAATTAATGCCGTTTTTATCTAGTGGGATTTTTAGGTGTATGTGTAGGTATACTGTACATGTGTTAAGTGGATAATTTACAAATATGTGGAGGTGTTTGTTTTATAAAACTTGTAGAACATTTTTCTAGTGCCTATTGACATTACCCAAGACCTAATTTCCATACATGAAATCAAGGGAACAGTAGAAGTAAGGTATCTTGACAATTTATTTTTCTTCAGTAGTAGTAGAAAGAGAAAGAGAGAGAGTCTGTTTAACATTCCTTAAAAATGTATTTTCATTCAAGTTTTTAACACTAGGTATGATCACTTCACTGTAACATTATTAACATTTTTACATTCAAATTACATTGAAAATGAAGATCAATTTAAGGCTCTGTCTTACACTGCGATTGGATTATTTTTATTTTATTGTTATTTAAAACAATTAAGGAATTTTCCCGTCAATTTATTCAGATGCATTTTATTGTCGGGTCACCAATTTCCTCACCAGATATTTACTTAACTTTTATTTGCAAGGTGTAAATTATCAGGTAAATGATTATAATTTTGAACACTTGCATACGCAGGGGTGCAAAAACTAAATTTCCAAAGGGGAGGCAATATACCTTTTTATAAAGAATCATTGATCCCCCCTATTGAAGCTGGTGGTCCGGGGGTCCTCCCCCGGGAAAATGTGTATTTCAAGGTAGAAAATGGTGCTATTTAAGCAGTTTTATTATATAAAAATTGATTACACAGCACTTTCTTTGCCCCCGATTGCCCCCACTTAAAGGTTTCAGAGGGGGGGGGGGGGGCCAAATACCCTTATTCCCCCCCCCCCCTGTTGTTGCGCCTCTCTGCATACGTAACATTATTAAATAATATTAATATCAGTAAGGAAAATGTTTAGCCCGGACACGAAATGCGAGAGAGCTATGGGGACGACGGCAAGAGGACGGAGCTTACGCTTGTCGCCCGCGACGGAGCCGGGCACCTTGCTGACTGCCAGCAGGGGGGGCAGGGTGGCGAGCGCCCGCGAGGGGACGGGCTTGTCCGAGATGCTCTGCAGCTGGTGCTGCTCGCAGCTCATGTCGCCTGACACGCAGCAGTCCTCGCACTCTGCAAGCCACCGGTGCACCTTTCAGGCGCCGGCGCTACCCCCGTCAACACTACCTTACCCCCGATATCCATGTCCCATCACCATTCCATCAACACTACCTTATCCCCAATATCCATGTCCCATCACCACTCCATCAACACTACCTTATCCCCAATATCGATGTCCCATCACCACTCCATCACTACCTTATCCCCAATATCGATGTCCCATCACCACTCCATCAACACTACCTTATCCCCAATATCGATGTCCCATCACCACTACATCACTACCTTATCCCCAATATCGATGTCCCAGCACCACTCCATCACTACCTTATCCCCAATATCGATGTCCCAGCACCACTGCATCACAACTTCATCAACACTACCTTATCCTCAATATCGCTGTCCCATCACCACTACACCACGACTTCATCAACACTACCTTATCCCCGATATCGATGTCCCATCACCACTCCACCACAACTTCATCAACACTACCTTATCCCCAATATTGATGTCCCATCACAACCACATCAGAACTTCATCAACACTACCTTATCCCCAATATCGATGTTCCATCACAACTCCACCACCACTTCATCAACACTACCTTATCCCCAATATCGATGTCCCATCACCAATACATTACAACTTCATCAACACTACCTTATCCCCAATATAGATGTCCTATCACCACTACATCACAACTTCATCAACACTACCTTATCCCCAATATCAATGTCCCATCACCACTAAATCACAACTTCATCAACACTACCTTATCCCCAATATCAATGTCCCATCACCACTAAATCACAACTTCATCAACGCTACCTTATCCCCAATATCGATGTCCTATCACCACTCCATTACAACTTCATCAACACTACCTTATCCTCAATAATGATGTCCTATCACCACTACATCACTTCATTATAATTCTACTACTACACAAACACCAGTCCATCCCAACTGCAATACCACTCCATTTACACCACATTAACTACATCACTAACCCATAGTCACTCTGCTGAAACCCCATTGACTACTTCATATTTACCCACCATCAATACATTATAACTCCATCGCTAACTCACTACCTCATCACAACTCCACCACTATATCACCACCATTTCATAACCAGTCCATCACTACATCACCTCTTCATCATTACCTTACTACTAACCCATTACCACTTAATTACTACCTATTAATAGGCCCTACTCTATTAACACCCCAACACCACTTCATTCCAACTCCATCACAATCTCACCAACACTACCTTATCATAAATATCAATGTTCCATCAGCAGTCCATAACTAACCCATCACATCTACATCACTTCATTATAATTCTACTACTACACAAACACCACTCCATCCCAACTGCAATACCACTCCATTGATACCACATGAACTAAATCACTAACCCATAATGATTCCACTGGAACCCTAATCACTACATAATTACCCATCATCAATGCATTACAACTGCATCACTACCTCATCACAACTCCACCACTACATCATCAACACTTCATAACCACTCCATCACTACCTTATCACAACTTGACCATTCTACACACTGGCACAAAAACAAACTGACTAGGGGATCATGGTGCACCAGTTGTCCCAGGTGAAACTGGGATTCCTCACAAGTTAGACATGCAGCTGGCATCACACTGAGCCAGTAGTTCCACTGCAAAGCATTGTGTTGTTCTTATCTCCACCCGCTTCGCCCGCGTACGTCTCTTACAAACTACCTTCATTCTCAGACTGATGGTGGACACAAAAGATTGCACACGAGATTAATTTTCCAGATTTTCCTTGACCTATAAGAATTTTTATCTATTATACAGATCAAGTCAGAAATAGATTGACAATTCAACTGTAGTTTTATCATTACAAAAAGTAATTATAAAATAGTAATAAATATTGTCGATAGATATACTAAAAATGTATAGTTTCTAAATACTTTACAGCAAAATTTTGTTTCGCATTAGCAAACATTTAAATAATATCATCTTTACACAGAACTATTATTCCATATTACATATAAACAGATGCAAAAGAATAAAATTATCAGGCATATGTTTTTATATAATCCCATTGCTAAAAATATTGACTTGTGAACACAGTGACTTATACAGGCTGTCCATAAAAGAACATCCCAGTTTCAATGGAATATTATAACAGTTTAATTTCAACAATTTATAACAAATCATACATCAATTTAAAGGTAAACTAACCTAGTTTTTCTTACAAATGCTTAATATGTGCCCCTTTAGTTATACGGCACACATCCAACCTAAATAGCCAATTATCTCACATTTTAGTTAAATCCCGGATTAATTCTGTGTCTGAACTGTGGCAAATCATCAGGTGGCGGCGGAACTTAGACACAATATTTTCTAAAGCTCTAACGGAAAAAGGTCGAACGGCGTTCGGTCAGGTGAATGTGGAGGCCCACGAAAAACAACTCTGTTGACGATTACAACCAATCCAACGGTCATCTGGCTTTAAAAAGCATGTTAGTAACTGTAACCGGCGTGGACTTTAAAAAAAACGCACATTGAACTAAAATAATTACAGATTCACTCTTAGCAAACTGCAGAACACAAAACACTTTACACCCAGGAGTCGCATGCAAGAACACAACAAAGAATTACTTGCACATGCGCTTATCTAAAACTGAGTTACTCTTTAACTGTGACCTTGAACCAACACACTACAACACTTACAGTTGGTACTATTAAAATTTATAACTGGGGCACACTTTCATGGACATACCCTCTCTCAGATCTTTAGCTCTAAGAAGAGAGCTATTAGATGACCTTTTTATCTATAACTGTTATACTAATAAAACAAAGTGCAATTATATTCTAGAAAATACCTATAACAGTCGACAGGCACCTTTATTATGCTCCTTAGGCAAAACAAATGATATATTATACAGAATTACATCTAATTTTAATAAACATGGTTGCTATTTCTCTCTATCAAAAAATAATTTAAATATAAAACAATTTTTCTTATCTTAATTTAAATTTAATATGTTTAAGGTTAATGATGCTACCATTATGTAATTTTTTTTTATAAACAGGTTCTTGATTATCTTTATTGTTGTTATATATTTATGAAACTTATTTTTTTTTTATCTGTTAGTTGCCTGCTGTGTTGTCTTGTGTATGTGTTATTATAGTATTGTCCTATTTGTTTTGTTTCATGTGGTTGTTTTGTCTATGTAATTTTTATGTTTATCGTGCGTACCACCCATGGCGTTATACCGTCGGTAGGCATGTAACAAATTGGTAAATTGGTAAATAAATAAAATAAAATAAATACTGTATTAAACTAACAGAGATCCTTATTAAGTTAGTAATAAAGTTCCAATCACCAGCAGCAAAGTTAAACAAAGTAATGATTTTCTACAATTAGTGACTTTTCAAGCACCTAAGTTACTATACAGTGAGCCAGCTGAAGGCACGTGTGCTGGGAGTTGGGAGTGGTGAAGGGCATGGGCGACCGCAGGCCCGGACTGTACCTCAAGTACTGAGCCGAGTGGGACAGGTTATGTTCGGTTGCGACATCGCTGCCCCTGGCAGTTCAGTCCGCTCTCCCTGCTGCCGCACCATTAATTACTCGCAACTACCAACTTGTTGCACCAAAATAAACAATGTTTCATTGAAAAAATATATATATTTTTATTTATAAAAAAATTATTAATTTAGTAATAGGGAAGATATTATGGCTTTATTTTAAAGCCAATTTTGTTTATAAAACAAGAGATTTTAATTGGTTTTATTTTTTTTAATGAAATCTCTTTATTAAAAGCTTTAAAGTTTAAAGACAATATTTTAGTCCAATTTGGTTTTTAAAATACAGGATTTCATGTTATTTTTTTGACGTGACGTCTAATAAATCGATGAACGCCAGCTGCACGCACGAAAAAGTGTCCCACTACGGATGTCCCACTACGGATGTGTCCTGTTTGCTCATTGTACGCTGCATGGCATCTCTCTTCATGCTCATTGTACGCATGCGTAACATCTCTCTTCCACTCGATTGGAACAACCATCGATTTGACTTTTCAAACATATTTTCGTCGTTTGAATTATTAATATTATGTAATTTAACGATCGTCCACCGATTTTCAGCACAATCGGTACGGTTATTTAAAAGTAATGAAGAATATTGAAATACGTTTTGAACCAACAATGGTGTTTCACAGTTACACATAATAATTCAAATTACACCCGGGATCTTTTGCACAATGTTTTAAAAAATATTGTAACACATTATAAATAAGTTTGGTGTATTTGGGATGCCTATTTGTTATAAAATCATGTTATAAAAATGAAATTATATTCCCCTACCGTGAACAAAATTTTTATTAACTTTCATATAGATAACATCTGAAACTACTATTATTCAAGTATGGCCTCGTGGTCGTAAGGTTAGCCACGCTAACTTCTAATCGAAAGGTTGTCGGTTCGAATCCTGGCAACTGAAAAAAAATGTTTGTACTTGTAAAAATAAATACGGCACATGCAACATTTCAAAAGTAATAAATATATTTGAATTAATGAATGCAAATAAAAGTAAATTTATTAATTAAATTGTACATTTCATCTCACTCCTTTGTATCCATACAAAATAGTGATAATTCAATAAAAATGATTCAATTTTATTCATAAAAGTATGAAGAGGTAGATTTTATCATACAAAAGATAGAAAAATTAAAAAAAAATTTCTTCCTCAAAGAATATAATATTTTTAATGCCTAAATGGTTTGGTTACATTACGGCTCAGTCTCAGGCCGAATATGATATTTCCTTTTCTTCTAGATTAATCATTTCATCAATGTTTTGTTATGACGTTGTCACGTTAAACTATCGTCCGTAAACCGACTTTACAGACAACAATTTTTTTTTAACAGACGCTTTTCGGATGTCTTGAGTAGTTTTCAAATCAGGTGGATTAAAGCCAGGAAGCAGGGGCCTTAAAGCCTCGCTCCGACGTGGGGGAAGATAGTCGCTCTCTATCGCGACAGTTAAAAACACACGCGGGCAGGCTTCACTCCCGCCGCGGATATCAGCAAGTAAGTTCGCGTGCCAGCGACAACAGAAACACTGTTGGGCAATCCTTAAGTCGCTGCATAAGTAGCGCTTTTTGGGCGGCGCGGCTTGATAAGCCTGAAATGGGGGCAGGTCCACCCCCCCCCCACCTTTTTTTTATATAGAAAAGCTGCTTGGTAGTACTAACTCCACCAAAATATCGATAAAATTTTTATGCTTCAATAAGAGATGCACAATAAAACAAATTAAATCAATTCTTCTAATCCATGCACTTTGGTACAACTTTTGTCTGGAAATAACGAAGTCCTTGAATTTCAAACATTAAAAGATTTCTTTATTTATGATTGGAAATAAATCTTGGTTAAATGTTACTTAACTTCATTATTTAACTTGCACTTCGGTGCTATATGGTGCATTAACTTTCATTTCGGTGTTATACGGTGTCATGATGACATGCATTTCTGTGTTATTTCTGTTTTATCATAATTCACTGTATTATCTAGTCCCTATTTATTGATTTACTTTGCTTATAGTTTTTAAAATAAACCTAATGGTTAATACAAATTATGTATTTTTATAAGAAGTGTTATTTCCAAATTTTCAATTTTGAAAATGTTGGGTAGAACCAGGCCTACCCCCGCTGGAGGATACGGAACAAGACGCACGGGACATCAGTCCACAGGGACGGAGTCAAGTGAAAATACAGGTCGAGATGGAATGACCACGTTAGGAAAAGTAGGGCGAGAAAAATTAACAAGCAGAAAGACAGAGAAAATAGGATCCGTAATAGATGATAAAAGATTACACTTAAAATGTCAATGATGGTGGCAGGTTTTCGTCTTAACGGCCCAGCCTGTGTTGGATATTTCAGTGGATAGCGATGATCCTCACGGTGGCAAAAATAACGTAGTATGTGCTAGTTTCAAAGAAGAATGGCTTGTTAGTTTTCAAACAACAAATGTTGGCTTTCCTTTGGGAGATAATCTAACCTCATTGACGATTTCATGCGAAGCACCATAATACTCTTGCTTCTATATCTCACAGATAACTCTTGACATTGCTTAAAGCATGCAGCTACAGAAACACAAACATGCAAACCCATTAACTGTTGTTGCCAGTGATTTTATACATCAGTTTTTTCTTAAAAATTTAGATACAGAACATGCAAAGTGAAAATTATGAAAAAAAGACCACCCTATCATTGATTGACCTTGTTTCTGAGTTACGTTCCAGTGTTCAAATTAATGATGAGTCGAATCCACTTTCTCTTATATCAGATTCTTGAGTTTTATTCTTTATATAAGGAGTGTCTTTAATCTGAATCTAGATTACAAAAGTCAGGAATAAACTAATATATGAGCAAAAACACACAAAATATGCTAAATAAATATGGCAAGGTCATGCATTAATCATATAAAATCCATATAAAATGTGATTAACTAGATAGACCACACTTTTCTCATAAGTCATAATTGTTGCATCAAATAACTTTCTATTAACATGAAACCAGACTAAATAAAACTACCACACAGACATTTGATTTTGACAAAATTCACTTAAAGTAGCACTTAAAACACTGTTGTTACGACCCCTCACCATTCCTGAGAATAGGGTCGTAATAGAAACGGGGTTGTAAAAATTTTTTTGGACCAACTGACCTCCCCTCACCCGAATCCCTAAATGTCAAAATATGCCATTTTTTCACACCAAGTCCATGTTCAGTAGCCTCTAGCAAGAAATTGGCAGATTTTCAATCTCAAACATAAATTTACTTCAACAGCAGACGCCTTCCGAGAAGGAGAATGTTAGGAAGAGGCAGTATGTGCCGTGCCTGCGGAAAATAGTTTTATTATGCAGTGCAGCGACCCTTTTTGTCAACCAATGAGCATTCATTCAGTCGGTCGCTGTGTATATTTACTATATTTACTAGAAAAACAGGTCATTTCACTTTACGATAACAAAGTCCTCGCGTCTTACGTTTATAGCCTGATGTTTTCTACCCGATTCATAGAACTACCTTAGCCATGTTTTGAAAGAAATTAACTATCGTTGAGCCAGTGTTGTGCGCTGTTTAACAGACATGTTTAATACTTTTATCGACCTGCTGTCAGTTCGAATACATTTTTACTCTATTCTTGGTCAAATTAAGTCAGTTGATAACCCAATTATTATGTATCTTACCAAGCACGATAAATCAGACTTTTTCTGTATCATTTTCTCTTAATTTCTGTGTCGTTGTGTATAGTGGAAAATAAAAACCCTCCACATGAAAAACCCTAAAATAAAACAGAAAATTTTTATTTCATGTCCAATGTAAAAAAATTTGGTGATCTTGAAACTTTTCCCGAATTGTTTACAAAATCAATACTAAAGACCAACTAAATTAGAGCAACAAAAAATGGATTTAACACATTACTATGTGTATCAATTGCTGAAAAACTTATTAAGTGTACTTTTTAAAAAAACATCAAAAATAAAACACATGCAGTATGGCAATTTTTTAACATGAAAATGTAAAACTTATGACAAGCCTTCATAGTAAGTAACAATATTTTAGTTACTAAATATGCTAATACACTTCCTATTATGTTTTATCATGCAAACACAAAAACTTCAATAAACAAAAGAACTCTTACTTTTAATATCCGTGCTGAAGTAAATGTTTCTCACTTAAAAGAAAAACAGAACTATAAATACATGTCTATCATAAATATTTCCAAACATTAAAAAAAAAATACTCAAGAAGCACAATAATACTACAACAACTAAAGTCTACAATACACCTGCCCCTTGAAGTAACGCCTTTATTTCGTTCCAAGAAAACAAAGCACTAACCAAAACAGTGCTAATTGAATACATTTTTTCCATGAGACTGTATGTTAATCAAAGTAATTCATTTTCGAAACAGGTAAGTGTGCTTGCTGACTGCCATTTTAATCACGACACTGCTCCCTTTAAAATCAATATACAGCACTATTATGTATCTAAAAACATTCGAGGTACATGGAAATAAATTTTTGGATAAAATTTTTGAGATTAAACAACCTGAACTTAAATTACAGTGTCAGAAAATTCACAGAACTCATTGTGTACATACAGGACTTGGATATAACATTCCTAAGTAAAGCTAACATTTTTGATATGTTCTTTAAATGATTCATGCAATATGGAACTTTGATTTAATGCAGTTTTTTTTGGACATATGACATTGCAGTTTTGCACTGTTTGTCATTCACAGAATTCTGTGAATTTTTTATCTTCATATTTTTATTTGATTTTTGATTTTCGTAATTTTACCATGACAAACAGTGCAAAACTGCAATGTCTTATGTCCAAAAAAAAAATGCATTAAAACATTTTTGAGTCACAAAATAATAAAGGTATTATTATAGGAAAACTATATTTCAGTTCTAATAAATTTCCAAAAAGCATAATATTAATTTCTTCTAATATTAGAAAGATTATTTAACTTGTTAATGTAATTCCCACTGTTTATTTATTTTTTACTAAATGTGTATCTGCCTCTAGTGCATTCTAGTAGGCGCAGGGTAAACTAGGGCTGAAAGTGTCTAGCTTCTCTCTCCAGAGCTGCTGCAAACATGTGAGATGGTGTAATATAAACATTAGCTGAACAATCGAGCATCGAAAATTTTTCTGCATATTGAACTATATTAAATGGGGTAGGGATCGTCCATTAATCACGTGAGGCTCGAAAAAGGGGGGGGGGGGGGGGGTCGGGAAAAATCACGAAATATCACAAGGGGGGAGGGGGGTGTAGAGTGATATCACGTGTATTTATTTTTTTCGCGCGATTTCTACTTATACGCCTTTCCTTTATTATTTTTATGCCAGTGAGAATAAACCTGCAACCTTAATGTGTGTCTGGACATTTTCATCACTGTGCTTAATTTTCCAGAATTAAATTAGATTATACCTATATTTAAAGATAATATTCTGAAATTTTTAAAAATATTTTGTACCAAAAAAAATACACGTGATTTATTGGGGGGGGGGGGGGGGGGGGGTCTAAAACATCACCACAAATCACTAGGGGGGAGGGGGGGGTTAAAAAATTTCTAAAAAAACATCACGTGATTAATGGACGACCCCGTAAAGTAAATACGCAATGAAGAAAGCAAATATCTATAAAGAAAAGAGGAAAACTATAATTTCTTGATTCATCACATTATTAATTAATTACGTTGTACTTGTATTTAATGGTACACAAGTGCTGTTGCCATTGTATGAACACAGAAATAGAAATTTAGGTGAAAGAAAGCGCTACTTTGAATCTATGACTGCACTACTTTAAATCATGCCATAATTATTCATTAGCATCATTACTTCAAAACTGCGCAAACTGAATAGTGTTTCTTCCAGGGGTGGGTGCGCTTACAAAAGTAAAACTTACGTAACTTAAAATTACAGTTCAATGAAAACCAAATAGTACAACCATTTCCATTAGGTGTGAACATAATTTAGAAATGGATATCTTGAAGAAGGTTATAAACGTATACAGTAAAGCTTACACAAACACTACACAAGATTTATGATTTTCAAAATAATATTAAAGGAAATTATATTTTCAATCATAATGCAAAAATAAATCACAACAGAGTAGAGTTGCAATAATGTACTCCTTGTCAACTACACAATTGATAGTGTCTGAATTTCTGAATTTCCCTTCCTCAAATATTTTTCTTCTGAGATTTTTTCCTCAAATATCTGCAGTTCTACTACTCACTCCTGAAGCATTAAGTAGCCAAGCTCGGCAAACTCACACCAACAATCATGACTCATAGTCACTTGGAAATTTCTCCAGTAGTAAGACTTAAAAATTTTGGGAGACAGACACTGATATTCTTGGGTAAATTAGGAAAAATTCTTAAGTGAATAGTAATACTTTAAATGTTTCTAGTTAAAAATACATGTATACCAAACCAAGAGCCATGTGAATTTTATATAATGCAATAAAGTAAACGACAGATTAATCTTTTGTACATTCTACTTACCACTAATTATTTTCAGAGAAGCAATCTAATAATAATTTAATAAAAGCAAGTTATTAGATATTTATATCAATGAATTAATGACGTGATCTTATCTCTTCCAAAACTTACCACCCCCTCCCCAGCCCATCAGAACACTGCAATTATTATTGTCATCGGATGGTTTGCCATGGAAATCTATGGTTGAGAAAATTTTAGTTGACTGGGGTGTAACTACTGTGGCTGGAGAAAAAAAGGCGAGTCAGAAGGGTAAATGAAGGGAAATACATTCTATTGGAGAATGGGATGGGAGAGAAAATAAATATCTCAGTGGGCCAACAACGCGGAGTAAAGTACAGGGAACAGCTGTCGTCAACTTTGACCTTGCCATGACCTTGAAGACTTCCAGCTAGGGCGAGTGCACAGACCACAGGTAGTTTTTGTTTTGAACGCTGAATTGGCACGGGCCTCCGAGATACTTCGATTATATTTTCTTCCTCCCCCCTCTCCAACCGTTTGAAGTTATTTTGATCCCCTTTATTAATGTCTCTATGCTTATCCAACAGATTTTAATGACTATAATTAGTTTCTTAAAAACCCTGTGAACAAGTGATATGTATATTGTATTTTTCAAATGCTTGTTGTTCGAAACTGAGATAAATATTTTATGTCTGCCTCCAACTGCCGCTCAAGTGCTATGGTAACAATCTTAGGCCATTACATGCTGTTATTTACAGTACAGCAAACAATAATTGAATTCCATTTAGGGTACCATAATATCTCATTGAAATGAACATAATTATGGTTTGATGCACCATAGTTATCATTCAAGAAAATTTAACTAAACATTTGTGAATATTCATAAATAGATATAAAAATTTGTGAATTAAGTACTTTACAAAGATATTTGGGAGTGATTCGCGAGTAAAAACATATTTAAATTTCATTAAAAGACATTTTCCATTATGTAATAATTTTTAGTAATTTTTCACCAATTGGTGAGTCAATTTTTCCAGGTCTCTATTCATGACAGTACACAACTCATAAAAAAAAATGCTATGCATGCATAAGTTTTTATGCAGTTTTATTGTACTTGTTAATAAAAATGTAAATTAAAAAGTACACAAATACCAACATGACTTTAACTGAAGATTATTTCTGAGCAAGTACATCCTGTAGAATGACTCTTGGTTAGGAAATTGGCTTAAAGTATGCTTGAGTCAAACACAATGTACACTAACGCCCTAACATTGTGGTAGCCAATTATCTCTGTAAGGATACGCCTTAATGTTGTATGTGACAAATAAGCTCTATAAGCATATACATGCCCCTATTACGGTGTTAACATAGTTCTGTACCCTAACAGAATACACTATAACATGCCCCAACTTATGGTAACCAAATTGTTCTGTACTATCATGTGATAATTAGTACCACAACAAAATAAAAATAACACCTATTTATTTTTAAAGAACACTCAACAATAGTAATCAACATGAAATTCAACACAGGATTCTCGAATATGTCCAAAAGAAACAACTTATGTCCAAATCTATGTTCAGTTACGTTGGGCACATGTTTATTAATTTTCAAAAGTCTATTTATTATTTGCCTTCAGCTAGTCAGACACGAGACTCTGACTCCTAGGACTACTGGAACTGTGTGCAACAGTTTGATGAAATAATTTGTTGCATCTAATAAAATTATTGAAAACACATCAATGCTAATTACGTGCGTGATTATAATAGTGTTCACTGGGACGGAGCTATCGACTCACAGCGCAAACGTCTCTAAATGTTGGTGCAGCCAGCCATACCCGAGTCCTGGTACAAGGGAATTTCTCAACCTTATGATTCGCAGTAAAGTCGTCACCGCGCGCTGCCTTCATTTGATGACGTCCGGAGTAGTTAGTTCTAGCATTCAACTACACCTTTGTAGTTAAATGGAACGCCGATCTGCTACAAACGTCCAAATTCCCCACGGGAATTATCGCCGAGATCACGCCATATTCCCGGCGTCAGAAGCACTTTTTTTCTCTTTATTTTAAATTTCGCACTGTCTGTATTAGCCGACCAATCCAAACGTTGACGCTAGGCGTCATTATTACAAGTGACCAATTATAATGTTATTGTTTCGAACCACGGCCGAATGTTGTTGATTTTCTGGGTCGTCATGGCAACGTCCGAGGCCGCTGACGCTCATGGCCACGTTAAAACAAAACACTGTCGAAAGTCCGGGAAACGAAACAAAAACAAAACAAATGAGCTTCAAAACAGTTGCAGTGAACCTGTAAATACCTTAGTATTACAACAAATTTGCTATATGTAAATGGGAGAATCATGAATGATGAACATGAAGTACAGCTACAGGTAAAATGTTTACTTTGTACAGGATTTCTACAAATACCTGTTAACCAATTTCAGGGCTTTTTCTGGGAACTCTTTTAACATTTCTGATATCACAGGGTGATTTTTGCATGTATATTAACAAAAATTAAACATGAGAAATTGTAACATAAAATAATCTTTAGATATACATATACTACAGTTATTAGTAGGGACCTGAAAATTAACAATCAATATAAACTCAAAAAATAAAGCGATTTCTGATGCTTTCAAGCTGAAATGTAACATTCTATTTTTTTTTTTTAAATCCTTTACACAATGTATTCTTTGCAGATAAATCTCTAAAAAGTTGCATCAAAGAGAAAAAAAATGCTTTGATGAATACTTGTAAATTTAATAATGAAGAAACAAAATTCTCTACTAAACGTTTCAGGTTTAATTGAGGAATCTCCATATGGCCTGCTGTGCGGCTGTTTCCGCTGTAGCTTCAAGCCCTTCCGACAGCTGACCGATGCAGGAAAAGGTAGGTAGAAAAACAACATGCTTTTGTGTTTCAACTATATCGCCTACAACACTGCTGCCACCTGAGCCAGCGGGGTGTGACAGATGAGACAAGATAACACCCTGGAATGTGCAGGGGCGAGTGGTAGAGTCTCTGCTTCCCTTTGTTAGCGAAGGTCACTCCCTCCCCTCCTCATCAACGCTCCCAGGCGACGCGTATTGCAGCACTCTTTACTTTTACTTTATACAAACTTGATTTCTGAACAGCACAGTGGCAAAAGTGCCATTTTTTTATATTTGCCTGCCACTCCATATTTTAATGGGCCCGCCTCGTCAGGGGTGTATGTGTGTTGGTGAGGCGGGATGATAAGTGTGATGCTCGATGGTATTTCCAGCGCGGTATAGACTCTAAGAGCAAGGCTCTGAACTAACGCGCAGTCTTCTCGTTGTCACAGGATAATTGTGAAATTTGAGCGGTGACCGTAACATTATATTGCTGAGAAATGAAGATAAAGCTGTAATGCAATTCCCTTAAGAGCTTTCTAGAATCTGTATCGGTTGTTTTACGCCTAAAAATTACTCTGTGTATGTGCCCGGGTAGGCAGAGCCCTTACAAGAAGCCGTGTAAATCACTCATAATGACCAAAGTGGCTTCAGAAAAGCTCTTGTAGCGAGTGTTGAAGTGCTGTCTTTTGCTGACTAACTTTAACACTGACAGAATCTTTTCTGCACCTTAAATATTAAATCAGTAATATAAGACATTTATGAAACAGAATTTTTGTGAAGTTATTAATAAATTATAGAGAATAGTTGTGGTATTAATTTTATTTTAGATTATAATTCTGTAAACAAAATAGAACCCGAAATAAAAATAACCTAGGTTTTAGTGCAAATTTTGTACATAAATAAAACCGCTTCTAAGAAAAAATAATTTTCCCTTTTTCAGGTCTCTAAGTATTACCTAGCTGCACATTAAAAAGTTAAAACCTAAAAGGAAATAATTTCCACATGACTTAAGTGGACAGTATTCCATATAAAACAGTTTGATCTTGATCTCCTTACCACAACAAAAACAATAATTTAAATTTTATCACAAGTGATAAAATTATTCTGCTACTTGTTAATAACTCTTCATAACTAATCTCTATTAATCCACAGAAGCCGGTTATCTCCAGAATTATTGTAAACAATCTCAGTGTTGGATTATTTATAGATGATAAACGCCCATCAAAATAAAGGCCACGTAGTTAAATTAATGCAGTTTGAGATCAAAATACGTGTTTGCAAACAATTACTATCGATTCAACTTAAACCACTGAGTAAAGGCTATCAAACTTGTATGTAAAATGCTAACATAATTATTTTCCTTATTAAACTGCGTGTTTACTGGAAAAAGCATGAGAATTCACGAAAAAACAGAAAATCAACAGGATTTCGAAATGTTTCCAAAATTTCTCGAGGTGCCCAAGGTAAAACGAAAGCGGTATGTTCCGTTTCACTTTTTGTTAGTAGAAGAAGAAATTCCAGACATACATATGTTGTGATTTCCCTGACTTTTCCCTTGTGTTCTGGTCCGGTAGCAACCACGGACAACACGAAACAGGGACACTCAGCAGGTAACTGCTCCCTGATGATGGCGACTGCAATGTCGACCACGGCCAAGGACTAGGGATGTGAGAGTACTCGACATTTTGGGGTACGGTTCGAATCCACAATTACCCGAACCCGGAATCGTTGTACGTACATGGATTCGAACCGTATTACGAATATTCACAAAAGTTATAAATTAATTTAATACGGCTCAAAAATACTAGCAGGGAAAAATAAAATTAGGCTACTATTACGTAAGTATTTATAATATGATGTATCAAAGAAAGATATGTAAATTAAATAATTAACACAGTGACATTAAAATAATTTTGAGATTTTGAGAGCTTAAACTATAATTGCGAATTTCGCCGTATAGCAAACTATAAACTAAAAACAAATACATACCTACAAGAAAAAAAACGTCTTGGCTATTTATTGGAGAAAAAATGGTTTCGTTTGCTGTAACGTTTATAAAACTGAGATTTCCCTGTGGAGTGCAGTTTGTTACGATTGAGTTTGAGAATCGAATATGTTTTGGTTTTCATATTTTAAAGTGTTTATTAACTTTCAAAGATATTATTAATTAAGTTTACATAAATTAATTATAAACATTTCTATCTCAGTGTAATAAATAATTGCCAGTAGTTACAGTTAGAAAAAAGAGAACACACATTATTTTTAAATTAATCAGTTATTTTTAATTATTCTGTGCTTAGTATTCGGAATCGGATTCATATCTTGAATATTGCCAGGGATTCGAACCGAACTGAAGATCAAGGATTCGCACATCCCTACCAAGGACACGGCTACAAGCCAGAAGCCGTGGAGAGCCTGCCGAACACCGGGGCCACTCACTGTCGGAGCCGCCGTCGTCCTCGCGGGGGAGGCGCCTCTGGGAGCGTCGCGGCGCCAGCTCGTCGCCCGGCGAGGGGGAGGGCAGGCCCCCGTCCAGGAGGATGTCCACGTACTTCAGGTCCCTGCCCCCCAGCGTCGCCCGCACCTCGTCTGTCTCCACCTCGCTGTCGATCCGCATCTCGCCCCCTGCAACGCCACCGCGTTCACGTACACCACCGTCCCCGACACCCAGGCAACCGGCTGGACGGACGAGCACCGAGCCTGGGGGCGAGGGTGGTCCGGGGCGGAGAAGAGCGACTCTTAAGAGCTCGTCTACAACAGTCCCGAACCCGTGCGTGGTCCGTGCCCTTATCCGGATGTGACTGACGTCACATTGTCTCAACGAAAAAACTGCCCTGTCCACGATTGCGATGTCCGATGTCCGAGTGTATTGATTTCTAAAGTCGTCACCAGAGCGCGGTAAATGTGCCAAACCAAATGTTTTCGTTTATTGTTCTGATGCTTTGCAGTTTGAAATTGAACTTACGAAAGTTATGTAAGTTACAAGTGACTTACGACACCTTCCATTTCCTTCGACAACAAAAACAAACACCGCGTTTTCCAAACGGGAACCGGAAATTCAAATATCGTTGAGTTTTCTGTTCTTTTTTTCTGCGTCCGAAGTACACAGGTTGGGACGAAAAGTTCAAATTGACGAATGTCTTCGGACCAGGTAGGTTCGGACCTTCGCCCACTTGACGCATGGCGTCAGAGGGTCACGTGGACCAATCAGTGACGAGTGTCCTTCGGACACAGTTTAGGACATTGCTATTGTAGACGGGCCTTTACAGTGGAAACTGAAACCATGTTTGGCGCGACAAGTAACACTATCTTTTGGTTGGGCCCACATTTACTAGCCAAAAATAACCACTCATAAATTTCTTTGTATTCGTTATAAAGAAATACACATAACTCCATATTTCCGTGATAAGTTATAATTACTGAAAATCAGTAGAGTAAAACCTCACTAACACAAACCTTGAGGGACCATGCAATAACGAGGTTTATATTAACCAAACTACTACAAAATGTATCCATAATATTTATATAATTTTTAAATCAAATTAAAATTGAGTCAAAACTTTAAATTTTAAACAGCACCAAATTAATTTTATTAGGGATTGTAAAATACAATTTTAGGATGACTACACCCGTGGCTCCAAAAGAAATGTTTTCTTCTGTATCACACCTAAAAGGTTTTAAGATATAAGAAAAAAGAAAAGGTTAGTTGTATTGA
The DNA here is from genome assembly GCF_032445375.1 of Bacillus rossius redtenbacheri. NCBI lineage: Eukaryota > Metazoa > Arthropoda > Insecta > Phasmatodea > Bacillidae > Bacillus > Bacillus rossius. The sequence continues at coordinate 8,729,724 of NC_086345.1, read as the reverse complement.
TTATTAACTACAAAAATACATACTACCATCAAATTTGGAAGAATAAATAGTAAAGATATTTTCCCTTAAATTTATTTTGATTGCTCTCTTGCATTTGAAGTTTGGTCACAAATTTTTACCAGATATTTACTAAATAATATGTTTGAGTTGTAAAAGGTCACACAAGATATCACAGCAATTAATATTCTCATGCCTTTTACCACTATTAAATAATGTTTGGTAAATGTCTGAAGAGAAAATTTGAGACAAAACAAAATGGAAGATTGCTACCGTGATAAATTGACAGGCAATGCCCTCAAATGGTAGTTGATGACAAGGAAATGAAACACCCCTACACGGTGCGAGAGATCCAACCTTGAGGCGCATGGCCCAAGCAAGATCTGGAGCTAGCAAAGACATGGGTCGTACCCTCTCGAGCAAAAAAAAAATTAAGGAGCTATTTTATCGCCTTCATCACTATAAAAAATCAAGAAACTCCAATTGTAATATCACAAAAATACCTCAAGAAAATTGCAATTTTAAACCTTTGCCGCAATAAATAAAATAATTTAGTTTTTTAAATGAATTCTTACAGACAAGCCCCTATAGTCCCGAATTATCTCTGGAACACATCTTACCCAAGCAGTGTCTATCCGTACCATTTACTACAAGATCACTAGTTATATTTACTTTAAAAGTTCAAAGTACGAAAATAAAACAAATCTTTTCAGTTTAAAAGTGAGATACAAACCATAAAAAAATTTGAAAGCAGTCATGAGGACTGCTGACAGAAGTGAAAACTTAAAACTATAAACGAACAATTGTTATTTTTGGATATCCAAATTAATTGTTTGATCTTAAATTAAAACTTGTAAATCAAAATAAATATTATTAATATTCATAATAGAATTAAGAAAAGACTAATATATAATTTGAAATAAGAAATACTAACTTTGTAAAATATAATAGTTTAACATAAGAAAATATTTTTTTAATAAAAATCAGAGACTTATTCACAATTTTTATGAAAAAATATTATCGCACAACAAATTTGTTTTATCACATTAGTAAAATAACTCCTAAATTACTATTAATAAGCATTGCATAGTAATTGTAGGTGTTAAAAAAAAATAATGATGTTCTTAATTTTTAGGTTATATTGCTACAAAGACTGTTTTCTTCATTATTCAAACTATAAATCTATATGAGAATATTAAAATATTTTATACGCACTTTTTACTGCACGCACAGTAATCATATACTTAAGATTTAAAAGCGCAATCAGTTATACTAATAGGAACAGATATAGTGTTGTCGTTAACATTTCACGTGACCATATCGATGACGACTTACATGAATTTAATCCCTATCATAACCTAAACATATTTGCATCGGCCGGGTATTACACATTCTCTTCTAATATCTTTGCTTAAGACCGCAATCAATGTAAACCAAATAATTGTTAAAATAATTATTATTACGTACCAATAATAACTATTAAATTAATAATGACAATTATTACGTATTAATTGAATATACTAAACACAGCGACACAACAGCAAAGAGCAGCTGACTGTATCTTTCTCGCTCGGGTACACTTGGCGGTCCCGAGTTCACCCGAACGAGCCTTTCCCCTCAGAGCGTGACGGATCCGCCTAGATTACTACCTACGAAAAAATGTGTGCGCGGTGCGCCAAAAAAAGTTTTCACTTCAAAAAACTGATTCAAAACGTTTGTTAAACACGAAATCTAATCACGAGGCTTTAAATTTACCAACTGCATGCATGCGGTTCCTGAGTTCACCCAATCGAGCCTTTCACCACGGAGCGCGACGGATCAGCCTAACTTTACTACCTACGAAAAAAATGTGTGTGCGGTGCGCCAAAGGATGTTTTCACTTCAAAAACCGATTCAGAACGTTTGTTGAACACGAAGTGCAATCACGAGGGTCTAAATTCACCGACTGCACGCAAGGCACTGAGCAGATGTTCGTCGCACGCCATCGGACTCACCGAGCCGGAGCTGCGACTCGAGCAGCGACTGGTCGATCAGGCCCGGGTGCTGCTGGCTCACGGCCAGCGTGATCGAGTCCAGGCTCAGGTCCGCGTCATCGGGCAGCAGCTTCATGTCCGCGTCTCTGGCGTCGTCCACGCCCTCTATCACCAGGCCTGCCACCGCACGGTTCCCCTCCCGTTACAATCAGCATGCCAACATTACTGAACAGTAATATCCCTCCAACACCTCTATCACAAGGCCTGCCACCGCACGGTTCCCCTCCCGTTACAATCAGCATGCCGACATTACTGAACAGTAATATCCCTCCAACACCTCTATCACCAGGCCTGCCACCGCACGGTTCCCCTCCCGTCACAATCAGCATGCCAACATTACTGAACAGTAATATCCCTCCAACACCTCTATCACCAGGCCTGCCACCGCACGGTTCCCCTCCCGTCACAATCAGCATGCCAACATTACTGAACAGTAATATCCCTCCAACACCTCTATCACCAGGCCTGCCACCGCACGGTTCCCCTCCCGTCACAATCAGCATGCCAACATTACTGAACAGTAATATCCCTCCAACACCTCTATCACCAGGCCTGCCACCGCACGGTTCCCCTCCCGTTACAATCAGCATGCCAACATTACTGAACACTAATATCCCTCCAACACCTCTATCACCAGGCCTGCCACCGCACGGTTCCCCTCCCGTCACAATCAGCATGCCAACATTACTGAACACTAATATCCCTCCAACACCTCTATCACCAGGCCTGCCACCGCACGGTTCCCCTCCCGTCACAATCAGCATGCCAACATTACTGAACAGTAATATCCCTCCAACACCTCTATCACCAGGCCTGCCACCGCACGGTTCCCCTCCCGTTACAATCAGCATGCCAACATTACTGAACAGTAATATCCCTCCAACACCTCTATCACCAGGCCTGCCACCGCACGGTTCCCCTCCCGTTACAATCAGCATGCCAACATTACTGAACAGTAATATCCCTCCAACACCTCTATCACCAGGCCTGCCACCGCACGGTTCCCCTCCCGTTACAATCAGCATGCCAACATTACTGAACAGTAATATCCCTCCAACACCTCTATCACCAGGCCTGCCACCGCACGGTTCCCCTCCCGTCACAATCAGCATGCCAACATTACTGAACAGTAATATCCCTCCAACACCTCTATCACCAGGCCTGCCACCGCACGGTTCCCCTCCCGTTACAATCAGCATGCCAACATTACTGAACTAAACAGCAACATCCCTCCAACACCTCTACCAGCCATGTCTGTAAAGGATCAGCTATAGACTGCTATTATTTACATTGAAAAACCATAAATAGAAACTAAATTAATATTTGTAATGAGTAAATAATATTTTTGATTAAAAAAAAACATAAACTAAAGATCTGTGAAAATAATTCTATATTTAGATAGAAAAAATTGATACAACTTACGGTAGGTAAATTTTGTTTAATTGTGTGGTTTACCTCGCCTTTCAGAGTTTTGTGGTTTATTGACCTTCATTCAGGTGTTTGCTGCTATTGCACTGTTATTGCTATTCATCATACCTTTGAATAGTATATACAGCAAAACCCCTTATTTGCACTTTTCATGGGGACAAAGTAAAAAAGTGTAAAAAGCGGGAAAGTGTAAATAAAGGGAAAAGTATAAAAAGGAGTACAGTTTACCTTATTTAGAATTTTTTTCCTTTTGTTTAATAGCACATACTACAATGCAGGTACAAACACACTAACAACAAATTTTACTTTAGTATTTCATCCATTATTAATTTACCACATTTGACAAAAATAAAAAAAAGAATGAAAGCCAAAATGTTTTTCTGATTACTTCCTAAAAATAAATTTGAAATTTTCTTCTGCTTGCTTTTTTGGCTGTTCAAGATTATTTGCCTCTCCAAATTATAAATACAGTTGCAACCGGCAGGGTTTATAACAAATACGGGCTACATACACATTGCTCACAGTAAAAATTTTTTTAAGAAAAGGCCGCAAATTGTTGAATATTTACCGTCAATAGCGCGCCAAACGCGGAGAAAGGTCATTGTACTCGGTCAGCTGCTGTAACGACGCGGCGGCGCATGCGCACTCTATGCTCCGCCCAGACTCATGACTCATGACGCCATCAGCCGCCAACCAATAGATGCGAGCTTAGCGGAAAAAAATATAAGCTCCACCTCCCGTGTACCAATTTTATCCAGTTCTAATACCAGTTTATTGGTATACGCACCAGTTTTCTCGCTGCCGTGACATGTTCAAGTTTACGTTTATCATGATGTCTTGATACCAATAATTAATTATTTACGATCCCCAGAAATAAATGGTTAGTTTAAAAAATATGGCGTCAACTGTACAACACTTCCCAAATTATAAAAGACGTATAAAACAGTTACCAAGACACCGCTCATTTTATCTTGTGAAGTTTATGTCTCGTACCAGTATTTCGGCTAAGTTGTGACATAAATACAGTATCAGAACTTACAAGCAGCCATGTTTGTACATTCATGAGTTTACGTTTTTCCCTCGTGCATTTTAGATTGTCTCCTGCTATAATTACTCGTACTTTTACACGCCTAGGCTTAAATTATTACATGTTTAGAAATAAAAGCAACTTTTCATGTTATAAAATATGTATATTTTGCTATTTAAAATGTTCATTGCCTACTAGCTCCACGGTATTTTCTGGTTGTTTATGGTTGTTACGTGACGTAAATAGCGGGATTGATTCGATTTTTGAGACGTAATTCGCGGGAAAGTATTGTATTGGACTATATGGGAACCAAACGGGACCTGAAGAATATAGTGCAAATAACGGGAAAACGTAAATAACGGTAACGTAAATAAGGGGTTTCGCTGTATATACTGTATAGAAGTCGCGAGTGGATAGGGTTTACTCTACGTTTTTCAGGAGCATATGATGAGCAGCTTGGGAACTTCACCGCTGCAGGGCGCTGCCGTAACGCCCTGTATCGTCTTAGGTTGTTATTTGCACGTTAGAGCGCAGCACTGTCGCCGGCTGTCATTCCCCCCCCCCCCACCCACCCAACATTCACTGCAGCTCAAGGTCTTTTAACGGGAGTTTGTGCGTCACAAAACTGTTAGGGATGAGAGGCGGGGGTAGAGGGTGGGTGGAGGACAACGCGTGTACAAGGGAGGGTGGGGGAAGGGGGTGTTTGAAGAGTTCGACACTTGTCCGCCTGGGACCACCACGAGTCGATGCCCTAGAGATGGTGGCGATTGCGGCGGTGAATGAACCAACTACCTCAAACCGTATTGGAATATTTTAACCTGGGCTGGCGACTTCTATACAGTATACATATATTCAAAGATCACACTCGGGAGACCCGCGAACTCCTCTCACCGTGCTCCTTGATGGACTCCAGCATGCTCTGGATGGCGTGGCCTCCTTCTATGCTGTAGGCGATGTTCTCCCCAACCCCGCTGCTGATGAGCAGCTGGATGTGGTCGAAGCAGTCGGCCTTCACGTCCTCGTCGTCGGGCTGCGACAAGACCACCGTCGCCGGCTGGACGTCGCGGTACTGGGCGGTCGACAGCTGCGGGCGCATTCACCAGCATTTTCACTTTTTATACCCCATCACTGGGGTCAAGATATCATGGTTTTATTTTTTAGGTCAATTTCGTTTTTAAAACAGGATATTTCGGTGTTATCAATTTAATTTTTTTACATACTTAGTATGAATTTGTTCATAAAAATGACGTATCATTCGACCAACTAACACATGATTAGAGACCTGCAAAATTTGCGGTTTCAATGGCCTTCAGGACAGACTGCACATACCCCTGCACACTCGGGCAAATAACGCAAGTTCATTGGCTGCTGACTTGTAAGTCGTCTTCAGCTGGTTTGTCCGTGATTCGATCCTTCTCTGGTTGAGGGTTTATAATTATTGGTTGAGATTCGTCCAGATGAACAGCAAGCCAATAGCAAAATTATCTAAGAGGTATATGTGTTTGGATTCTAGCCTATCACCGAATGAATCCGCGAATTTTGCAGGTCTCTACACATGATGCACTTAAACCAAATTTGGTCTCCCCAGAAGCGTTAAACGTTTAACGCAACCTTGTTGGAAGTCACATTAGAAGTATAACTTCAAAAATATTAATATATTCTATTTAAAAATACATGACTTAAAAAAAAAAAAACCCAGTTGGTGTAAAGCACTGTGGTTGAAATCGGCGAAGCCTGCGGTGAACTGAAGCACCGCCCCGAGGTACCTGGGCCCTGGCGAGCGGCAGCTCCCCGTCGCCCCGGGCGGGCCGGAAGAAGCCCCGGGAAGCGGCGGGCGGGTCGCCCCCGTGGATCGGAGACGCGGGGCCGGCCGGGGGAGGGGACTGCGCCACGGCGTACCCGGGAGAGTAGCCGGCCGCCGAGCCCATGTTGGGGTCCAGCGGGCTCACGCGGTGCCCCAGCTCCGCGCTCGACGACGGCTGCGGGGAGAACGCGTCGCCCTCGTAGCCAGGGAACGAGTGCACCAGCTCGCCGGGCGATCCCTCCACAAACTCCACCTGGAAGGAAGACAACACGGTACAGCGAAACGTCTTTCACACGGCACTCCCGGGACCACAGCCATGGGGATCGTCCATTAATCACGTGAGGCTCGAAAGAGCGGGTGGATGGGGGGGGAGGGGGGGGGGAGGGGGGGGGGGCAGGTTCGGGGAAAAAAACGAAATATCACAAGGGAGGGAGGAGGGGTGTAGTGATATATCACGTGTATTTATTTTTTCAGCCCGATTTCTACTAAACCGAAAAAGCGACGCGTGACCTCGACTCGCCGTAGCCAGGCCACAATATCCCCGCCCGCCGCAACATGAACCACCCGGCTCGGCTTGCCAGTCGCCAGTAAGACTGCGATTTTGGCGCCGAATACACGCTGTGGTTAATTTTCCAGAATTAAATTAGATTATACCTATATTTAAAGATAATATTCTGAAATTTTTAAAAATATTTTGTACCAAAAAATACACGTGATTTATCTGTGGGGGGGTGGGAGGGTAAGGGGGTTAAAAATTTGCTAAAAACAATCACGTGATTAATGGACGACCCCATGCTGGATCATCAAACATCAATACAATTTTAAAGGGAACATAAAAAAAAAATTAATATATATTTCAATAGTATTTTTAAAAAGTTGTAATAAGCTGGTCTATGTAAAAAAAAAAAAAAAAAAAAATAGATGAGCACTGGTCTTCTTCAAAATATCATTTAGAAAACACGTACCCATGCCATGCAAAATGTAACCTCAATAAATTAACAAAGATTTGAGATACATCAAATTTCTGACATTAGGTTTGTGCTCATACATTGAGATATAAAATAAAGTGAGAGGTTGGCTGAAGCCATCTTCATTAAAATTACCTTGAAATTTTACAACAAAAAAAATTGTTGAAAATGATGTGTTTGTTTTCGTTTGGATTCTAAAAAGAAATACTGATGTGAATGACACTGAAGTCGGCAAAAAGTGTGTATAGACAGTTAAAAAGGGTAGGTATTGATGGAAAAATATTTAATTCTTACCCTCCCAACTTATTAAATAATTAGTTAAAGATATTATAATTTTATTATCAGAGATGGTAATTGGTTATGTTTCTTGACCTCATGTAAATAACAGCCTTTTGTATATCTCAGAAATATGTGTGGGTCAGCAACGTGTTTCCGTGCTCTTTTTTCCCCCATTAAATTGTGTTTTTAAGTATTTCTGATAATATACTTTATTAAATTGGACAAAGCAATTTAAAGTTATTATTACTTTGCTATTTGTTGGTTAATTTTAATGTAAGTTTGTGTAGTTTGTTTGTATTATTTGCTATGGTTCTTTGTCTCAAAACAGGCTGATGTAATAATTTTGTCAGTTACATAAGTAATAGAGTGAGATAAAGAGACACAGGAGTACTTGTGCGTGAGAAAAGAAATCACGATTGGTCCCGTGGACAAAGTCGCAAAGGATAATGGCCCGTTTTCAATACGGCAAAATGCTTTTTTCATTGGTTGTTATTAATTGTAAGGTCCTGCTCAGTGATTGGCATGTGACTCCAACTACTTCCAGTGGGGAAGAAGGTGAATTCACACGTCGCCACTTTCAGTCTTTGCGCAGGCTCTTGCAGAAGCTGGATGTGTTGCGTGGCGGCTTGCCAGGTTACAAACATTTTCACGTGATTTGAGTTGAATTTCATGCCTTGGTCCAAGTCGTGCTGTCCAACATAATTTAAACATCATAAAGTTTTACTTGGCACACCAATACATTTGGTATGTCCCCTAATGTTTACGAAACTGACTACATATGGGTTTATGTTACTACACATTAATTTGTATTACAATTTTACTACACTCTATATTTAGTTTTTTGTTCAACGTTATTTCTGACTTAGATTAAGACCTTTGCTGTCTTATTTTTTTTTTTGTCTTTCCTCGATTTGTTTATGCGTTGCTATTAGAATCAGAGGTTTATATTTTCTTATTTTAGAATCGCTTGTAGTACATATTTCATTATTTGGTGCTGATTAAAAAAATCATTAATTTTTTATGGAAATTTTATAATGACGGGGTCTGAAAAAAAGCTGCGTGACCCTGCATTTTTGTAGAGAGATTCGGAAGCATTGGTGCGACTAAAGGTGTCAGCTCTTGCTGTCTTCTGAGGAATGGCATACAGCCTACTCTTCGTTTTGCTTCTCATTTGGCCATCCCTTCCATACTCACGTACAAATGATAAAACTGAATCTGTTTGTCTGTAATCTGTTTAACTGTTAATGGTGGTTATCTAATAAACTAGGGAACCCTATGATCGACTTTTCTTTTGGTGGAACCCCAACTCCTTCAAAGAAAGTTATTTGACAATAATTGTCCTTGCCTTATACGACATTCGTACGGAACCCCATGGTTACGCGGAACACCTTCTGGGAAGCCCTGATCTAATGCTTCAATAAGAACTTCTATTGGGGCTTGTACCTCCAAGTCTGGTGTGGGCCAAGGAAGAAAACTAAGTCCATCAGCATTTGCAACACAGTATGTCCACAAAAAAAAAATGTCAGAGTTATAAAATTTAACAGTATCAACTGTAAGCATTGTACATTGTTGGTTCAAGGTCACAATTAAAGATTAACTGAAATAGTTTCAGATCAGTGCATGCGCGAGTACTGCTTTAATGTTTTCTCGCTTGTAGTGCGAAAAATGGATCTTTCCCCAATCAGAAGGTGAACCTATAAACTTCATTTGGCAACATGATGGGAAACCCTCCCCATTGGAATCTCTTTGTACGAGAGTGGCTGAATGTCGAAGTCCTCGACCGTTGTATTGGTCGTAATGGTCGAGGCGACAGAGCTCTTTTTCACTGGCCTTCACGTTCACCTGACATAACACCATTTAATTTTTTTCCTTTGGGGCTTTATATAAGATTGTGTCTACATTCCGCCGCTACATAATGATTTGCCAGAGTTAAGACGCAGAATTGAAGAGGCTATTGCTTCCATTACTCCGCACATGTTAACCAAAGTGTGGGAAGAATTTCACTTTAGGTTAGGTGTATGCTGTATAACTAAAGGTGCACATATTGAATATAGGGGCCTATGTAAAAAATAACTTATTTGTGTTTACCTTCAATTTGATGTATGATTTCTTGTAAATATCTAAATTAAACTGTTATAATATACCATTGATAATGGTAATTCTTGGGCACCCTGCACTACTGCATGGCTTGTAATACAAAACAAAATCACATCTGCTAAGCATGATACTCCAATGTAGCATTCGTGGTGATATTATATTCGGGGTTACATTGTTCGTTGTAAATAGACGAAGAAGAGGTTTATGATCCGTCCAAATTTAAAACTTCCTACTGTAGAGATAACTGTAAAATTTCTTCACCCCAGCAATTATACTCAGTCAGGGCCGGAATTTGGGGAGGGCAACCGGGGTGAAAGCCCCGGGGCCTCCACAAACGGAGGGCCCCCACAATAGAGACATCGGAAAAAAAAAATCTTTCAAATTCTGACAAGTAAACGCTAGTAAAAATATTTTCCTTTGATATTCTTTTTTCGCTGTTTTAACTTTACCTACAGTACTTTGTACATACCTACATGATTATATTATTGTTAAATATTAACAGAAATATTCATTAACACTAAAATTTAATTTCATATAATTCTTGTCTCCGATTATATTTATGTATGTTTTTTAAATACTAAGAGAATCTACTTGATTTCACAATAAATTATTTAATGGAAAACTCAACTGAAAAAAATTGTTCATTTTATTTGGAAAATAATTTGGGGCCAGGGGGCCTCCGCTCCTCTGTTGCCCCGAGGCCTCCAGACCTCTGAATCTGGCCCTGTACTCAGTGCTTCTTTGTTGGTTTGAGCACAATCACGCGCTGCAGACATCATGGCATGGGAACAAATAGACAGGAACGTCCTCCCCCTGTGTTTCTTGGGTTCAAACAGCTCCAAACCAAGCTGAGATGCATCACCCGTCAAGATCAGCGGTAATGCTTGGTCATACTGTGCCAGTAAGGAATCTGATGTCAAAAAGCGCTTAGTGGCAACAAAACCTGCTTCATGCTTTTGCATCAATCTCCAATGCACTGCAATGGTTCTGGAACATATGATTTGACTGCCAAGAAAGAGTGGTAAAAGTTGAGAAGTCCTAAGTATGCCTGTAACTCTTCCTTGTTTGAAGGTGTAACTGTTTCATGAAGGCACAAACTTTATCCGGTATTGGTCGGATACCATATTTGTCCTATACATGACCCAGGTATGTTACTTCTGGTACCCCAAACACACAAGTACTTTGCTACGGAGACTGTCCATTGATGCACCCTTTACTAAATCAAGCCCAATAGTAAATTTTACATAAATCGCTGAAATAAGCCCAAGGCAACACACAACAAATTGCAATACGTATATTTACCTGAAATGCTCCCTTTTGAGTAACTATGGTCCAAGCTTTTGTTGCTTCATCGTCAACAACAAGTTGCTGGAGTACATGTGCCTGATCAATCTTCGAGAAAAGTTTGCCACCATTTAAATTCACCAGCTGGTGACAGATTGAATAGGGTAGAAATATTTTTTTCGGAGCTTTATTTTGTGGTCTCCACAAATCCTAACATCCCCATTTTGCTTGAGTGCAATGACAATAGGAATGCTTGACAGATGTGGAAACACCTTGTGACACTAACCTATACATCTATCGCCTTCTTTGGACAGAAGCAAATGGACAGAGCGAGCTTTCAGCGTAGCAGAGGACTCATAGCTGTAAAGGCTGTAGCTATAGGCTGTCCAGTCTACTTTCCAAGGCTTTTACTGAAAACTTCTTTAAAACTCACTTTATGATTTCACTACCAATTTCACCAATGCATAGCAACCCTTTCACTTCTATCCCCAAAAGTCTCATCTGCATTCTGCCTAAAAGGGACAGTCTCTGACCCTTGGATACAATTGAAAGGTACGACATTGTGAGCCATATTGTTCTTTGCCCTTTTACAAGATCCCAGATGCCCTGTTCTCTTACAGAAAAAAAAAAAAACATTCCGTGTTCTTGAAACGACACACCAACCTGGGATGCTGTCCCCCACATGTGCATGGGGTACTCGGCTTAAGGAGATTGGTGCATGTTATTATGACTAAACTAATTGAACAGTACATAGTTAGTTCATAAATAATTTTTTTTCCTAAGTTATTTCCTTGTAAATTAATTTATTTTCTTCACAAACTAACAATAAAAATAAATAAGGTTCTTGGTGTAATTTCCGTGTTGCAAATTTGTTGTTTCGTAAAAGAATGGCCTGCTGGGCGTTCAGTTATATTGTGGTGTTGAAACAGTAAAGTTATGGAAACGTCTATTGTCTTATTTAATTACAGACACAACAATAAGGTGCTTGGATTAAATTTTATATAATTACATCTGCAAATGTGAAAAATTTTTATTTTCTTTTGAATGAAAAAAAGAAAGAAAGAAAATTACAATGCCAGTATTAAAATTAAATCACACTTTTGATGGTTGTGATGATTATTTTTTTTGTTGTTCTTTGCCCATGAAATAGTTAATGATTGAAAACAGACCTTCATACCTAATAACTTATAACGCTAACCATTCAAATAACCATTTATTCAATTGGAACAATAACTGCCATAAGTGGTACTGTAAAAGGTAAATATGTAGTTGGGCGATATGTGTTTAAAAAAAAAATTTGAATCCGAAAATATCTTTATTCTATGCTCTTTAACTTCCTCTTTTCATTAAACCCAGCGGAAATAAGAAACTCTAAATACTTTAGGAGATATCGAATTTTTTAATTTTCATCACAATACCTGTGCATTAATGCGGCATTATCTTTGTTTCTTGTTTACGAGTTGGCAAAGGAATTGTACTCGCCTCTAACTTAGGTGTTTTTTTAACATTTCAAATTTTAATGTTTTATTTGTAATTTGGATATTGCTGCGCAAGTAATAAGTAAAAAAAAAAATTACATGAGTTCCTACTGTTCATCCTTTGTCCTGGTTTGTTTGAAAGTATTTATCAACCATTTTAATAAATAAGGCATTCACGAACACACGGCAAAATAGAAAATGACGACGGTCGAATAATTGTACAGGTTTTGTATTGCAAAATAAGAACTGCAATATCTCCTAAAGTATTTGTAATTTCTTGTGCAATGTGTGAGCTTTGCATACCTACAGAAATGTTGATTTTTGAAAATCAAATATTTTATTTTTATTGTTTTATTTATCACATTCAGGTTTTTTTTTAAGAATTTTACATGAAATTTTGTGTCTGAGTTTCATATTATAAGTCTATTTGCAACATGAGAATACATGGAATTGCTCGTTTCCAAGGTTAGATGTTTACACATTAGGGATCGTCCATTAATCACGTGAGGCTCGAAAAGAGGGGGGGGGGGGGGGGGGGGGGGGGGGGTCGTCGGGAAAAATCACGAAATATCACAAGGGAGGAGGGGGGTGTAGAGATATATCATGTGTATTTATTTTTTGAAGTGATTTCTACTAAACCGAAAAGCGACGCGTGACCTTGACTCGCCGTAGCCAGGCAACAATATCCCCGCCCGCCGCAACATGAACCACCCGGATCGGCTTGCCAGTCACTAGTAAGACTGTGATTTTGGCGCCGAATACATGCGTAAATCACATATAAGCCTTTCCTTTATTATTTTTATGCCAGTGAGAATAAACCTGCTACCTTAATGTGTGTCTGGACATTTTTATACAAGTGATTTTTTTTTGGGGGGGTAATCTCTGAAACCTCACCACAAATCAATAGGGGGGAAAGGGGGAGGGGGGGGTTAAAAATTTGCTAAAAAAAATTCACGTGATTAATGGACCACCCCTTACTAGCGAGTACTGAAAGACTCACTTTTTTTTTTCAAGGTAAAATCAATACTTATTTAGGTTTACCCAAGATCCTGCTATAAATGTTGGCCTAGAATAAAGCATACACAAACCATTCAAATAGTCACAGTACTTAATTATAAAATTTGATTGTATTTAGAACAATATAGCTGGGTTGACAGTCAACCTAACCTATTAGCGAATTGGTCACTACTTAACCTATTCAAAAATTTGTCCTTACAATTACAATGCAATGCCAACGTACCGTAACAAAATACAGATGTGGGGACGCTTCTTTCTGATTCAAATCCAACTCGCAACTCGCCACTGGCTCCCACTCCAAGTCTGCCCCGGTCTGGTTCGGCATCGCAGCGGCTGATTCGCCGTCTTTCCCTGGATTATCTGGAGGATCGATGCGTTCCATTTGTGGTATTCTGCTTTATTACTTCATCAGCGAACTTGTCGAACTGTACATGGAACAAAAACATTAATCAATAACATTTGCGGTTGACTGACAAAAGCTGGTTAGCCTAACAATATTCACAAACTTCCGTGTAAAATGAACTGACAGTCATATCAACTAATTTCTGCAAATACAGTGTACATTTCTAAGGTTCAGGCTTTCGTTAAAATGGGTTTTCATTAAAATTACATACGTCAAACACTACAATTTACTTCAGCTCAATTACCTAACTTGCCTAATCAAAAAGCTTCTGCTAAAATGTAAAAACAGAATGGATCAATCCATATTGAAAGTATCGTGGGAGACAGGAATACTCACATGAAATATAAGGATTCAGTAACGCCATAACAGCCCACGAAATGCAATGCATACAAAGTTTAAATTACACAAACACTTCAGAAATACTCAAAAACGGATAAAAACTAATGTTTTAACACTCATCAAACGTGATACAACAAAATTCCTCAAAATAATCCTACCCACACCCGCCCAAAATAGATTACTTCATCTTAGTCGAACATTAAGTCGATCTCTCGAAACTAGTATGTAGTAATACTGATCGATCTACTTAAGCGACGAGTTTCGATTTATGTTGGTTGAATAAATAATAAACAAATCTGCTGTCAGTTGTGGATGTACAAATATACGCACTGAATTTATTTTGAAGAGAAGAAATTAAGTGTTGTTAAATATGAATAGTGAAACAGGTGATGATCTTCAGTGCTTAAGTTCACTGAAGAAATGCAAGCAATTAAAAAAATATTCATGGAGTAATAAATCAACAAATAATCATTCAACGTTGCTTCCAAATGTGCTAGATGATTTACTAAAAGCTGAAATAATTAGTAGGAAAGAACTTCTTATTTTGAAGGAGGAAAACTTAATAACATACAACCCCAGAGTTGTCATGGATTTACGACATGAGGAGGTATTGTCTAAATAAGCACTAATTATCTAAAAGATTGCATCTGCAAAAAAAAAAAAAAAAAGCAAATATTTTACAATTATAATTTCCTTACATTTTTTTATAATCAATCTGTGAAAGGGAATTGCAGTATGTCAATAATTTTATAGTAGTTTACATCTTTAACAGCTGGTAAAGTTATCTTAAATAAATTTTCAAAAAAATTGTGAGAATGGTTGGTTTTTTAAGATTTGAGGAATTTTGCAATTGAGCACAAGCCAGTGTTAAGCATTCACCCTACTTCCCCATCTGAATTGAGTCACAATCGGTGCCATCACAAATTCCTCAATCCAAGACATTCCATTCCCCTATTATCACTAAGAACATAACTTGATTTCTCCCTTCGGTTTGCCCCAGTTATCCCACCCTCCCTCCCGGCTTAGTATTTTTGGCACATGCTAACTAGCCTCCCCACCTGCCTTCTGTTCTTTAGGCTCTCCCACCCCAGCTCCTTCATCACTGTCGATTCTCCTCCACTTTACCTTCACACACCTGGCTCCTCTTGTCTGCACCCCATCCAGTTCGTTCTCAAGCACTGCTGTGTGTATCCCATACTCCCGCATGGGGCGTACCATGGTGCTGTTAGCCTTTTGCTTTACAGCGCTGCGTCCCTCTCCAAGTACTTGTCCCAACGTGTCCAAGGCCTGTCTGCTACGTTACGTTAACCACGTCAGAAATAGTCTACAATTGTGTTAATGATTGGTTAGGTTAGCTTCATTGTAAATTACTAGAGACCGGAAAAATTCGCGAATTCATTTCCCGATAGGCTAAAATACAATTAGTTATACCTCAGTGCTGCCCCTGCTATTGGCTCACAACTCATCTGGACAACTCTGGGCCAATGAGAAACGCCCAACCAACGCTTTACCGAATCACAGGCTCCTACGTTGGGACGTCTTACAAGACAGCAGCCAATGGGTGGGTGACATTTGACCGAGAGTACGTATAACTATGGAGTTCATCCTACAGGTCATTGAACCCGCAAATTTTTCCGGTCCCTATAAATTACTGTCAAACATTGTGGATGGTTTGTTAAATTAGGTTTATCTTAATTTAAAATAGGAAATCGCTTATCAACCACTACCACTATTTTACAGTATTTAAAATGTAACCAACTTTCCGGTACTATTTTACATTATTTTAAATTTAGCTAACCAAACAAACTGTTTACACAATATTCAATATTTTAATGTAGCCAATCCAACCATAACAATCTTTAAAATAGTAAACTACTTTCAATATTGCAATGCTATTTTACAGATAATTTTAAATGTCAGTTGCGAAAAAAATATGCATTTTCACATTTTGATTTCCTTTTTTTCATAATTTTTTGATGTTTACTTAGGTTTCATTTTATTGCTCGGAAATTGTGACCTACCTATTAATTATTTGATAAAAACTCAAGCTAAGTATTAAAAATCACTTGAAATGCTCAAACCCCATATTTTTGTAGCTTTTTTATCTTTCACGTTCATTTCATATTCAACGACTCACTGTAAATAAAACGTTCACATATTAATGGTACTAATGGTGTATTCTTCTGATTATGCTTGAAGATGTTCCAATGCATTGTGATAGGTCAGAAACAATGGCAGTTGAGATGTGAGGTCCATTTATAACATTTTTAATTTTTATATTTGTTTACAGTACTTTATGTGTGTGTGTGTATGTATGTAAATTTTTTTTAGATCAGTTTATTTTATTGGATCCCTTAGATCTTTTTTGTATGTTCAAGATTCCATCTAGATTTTGGACAAGTCAAATTATACAGTAATACAATAACAGACAAGAAACATTAATGAGCAAAGTAATGTTGTTATTAGAGTGCAATTACACCTTTCATTAATATTCATTAAGATATTCTATTTAAAAATACATTTTTTTCTAAAACTACTTTATTTAAACCATGGTTTAAACCATTGTGTTTTAAATCAGCCAACCCTGTGCGAAAGGTTTTTTGGAACCATTTTCGCACCGATTTTTGTCATCCCCAATTCATTGGTCAAAATCTGATGTACGGTGGTTTGAGTCGAATTCAACTCTTTCCCGATCATTTTGACCGTCAACCGATGATCTGAACGCCACAAGATCTCGGATATTGTTAACGTTTTCATCAGTTCTTAAAGATGAAGACCTTCCGTTTCATGATTCATCTTCAATCAACTGTCTTCCCATGGAAAATACCTTTAACCAACAAAAAACATGGGCCCTTAACAAAAAACTGTCCGTGTAGGCCTGCTGAAGTTGTGCAAAAGTTTCTGTTCCACTGGGCTTAAGTCTGAAGCAAATCCTGATAGCATGCCGTTGCTCGAAATTGATGTGACTCATTTTAAGAACACACTAGAAAAAACTGTTTCACTAGAAAAATCGCTATGGACAACAAAATGTCTCGAGCAAGTTCTTCCTAGTTAATATTGATATTACCTTAAGTAATTGACATCTCTGGCAGCAGATTAATGATTTTTTTTTTTTGCCAGTACACATTTTTACTTGAAAATAGCCCCCGTTTTAAAAAAAAAAAAAGATGCTTAAAATGTTAGAATGAGAGAGTTTAGAAACTCTGCATTGATAGCCATACATGTACCCATGTACATAAATAGTTATTCTCCTATGAAATTTATCATGTTGAATATCAATTATTTAAGGTATTGCTTCATTTATATGCATTGTATAAATGCCAATTGTAATAAACTTACCGCTTGTAAATTGTGGGCTGGTATTACCACAATCTTACTTGTTTGTGATCATTTAAGTTAAGTTACTTTTAGTATTTCCTGTTCTAAATTGTATGGTAAAATTTATAATAAAAAAAATGTTGTAGGTAAAACGAAACAGATTGTTGAATAACAACCGGTTTTCAAAGCACGACATAACTGAGGAAGCTAAAAGGTAATGTTGTGGTGAAGTTATTCTTCCAGTACCTGTTATGTTAGTTGCTTAATTTTTGTGGCATGATCTTTGCACAAGGATGCTTTGAATGCTTTTCTCCACGGTGTCTTGTGTTGGCTTCACGCCGTTACAGCTGTTAGCTGCTGACCACCCCGCACGCAAAGAGTTGTGCTGCTCAGCAAACATGCACAGTAGAACCTCTATGCAACAACTAGTCATGGGTTGAAACCCAGTTTTCTCAAATTTGAATCACAAAGCGTTCCTAGAATATAACCCACTAATCTGAATTTAGGTCGCAAGGGTCAAACATACGAGGCATGTTTTTTTAAGTAAGTACTGCATTGAAATTAGGCCGCTGTAGCGCCGTGGTCAGCATTCTGCACATACGGACTGTGTACCTACATCTGTTGGCGAGCCACAGATGTCATTCGGCAACATCCGACAGTTCTTACATTTGTGAGTCTTTAAAATGCCTCCGCGCTGTGATTCGTTTTCTTAGTGCTGAAGACGTGACATCGGCTGAAACTCATCGTCAGATCAGTGAACCGTATGGAGAAAACATTATGTCTGATGGAATGGCATGGTAATGGGTTAGAGCTTTCAAAGTTGGTCACATGGATGTTCATGATAGGGAACCAAGTGGGCGACCATTTGTCGTTTCTGAAGATTTGGTGCAGAAAGTTGAAGAAGAAGGGAAAGAGAACAGACGTGTTACGATTTCGTCGTTATCTGAATGTTTTCTCCATGCACATCACTGATCTGACGATGAATTTCAGCCGCTATCTGATGTTTCCGTAATGGTGTCTGTGGCTGGCACAGCCTGCATGCACAGAATACTGACTGCAGCGGCCTAATTTGAAAAATGGTACTTACTTTAAAAATAAGACTAACAAACTACAGTACTAAAAATAAAAAATGTATTGATGGTGTAAGAGCATTCAACCCTTTAAATGGTTTCACGAACTAGGTTTCCGAATTCAAACAGATGTCATAATTATATTTCAATATTTACAAACTAAAACTACAATATCGTAGGAAATGATAATTGAATAGGCACAAAGAAAAAATACAATTTTCTAGTAATCTTCAAAGTTATCAGTGCTTAATTTTCGAATTTACTGAACTTCCTACAATATTTATTAATTAAATTTTTTTTTCTTTTATCTCAAATCTCTCAAGTACTAGAGATTCAATGGTAATCAAGGGTTCAAGGATTGGAGCTGCCCAAAATTGAAGAAAACAAAACTTTTTGTAAGTTTTTTTTTTAATAAATAAGTTTTTAAAATAAGATAGGTATCAAGAGAAGGCTAATCATTTTACAATACCAAATTTTCCTCTATTTGTGCACCAAAAAATGTAGATTTTGAGTGTGTTAGTCACTGGAAGTACAAGAAATTTGCTATACCAATTGGCTTCTAAAGCAAATAAAAAATAACAAACTTGGCATTCATATTAGGGATGTACCAACTCTCTAATGTCTAGTAGCTCTGTTTTTCATCACGTAATATGCTGTAAAAAAACACCTAATGAAGTGAGACAAACTTGAGAAATAAACAAACACAACACAGTTCTAAATTTTTTTTGTTGCATCTCTTTCTCTGCTTTAGTAATCAGGATGTCTTAGAAAAACCTTGAGAAACATTTTGCAAGACTTATCAGGACCGTTCCATTTGATATTGTTAAAACCTTTTCATGCTTGATAAGAGTTGGGGGGGGGGGGGAGAGGGGTATTTATATGTGTGTTTACATATATACACATGTGCAAACTTAGTACAAAATAGATCTACTGTTCCAGGTAATTACCAATTTTTAAGTTAAGGAGATGAAACCTTTCAGAGATAATTTCCACGATTTAAGTGGACAACTAATTATATCTGACATGTGACTGTCTACAAAGTTAGGCGTGAATAAAATGTCTCTTACTAAAAGGCTGCTTTCTAAATTAAGGGGCCTGTGTATTCAGGGGTGTATGTGTTAGTAAGGCGGGATGATAAGAGCGACGCTCGCTGGTGCTTCTAGCGCAGAATTGCCTCTAAGTGCAAGGCTATTAACTGGCATGAAGTCTGCTTGTCGTCCATAGGAAAACTGTGGATTTTTAGCAGAGACCGTAACATATGGCATAGAAATGAAGGTAAAGGTGTAATGCAAGTCCCTTAAGTGCTTTCAAGAATCTGTACCAGTCGTTTTACACCAAAAAATTACTCTGAAAACACTCCTTTTAGTTTCCTTACTCTCTCGTTACTAGCTCCCTCGGTGAGACAGTTTTAGTGTGTGTGTATTTTATAGCGACAATTTCCCTTGGCAGCCAACAACTCCGTGAGACTTTTTTTTTATTTGCTGAGTGCAGAACATGACAGATGGCCTCTGACCGGCCCATGGCTGCAGCCAGTCATGAAACACTCACTCGGACAAAAGTATTTAAAGGCAAGAGGACTGCAAGGAGACTGTTACCCTGATGATGGCAATCGCAGTGTTGACCGAAACATTCGTGAGTTCACTTTCACCACGGCTGAAAGCAACAAGCCGAGAAACCTCAAGACGATGGTCGCAATAGCCTGCAATCCTTATAATTTTTACCCACATTGCAGGAAAATTTCTAACGTGGGATCTTCTAACGGGATTTCAATTGGCCTACCCAAGCAGTTCACGATACAGACTCTTTGCTGTCCTGACTGGTCACGCTTCCTATCGAGAATGTTTTGTGATGTAGCTGAGTAGATAATAGCACGTTTGCACATGTGCACCTACTGGGTCTGTTCACGTGTCGGTAGATCCCTTGTTCTAACTGCCGCACTTGCAGATGTGAATTGTTGCATGGAATACCAACATTTTAGCTTTCAGACGCACTTAACTACGCTCAGTGTAGGAGGTGAATCTAAAGTCATTGCACAAAGTACAGTTGAGGGTGTCTGGAACGTAGCGCGGTGTAAGTTAAATATTTTGTAGATTCAAGTTTTTCGTACCAAACAATAATTTGAATGTTTTTTTTTTTAGAGTGCAACAAATAATCAGGAATTATTTCTGTTAAAGACAAGAATGGTCAGGAACCGTGATCGAGTCAAATTATAACGGCAAGGCTGCTTTATTTTCACAGCCCACTTGGTGCTGGGTTGCTTGCAGTCACCACCTCCCTCTTGTCACTCATCCGTCCCGCCCCCCACCCCCATCCTATTCCCCCTCTTGTATGCTCCAGGGTCATTACATACCTCTCTCGGAGATGTGGTGGGGGTGGCCCCATCTGTTCGTAAACTTGCAGTTACTACAAATCGTGTGCCTGGCCCCCGGCACCTGGTGTCTTCGCGGTGGAACCCTGACGCTAGGGGCCGACCGGCCAAAAGACTTGCAAGCCATCTTCTCCCCTGAAGCTGTGGTTGATTGACAAGGGTTTACTTCCCAGCTGGGCCAAACTGGGATGTTTCACAAGTGGGCGACGTGATCGATGTTGCAGTGCGCCGGTGTGCGTTTTCTCTGAGTGCTCCAGTTTCCCTCGCCCATTTATTCCCTCGATCCTCCATTAACCGCTCGTAAGCCACCAATCACTGTCGCTGTCCTTTCCTCCTACCCGCAACATCCTGTATTCACGGACAGGAAGGTGAACTCGCTAGCATCTATTAAACTTTGTTATCAAGATATCAATGTTTGTTCTCGTTGGAAGTGTAATTCAGTATTAGTCAAAATTAGTTACGTATTGTGACTGAAATATCATTTTAGGAATCTGTATTACAGTATTCAATGTATTTCAAATATTTTTATTTTTATTACATTTTTATTTTTGCAGGTTCATTCGGGGCGAAGACAGAAAAGCAATGCTGCTCAAGAGAGAACAAGCGCTGATCGACAGAGAAATCGGCACGTTAAAGCAACAGCTCGACAAGATTAAAATAATGATAAAACAAGAGTCACATAGCCAGACGTTACTGCGGACCAAGAAAGTGCTAACCAAACACTGCGATTCACATCACGATGATGATTCCAAGGACGGGAAAGCTTTCTATGCCCTTGATGCCTGTAGTGTCGAGCCTCAATGTTCGGAAACCAGCGATGTGGTAATTTTGCAAACAGAGAGTAAAGTTGACTCCGTGGAAGTTCACAAAATCGATGAAAATGTACCTTTTGAAATAATGCTTGTGCCCCACGAGATCACGCCCAATGCGAGCCCCGTGGACAAAGATCCAGATCATTCAGAAACAAGTGCAGTCACGGCAGAATGTGCTGCAGCATTCGTGAGCCGAATCTCGTTGCGCTACGCGTGGAAGAAATGGGTAAACTATGTCTCCGAGCGGAGAATGTCTATTCACGCTGAAAGCAGCACTTTGGAGACGGATCTCAAGGACTTGCTCGCCAAGTACTGGCATAGATGGCGGGCGTGCACGGAGCAGAGTCGCCACAGCAACGTCAAGCGCCCTGATAAAATCATAAATCCCGAGAAAATCGAAAACTTTATTAAATCGCTGCATGAGAAAAAACTGCAAGTTCAGAACTGCACCAGAGAAGAGTCTTACAACAGACACAGAATGCAAGCACTCCCATCGCAGGTAAAAAGGAAAAAGTGGGGGAGAGAGGCGTGTTCAAAGCCGAGGGACACGAACGTGTACGAGCACAGGCTGAGAGCGCAGAAGGACATAATAGCGGTGCAGAAGGCGGAGATCCAGACCCAGAACCAGCTGATCGAGGAACTGAGACTGGCCAAGTTGAAGCTGGAGGTGGAGAGATCGCGGGCGGAAGCCAGCAGCGGCCTGCTGGAGGCTCGGTCAAGCTGTGACGTGGCGCTCAGGGCCAGGGCGAGGGCTCTCACCTGCAGCCTGTCCGTCCCGGCCGCCCCCGTCCACCCCTCCGCGATCGCCCTGAGGATGGAGGAGAGGAGGAAAGAGCGCGAAAGAAGGTGGCAACAGATAAAAGAGAACAAACGGCAACTGGAGGAGGAGAAACGGAAGAAGCTCTCGGAAGAGGAAGCCGAGAGGAAACGGACGGAGGAAGAGGAGAAAATGCGTAGGATCGTGGAATTCAGGGAGAGGCGCCGCATCGAGAAAGAAAATGAGTTGAAGAAACAGCGGGAGAGAGAGAACCTGCAAGAGTTGCTCAGCAGGGCGACCAATTACTACAACAGACATCTCCTCCGCAGGTATGGTCTGGGAGGATGGTTGGCGCTGATGAAAATGAGGAAACACCAATTGGACCGCGCTATCGCCCACCATGAGACTAAGCTGTTGCGAAAACATGTTACAACGTGGAGGCGATTCGCGCTTCAGTCAGCTGCTTCGAAAATAGAAATGGCTAATGCCCATTATGAACATAGACTATTGCAGCTGTGCTTCCGTTTCTTATTGATGGTGAGTAGAATGTGTTTATTTCCTGCGCAAAACACGTGATTTAGTGTTATAATTATTATATGATAATTTCATATTTCCGTGCGTAAATTATCTCGGATTCTATTGAGACAGGAACATCCAGATGACAGGACTTTAATAATGTTAAATATTGCAAAGAAATTTTTAAAAAGTAAACTATATGAACAAAATATTTATGTATTGTATACTGCCCATAACAATGCTCACGGCTATTCTAATACACAATTTATCGTAGTAACCATTGTAACATATCCATTGTCTGTTCCCACCCAAGCGTACACAAAGGTTGTTCGCAGTGTTGCCACATATGCCCACTGCCTTGAAGTTCCTTAGCTACCAACTTGTGAATACATAAATACCCTACTTAAAGCTTATAGTCGCAATATATAACGAATATTAAATGCATTACTGCCAGTTGTCATATTTTTAAACACAAATTTCACACTAGTTTGTTTATCATTTTGATGACTTTAAAGACAAATCATCATTAATTACTTTGTATAAATTATTTGCCATTACAGGGCACGAAACTGGGTGTTCAGAAAAACCCTTAAACAGATTTCCCTGATTTTTTCCTGACTTCTCCTTGTCATTCATAATCTTTCATTGACCAAAAACCTGCAATATTTCCACAGAAAACAATCAGTCTAAATTGTTGCTTTATTTTGTAACACTGTTGCAGTCACAGAGTAGGTACCTATGTGTGGATTCTTCGATGTCATAACAAAACTGTTTACATGGTAACAAAACACATGAAACTATTTACAAAGTGGAGTTTCTTATGTTCCGCTTCGAGACATTATTTATTTATTATTTTATTTATTTATTAATTAATGTTGTGAGATGACTACCAACAGTGATGGAAACATCTGTGCTCAAAATTTCTCAGCACACCAGCGTTGTAATAAGCAAAGCCTGAACCCAAACACAGTATGCATGGCACAATTAAAGGGTTAGCTGTACATGATGCACTTTTGTCAAATTATTTTACTTAAATTTCCTGACCCAACATATTTTTCCCCTGCTATACCCTCTTTTTTTTTCCTCATAAATTGGATATTCCCTGACAAATGGGTAACTGTCAGCTTATGAACTGGTAAGTCTAACATTCACTAACATGCCTTGATCTGCGGCCGTCCGCAGAAAATAACAGACAATTTCTCGCTGGAAACTACAACAGTCCACAAAAGTTGACGTCAACAGGTTTCTCTAAAGTAGGTACTGTACACAGTAAAACACGTGCCTCGAAAATTTTTCTTTCTTCGAATAAGGTGAACCAATTTAAGAGCCCCCCCCCCCCCCCCCCCCCCCTCCCTTTTACCTTCCTCTGTCACAGGGTAATTGTTTTAATTTATAACAAACAAAATTAATACATTGTACTAAATACATGTACTATCCGCAGGAAAGTGCCAATTTTTATTTGTAAGCAAAAGCTTCCCGTTTGCACCCCAAACACTTCAAAAGGGTTCAAGAAAATTTGATGATGAAAAAGAGAGGAATGTATATATGGATACATAATAGAGATGTAATATGCAAGGAAATAAAAAACCTAGCTATGCATTTTCTAAAATCAGTACAATTTTAAGTTTGGAAATTATGTTAATTAACTGATTATGTACATAAAAAATTGAGCATTTTGAACAATATTAAAAAAATAATCACAGATTATGTTTCATATGAAAAGCATGTTAGTGGTATTTAGCAGAACACAAATCCAAATTTCTCGTTATTTCTCAACATTTGTTCCCTCACTTCATACATGTTACACTATTTTACCTTCAAATTTTTTTTGAAAATGTGTCCTACTTGCTATATCTATTAGTAATTGTTTATTTTCAAGAGTGGATTGAAATATTAAGAGGCCCTAAAAATTTGCGGGTTCAATGACCTCCAGGATAGACTCCAATATCCTCTACACACTCTGGCAAATGCCAACTGTTCATTGGCTGCTGACTTGTGAGTCGTCTCGACTGGGTGGCCTGTGATTCGACACTTCTATGAGTGAGGGTCTCTAATTGGCCCTCAGTCCTCCAGATTAACAGTGGACCAATGGCAGAAGCAGCACTAAGGTATGATCATTTGAATTTTAGCATAACACGAAATGAACCTGCGAATTTTTCAGGTCTCTAGAAATAGTGAATTGAAAATGAAATTCTTCACGAACGTGAAATGATATTCCCGTTGTCCTTCTCGGCAGGCGTACGACGACCGGGTCAGACGCAACCAGGTGGCCTCGGACTTCCGCGAGCTGAAGTTGCTGGAACGGGCTTTCAGCCGTTGGCACCAGTGGACCTGCCGGCGGCACGTCGAGATGGCCTTCAGAGACGCACGTGCTGTCGAGCATGCCGAAAGGTGCGTCCAGTAGGATTACCTTTCCCCTGGTGACACGTCTTCTTTTTAGAGGTGCATCAGTAGCAAAAAAAAACTGACTACCCAATACAATTACGATTGTTCACATTTGTTGAATGTACTTGATTGTCTCCACTGGTTATCAACTAAAATACACAATGACAGCATTTTTTTTTTTTTCAATCTTTATCCTTTAATTGTTTCAAATTTGCCAAACATTAGAGATGCAAGGGTTTGAAACTTCGGCTGAACCATCCCAATTAATTTGTAAGAATAACATGCATACGTACAAGGAAAAATTCCCTTCATTCGTATATCAGAATAACTATTTGAATTCTCAGCAACCATCTCTAGCTCATAATGAAAGCTAAGATAGTGCATCAGCCCGAGCTTGCAGAAATTGATTGCCTCATTGGCTGATTGTAATGATTGTGCATGCAATATAGGTACGTAAGGTGCTCCAGAGCAAGGCGACGCAGGGACCGGACTGCCATTCTACAGGAGCCCGGTCCCAATCCCAGCCAGGCCGTCCTGTTCCGGGATACCCAGTGTTTCCCCGGGTATCCCAGCCAGGCCGTCCTGTTCCGGGATACCCAGTGTTTCCCCGGGGTCACTTGAGGCGAATGTTGGGATGGTTATCCTTGGAATTCCAAGTATTTCACCGGGGTCACTTGAGGCGAATGTTGGGATGGTTATCCTTGGAATTCCAAGTATTTCACCGGGGTCACTTGAGGCGAATGTTGGGATGGTTATCCTTGGAATTCCAAGTATTTCATTGGGGTCACTTGAGGCGAATGTTGGGATGGTTATCCTTGGAATTCCAAGTATTTCACCGGGGTCACTTGAGGCGAATGTTGGGATGGTTATCCTTGGAATTCCAAGTATTTCACCGGGGTCACTTCAGGCGAATGCTAGGATGGTTATCCTTGGAATTCCAAGTATTTCACCGGGGTCACTTGAGGCGAATGTTGGGATGGTTATCCTTGGAATTCCAAGTATTTCACCGGGGTCACTTGAGGCAAATGTTGGGATGGTTATCCTTGGAATTCCAAGTATTTCACCGGGGTCACATGAGGCGAATGTTGGGATGGTTATCCTTGGAATTCCAAGTATTTCACCGGGGTCACTTGAGGCGAATGTTGGGATGGTTATCCTTGGAATTCCAAGTATTTCACCGGGGTCACTTGAGGCGAATGTTGGGATGGTTATCCTTGGAATTCCAAGTATTTCACCGGGGTCACTTGAGGCGAATGTTGGGATGGTTATCCTTGGAATTCCAAGTATTTCACCGGGGTCACTTGAGGTGAATGTTGGGATGGTTACCTTCGAATTCCAAGTATTTCACCGGGGTCACTTGAGGCGAATGTTAGGATGGTTATCCTTGGAATTCCAAGTATTTCACCGGGGTCACTTGAGGCGACTGTTGGGATGGTTATCCTTGTAATTCCAAGTATTTCACCGGGGTCACTTGAGGCGAATGTTGGGATGGTTATCCTCGGAATTCCAAGTATTTCACCGGGGTCACTTGAGGCGAATGTTGGCATGGTTATCCTCGGAATTCCAAGTATTTCACCGGGGTCACTTGAGGCGAATGTTGGGATGGTTATCCTCGGAATTCCAAGTATATCACCGGGATCACTTGAGGCGAATGTTGGGATGGTTATCCTCGGAATTCCAAGTATTTCACCGGGATCACTTGAGGCGAATGTTGGGATGGTTATCCTCGGAATTCCAAGTATTTCACCGGGGTCACTAGAGGCGAATGTTGGGATGGTTATCCTTGGAATTCCAAGTATTTCACCGGGGTCACTTGAGGCGAATGTTGGGATGGTTATCCTTGGAATTCCAAGTATTTCACCGGGGTCACTTGAGGCGAATGTTGGGATTGTTATCCTTGGAATTCCAAGTATTTCACCGGGGTCACTTGAGGCGAATGTTGGGATGGTTATCCTTGGAATTCCAAGTATTTCACCGGGGTCACTTGAGGCGAATGTTGGGATGGTTATCCTTGGAATTCCAAGTATTTCACCGGGGTCACTTGAGGCGAATGTTGGGATGGTTATCCTTGGAATTCCAAGTATTTCACCGGGGTCACTTGAGGCGAATGTTGGGATGGTTATCCTTGGAATTCCAAGTATTTCACCGGGGTCACTTGAGGCGAATGTTGAGATGGTTATCCTTGGAATTCCAAGTATTTCACCGGGGTCACTTGAGGCGAATGTTGGGATGGTTATCCTTGGAATTCCAAGTATTTCACCGGGGTCACTTGAGGCGAATGTTGGGATGGTTATCCTTGGAATTCCAAGTATTTCACCGGGGTCACTTGCGGCGAATGTTGGGATGGTTATCCTTGGAATTCCAAGTATTTCACCGGGGTCACTTGAGGCGAATGTTGGGATGGTTATCCTTGGAATTCCAAGTATTTCACCGGGGTCACTTGAGGCGAATGTTGGGATGGTTATCCTTGGAATTCCAAGTATTTCACCGGGGTCACTTGAGGCGAATGTTGGGATGGTTATCCTTGGAATTCCAAGTATTTCACCGGGGTCACTTGAGGCGAATGTTGGGATGGTTATCCTTGGAATTCCAAGTATTTCACCGGGGTCACTTGAGGCGAATGTTGGGATGGTTATCCTTGGAATTCCAAGTATTTCACCGGGGTCACTTGAGGCGAATGTTGGGATGGTTATCCTTGGAATTCCAAGTATTTCACCGGGGTCACTTGAGGCGAATGTTGGGATGGTTATCCTTGGAATTCCAAGTATTTCACCGGGGTCACTTGAGGCGAATGTTGGGATGGTTATCCTTGGAATTCCAAGTATTTCACCGGGGTCACTTGAGGCGAATGTTGGGATGGTTATCCTTGGAATTCCAAGTATTTCACCGGGGTCACTTGAGGCGAATGTTGGGATGGTTATCCTTGGAATTCCAAGTATTTCACCGGGGTCACTTGAGGTGAATGTTGGGATGGTTATCCTTGGAATTCCAAGTATTTCACCGGGGTCACTTGAGGTGAATGTTGGGATGGTTACCTTCGAATTCCAAGTATTTCACCGGGGTCACTTGAGGCGAATGTTGGGATGGTTATCCTTGGAATTCCCAGTGTTTCCCCGGGGTCACTTGAGGCGAATGCTGGGATAATTATCCCCGGAATACTCTGAACTGCGACGCTGGGTGCACCGGTCTCTCGGTGGCCTGGATGTGGACGGGGCGTGATGGATTGCTCCAGGCGGCTGCTGGCGAGGTGCGTGCGCAGATGGAGGCTGTTCCCCGCCGAGATGCGGGAGCTGAGGGAGAGAGAGGCGAGGAAGAGCGTGTGGCGACGGAAGGTGCAGGAAGTGCTGCCGGACTACCGGCCGCCCTCGCCCACGTAGACGCTGCATGCGCCGTCACCCACAGCTTGGGTTCCCAAGTACATGCAATCTGTATATATGTTCACTGTTTATAGTAAGTTTGTAGATATTTTCACACAATCAAATGACGTTTAATAAATGACTTTTCTACATTAAATTACTATCTCACGTTTAGCTCATCGGTGGAATTTAGGATGGTAGTGTGTTCACAGTGCCCCGTTATTTAACGCAGACCCACAAAAAAAAAGTGTAGAAGCACTTTTGAATTATCATCTCTAGTCATATTACTAATTGTATTTATTTGTATGTTTGCACAGAACCTGCGAAGAGCATTTCATTTGTTTGTGGTTGATTTTTATTTACATTTATTTTGTTAATATATTGTAATAAATGATTTATGAAACCCTCGTGATTCTGTGTTAATAAACTCTGTGTGCAATCCCATCCACTGGTAATTATAATTAGCCCAACAAGTGCTAGGTGTCTTAATACAAGTCAGAATATAAATGCTAAAAGTAGAAACAATATGTAGATGTTATGTGCAATGTTACTATGCATCTGTACCACATTTACTCACAGAACATTAGCTCCTGCATGTGGCTCGCATATTTAATTTTGGGCATGAAAACCTAACATTGAATATGAGTTGCTCCATATTTTTGTGTTCGGTAGGGTTCCATTGATAAAAAATGAAGTCTTTGCATCCCACATTTTATCTTACTGGCAGATGTGAAGTATAGCACCAGAGTTAAACCCTTCAGCCTGTGTCTGCTTTGTGCTCTTTTATTACTGAGGGTGGGAGTATGCTAGGGTAGCAGGCCTGCACCCCCTTTCCTTTTATTTCCAGTCCTTTACCCCCCCCCCCCCCCCCCTGCACTAGCTAACAAAGAGACACAGGAAAAATAATTTTTATTCCATGTTTTCTTTCTGGGCTCAATCGACATAATGGACTGTAATTACTAATAATCACAAACTTCTGATGTCGCATGGCCGACTTACCGAAATGAAAACAAAACGAGAACGAACTGGTCACAAGATGGCGTGGGAGCAGCAGCGTCACGATTCCAATGCTTCAGGCGGGAAATTCAAATTCAACATTTACACCCGGCCTGAACATTTTCCTTTCTCATCTACTGTAGATATTTTTTTTTTTTTACATATCCCTTTCCCCAAGAGAGAAAAGGCAGCAAACTACTCTTTGTCAGTTCCTATAACAAAAACCACTACGCACCGTTATTTCAGTCGGGGAGAGACTGGTACGGGAGCTGGACAAATACAGAAGCCACACTTCAAAAGCACTGACGATGGCTGGAGTTTGTCACGGAAGTTGCAGTTGAAAGCGTGGGGAAATCCCGCGCAAAAGTCCAGAGGTCCTTGAATATAGTGATTGCATTCACCCCTGATCTCACTAGTCAAGTTACGGACTGTGTGATAAATAGTTGTTATTAAATGTGCCTGCCCTAAAACTTACTGGGCTTCATCAAATACACAGAAAATTGCAAGTACCCTCTTTTATTGCATAATCGTCGCACTCGCGTAAACGTCGCATAATGTTTTTGGTCCTGCTATTAGATTCCGTGCGCTTTGTGTGGGTATTTTTTCCTTATAAATCGATGTATTTTAAAATAGAAATCTAATATTTATTCGGACATAACCACTTATTTAATTAATTTTCTTTTAAAGACTTTTTAAACTTTATAACCTTCATCTGTTTGTCTGCGTCGCCGCGGTGTACCGCTTACAGAAATGTAGCCAGCGCTCGTTGCAATCATTAATGTTTGGTTATGTTGCTTTCCGTATAGAGCGCGCACACGTAGCCGAGTATCTTATAAAATAACATACAAAATTCAGTGAATGTCATTAATTTGTACCAGGCTGTGTGAACCAAATGAATAAGAATAAAAAATATAATTACATTTTTTGTGTAATTGCAAACATTGTATTGTTATTGGCTACTTTTCCCATAAACGATGGTGGTATGGTTTCAAAACCCCAATTGGTTTTCTGACATTCTTTATTGTTTTGAGAGACTGGTTTTATTTTAAAAAATGCAGCATGTATCACAATAAAATTGCCTAATTTTGGTGAAATAAGTATTATGGAACATTTTATTATTGTACGTATTTATTGTAAAAAAAAAAAAAAAACAATAAGAAACAGCATTAGATGTCCCCGTATAACCAAAATATGCTTTTTAGTTATGATAACAAAACATATCAAATCTGTCCGGTTAATTCAAGTGCTGAAAAGAATGTTAAATATCCATTTTACCCAGAATGGACTGCAAATAATGTCATCTGTGCTCCATGAAGAAAGTCTATATTTTTAATACTGTCATGACTTACATCTTGATAAATTAATTTTTAATTATCATTACTTATAATGGACAGTACAGATATTTAATTAAGAAAACATATTTGGGGCCCAGATACGCCAAAAATCAAACAACTACCGTGTAAAAATCTCCGTTTCACTGAGCTTACCCTATTTTACTGCAGCCTTCGCAATGGATAAGAAAATCAGCGGATGGTCATGACTGCAATCATCATTTAGTGTTCCACTTAACGCTCGCTGTTTTTACCTATTCACACTGCCATTGACCTCCTGCAATAACATGGTTAACTGGATGTTCACTGGACTTGCAATAAGTTCGATGCTTCTAATTAATAATCCAACAATTGTACAACATTAAAATAGATTAACATGGAAAATTAGTGCAATAAATAGCAAATGTCACTGAGGCTGTTCTAATATAAATATCAATATGAACAGAGATATATGAAGCACTCTACATTTGACACTGCAAAATTCCTGCTGTCTCCAACTTTGAAGTGTAGGTATTCTTTGACATGTTTTCCAGAAAGGCAGTATATCATTTATTATATAGTTCGAGGTCATAGTGACCTAGTTTTGAATTAGTATTTTATTATTTTACATATTTTTATAATAGTCTCTGATACCAAGTATTTTTTATTTAGAAAAGCCAATGAACAAAGTTTTTACTGGTTTTCACAAGTTTGACTAGGTTACTATTTATGTAAGTGTGATTTCCAGTATTTTATTTCATTTTAATGTTATTTTTATAACTATATTTTTATGTTGCATGTTGGTAATATGAACCCACAATTTTGCCCCTACCAAAAATTGTTCAAAGCAGCTAAAGAAGTTTTCACTTCAAAAATTAACTGAATTTTTGTATTAGATTTGAAAAATATTTGTTTTTCGTGAATAACTTAATATTAGTTTTGAAAGAGAAAAAAAAGTATTAGCAGAAGCCTAGTTTGCAATGACACATGTTCACGAACTGTCTACATTGTCTTTTAAACATCATTTTCATTTCTTGCCTTGCCACTTCTACAGAACCTATTTTAAAAGTTTTCAAATTTTTTTTAAAGTTTTTAATTATGCTAATTAGTTGTGATTAGCAAATCATTCGTAATACATTCTAGTGCAACAAGCAATAGGTACATCAAGCCCAATTCAGTCAGTCTGTGTGTCTTATTGTAGCTGAAATTTAACAGGCTCGTTTAAACTACACAGCTACAACTAACTGGACTACCTTTAATTTTACATAGTTTTTATACCTTCAGAACTTGTTTGAGAATGTACATATTATTTAAAATTTAAAAAAAAAATTAATTACAGGCGTGATTGTGCAATGTTGATTTTTAAAAAAAAAAACCTTTAAATAGTTATCTTCCATGGATCCCTGTTTTCACACGAAACGTTTCACTAAAATCAAACATGATCGAGTTGGTTTTCCACACACGTGGCTGCCAAACAACTTGCGCTCGGACTTCTTCGACCTCTCTCCCTGTCGCGACACGAGACAGTTCCAGGGACGACCCACGCAAGCAGCGTGGTACCACGGACGATAAGTATCAAACGGCCGTGACTGCAATCATCATTCGGTGTTCCACTTAACGCTCGCTGTCTTTACCTGTTCGCACTTGTCATTGGCCTCCTGCAATGAGATGGCTAACCGGACGTCCGCCGGACTTGCAGTAAGTTCGATGCTTCGTGAAACGAGTGCGACGACGCTTCTAAATTAATAATCCGACAATTGCAACAGCAACATGGGAATGGATTCTTGACGTGGGAAAGCGTGTGCGACAAATAGCAGATGTCGCCGAGGCCGCTCAGCCCTTGCGGCAGGAGAGGAAGCGCGCCCAGTTGCGCAGCAGGCCCCGGCTGTAGGGCCGGTCCGAGCGCGGGCCGCAGCAAGGACGGCCGGCCAGCCGCCACTCCTGGCCCGTCTGGCCCAGCGACACCAGCACGCACTGGTGCACCAGCTGCGCCAGCAGCAGCACGGCCAAGAGCAGGCAGTACAGCGCGCTCACGAAGCACAGCGCCATCCTGCGGCACACGGCAGCGGCGTCCGCATCTAGTACTTTCTTACTAGTACACATCTAGCACATTTTTTCTTTAATACCGTATTTACTCGTGTATAGCGCACCCTCGTGTATAGCCCGCACCACGATTTTTGCAACAAATTCCAAAGAAAAAATTTTAAATTTTTTTTCCCCCCATAAATAAATTTTACTAACATTTTGTGGTACCTGTTAAGTTTTTACTTATGAAACAAATGATTATTTAAATTGATGTGTGGTGATGTGTCAGGAAAATACTTAAATTAAATACTCTTCCACCTGAAAGCGAAACTTTTGTGGCATACTGTACCATCTGAAATGACACGAGCAAGCTAAACTCTGCTGTGTAGACGGAAGATAATGAAGCACTGTATCGTCACAACTGGTACGTGAGCGGAAGGGAGGGAGGCAGGCAGGCAGGCAGGAAGGGGGGGGGGGGGGACTATGACCATCAAGTAACATTGACAGTTGACAGGACTAAACACCACCACTCCCGTCACGCTACGTTGCTAAGCTGGCACCGAGGACTAGATGACTCACAGGTAGCTGCTGGGACGAGGAAGCGAAGGAAGTGGGCTGGGGACTGGTGACAACATTCTCTCTCCCTCTCTTTTTTACTAGCTGCTGCGCTGGCTTTCTGTAGAGGGGGGAGGTCTAAAAATAAACAAGAGAGACCATGATGTGCGAGCTTGCACGCGCATGTGTGTGTGTGTGTGTGTGTGTGTGAAGAGAGGCCTCGTTGCTTGTGTGTATGTGTGGGGGCTGGCCAGAAACGTTACCCGTCACCCGGCAGTTAACGACTACCACTCCTCCTTCCCGCCCCGCCCCCTCAATTTTTTCCCCATGTATAGCGTGCATCCTTGATTTTTTTCCTTTACTTGAGGGGAAAAAAGGGCGCGCTATACACGAGTATATACGGTATAATAATATTATAGTAACTCCAATATGATTTATTATTAAGCGTAATTATTTTTAAAAACTATGGAACGTATGTGTGTGTGTGGTAGTGTGATATTTAAGTTCGAGCACTGCAATGTCATGACAACTTCCTAAATTGTTAAAAAACCGTAACAAATTATAATTTAGTATACTTTTTTTTTTTCCAAATCTAGTACTTAATTTTCTCGCCTAAGTTGGTACGAATTTTTTTTTTCCCCCTTGTGGACACCCTGGTGATGAGTAGCGACTAGATTTTAGGTTTTATTTTTTTGGAAAATTTTGTTTTTGAAAACAAGAGATTTCTGTGTTAATGTTCTTATTTTAATATAATGTCTATAATCATTTAGAAAAGTGTTATTATTTAACAATTATGTAATTATTCTTTTCTTAATACTTGTTTCAACAAAATAGTATAATTTTTATTTTCACTTGATGCATATATATATAGCACGACTAATTTGTTCCTAAAAATGTTCACGTCATTCGAAATTGCGTATTCTGAAGCGTGTATCCATAAATAGCAAGGCCAATTTACTTAATGTGTTCCAAAATGTGTAGGGAAATATTCTTCACGTAATATAAATGCACAGAATAACAATCAACGATAAATATATCACACCATTTATCTTTATAAGCCTACCATTGTCTCCTTTGTGTGACAAATGCAACACCGCACAATGGGAGATAGGTGTTTATGTACTTCAAAATTAAAGTGCTTATTCACGTATCACTGCTTAGTTCATACTAATCTTGTAAGACAAGATTATGTGGTTAGTTGCGATAAAACCAAAACAACACCAAAAAGTATAACATTGAAATGCAAGTTAATACACCATAAAAGCACCTAAATGCAAATTATATCATTGAATTTAGCAGCATTTAACCAAAACTTAATTAATATCACAAAAAAAGTAATTTTAATGTTTGAAATTTTAGGATCAAAATTATTTTGAGACAAAACTTGAGGACTAAAGAGCATACATAGAAAAATTAACTTAATTTGTTTTTTTTTAATGCATCTATTATTGAATCACTTTTAAACCACAAATGCTTGCCAATTTATTTTTATTTATCAGAATGTATCTGTTTTAGATCAATTTATTACAAATTATTTTATCGTATAAATGCAGCATACAACTAGACTATTTTGGTGGAGTAAGTACTACAAAACAGTACCAAAAAAAATAAAAAACAATACCAAATTCTGTTTTCAAAATGTCATTGTACTAAAAATGAAACCATAAAATTCTTGTCTCTAGCTATACGTAATTACAATATTTATGTAAAATTATTTTGAAATAATTAATAAAGGTAAAATAAAATTTATTTATTTCATAGACATTAAGATGTCCACTAGAATGTAGGTACACCATAACACATAAATTCAAGGTTTGATATACTCCATGTGTCATTGAGATATAAATTGTCCACTTCAGTGGACTAACAGACTAAAAAAATTAAGCTACTAAAGTAAAATTTCTGGTTTGTTTGGAACCATGGCCATAAGGAATTGGCCATTTTGCCAGATTATATAACGCCAGTACAATTAGTTTCAATAGAAATACCTACTCTATGGAGACAACTTTTCATGGTTTTATTTTTAGTCCAACTTTGGAAGAAAAGAGAAAAGATTTTGGTATTATTGATTTTATTTTTAAGGTTTCTAATATTCAGACAAAGTAGTGTATTTGTATGATGCATTTATAAGATAAAATTATTTTTAATAAATTGATCTGAAACAGATACATTCAGATAAATAAAAATAAATTGGCAAGCATTTGTGGTTTAAAAGTAATTCTATAAGAGATGCACAATATAAAAAAAATTAATTTTTCTGACCCATGCACTTTGGTACAATTTTCTGTCTGCAAATGACATTCCTTGAATTTCAAACATTGAAAGATTCTCGTTTTTAAGATTTTAAATAAGTTTTGGTTAATTGCTACTTAATTCCATGATGTAATTTGTATTTCATTTCTATGTTGGGTATTAAATGGTATTTCAGTGTTATGCGGTGTTCAATATGTTTTTTTGGTGTCATTTCGGTTTTGCCAGAACTTACCATAAAATCTTGTCATTACCTATGCGAAAATATGAAAAACAGGAAAACAGGAAACACTGTACTGAAATGAAAACCAACATAAACGATAAAATTTGGACAAACTAAAAAATGCCTGCAGCGCAGTAACACAACCTGGCCACCGAGCTCAAAAGCCGAGAACCACCTGAAACATATGAGCACATGCAGCTCGGCTGGAAGTGGATTTTCAGAGCGTGGATAAGAATACAGTACGTGCATAAAAGAATGCCCCAGTTATAAATTTCAATAGTACCAACTGTAAGCGTTATAGAGTGTTGGTTCCAGGTCACAATCAAACAGCAACTCAAACAGTTTTAAATAAGCGCATGCGAGAGTACTGCTTTGTTGTTTCCTCGCTTGCAACGCCACCTCTGGCGACTCCTGAGCGTAAAGCGTTTTGTATTCTAAAATTTCCTAGGAGTGAACCTGTAATTTAAATTCAACGTGCAATTCTTTTAATGTTAAACTGAGATCCTCTATGCGGCAAACACATCCGCCGAAGGTATACGCAATTCGAGGCGACAGAGCTCTTTTGTGGTGGCCTCCACGTTCACCTGACGTAAGGCCATGCAATTTTTTCCCTTTGGGGGTTTGTAAATGATTGTGTCTACGTTCGCCGCTACCTAATGATTTGCCAGAGTTGAGACACAGGATTTACGAGGCTATTGCTTCCGTTACTCCGGAAATGTTAACAATTAATAGTGTGGGAACAATTGGAGTTAAGGTTGGCTGTGTGCTGTATAACTAAAGGTGCACATATTGAACATTTGTAAGAAAAACTACGTTATTTTACCTTCAATTTGATGCATTATTTGTTGTAATCAGTCTAAATTAAAACTGTTATAATATACCAGTCGAAACTTGAGACATTATTTTATGGACATCCTTTAGAAAGCCGGATAAAGACTTTCACTGAATTTGGAAACAGATATAAGTTTTACACTCATGATTTACATACAGTATACTGTCTTATATCAAGAAGACACTTCAATCTGTACCTTTGAATAGTATATATATACTGTATAGAAGTCGCGAGTGGATAGGATTTACTCTACGTTTGTCAGGAGCGTATGAAGAGCAGCTTGGGAACTTCACCGCTGCAGTGCGCTGCCGTAACGCCCTGTATCGTCTTAGGTTGTTATTTGCACGTTAGAGCGCAGCACTGTCGCCCGCTGTCATTCCCCCACAACCCCCACCCATCATTCACTGCAGCTCAAGGTCGTTCAACGGGAGTTTGTGCGTCACAAAACTATATGGTTGAGAGGTGGGGTAGAGGGTGGGTGGAGGACAACGCGTGTTTGAGGGAGGGTGGGGGGAAGGGGGTGTTTGAAGTGTTCGACACTTGTCCGCCAGGGACCACCACGAGTCGATGGCCTAGAGATGGTGGCGGATTGCGGCGGTGAATAATTAACCAACTACCTCAAAACCGTATTGGAAATTTTAACCTGGGCTGGCGACTTCTATACAGTATACACATGTTCAAAGATCTGTACCGCACACCGTAAAAAAACCGGCACGTTCAGAGCCGTTCAGTTCAACGATGCTGGACGACTCACTGGCTGTCGTGGTAGACGTCGCTGCAGTCGTCCGGCAGCAGGACCAGCTCCATGAAGAAGAACGGGTGGCAGACGGTGGTGAGCGTGAGGACGGCCCCGTACGCCAGCGAGGCGACAGACAGCAGCAGCGACAGCATGAACACGTGCCGGTTGCGCTCCCCGATGCAGCAGTCCAGCCTGCGAGCAAGCCGGCACACACAATCACATCCCTTTCAATTCCAAACATCAAAAAAAATTGGTTGTCTGCGAAGTCGGTTTACGGACGATAGTTTAACGTGACGTCATGACAAAACGTTGATGAAATGATTCCATACTTTTATGAATAAAACTGAATCATTTTTATTGAATTATCACTATTTTGTATGGATACAAACAAGGAGTGAAATGAAATGTACAATTTAATTGATAAATTTACTTTTTATTTGCACTCATTAATTCAAATATGTTTATTACTTTAAAGAAGATATTATTTTAACTATAACTTTTATACATGTTTGCTATTTAACTTCTTCCAATCTGTGTTATTCTGTTAAGGATAGGACGATGACAGGAAAAGTAGGAAACGAATGGGAGTGTTTCAAGTTTAATGTGCCTCGAAAAAGTCAAATCAATGGTTGTTCCAATTGAGTAGAAGAGAGATAGATGCGGCGCAAGCGTACGAGTGTAACGGGACACAGCGTAACGGGAAAATGTGTGCAACGGGACACTTTTTTGTGCGTGCATACGGCGTTCGATGTATTAGACGTCACGTCAAAAGATTCTCTTTTATACGATTTTAATTAAGTTTTGGTTAAATGCTACTTGATTCCATGATATCATCTGTATTTCATTGTTACATGGGGTATTAGCCTGCATTTCGGTGTTATGCAGGGTTTCAAAATTTTTTTGTTGGTGTTAGTATTTCGGTTTTGTCAGAACTTGTAAGAACGTCCGAGCACCGAGTAGTCACTCC
The DNA here is from genome assembly GCF_032445375.1 of Bacillus rossius redtenbacheri. Taxonomy (NCBI): domain Eukaryota; kingdom Metazoa; phylum Arthropoda; class Insecta; order Phasmatodea; family Bacillidae; genus Bacillus; species Bacillus rossius. The sequence goes on along the minus strand of NC_086345.1, from coordinate 8,691,091 downwards.
TGGCCGGAGAGTCAAACATCCCGGACGTTTTTCCCCGGCCGGGTCGAGGTTTCCTTTCCGGGTCCACACAACCGTGATACGCATCGCGACCATGAAAACTAAATCCAAACAAGTACCTAATAAATAAATACTCCCAACTTGACAATATAGAATTAAGTGGTAGGTTTGTGTGGAATGCGTTTGGTTGTACTGACAAAGATTTAACAAAAAAAATTATTGTGCCGGAAATCTTGGTGAACAGTTGCTGCTGATTGTACGTCGTTAGATTTTCAAGTACGTTCTTCATACAAACTGAACCATCAATAACTGTCACATCTTTAAAGATAGAAATACTTTAACACAAAGTATTTATATTTAGGTTCCCATGAATGTGAAATTCCTGTGTCAAAGATGACACTTAGCAATTACGAGCTTGATTTTTGTTTTCCAGTATACTTTTTTTTATTAATACTTTCTTAGCTTTGTTTTCAGTGTACAGTGAAATCTCATCACACAGTACCTCACCATAGAGTAATTTTCACTTCAAAACATACATTTTCGGGTCGCAACACTATGTTTTACATTTAGTAACAGTCCTTAATAAAGTAGGTAATTTGTTTTTAAGTAGCTACCAAAAATGTGTTTTTTTTTTTGTTTTTTTTTCAGGTAGGGTACACTCTACTAAACTGTATATTCTAATGCCAGAAATTTTTTTTTAACATGTCTCAAATAGCTTCTAGTGGTAGAATGGTTTGTACTCAGTATAATATCTTTGCAGTTATATAACGCAAAGTATGGGTAGAAGACCTACATGTAAAAAAGATATGCCAGTACACAAAAATTGTGATTTAGATTTCAATAATTCTATATTTGACTGTACAGTTTGAATATAAAATATTTTCTTTTCCCTCATATTTTGTAAACAATAGGTAATACAGATAATATTGGTTTTCTATAACAAAGTACACACATGCTTTTTACTTAAAATCAGATAATGTGCTAATAATTAGCTTGCCAAAAAATTTTCAAACCTAAGATCTTACTGGTTTAAGATAATGCATTGCCAGGTTATTATTTTCTTGCATATTACACCACTCTATTATGGTTCTATATAATGTTTATCCAGTATACATTTCTCTCTTCATTTCACTCTACTGTTCAACAATTTTTCCTGGACTAATGTGAAATGTATAAAAAGTTGAATTGTATATTTAATTTTAATTCAAGAAATATTTTTTGAATAATTTAATACATATTTGTCTCAAAATTCAATTTGAATAAGAAATCAGGATTGGCGGAAGTACAATGTCAACTTATACTACGAACAAATTTCATATGTCCTAAACATCACTACCTCAGCTGCCATTGTAATGTTACTTTTAACAAAATTTCGAAACAAGAGAGCACAAGAACACCAACATTTTACCACTGAGCAGCAGTGTGTCTCTTGTGCTTTATTTTGTGACGTGGTCTCTTCAATGCTCTACGACTTAAAAGCAAGGAAGATCAAACTGATCTCCCCTCTATTGTTTACATAACCGCTCTTCGACAATGTCCGCTCGTCATTCTGTTAGGGTGCCGCGAGCTAAAAAAAACAACTCGCCCTCTCTACGCAAAATAAAAGCAGTATTTTTTTTTTTACCGTAGTGTAAATTTTGTCAAAACTAGTTTTTCAGAAATCTACATATTGATAATTGGTGTACAGAAATAGTTCCATACATTGCTTCCAACATGAAGCAGTTGATCTTAGATGGTGTCTCGATAAGTGTAAGTGTAAGCGTAAGCATGTGCGTGTGTGTGTTTTGGTAGGCCCGTGCAGGCCTGGTTTGTGTGTGGATATCAATGTGTTTCCTTTATGAAAAACAGCTTCTCTAAATTCAATTTAGCCATTAAAAAATTTTACCCACACATTTAACAATGCTACTTTTAACCCAAGATCATGTGTATTCATCATGCTTTACATCAAGTTGCAAATTTATTTCTAAATTTAAGAACCAAAAGCCAGCCTTGTCCTACATGCTGAAAGCTAGCTGTTGAGGTACAAGGATACTCCAATCAAAAATACCTACCAGTCACGAATTGGGTTTCCTTTAAACTAGAACTAATGGATAAATGACCCCAACCCCCGAGTAATTAAGGATGGAGAGGACTTAAATAACATAACAAAGCACTTCACAGACACCATAAAAGAAACCATAATGAAATACCACCTTTCTGACAAAAAAAAATTGGTTGTCTGTAAAGTTGGTTTACGGATGATAGTTTACCGTGACGTCAAAATCTTTAACGAAGATTTTTATTTTAACTATAACTTTTATACATGTTTGCTATTTAACTTCTTCCAATCTGTGTTATTTTGTTAAGGATAGAACGATGATAGGAAAAGTAGGAAACGAATGGGAGTGTTTCAAGTTTAATGTGCCTCGAAAACGTCAAATTGATGGTTGTTCTAATCGAGTGGAAGAGAGATAGATGCGGCGCAAGCGTACAATGAGCATAATGGGACACAGTGTAATGGGACACAGCGTAACGGGACAATGTGTGTTACGGGACACTTTTTCGTACGTGCAGCCAGCGTTCGTCGATTAATTAGACGTCACGTCAAAAAAGTACACAGCCAAAATACCAAAATATAGGTAGATATATTAACCTTCCAGGCAAAGAAACCAACAATTTAAAACAGAACACAACACAATATGCGCCATGGGCCATATTTGCAAGAAAATGGCTTTCTTTGACGAGAGTACAATTTAAAAGACTGAATATTAATGCAACATTTAGGTGAAACATCGTTTTGAAATGTTTTTGACGCCAAAGAGATATAAAGAGCACTTATGAATTGAGGTTCGAAATGCCGAAGAAGTTACACTTCTATTACCTACGTGTACTGAGTTACATGGGCTGTTTTATTTTTTTAATGCTATTGTACGGTAGGAGGCCGGGCCAGCACGCACGGCAGTGGCGGCACGGCATGGGACGCCGGGTGGGATGCGGACTCACCAGGCACAGTGGTGGTCGCGGGCCAGCACGCACGGCACAGGAACGGGACGCGGATTCACCAGACGCAGTGGTGGTCGCGGGCCAGCACGGCACGGGACGGCACGGCAATGGGATGCGGACTCACCAGACGCAGTGGTGATCGCGGGCCAGCACGGCACGGCAATGGGACGCCGGGCGGCACGCATACTCACCAGACGCAGTGGTGGTCGCGGGCCAGCACGCACGCCTGGCAGGTGCGGCAGTGGTAGGTGCGCGGCGGCACGAGGCGGCGGCACACGGCGCAGGGGATGCCCCCCTCCTCCTCGGCGCCGGCGTGGCATAGCGGGGCGCGCAGACGCACGGCCTGAGCGCAGCCCAGCGCCGCCAGCACCAGCAGCACGAGCGTGCCGTTCTCCCCGGGCAGGATCTCCAGGAGCGGCACCACGTCCACCTCGAACACCAGCAGCAGCAGCGCCGCCGAGGTCAGCGTCCACACCAGGAAGAACTTGGAGCGCGGGTGGAACCTCGGGAAGAGCCTGCGCAGGTAGCACGCCCCCGCGCACGCCGACACGAACACCGCCGCCGTGCACCACGCCCCCTGCACCGCCAGGCACGCCAGCAGGGGCTGCAGCACGAGGGGCAGCGCCGCGTCCAGGGACACCTGCTTGGCTCCCCCGCGCCACGGGACCCTCAGGCGGTCCTGGAAGGAGCTCATGGCCCCCGCGACGCGGCTCAAGGGCACTCTCTCGCACACGACCAGCCTGCAACACACCGCGTCGCACACGCTCCGCTGTACCACGCCCATCCACGGACGTGTCACTGCTCTAAAGATGAAGTCACTCTCTAGGTAGCAAAACAAACTGTAGCTGCATAAACACTAATGCCATAAGTTACTTTAACCGCTTAAAAGGAACTCGCTATGAAGAATCGTAAAAGAACACAAAGTGAGTTAACAACACATAGGTAAGCAAAGAATCCATAACAACAAATTGTGACTGAGATAAGATCGCTGGCTGAGGTAGAGTTCAGGGCAACGAGATCGGTAACGAGTATATGAAGGTGACGGGAAATAGCTAATGCCTAATTAGAGTTTAAAACAAATTACGGTGGAAAACCAATTAGAGTGGAAAACAAGTTTTGACAAGGCCGTAACGTACTGACATTAAACCTCTTTGTCTTCTAGAAAATATCATCGGCTACGCTGTATACCTAAGGCAAAAACAGTATCTGGAACATTTTTTAAAAACAGTCCCAGCTACGCCATTAAAGCACAATATAAATTTACGTCACTGTAGAAAGCACAAGCGATGAGGCTAAGCTCTTGTGGGAAAGTCTCGGCTTAGCTAATATGAAATAAAACACATCATGTAGACAGCAACGTCACTGAACAGGTTACCTAACCTCACTTATAAAGGATAATTTATCAGAAATCAGTAAAAATTATGAAACTCTCTTTTCAGGGAAAGAGGAACGTCTGTAGTATTAAAAACAAAAATTCGTAATTATATTATTATATTTAAGGTAAAGCCTCGGCGATTGAAATTTACTTATGTTTTATGCGCTTAGCACTATAAGTTATAGTTTGCGTGTGTCCATTGAAGCCCAGCCTAAATATAATATTTTAATATATATAGCTGCAATTAGGTACAAAGTGCCCGGTGGCAAGCATTCTCCCTACTTTCCCCTCACTCTTCTTCTGAACTGGTCCACACTCCCAGCCGCCACACACTCCTCCTCCAGCCTATTCCATTCTCCTACTGTCCTCACGACCATCACATTTTTTCCCCTTTCTGTTCTCCTCCTCTCTTTGAAAACCTTCCTAGTATTTTCCTTCCTACTTCTAGGCATTCCCATTTTGACTTTTCCCCCCAGCTCTCCCCATCCTCCCACTCCACTCAGCACCTGGTACATCTTGACCAATCTCTCCTTCTGTCTTCTATCTTTTAAGCTCTCCCATCTCATTCCTATCATCTCTGTGGTACTGCACTCCCCCTTCCCTTCTTTGTCCGTTCTCCTCCACTTGCCCTTCACCCATCTAGCTGCTCTCCTCTGCACCCCCTCCAGCTCCCTCTCAAGTACTGCAGTGTATGGGTCCCACACTGCTGCGGCATACTCCAGCATGGGGCGGACCATAGTTTTATAGGCCTTGCTACGTATGCTGCTGCTTCCCCCCCTGAGCACTCGTCCCAGCATGCCCAGGGCCTGTCTGCTCTTCTTCACTACCTTGTCTACATCTCCCCCCACCCCAGGTTACCCTGCAGCACCACCCCTAGATATTTATAGCTGTCGGCCTCACTTATCACGTCTCCCCTCTAGCGATATTCCCTCCTGACAATCTTCCTCTTTCTGGTAAACCTGAAAATGTCAGTAACAAAATTTTCGGTGTCCCGCCAAAAAGAAATGGTCAAAAGGGGTCCTGTATTTAACCATTACAATCAAGCAAAATCAAAAACTTACCTTTCAACGCTTTCATCTAAATCTTCACAATCACAACAACATCCTAGAATATGACTCCTTTCTTGTTTACTGTTGTAATATTCACAGCAACAAAGTATACTATCGTCATAGCTAGACATAACTTATATGCTTATTCATAAAATACATGACCAAATCTTTATTTAACCCCAAGAAAGTGCCTTAATTCTGACCATGAGTCCTCATTCCTTCAATCATTTCAAACTCCTAGTCATTTATCTACCAACGAGCACGCAATCATTTTTCGTTTTTATCTACGAACCATATAACCCTAACCGTTAACTATGATTTAACCTATGGAATTTATTTAACAAACTGATTAGGAAAATATACAAATTGTCATAAGGGTTTCTTTTTTTTTAAAACGGGATGGGGATTTGTGTACAACACGTACCTATACGACGGCCCGGCCGTTTATTTACAAATGTATGACCGGTACCTGTAATTTAGGTTAAATATAAAATGTAAACACAAATAATTACACTTGTACTATGAAGATTCTTTTTGGACTATTAAAAATATATAAAAACAGTAACCAGTAATATTTTGATCTAATTTTATTCTGAACAGTTTAACTTTAGTGGTAAATAAAAACAGGCTAGAACAACTAATACATATAGAAACAAACGCCTGCCATATTGGTATATGAAAATCAGAATAAAAAGGGGGAGGGGAAACGGCTTTAAAGTTGACGGCTAATACTTCACCTGTATCCTTTCCTACTATCTGATTCAACTCTTTGAAAATATATGGTTGAATATATAATATAACCTCATACAATAAAAGAGAAACATATTTTTATTTTTCTCGATAGATTTACACAGTGCTGCTACTGTGGCGCGGTATGATGAACACTTCATTCGCAGTATTGTGTTATAAAGGATGTAGTTGACTATTCTATAATTTACCCTATTTTAAATTTCCTCAAATTATTTCTGAATATAGTCCTGTGCCGTTGCACTGTGTATCCTCAGCACACTGTTACAATTGTTATATATATTTTTTGTCTGCATATTTGACTTTATGTCAGAGATACTTATTAAAATTTATTGTTTCCTACCACTGTAATATGTAGGCCTATTTTGATTTAACTTTATGCAGTAAGTTCCCTCCTTGTCTGTGCCTCGGCTGGATGCGCCATGGCTACTATGCAGTGTTGGTGGTACGATTCCCAATTCGCCCGCCTTCCTGCTCGACCCAGCATGGTATTTCTACTGCCCTCCATGACTACAGCTTCCATCCCATTTAAGAGCACCCTGCGTTGATCAGTAGCTTTGGTCAGGCGCGGTGCTCCGGTTTTAGTACTTCAAAGCACGCTGGCAGTATTGGGTCCTACAGCATTCTCACAACACAAGCATGTTCCTCCTCTCCCCTCACCATCTAAGTTTCTTGCAAGACTTCTCAGAACTAGCACCTGGGCAATGGGCAGTCCCCTCCATAAACCCCTCCCATTAGGAAACAGGCAATGCCCCTCGGGCGCGATCTCTCGGATGCCTTTGGAACTAAACTATTATTAACTCCTGTTTGCCCGCCAGGAAGTGACACCTCCCCGAGCTCTATATATCTGGCTGCATACGCCACCAACATCTTGTGGCGCGCGATCTAGCAGCAGTCGTGCGAATTATAATTCGGCACAGTCAAGATTTATCCTGGATGTTGACGCGAACCCCGTTACCTCCATGAACATTTACGTGGTGTTAGTATGGTTCGAAATCTCAGGGTAGGTTCGGCCTTGTGGCTGGAGGTAGTGATTCGACACAGTAGGGCCCCCCGAGCTGTTTAGGCCACTCGGGACACCTGAAAATATCAAGAATAGACCAACTGATGTCTGATTAATTTATTACGGCACAGCCCTATACATAGTGCTGCCCGTCCTGGCCGTAACGGTTGTCCCGATTTGAATTGTCACACGCGCCACCTCTCTCTCAGTGGCGGCTCACGATTTTATTCCCCGGTAAGGTCATACACTTGGACGCGATGTGGTGATTACAAAACAAACCCTAACATGACATACTATAATCCTGATTAAAAAGTACACTGCACAATTACAAATTACGTAATACACTGGGCTAAGAACACGTAGGCCCGTAACTCCGGCGACGCTACCTGACTCTTAGACCTGTCCCAGTAATTGATGTGTTAGTAAGTTTAAATGTACATGTTGCCTACTGGCTGCCCCGTACGGGCTGAAACTAGTTAGCCGGTTGGCTAGGTTATCACGTGAAATGCCGACATCTCGTAGTTCACTCACAGTACTTACGTACTACAACAAACGCTCGTCTTGGACCACTGAATAATTACTTTAAATACCACTTGGTAAGTCGAGACCGACCACGGAACTGAAAGAAAAAGGTTTGCGAAAAATTACAACTATTGAAACTACATATCAGTGAAAATAAGAATTGCTGGTCCTGTGTTGTGCGGAGGCTGCCGGCCTTTTTGAGCTCCAGAAGGATACTGCCGCTCTCCCCGCGCGCGACCCCCCTTCCCCGCCAGCACACCCACAGAGACATGTGGTTTTTCGCGGGAAACTGATCCGGCCAGGTTCGGGACGAGTCGCACGGTGAAACATAATTTTGGAGAAAATTAAGTGTTAAATAATGAAAATAATGTCTATTAATATCCTGTGGACAAAACACATACATTACATTTGTTGTCATTCGGCGGAGGGATATGCCACACTCGGCCGGATCCTTCCGCCGACGTAGCACTTGTTACCTGGCGTTCGCCTTGTTGCACTTTCTACACTCCGGTGCGCGCACGAGCGCGTTCGGTGCACACGCCTTCGTGAGACGTTGATGAGGCATAGCTGTCTATGCGACATAGAGGAGCATTGGTGGTCGGCGTCAGTGTTTTGAATGCCCCTACACCACTCGGGCCCCTGGCCAATCAGGACAGAGTCTCTACTACCTCATCCCTACTAGCCACACACCTATTTTTATCTTTCTCCGCCCTTTATTGAAGATCCTTTGGGCTTTAAACATAGTGACCCTCCCATCCCCGTGGGGAATCACTGTGCATCCTTCGTCGGCCATGTGTGGAATCCCGACAGTCTGTGTACAACCTTCCGCGTAACTCGCGAGGAGAGAGTTTGACTACAGTGAAGCATGTAGTCACTATACAAAAGGGTTTTTATCTTTATTCAGTTTAAAGTTATAGCCATAGCGAGGTAGTACTGGTTACTTATGTTATCGTCTCCGCATCCGTGGGTGGTTTTTATGGTGGTTTAAATTCACCTTCGGATGCCCCACTCTCTGGTGAGTAAAACATCCAACTTTTTCCTTGTGGTGCTGTTTCTTAAGGGCCTTGTTTTACTGGTCATTCTGGTTTCCCTTTATATTTCCTTAACACTGTGTAAACTATGTTTCACAGTGGGGTGCCAGCGATGGACTGAATACCGCAGCAAAAAGCTGTGTTCCTTCTTTCGGCCTCCAAAAGTCCTTCGGGAGCGGCCCTCTTCAGCCACCTTTCTCTCCAATGCAGCTAGACTTCAACATACGATGCCTCACATGAAGCTAAGTGTCAAAAGATGAAACTGAATAATTTAAGACTTCATTCAAATATTAATCCCTCGGACCTATTTTTAATTTTATTTTAAACTCCTCAAACCACGGAAACTTCTTCGTATCATGGGAAAGTTAATAAAAATTATAATGCATATCAATTGTTATATTATGTAATGTCATCAATCATTTAATGGTTAGTGTTAAGATAACTTTAGGGCAAGGTCATTAGTAAAACTTAAAAATAACAACAGGTGCCTTGCATCTTATTGTTATTATGTTTATTATTGTATTTAAATTTTGATGACTGATTATAAAAGTGTATATGCTCAAAAATTTAAAATTATCCCAAAAATCACCAAGTTCCAATCAAATGCCTTTTTTAAGGGGGAAACATGCAAGACCCCATAGGGAGTGGCGGCAGTCAGCAGTAACCACTTTTCAAGGATGAAGCTCGCAAAAAAAAAAAAAAAACAAAAAAAAAAACACCGAGAGTGAAAGCAGTCAGCAGTAACCTGTTTTCAAGAGTGAAGCTTAAAGCCCCCTAAAGAGAGTGGAGGCAGTCATCAGTAACATGTTTTCAATGGGGAAGCTCGCAAGTTCCCAAAGAGTGTAGAGGAATTCAGCAATAATCTGTACTCTAGGGGAAAGATCTTAGGATTCAAAAGAGAGTGGAGGCAGTTATCAGTAGCCTGTAATAAAGGGAGAAGCTCGCAAGATCCCAAAGATAGTAGAGGCATTCACCATTAACCTTTACTCTAGTGAGAAGCTCACAAGACCCCAAAGAGAGTGGAGGCAATCAGCATTCATATGTACTCTAGGAAGGAAGCTTCCAAGACCCCAAAGAGAGTGGACGCAGTCAGCAGTAACCTGTATTCAAGGGAGAAGCTTGCAAGAGCCAAGTGTTTTTGATTAACCTGTACTCAAGGGAGAAGCTCGGAAGATCCCAAAAAAATTAGTGGTTGTCAGCAGTAACCTGTACTCAAGGGAGAAGCTCGCAGTACCCCAAAAAATTAGTGGTTGTCAGCAGTAATCTTTACTCAAGGGAGAAGCTCGCAGTACCCTAAAGAAATTAGTGGTTGTCAGCAGTAACCTGTACTCAAGGGACAAGCTCGCAGTACCCTAAATAAATTAGTGGTTGTCAGCAGTAACCTGTTCTCAAGGGAGAAGCTCGCAGTACCCCAAAGAAATTGTTGGTTGTCAGCAGTAACCTGTACTTAAGAGAGAAACTCGCAAGACCCCAAAGAGAGTGGAGCCATTCCGATGTAACCCGTACTGTGGCACTCTGGGGGTAATCTTACATTACCTTAAATAGTGTGGAGCTAATCAGCAAATAATTGCTGGTATAATGTCACGGGATCGTCTTTTGGTAGCTAATATATTTACTTACTAACATTCCCAAATGTGTTCGTATGGATCTCGGTATTTAAATAACTAAAATTAACAGAAAAATTGGTTGTCTGTAAAGTCGGTTTACGGACGATAGTTTAACGTCACGTCGTCATAACTGAACATTGATGAAATGATTGCATACATTTATGAATAAAATTGAATCATTTTTATTGAATTATCACTATTTTGTATGGATACAAAGAAGGAGTGAAATGAAATCTACAATTTAATTGATAAATTTACTTTTATTTGCACTCATTAATTCTAATATGTTTATTACTTTAACGAAGTGATTATTTTAACTATAACTTTTATACATGTTTGCTATTTAACTTCTTCCAATCTGCGTTATTCTGTTAAGGATAGGACTATGATAGGAAAAGTAGGAAACGAATGGGAGTGTTTCAAGTTTAATGTGCTTCGAAAAAGTCAAATCGATGGTTGTTCCAATCGAGTGGAAGAGAGATAGATGCGGCGCAAGTGTACAATGAGCGTAACGGGACACAACATAACGGGATAATGTGCGTAACGGGACACTTTTTTTGTGCGTGCAGCCGGCGTTCATCGTTTTATTAGACGTTTGTTTCGTCAAAATTTCATTTGTGAACCGATGTCGGACAATTTTTGTGCACAGTCGTGCGCATGACTTGCTGTGCACTCGCTTATGTTTTTCTATTGTGCACCCAGCCTAGCACAACCACATTCTGACGCACTCAGCACGTGGCCATTGGGGTGTTTTCCGGTTTGTTTGCCTCTTGTAGCTTTATAGCCGGACTCTGTTGGACTTTGATATTGACGACTTCTTTCATGTTTTGAAACCAATACACCACACATTCAGGATTTTATCAAATTTTATATTAATAACTTGAGAGACATTTGTGATATCTAGCAGCGAACTTTGAAACCATCAGTGACATCATTTTAAGATGGCCGACGACGATGCTTGTGTCAGCAAGTAGTAAACATTGAAATTAAGATGGCGGTCACTATGTCATGGCAGACAACACCAGTAGAGTGGAAAGGGGAGGTTTCACTATATTTGTTGCAGGGTTGAGCAAGAAGCTGGTGAATTAGGGGAGGGTGTAAATAATATTAGGTAGGTACCCATCAATTCCCATCAGGGACGCAACAACTAAATTTCCAAAGGAGGGGAAATATACCTTTGTATAAAGAATCATCGATCCCCCCTATTGAAGCGGGGGGTCCGGGGGTCCTCCCCCGGGAAAATGTGTATTTCAAGGTGGAAAATGGTTTTATTTAAGCAGTTTTATTATCTAAAAATTGATAACACAGCACTTTCTTTGCCCCCTTTTGCCACCACTTTTAGAAAGGGGGGGGGGGGGGAAATACCCTTGCCCCCCCCCCCTGTTGTTGCGCCCCTGATTCCCATTAATGTAGTAATTTTGATTGGCCGAGTAAAGTAAAAGAGAAATGCAGTAGCATTTAAACCTCCAGAAATTCAAAGCCTGTAATACGCTATTTTAATTTTGTAAAAGTGAAACCACTCTGAAAGTTATAGAATAACCTCGAGAATGGACTACGAAAAGAAGAATCCATAAACACAAGACTTGATTTGTAAATAAATTTTCATAGTGTATAACGTAAATTTGTAATAATGAGAAATGGGATGTAACCCATTGATCTCGCTGCCGAAAAAACTTCAAGTTACAAAAAAAATTACATACGAGTGCATAGTGGACTTTTATAGTGCATTATTCTCTCGGTCGAAAACAATTTTTTTTTTCATATGGTTCAACATTGAAAAACAAATGGACTTCGTTTATTACATCGCATTTAGAGTGGTACGTTGGCAGCATTGATTGGGAAGCACCTGCTGTTCTTAAAGGAAAACAGATTGGTTCTGTTGGCTGCAATTTGCATGAGAAATGCTTCAAGGCAGCTTGCTAATGTACCGACGCATGCCTTGTTATTGCTATTCAGTGAGAGTCTTCCAAGGTTGTCCGAGTGTTTTGCTGTGTTAAAAGCCTTCGAGAATTGTTACACCACACTGCGGGATGCAGATGATTCTAGTCATTACTTTAATGAAAACACACGTCGTGGTTTGGAAGCATGCAAAAAATGTGGTTTATAATTGTACATGTGGGCTTTTCGTTTGGAATAGCCTATATTAAAATATTGTATTTTAAGACTCGATGGAATGTTTCTCCATTTTTTGATTACTCATTTCCTTTTCAGTTTCCCGTACAACATACTTGTGTATGGAACTCAAACAAAAATAAATCTAGTTTTACATTAAGCTTCTTAAACATTTCGTTATGCATATAACACACATAAAAACCGTGTGAATGTTAATTAAATATTTATTTATTTTTACAAAATCGTCTAAGATTTGATATATTAAGCTCACCAGGATAAAACATTATTGTATTTTGACAGTTTTTCTTATTTATTTTCACTTTTTATAATAATTACGTAAAGCATGATTTCGTCTAACGACCGGTTTTACGAACTCCCGTTAAATCTGAAGGCTAGCCAACCGACAGATAAGCTAACCTCCACTTAAAAAACGAATGGTGTTTTATGACCCGTATTTAGCCGCAGGTTGGCTACCGAGAACTGACGAAGCGTGTGGTGTAATATTGGATGAGTTGGTAATAAAGTGAACTATAACCCATTGCATAGGACATCGTTGCAGTTTAGTTATGGCTGCCATCTTGGATTATGATGTCATGACCGCCATCTTGAAAATACATAATTATTATCAGATTTTAATTGAAAAAGATATAAAGTTTATAAAAAAATTATTAAATTTTAATAAATTATTATTTTAAAAGCGCACCTACGTCATGGTGTCCTCAGTTCGAACCCAGTGAAGGCAACATAAATGCTGACCGATCCTCCCTCCATGGAAGCCGCCAGCAGACTGACCTCCCACCACTAATGCCAAGGAATATAAATATCGCCAGCTAGTATGACAACATGCCGCCATATTGTTTTCGTTAGCCAGAGTGCACTGCCGACATATTAGTTTAATTTTTACCCGCTAAAGTCCAGTAATAATTTATTATTACTGTGGCACCCGCCATTAGTAAGATATATAGACCTTCTTGGAAATTCGTACTTATTTAGCTAGAAATTTAAAAAAAAAACCTAAAAATCTTTAAAAAAATTACTTATTAATATACTGGTATAATCGATCAATTCCTGTACTCGGTTCCATCCTTGGTCAATGCAAAAAGATAATTTTATGCAAAAAAACTCTTATCCAATAAATTATGTTCAAAATCCTAAAAGAGGCTCAAGTTCTTCAGTAAGACGTTATGACCACCATCTTGGAAATTTTGTATTTATTCACCTAGAAATTCGGAAAAAATACAAAATTATTTAAATAAATATACAATTAATTATACTGATTGATTCGTTCGACTCATGTCCTTGGTTAGATCCTTGATCAATGCAATTTATTTTATTAAATATCACATCAATGTAACATAAAAACGACAGGTTCTAAAGGAAAAAAAAACTACTTTTTTTTCAAATACAATTTATTACATAAATCCTACACTTCTGCAGGAACACTGGCTAAAATTAGAAAACTTATAAGCATTTAGTTCTGCATTGACTTGAACTGACTGATTCTCAGCTATAAATGGTTTACTGAAGACAAGAGACCAGCCAGATCCTTTTCCTACATAGTATTTTTCTTCTCGACAGAGTTTCTCGTTACTGTCTTTTAACAAACTGCTTCACATCGTCGGAATTGTAAATGGGAATATTCACTGTCTTGAATGCACACTTCTTCGCTTTGTCCTCGAACGGATATGGTTTGTCATATACACTTCATCAGTAAGCTGATTGATAATGTTCGGCCTGATATCGTCAAGAAACAAAATTATTATTTTTGGCTTGTTTTAGAACTTTATCCTTGCTCAACAAAGGAGTTAATAAGAGGGCAGAATATGTTTTTGTAATGTTTCCGTTTTTTTATTATTTTCACCCATATTATTATTATTCTATTATTTTGTAATTTTTATTTTTAAAACTTTTTAATGTTATTTTTTAATATATTTTCCCGTGATTTGCTGATAGTAAGGAAATCATATGTTATTTTATCAGTGAGCTCTCATTATTCCCACCAATGTTTTGATGGTATTATAAATGTGCTCATTATTCCAGTACAGACTATTGCTAATGTTCTCCGAGTGCTTCTGGTTAATTCTGAGAAATCGATATCTGCACAAAAAAAAATTGTAACTCAATGAGTGACGCAATTTTTTTTATTCAGAGTTACATGTCATTTTTGAATTTCTGCTACCAAATTATCACTAAAAATATTTTTTTATCAGGTGAAATTCAAACAAAAAGATCCATTACTCAGTCAAATAATATGCCTTGAGACATCTGATTAGCACTATCATGCAAGACGAAATTCCTTCTCCTTGGTGTCTAGCGAAGCCTTCATTCTATTGCGACCGTTAGTGAGCATCCCGCATCCCATAAAAAAAAAAAAAGAATTTTACCTCAACACAATATGAGGCGAAATCTGGGCCGGAATTCTCTAACTTTTTGCTGTCTTTATTTAAAGATGGTTAACGTGTAACCCTCTTTACGAGACGAAATGGTATTCTTTACCGCAAAGCGTCACTCTGGCTGTCTTTGAGTGGACTCCTGACTATCTTTATATTAAGACAGGCTTCTGTTGAATCTTTATGAGCAGCAACGTAAATACAATGGCCGCCGTATTTATATTATGTTGTTGAAACACCACCAATAATACATGAAATTGCTGTTAATTAATTGTGTACATTTAATTTTAGTTTAGTTTAGTTTTAATAATTTAATAACTTGTTACGCTAGGCAGCATGTACATCAAATAGCAATTAAAATTGACAAATCCTACTCTTGTGAATAAAGCAATTAGGTAGATGAGATTCAAATTTTAAAAAAAAATGAGCTTAAAGAAGTGAAGCGTGAATAACTTGCCCATTATAAAAATTTCTGTATTGGGGTAGAGTGTTCGTCTAACAGTATTAGACAAATTAGTACCTACCTTTCGTAACTGGGAAATTGATTTTGGCGGACCACATGCCAGGCAATTCACCTTCTCTGTTAATTCGGCCCACATTCTCTCTTCTTTAATTTTTGTGAAAGTCGCCGAAAACTTCCCTCTCAAAAATTCTGGATGCATTCGCATAAAATCCAGCATTACTTCAAATTGCTTCGAAGTGGTCTTTCTAGCGCGAAACTTCTTTTCCATGTTTACAGTTTATACATACTACCTTGCTCCGCCGGAAAGGAAGGATGCAAGCAAGATAGAAGGAAACAGCCAGAAATATTGTTTCGGTTAGTCAATTTTCGTGTTTTCGGAGCGGTGCCTGCGGTGTTGCCAAGCATTCATTATTAAACAAAGATATCAATAAAGATACCACTTACAGAATATGACATAAAGATAGTTACAAGTAAGTATCTTTGTAGCTCTCTTTATCATAAAAACAATCATTGTGACTGTCTTTATGAAACGTCGATATAAAGAATACACTCCCTGGACTACTTCAACAAGTTCATTTGCACGAGATAAATAATGGAGTCCAAGACAGTTAGAGCCTAGTAGTCTCACAGCCGCGTAGACTTGAAGACTTGTAGCCTCGTAGACTTGTAGCCTAGTAGACATGTAGACTTGTAGTCATGTAGACTCGTAGCCTCGTAGCCAATTGAAGCCTTGTAGTCCTGTAGTCTCACAGCTTCGTAGCCACATTGTCTCGTAGCCAAATAGCAGCTAGACCTAAGATAGCTGGAGCCAAAGACAGCTGGAGCCAATGACAGTTGGAGCCAAAGACTGTTGGAGACAATGACAGTTGGAGTCAAAGACAGCTGGAGCCAATGAAAGTTGGAGCCAAAGACTGTTGGAGACAATGACTGTTGGAGCCAATGCATTTTGGAGCGAAAAGACTGTTCTAAAAAAAATTACCAACGGCACACAATTCTTGAAAAATCATTGTTCGAAAGCAATTTATCATCTGTAAAAAAGTCTACACTTACTAACAACATTCCCCCCCCCCCCCCCCCCCCCAAACTAGTCCGTGTTACCCGAATGTCCGGGTTAACGAGGTTCTACTATACTACTTTGATAGGACCACAGTGAGATTTTCAAGGTGAATATGTTGCAAGAAAATAATAACACATATTTAACTATTTCATGTAATTTAACAGCGAATTAATGTCAAGAAAAAAGTAATTGCCGTCTCTGTTACGACATATTCTGGCAACAAATTATATATATATTTTTATTTTTTCATTTCGTAGACATTGAGATCATTATAGATTAAGACATACAAAAACACAATTCACGAGAATCAAGGTAGATATCGGCAGTGATTTAATCTCATTTGCAACGAACCAATCCAGTAATTGCCTGGAGTTCTTTTTCTTCGGGAAAACGTGAAAAAACGTAAATCGGGACTCAAAATTGACCTCTTCTGAATGTGAGTCCAGCATTAAATTACTTTAGCCTGTTGCTAATAGATTTACAAAAAAATTGCATTCGTTGGTAGTATTATTTTTATTTACTTCCTTTAATTTTTGGCAGGATTTGTGACAAATAGGTACCAGTTTCCTGTAACTCTTTTAACTGATATGTTTCTATATAAAAAACGGTTTAAGGTATTACTTCGAGGAGAAATTAATTATTTTTCACAGGTAACAAAAAAAAAACTGTCAATATTTCAAATGCCATATAAAGATATAACTACAATTATGTTTACTCGAAAACAAAATGTTGCTAGGTTTCTGTCCGAGAAATGAAGATAAAGGTGTAATGCAAGTCCCTAAAGTGCTTTCAAGAATCTGTACCGGTTGTTTTGCGCCTAAAAATTACTCTGAAAATAACGTTTTAGCTGTTATAAAATTACAGTTTAAAAACTTAACCCGATATCGAAAGTACTTTTCGGCCCTCGGCGATGAAATGTTAAATGTTAAAATGCTTTTCGCAAGCAGACCCCCACTCAGATATCATGAGTAGTTTTGAAATAGCGTTGTTCTTCCTGAAGCTCTGCGCACCGCGTGTGCGCCCGGGTGCGTCGCGGCCTAGAAAACACGCCTGGTTCGAGGACTTCCGTGGCGGCCATTAGCCGCATGCCGGCAGCACGTGCGTTCGAGTTCCTGCCGCGATCCTGCCGCGATCCTGCCGCGGAAACAACATCCCAACAACACCATAGAAGTAAGTAGCTTGGCTCCTGGCTTGCAGCCGTGTCCTCGGCTCATCGGGGAACAGTCAGTAAGTAACTGCTCTCCGAAGATGGCGACTGCAATGTCGACCGAAACGTCGGTGGAATTATTCGCCCAAGGACGCGGCTAGAACCCAGAAGCCAAGCTGCATCAGACAATGGCCGTGAAAGCCTGCGAACATTATTAACTTTAGAAGTAACTCAGTATCATCTTTATTTTTTTTTCTTCCCGCAGACATCCACACAGCAAGAGGCAGCGGGGGTCCTTGGTTCGATGCTCGTTTCTGGCGCACGTTAGCAGCTGTGACGACGGTACAGTTTGCGTCACACTACGATTTTTTTTCCTAACCTAACTAAAACTAAGTGTATTTTGGAGGGGTCCGGGTTAGGGAGGGACCTAGGTGCGTCTCAGGCCGAAGCCTATACGCCTAGTCATGCTGGGATTAACCATGCAGGAAGAGGGTCGCATGCATCATGTGCTAGGAGGGGATTGGCCAGCCATGGCAGCGATTGGCGCCATGACTAACTCCCCTCACTCTTAAATCTAGACTATAACTAGAGATAGGTTGGGCCCAGGTAAAACCTGCACAGACACAAGGGAAAACCCTGGGCACATTCATGCGGGATGCAATTTGGCATGCATTACGTGTAGGAATTTGCAGGAGACAGAGGATGGTCTGGATGAAGTGTTGGACAGAGTAGAAAAGAGTCTACCATGCGGGGGTTGGGCACTTGGACTCGTGGTCCGCTTTGCTAATTGTCCAGTACTGGATTTAGTGACCAGGGGTGCAAGCGCCCCTGGTGGTGAGTGGTTGCACTGACCACTCACTCCGCCGCCAGTCAACACCTAAAAAACTAAGAAACTAAGACAGAGAAAAGATAAATGACTTACAAACTAGGCATTTCGTTACGAAATATGCAAACACCCAACTCAGGCATGGACGTGCAGTGCTTAAGACAAAACTAAAATAATAACTATAAATATTATTTTTTGATTTTTTTAAAATTTTTTAAATTATTATTTTAGAAATATATATTTTTGATGACTATTACTTAGTAGCTAGGACTTATTACTAATTTACAAATCTCTAATATCTACTACTATACTACTAGTTAAATATTGAGGAACTGTCGGTGTATAAAGTTAGAGGTGAATTAAGTAAAGACCTATTCGCATTTTGGTAATTGTTGCAAGCTTGCAAGTCACACTGCGTCGCGGTGTTGTCTGACCGAGCCGGCCGCGCGCCACTCGGGCACCAGGAAGCAAGGAACCGGCGCGGCGGTGCGCAAACCGGCTGCTTCCGACCGACCTTGGAGCGAGGTCATCAGTTGCCTTGCAACCTGCCGGGCGTCTTGCGTTGCTTCTGTGCGTTTATGTTTCCTCCAAGGCCCAGGATTCTGTACCTGGTGGTGGTGCTCCGATCTCCTGGAGCAGACTCCGAGGGTTCCCTAGCCCGGTGCGGAGTCGACGACACAGCTCCGGTGCTAGCCTGGACGGGAAGCCTACGATTCACTCATCCTTCTGGACATACCCGAATACTCACGTTGGCAAGCCTTCTTTCAACAGACGAGAGAGCCAAACGTCCGATCGTGCATCTTCGGTTTTTTTTTGTTCATTGTAAATAAATATTCCACTCATGATAACTAATGATAGATTAGGTTAGGTTAGCTACATTATAAATACTTTAAAACATTGTGGACGGTTGATTTTGTTGGGATAGCTACATTAAATATACTGTGAAATCATGTAAACGGTTTCCTAGCGCTGGATAGCTACATATTAAAAAGTTATTTGCTAAGCAACCATAAAATGATTTTACAGTATTTTTAATGTAGCTATACTTACCTAATATAACCAACCATCCACAATGTTTTAAAATATTTATAATGTAGCTAACCTATCCTCACCTGTTGTGGTACGGGGAAAAAAGCGGGCATGAACTTGGTGAACATCGGGTTTGGCTCTCTCGTCTGTGAAAAGAAGGCTTGCCAACGTGAGTATTCAGGTATGTCCAGAAGGATGAGTGAATCGTAGGCTTCCCAGCCTGGACAGCTAGGTCTCCACCGGACCACGGGTTCACTGGGTCCCAGTGTCATGTAGGCTCCAGCAGTGCTGATAGTCTCAGGGCTCAGGACACAGCCAACTGTCTGGTCAGATTGAATTTTTCTGTCTTAGTTTCTTTTTTTTTTTTAGGTGCTGACTGGTGGCGGAGTGAGTGGTCAGTGAAACCACTCACCACCAGGGGCGCTTGCGTCCCTGGTCACTAAATCCAGTACTGGACAAATAGCAAAGCGGACCACAAGTCCAAGTGCCCAACCCCCGCATGGTAGACTCTTTTCTACTCTGACCAACACTTCATCCAGACCATCCTCTGTCTCCTGTAAATTCCTACACGTAATGCATGCCAAATTGCATCCCGCATGAATATGTCCAGGGTTTTCCCTGTGTCTATGCAGGTTTTACCTGGGCCCAACCTATCTCTAGTTATAGTCTAGATTTATGAGTGAGGGGAGTTAGTCATGGCGCCAATCGCTGCCATGGCTGGCCAATCCCCTCCTAGCACATGATGCATGCGACCCTCTCCCTGCATGGCTAATCCCAGCATGACTAGGCGTATAGGCTTCGGCCTGAGACGCACCTAGGTCCCTCCCTAACCCGGACCCCTCCAAAATACACTTAGTTTTAGTTAGGTTAGGAAAAAAAAATCCGATTAGACTATACTACAGAATGGCACATTTCGGGCTTGAAAATTCAATCTACCTTGTTCCTAAAAATAGAAAAGCTCAATTTTTTTTAGTTTATTTTTTTTAGGTGAACAGTATAGAATATATTAATATTTAATAATCTAACGTTTAGATTTTTTTCGTTAAAACCTAATCGTCAAATATATTGTATCTTTTCCAATCACAAATGTTAAAAAGAACAAAAATATTTCACAGGTAGGATTTGGTGTCAATAACAATCACAGGTTGCTACTTGGAATGTACTTTTTTTGACGTCATAACGTCTTATAAATCTATGAACGCCGGCTGCACGCACGAAAAATTGTCACGTTCCGCCTGAGCCGAGCGTGCAAGTACCAGCCAACCACCGTGCGAGAAAATCTTCTATAATATCAAACATGTTAAGGCGGGCTTTTTAACTAATTGTTCCTGATTATATTTAAACTAGCAGCTGACCCGGCTTCGCACGGCTATACTAATGGAAAAAAAATTAAGCCACATCTCCCATTTACAGTAATGGTAAATAAAAAAAAATTCAGTGAAAATTTATTACAATGCTGTATAATATACCGGAGAGAAAATGAATAGCACCGATGGTTTCCCGACTCGTGCACGCAACGTACAACTAATGTACCCGTACTTCGCTACGGCAGTCTACAGGCAGATCACTCTTGCGCCGCTCATTATACATGCCCCTCCTTGTGGGTACGCCACTGCCGCGCGATGCCCGTTGCCATGGAGACGCAGAAGGCATGAACAATGCAAAATCCTGTTCTCATGCAGACAAAGTACCCACTGTTGCCTGGTTTTAACCACCCATGGGATCTAATTTTCGGAAAATGTCATCCTGCGTAACATAAGGAACATTACTGTGAAGTTTCAAGTCTGGAAAATATATATACTTGAAAAAAAAAAGGCAATAAAAAAATTAAACACAGAGAGAGGAAAAAAAAAACAATAGTTTAGGTTTGCGATTTAAAGTGATAAAAAGTATTTAAATACTAATTGAACTCTTATGAGGGTACTGATTGCTTCGTTGTTAATATCACACGGGTGTTTTTTAGTTACTTGTATGGGAAAATTAAGAATGATAAGGCATCTAGTGCGTGGCAACAATGTTAATAGGCAATAGGAAATAAACTTCTAGCGCCAGCGGCATTGTCAACACACACTTCGTACGTGTACTGCATGTTGTATCTAACCCCCTCCAACGCATTTGATTCTAAATTGGACTTTTAGTAAGGATCCCTAATGTTATTAATAATATAATATAGCCTATAGCCTTCCTAGATAAATGTACTATCCAACACTGAAAGAATTTTTCAAATCGGACACGTGGTTCCTGAGATTAGCGCGTTCAAACAAACAAACAAACAAACTCTTCAGCTTTATAATATTAGTATAGATTAAATTTGCAAAAAACTGTAAATAATATTTGAAAATTAAAAAGTAGGCAATTTTTCCTCAATGTTTTCTTATGACGTTATCACGTAAAATTATCGTCCGTAAACCAACTTTTACAGAACCCCCCCCCCCCCCTTCCCTTTTTTTTTTCCTATCTCTACTTGAAGATGATTTGATGACATCCCTGATCTCACGGTAGCGCAACTCTCAAATAAGGGAAGCCTACAACTCATGTAGTTTCGGTTCCCTGCAAGAATTTCCGAAGATTTCCGAAGTTTTGCGTTTTGGTATTAACGCCACTTCAGCCGCTAAATCAGAAGTTTCCAATGAAAACAAGCATGTTGTGACTGACCTAACCTAACCTAACCCTTCGATTTTTTTTTAAATTTCAATTTTTGAGAGAAATCCGAAGTTACACGAACGTGGTATAGGGAACCGAAACTATGTGAGTTGTAGGCTTCCCCTCAAATGACGAGATTGTTCAAACTGCTAGGAGGAGCTGCGTGCTTCCAGGAACAGCCGTGTGTACTAACTAGTAGGCCTACACAGGATCTCTCCGATACGTGTTTGCGTGCAGGAATACCCGGGGTACAGCTACCCCTACAGCCCGGCTAATCTAGTCCCGGGTTGTTGCGTTGTTGCGCACCAGAGGCGCACCGAGGAATTTTTTTTTCGAAAGGGGGGGGGGGGGGGGTTTGAAGTTCTTTTTTTTTTTTTTGAAGGAACACCGGTTTCAAAAATAAAGAGGGGGGTGTCCGGGGGTGTTCTCCCGGGAAAAATTCGGATTTCTAGGTGAAAAATTGGTGCTATTTAGGAAGTTTTTGTATCTAATTATTGAATATACTGCTCGTAGAAAAAAATAATTATTTTTAGTACGGTAGTGAATTTTGTTTTAGACAAGAATCAAACAAAGATACCTTTATCAAACCCAGGGTCTTGTCCGCTCAAAATAAGTATTATTTTAATACCACGAGAGTCATAGAATGCATTAAACAGTCCAAAATTATGCAAAAATTGAGATGAACGTAGCGCACAAACAATTTTTAGTTTTTATATAACACAAACTAATATAAAAAAAATTAAAGTAATTCACGGTAGCAGACTACAAAATGTAATACTAAACACCACAATGTGTACACTGACGTGAAAACATCTCACAAAGTTTGGTAGATTGAGCGCTGCCCATATAGACCATCGTAACTATTTTGCTGGGACTGGGAATGTTTTTACTTTTTCCAATTCTAGATTTTTTTTCTTTCACATTTTCGGAGGGGGTTTAAACCACCAACCCCCCCTTCCCCCCTGGGTGCGCCACTGTTCATCACTCAGGTTCGCCGAATGGCCGCGCAAGTGAGCGACGAACTCGACATATGCCTCAAGACGGCCATGATTAGCGCCCCTGCCCGGTGACCACGAGTATGTGGACATCAGCAGTGATGACGACTTCACCACCGTCATCAACAACAAACAAAAAAAAGACGGGGGTGGGGGAAAGGCAGGTAAACAGCGAAAGGCTTCGTCCTCCACTGAAGTAGCTTGGCTTCTGGGTTGTAAGCCGTGTCTTTGGCGAAATATTAACCGACGTTTCGGTCGACATTGCAGTCGCCATCATCAGGGAGCATTTACCTACAGGTAAGTTTCGGTCGACATTGCAGTCACCATCATCAGGGAGCAGTTATATATATATATACACACATATATATATATATATATATATATATGTTCATAACAGCACGGCCATGTTGGTGGATATCAAAAACACTTAATAAAAATTATTGTGATTTTAAGTGTTTAATTCATAGAAAGAAAGTGTAATATTTAGTAATCATCTTAAGATTATTATTAATTCCGCCTATAGAGTTGCGCTTCCTCTGTTGTTTAATCTATGACCGGTATGACCGGAGTAGTATGTAAATGGGCATACTGAAACAGGATTCAGGTTGTGGTGCCTGTGGTGCCGACCGCCATCTCTGATTTGTGACGTCACGGCGGCAAAAATTCCTCAAAATTGACTCAAAATGACTCAAAAATTCCCGTTTTAAGAAAAAATTTCCCGTTTTCGAGGGAAAAATTCCCGTTTCGAGGGAAAATTTCCCGTTTTATTCCGTAAAAATCCCAGCGGCTAGAAATGTCCTGATAGAAAAAATACAAAAATACATAAAATTCTGGCTTGTACTAGAACTCTAACTTTGCTCAACAATGAGAAGTTCACAAGCTAGCAGAATCTGTTTATGTATTTTTGTATTTTTTACATTTAAATTTTTTTATTATTTATTAAATATTTTTTTCCCTGTAATTTTATGATATCAAAGAAAACGTGTGGTGGTTTTCTCCGTGTGCTCCCGATTATTCTTGTCATTATGTTTGCTCATGAATATTCTTTTAAATATGTGTATGGTTTTCTCCGTGTGCTCCGGATTATTCTTGTCATTATGTTTGCTCATGAATATTCTTTTCAATATGTGTATGGTTTTCTCCGTGTGCTCCCAATTATTCTTGTCATTACGTTTTCTCCGTGTGCTCCTGATTATTCTTGTTAATAATTTGATGGTTTTCTCCAAGTGCTTCTGGTTATTCCTGGCTAGACATCTAATGATTTTCTCCGAGTGCTGCTGATTATTTGTGTGAAATGGATCTCTGCATGAAGGATATTTACTTAATGAGTCATGTCATTTTATTCAGAGTTACATTTAATTAGTGAATTTCTGCTAATAAATTGACACTTGCAATAATTTTACCAGGTGGAATTAAAGAAATAAACAACCATTACTCAGTCAAATAATATGCCGTGAGACATCAGCGAAGCATTAACATGTAAGACGAACTTCCTTCTCCTTGGTGTCTAGCGAAGCCCTCCTTCTTTTGCGATCGTTAGTGAGCATCCCGCATCACACATAAAATAACTAATTAATATTTACCTGCAAGCAACACGTGGCTACATCTGTTGATGACAGCCAGAACTACTTGCATCAATTTGCTTTGCATTAGATAACCTACCTCTCACCACTGAGTGGTGCTATTGTAATCAGTTAGAGTCATGTAGTCACGTAGCCATGTAGCCTCGTGTCCTGGAAGCTTCGTAGTCCTGTAGCCTCGCAGTCTCGTAACCTTGTGTTCTGGAAGCTTCGTAAACATGATGCATTGGAACCTCGTAGACCTGT
Source organism: Bacillus rossius redtenbacheri (assembly GCF_032445375.1). Classification (NCBI taxonomy): domain Eukaryota; kingdom Metazoa; phylum Arthropoda; class Insecta; order Phasmatodea; family Bacillidae; genus Bacillus; species Bacillus rossius. The sequence continues at coordinate 8,666,290 of NC_086345.1, read as the reverse complement.
AGCTACGTAACAAAGTATCCATGGAACCGTATAACATAATGCTGTTGGAGCAGTGGGAGCAAAAGAGAAAATGCCGACGAAGACAGATGCGATAATTGGAGCCTTTTGAAGCATTTGGAGCTGTGTTAAGCATTTGGAGGCTGTTGGAGCATTTGGAGCCTTTTTTTTTTGAGCTGTTGGAGCTGTTGGAGCCATTTGGAGCTGTTGGAGCATTTGGAGCCTTTTGGAGCTGTTGGAGCCATTTGGAGCATTTGGTGCTGTCAAGCATTTGGAGGCCATTTGGAGCATTTGGAGCCATTTGGAGCCATTTGGAGCTGTGTTAAGCATTTGGAGGCTGTTGGAGCTGTTGGAGCCATTTGGAGGCCGTTTGGAGCATTTGGAGCCATTTGGAGCATTTGGAGCCTTTTTGGAGCATTTGGAGCAATTGGAGCCCATTAATAATGAAGCCAATGAATATTGTAGACAATGAATATTGGAGCCAATGAATATTGGAGACGATGACTATTGGAGGCAATGAATATTGGAGCCAATGAATATCGGAGACAATGAATATTGGAGCCAATGAATATCGGAGCCAATGATTATTGGAGCCAATGAATATTGAAGCCAATGAATATTGTAGCGAATGAATATTGGATCCAATGAATATTGTAGTCAATGAATATTGGTGCCAATGAATATTGGAGCCAATGAATATTGGAGCCAATGATAAATGAGCTGCCTTTTCGATGGCGGTGCTACCTTTTCGTTGTCGGTGCTTTCAATTGAGTTGCCTTTTCGATGGCGGTGTTGCCTTTTAGTTGTCGGTGCTTCCAAATGATCTGCCTTTTTGTTGGCGGTGCTGCCTTTTCGTTGTTGGCGCTGCCTTTACGTTGTCGGTGCTTCCAATTGAGCTGCCTTTTCGTTGGCGGTGCTGCATTTTTGTTGACGGTGCTTCCAAATGTGCTTCCTTTTTGTTGGTGGTGCTGCCTTTTCGATGTCGGTGCTTTTCTTTTGTTGATTGCGCGTAGTACAAAATGTAGTGATTGAATATTTACTAGTTTAAAACCTCTTGGTGTTACTAAAATATACGTCAAGGTCACTTGGTCCTTTAGTATGTATAAAAAATGACAAGATGGATTAATTGAATATGATTAGATAACGTCGAAGGTCATGCTGTCCTGAAATGTCTAGCCTATACGTCTGATAATGACATGACTCGGTCTCATGGACTGAAGACAATTGATCTATATGTGTGGCTTTGTACATGAACGGCTTATAGGTTATTCAGATTAATGGAAAATTAGACTTTCATGTAATGCACAGCGGTACTGTATTAATTCGATGGTAAGGAATATTGACTTGAGTTGTTTTTCGTAGAGTGAATGATTAATAAACTCCGCGAAAGGTAATGGAAAACAGAATCTAAAATTTATTTAATATTTAGTTACAACTGTCACTGGTCAGGAATCGAACCGTGGACTGAAATCCATTGATACAATTTGAAAATTAATAATTGAATTTTTCGGTGACTTTTGGAATTTTCCCCGCATTTCTAGCTAAAAAAATTACATGATTTCAAGATGGCGGCCAAATTTCAAGATGGCGGGCACCTCAGTAATAAATGATTACTGCACTGTAGCAGGTTATAATAAAACTAGCATGATGGTAAGACGAGTACACACAAGATGGTGTCCTCCAGCAGACGAAAACATGATGTTGCCAATGACCTCTAGCATGTGGTAGCTCCTGGTAGCATGTACTGAATATACAATGACGGATCCATGATGTTCATCAAGATCAAAGTCAATGATCAAGGTCAAGGTCAAATTTTAAGGTCAAGGTAAAAGTTCAAGGTCAAGGTCAAAGTTCAAGGTCAAGGTCAAAGTTCAAGGTCAAGGTTAAAGTTTAATTCCAACAGTCGAGGTAAAGGTATGGTGACCAGATAATTATACTAACATGTCGCCAGCACACTCTAGCAGACTACAACAAGATGTCGGTCTTCTGCGTACGAAGACAAGATGGCGGACATGACGTCATACCAGCTGATGGTAAATACCTTGTTATTGGTGGTGGTAGGTCAGTCTGTAGGTGGCTTCTGTGGAGGAAGGATCTGATGTTTTTTTTTTATTTTTTGCCCTCACCGGTTTCGAACCAAGGACCTAAGTCGATCTAATCAATCAGTATATAGATTACAAATTTATTTATTGAATTTTGAACTTTTTCCCGAATCTATAGCATTAAAATTACGCATTTCCAATATGGTGGTCTTGATGTCTGATAGGATGATGGTTGTAGAGGATTTAGAGTCTCTTTACGAATGTTGAACATGGTTTATTGAAATTATTATTTTTTACGTAAAATTAAACATTATTGCATAGATCGGGTATCGAACCGAGGACAGGAACGGATCGAATTAATATGTAAATTAATGAGTGATTTATTTAATTAATTTTGGAATTTTAGCCGAATTTCTAGCTAAATAATTACTCGATTCCAAGATGGCGTCCAAATTTCAAGATGGCGGGTGTCACAGTAATAATTGATTACTGCACTCTAGCGGATAAGAATTCAACTAACGTGGCGTCAGCGCACTCTCGCCGACGATACACTGATGATGGCTTCCAGCATCGAAGACAAGATGGCGAACATGAGGTCATACTAGGTGACGATATATATATATATGCTTTGAAAAAAAAAGTGGTGGGAGTCAGTATGCCAGCAGCCACCGCGGGGGAAGGATCGGGCGTCATTTTTATTTTTTTGCCCTCACCGGGTTCGAACCGAGGACTCCGAACTCCGTGTCGTAAAAGTTTGTTTTTTTAAATATTTTTATTAAAATTTTATTGAATGGATTTTTTTATGAATTTTAATTTTTTTTCATTAAAATCGGATAATAAATAAAAAAGTTAAAGATGGCGACCATAACGAAAATTGCAACGGTGACGTCATAATTCAAAATGGCGGATAACACAATGCCGGAATGATCGAGAAAACGAAATGACGTCATCCAAGATGGCGGATCCAAGATGGCGGATCCAAAATGGCCGCCGGGGTCAAGGTCAAGGTCAAAGGTCAAGGTCACATCCTGATAGAGGCTTAACTGAGGCTTGAGTTAAGGATGCTTAAGCCTCTATCAGGACTTTTCTAGCCGCTGGGACTTTTACGGAATAAAACGGGAAATTTTCCCTCGAAACGGGAATTTTTTTCTTAAAACGGGAATTTTTGAGTCCTTTTGAGTCAATTTTGAGGAATTTTGAGGAATTTTTGCCGCTGTGACGTCACAAATCCAAGATGGCGGTCGGCACCACAACCTGAATCCTGTTTCAGTATGCCCATTTACATACTACTGACCGGTATGACTGGCGCGACATGGAGGAAGACACGAGGTTACCCACTGGCAAGGAGGTTTGCCTCACGTGCCGCAGAAGCACGTGCGGGCAGATGACAGTGAGGAAGGGGGGAAGGGGGGGGGGGAATGCCAGCCTCGTGAGTGGAGGGGGAGACCAGTTCCAGGCGGAGAGACCTTCGCTAGGTCGTGCGACGATGGCGCAATGGCGGAAACCTCGCGCGTAAGAAACAGTCGGCAAAGCCGCGCGCGCGGTAATCGTCAGACGCCAGCCGCCAGACTCCAGCCTCCGGTACCGCACCAGCCAGCAATGGACCGCAGCCTGAATGGCGGGTCCTTGTCTTCCCCCTGAACAGGTGAGAGCTGAGAAGGAGGAGCTCAAATACATCCCTCATATCGATTTTTTTTTTGACGTGTTAAGTAGCTGGGCTTCTGGGTTGTAGCCGCGTCCTTGGCGAATAATTCACCGACGTTTCGGTCGACATTTTTTTTTCTTTCTCTTCTGTTTTTGGAAAACTATTGTGTTTGTTTCGTCTTTTCGTTTTGCTGTGTTGTTTTTCTCGTTTCAACTGTTGTGCTGAATTTTTTTGGTTCGGTATTTTTGTGCTGTCATCATTTGTGGGTTTTTTTTCGTTCTGTTAGTCCACTTTTCTTTGGTTTTCTTTGTTTGTTGACCATATTCCTGTTGTGGAGTATTGTGTGGTGTTTATATCCTGACAACAGCAATTTATTTTGCTTAATTTGTGTTTTTGTCATTTGTGTTTTTTGTAGTTTTCTTCTACAGACATACATGTGCTTGCAATGGCGTATGTCCAAAAGCTTGCATCAAGTCATTGCAGTCGCCATCATCAGGGAGCAGTTGCCTACCGAAACTTCGGTGAATTATTCGCCAAGGACACGGCTACTACCCAGAAGCCAAGCTACTTCAGACAATGGCCGTGATAGCCTGCGAACATTATTTTTTTACGTGTTAGTTTTTACGTGAGTATGTCTTTAAAATCGCTTCCATAGTGGGAGGCGATTAAAAAAAAAACTAATGATCACAAATTCGGGAGATACAGTTTGGTGTTGCAGCTACATATCTATATCATCTCCATCCAACATTTAATTACACCACTGGATAGCTAAAGGATCAAAGAATTCGTCACGCTAAGTGAGGACTGTGACGCATCGCGCGCGGTGGAGGGGGAAGCGCCGCCATTTTGAGGTCATTTTGCTGCGGTTCGAGATTTCAGTTTAGTATAACTTTTGACTTGGAGAAGCTACGACGTTCGTTTAGGTTACAATCGTCAGATCTCGTAAAAATCTATCAATTTCATATAAAAAAAACATTAGCGTAAAATAGTTACAGTGAATATATATAATGTTAAAATTATATATATATATTTTTTTGTCGGTCTGTACGCGTCAAAAAGCCAAATTCAAATACAGAGATCGTGTACGGTTGTAAAGGGCTACCCAAAAGCAATCGAATGATACCAATAAAACACCATATGACCGAGTGAAGCAGTGCCGGGAACGTAAAAGAATGAATGCGGCCGAGTGGATCAACGACGGTACCAGTACATCTGCAGCTGGGGCGGTTTAAGTTATGCAAGTGGATGATGACATGGCTTATATATATATATATATATATATATATATATATATATGCACACATACATATATATATATATATATGCACACATACGTACACGTATTACGTACAACACACGACCGTGTCCATGACATAGCCACACCCCATTTATTTTTTCTAATTGTGTTTTAAAAAAAATGTTCTCACTAAAATCTCAGAGAACAGTAGTCTAACGTTCAAATATAGAAATCAACGTAGTGATTTTGCTTGACAACAGAAAACTGTATATTTGGTTTTGTGGTTATTATTTAATTGTTTTAATTTTTTTTTTAAAGTCGATTGTTTTGATGATTTCGCAAAGACAAGTTATAAATTCATACATTAATTTTATTTAGCACACGAAGAACACATTTCAAGTTTGTGTGAAATGCATGCTTACAAATAACACGTGGGCTAAACAGCATACTTGGAAAAACAATTCCTGTATGAGGCATGTTGGGCTAGACAAGGAAGGGAACACATTGTTGCATTGTTGTATTAAGGAGTTCAGTTGTGAACTCGAGTGCCCCTTCCAGTTGGTCTTTCATCGAGTCACTGCCATAATATATTTTTGTAGTCTCCGGAAAGTTTGGCAACTATGTCATTGTTAAATCTGTCAACGTCTTTATTGAGGAGTGCGAGTATAGCTCTGTCTTTCATACCCTCATGATTTTCACTGGCAAAGCAGTTACCAAACACTTTATCAATTAGAAATTGTTGTTTGAAATGATATTTTGTTGCAATTCTTTTATTCCATTGTATTTAACGGCAGTTCACCGTCGCTTAGCTGTAGTAAATAACCAGCAAAAATTCCCAATAATGATTACAATAACTCTACTCCAAATTAATTCCTCTGTAGCCTTATGTAGCTAAGTTGCTATTAATTTCTTATTCTACGTTCACAATTTTTATTATATTTTTAAATCCGGAATGGAAGGTACCGGACCCCACTGGCTACCTTCCTGATCACTGTTACGTAACGGACTAACTAATAGCCCGTGGTTTCGCTCGCGATACTTCACGGTACTACTGATTTTATATCATTGCAAGAAAAGCATGTGATTAATTCTAACACACTTTTGATGAGTAAACATCTAAACTCTAGTCGTTTGTGCTAGAAACATGTGTCCCCCCTCCCCCTCCTTTAAGTTCTGTCTTCCCTGGCCACTCAAAAAAAAAAAAAAACAGTTGTGGGGACTGTCAACAGAAGTGAAAACTTAAAACTTTGTTCTTAAATGTGTAATATGACATCATTTCTACTTCAAATGTACGTAAGAAAATGATTTTGGTATTATATCAGTACGATGTCAGCATGATAACATTATTTATCCTTACATCATTTTTTAGTCACAACAGATGTCAGTGGTATGTAAAAATTACGAAAAAATTCATTACCTAGCTATGACTTACCAGTGATGTCAGACCTAGGTCATGTATTCAGGTGGTCAAATTAACTTCACTTACTGCTACTACAGCATGTCGGTGATGCGAACTCACAAGATTTTACCCATCCAAAAAAAAGAGAGTCCAACACGCACATGATACAGTCGAGTATATACAATGTATTAGTGTATATATGCGTATACATGTACACAGGCCGGTGCGCGCCGCCAGTCTGGCGCAACACTGTCACTAGCATGTCGGTGACGCGAACCCATAAGTTTTGCCCCTACCAAAAATCGCTCAACGCGGCTAAAGAAGTTTTCACTTCAAAAAGTCAATTCATCCGAAGTAGGAAGAGGACTGTAGTTTTGGCGGAAGCGATGAATTTTTCTCTAAACTAACTAAAACCAAGTGAATATGTAGGAGTCAGGGTCAGGGAGAGACCTAGGTGCGTCTCAGGCTGAAGCCTATATATGTACACGCCTAGTCATGCTGGGATTAGCCATGCAGGGAGAGGGTCGCATGCATCATGTGCTAGGAGGGGATGGGTCAGCCATGGTAGCGATTGAAGCAGGTCGTTACCAAAACACCGAAATACCATAACGCCGAATGTCACAATTGACCACAACGCCGACAGCTAGAAAACTGCTGTGTACCACAACGCCGAATTACCACAACGCCGAAATAACAACTGAATGAATTTGTGTGTGTTTCTTAAATGTACCTTAACGCCGAAATACCACAATCAAACCTAACATAACCTAACCTAGTCGAACCTAACCTAGACTATCCTAGCCTAGCCTAGCCTAACCTAACCTAACCTAACCTAATCTAACCTAGTCTAACCTAACCTAGTCTAACATAACCTAACCTAATCTAACCTAGTCTAACCTAACATAGTCTAACCTAACCTAACCTTTGTGGCAGTCCTGCAATGACATTTTTCGGCGTTAGTGGATTTCGGCGTTGTGGTAATTCGGCGTTGTGATACACAGCAGTTATCTAGCTGTCAGCGTTGTGGTATTTCGGCGTTGTGGTATTTCGGCGTTGTGGTGCGTCCCCGATTGAAGCTATGACTAACTCCTCTATCTTAAAACTATGTCAAGCTGGACACAGGTAAAACCTGCATAGACGCAGGTAAAACCCTGGGCACAGACATGAGGGATGTATTAATAGCGCAGGAGTATATGAATACGGACGAAGAGTTAGTTGTACAGAGTAGAAAAGAGTCTACCATGCCGGGGGTTTTGGGAACTTGGACGCATCATGGCGGAAACCCCCGATCGTTGCCGAACATATCCGAAGTTCACCGCCCGCTCGTGTGACTTCGTGGTCCGACTTCATATATATATATATATATATATATATATATATATATATAGAGAGAGAGAGAGAGAGAGCAAGATTTCACACATTTTCACAATTTTGCCGTATTTAAAATGTGACTAACCGCACCAACCTTTAATTTTAGTTACGATCACCCAAACGTGGGGAACCAAGGGGAAAATGTTTTAGATATTTCAATACTAAATCAACGGTTTTACGTCTCGAGGTAGGTGAATAGTAAGTAGGTTTCTCGTGGCATGGAGCTCACAACATGTAAATATAATTATATGTAGTAAGTTTCTGTTCTAAATCTAACAGTCACTCTGATAACCAACTGGAGAGCAAAAAAAAAACTGTATAAATGCTAATGCTATAAGTTCGCTTAATAGATAGAAAGTTACTTGCTAGGAAGAATCTAAGAAAAAAATAGAAAATCGCTTGCCACCTGGATGTTGACTTCTATCATTAACACGGCAACAACTACACACACCAATATCTCCTCACTTCTTGCTTCCGTGAGTCACTTTTTTTCTTTTTTTTTTTTTTAACTTTTCCGTGAAATGGAACAGCGACGTCACATCTTCACTCTTGTATCTCTGGCTTTCACTTGCGTCACGAATGTCATTACACGACTCCTGTAGCAGCAGCAGTACTCCCTGAGGTCCTCTGGACGGACGTGACTGAGAGTCAGCCGCAGTTTGACCTGGCTTGGCTGGGCAAGGGGAGGGGGGGGGGGGTGAGGCTCCTCGTTCAGGCTCTTCTTCACCCGGCACCTCGGCTTCAAGGCCGGCAGGAGGAAGACAAGCCCACAGAACAAGGAGGGAGATATAGAAGTGTGACTTACGCTGGAAACTGAAACCATGATTTTAGCACATTCGACGCTACTTTCAGAGGGTTTTTTTCTTTTTATAATTTCGGGGGGCGGGGAGGGTGGCGTTTGCCCTTTCGGATGCTTCTACCTAAATTCATCTTTATATCATACAAATACAGAGGCACAAAAACCAGTTTAAATTGTGACAAATCCACTTGCAGGTTTTAAACGGAGCTCCTCCAACGACACTGTTCTTCGGGGACCAGCTACTTATTGGTCTGTGACGTCATATGGCTACTGTTGGTGGGAGGGGGAGAGGGGGCAGCATGTACTGGGGTCGGACGGAGTTACGCTGCAGATGGAGGCAGCGCGGTGATGGGGAATGGTGATCCTGGTGAAGGCACTTGTTTTCCGGCCCGAAGATCGGCTCACCCGCCACCTCCCCTCCCGTGTCTGCGCCCTTTTAGGGTAGAACAGGAGTCGTCTTACAGATCTTACTGATCCAGAGCCCAACATCTGAACTAGACTTGGAAGACAGGTCCCCTCCGCTCTGTCCGACCTGCGGACCGCCAACTGCCTACGCGAGTCAGTGGACAAGAGTTTCACAGGAAGTTAGCCTCAAGTTTCCGCCGCCCAGCAAGCCAAGACCCAACCAGTACGTACTGACTCCGGAAACTGGTGACCACCAGGGTCTGCCACCAGACGGGCTTCAACCAACTAACTCGTCAATCCGGGTAGGAAAACCAGAACCGTGCCCCGGAGACGAATGACATACTACACACCTCCTCCAAGTACACAATTTAAAGCGGAGGACAATGATGGTTTTTCAACCAGGGTGATCGGCACAGACACTCCAGGAGCCAGGCATGATTCCCCAACGACAGTCAAAATAGAGCAGAACTGGACGGAGCGGCAGCTACCAAGACCCGGGCACTACTCACCCTTTCCTGGTACACCATTTTCTTGGTGAAGGCAGATGGAGATAACGATGATGGTTGATTGTCCTGGTGTGAGGCGATGCGGTGATATCTTGTCCGGATGGGGATCACCACCGGGCCCATCGGCCGCAGTTACGTCATCTTTGTTGTCTTTTCCCTGTTCCTATTTCCTTATACAGTACTTTCCTCTCTTCTCCATCTTACTCTACATCAAACTGGTGGATTATTCCTCTGCGTGCTCTTTTCTCATAACATAGAGCATTGTTACAACATGACATCATATACTATTGCAGAAGAGTGGTCGAAGGGGGTTCTGCAAGCTGTCGATAGAGCGGATCGGAATAGCGTTAGGTTCATAAAGTTGATTTAACTATTTGATGACTTATTGCTTGGTAAAAGGGATTTTGAACTATGCGAGAAACACCCAATACTGTTTTGAAATAAAATAAATAAAGCTTGTTGTATATAAATTAGTACGACATGCAAAATTTTCCGTAATGCGACACCACAACATACGTGTCTATTTAAAAAAAGGGAATTATTTTCACTCTTTTTTTTTGCCTGATAGCTTACGCATTAAATCTCACACTCAATATACCTATGATATAATTTTATTATAAAGATGCAATCTAACGTATGGGCCCAAAACTACTTGAAAAAAAAAATTGGCTGTCTGTAAAGTCGGTTTAAGGACGATAGTTTAACGTGACGTCATTACAAAAATTGATGAAATGATTGCATACTTTTATGAATAAAATTGAATCATTTTTATTGAATTATCACTTTTTTGTATGGATAAAAAGAATGAGTGAAATTAAATTGACAGTTTAATTGATAAATTTACTTTTATTTGCACTCATTAATTCAAATATGTTTATTACTTTAACGAACAAATTATTATTTTAACTATAACTTTTATACATGTTTGCTATTTTAACTTCTTCCAATCTGTGTTATTCTGTTAAGGATAGGACGATGATAGGAAAAGTAGGAAACGAATGGGAGTATTTCAAGTTTAATGTGCCTCGAAAAAGTCAAATCGATGGTTGTTCCAATCGAGTGGAAGAGAGATAGATGCGGCGCAAGCGTACAATGAGCGTAACGGGACAATGTGCGTAACGGGACACTTTTTCGTGCGTGCAGCCGGCGTTCATCGAATTATTAGACGTTGTCACGTCAAAAACCCGTGTCTCAGTCTCGACAAATAGAGTTCATCCCCCGTGGGCAAGCCGAGGTAACGACGCCATCACAGTGCAAGAAAAAAGGTAACGAGAAAAAAAAGTAACTCTCGGAGCAAATAAAGTAGAGAGTCAGAAACTACAACACATATTGCAGAAATATATACGTCGCCAAGTTTGATACCATAATTGTGAATCTCTACTGTGCTTCACTTGCCGAAAACACAGGCGGCAGCCGCGCTCGATGGTGTGTTTGCGTTACAGCGCACTTGCAAACCTGTGCACTAGTACACTGTGCACTTTCATACTTGCTCACTCGTATACTTCCACACATTCGTATACACTCGTATACCCACCTGTAAACTCACCTGCAAGCTTGTATACTTGCACTTGTACATTTTTTCATACATTTGTGTTTCCTACGAAACATCCATCCCTCTATATGTGAAGTTTCCATACCTCTATCTGTAAAGGTTTTTATCCCTTTATCTGTGAAGTTTGCATCCCTCTATCCATTAAATTTCCATCCCTCTGAGAAGTTTTCATCACTCTATATGTGAAGTTACAATCCCTCCAACTATGAAGTTTCCATCTATCTAACTGTAAAGCTTCCATCCTTCTATCAGATAAGTTTTCTTCCCTCTAACTGTGAAGTTTCCACGAAATGTGAAGTTTCCATTCCTTTATCTGTGAAGTTTATATCCCTTTATCTGTGAAGTTTCCATCCCACTATCTGTGAAGTTTCACTTCTAACACCCGCATAGCGGCCACGCACCTGTTTTTGTATTATTTTTCACCCCCTCTAGATATTTACGAAAATCTATTCCGAAGATTTGACAATAGAAGTAAAAATAAAACACAGAAAATGAACTTGTTGTGAGTAACCATTCTCCAGCTAACCTGGCGAAATGATAACTACCGATATTTGCATGACACTCACGAATATCAGGGATCGTGGGTCTTCATCAGGCGTAATGCCACTTACAGGGATTATTATTCCTTATGTTAGTTGGAGTAAAATATGCCATATGAATGTGAGTCCTATTCTAAATGTTTGTAAAGTTATTTAATGAATTGTAAATGCTTTACAATGAACAGCTTATTGCGTGTGGGGATGGATGAAGGACATTACATTGCCCACCAAATGAATGCACAAACACGTATCCTGCCCGCATGACTCTACAGTAGAGACAGTCGTGTACAACCACGCAGAGCAACAGGAGCGGTACTTGAGCGAGCGTCCAAGTGTGTAGAGGTACACGGATACGTCTTCTGTAAGCTAGTCTTAAGCAAATTTGATGCTCAACTGAAAAAAAAAAGTTCTGATAATACGTCACTGGATTTACTCCTCAACGGGTTGTTGTATTTGTATCGTTTCTAATGTTAAAAATTACTATGTGAACAGCTTGAGAAGGGCAAACATTCATAGGACGAGTTTTGCCTGAAACGAGGCTCTGTGAGTCTCCTCTGTGACTGAAACATCCGCATGAGCTGCAATGAAACAGAATAAACGACGCGAAGATGCAGGAACCAAGCGGGGAGTGTGGCGCAGGGCCTTAACGATTTATTCCCGGCCCGCGCGATGGTAATTGTATTTGCAGTCGTCGGGCTCGCTTTATGCCCTTCGCCGAGCGAAGAGGAATCGAATCGGACTTCTCTCGGCAGCTGTGAAGACCTCCTTTGTGCGAGCGTCACCCATTCAAAAACAACTCCTCCTCAATCGATTTCTGGACGATTTTTTTTTCAAAGGCAAGATCTGGCAGTCTCGCCAGTTGCTCACTTTTACTCCTCTCTCTCTCTCTCTCTCTCTCTCTCTCTCTCTCTCTCTCTCTCTCTCTCTCCCCACCCACACACACACACACACACACACACACACACACACACACTAGATACCAGTCAGGAAAAAAGGCTTGCAAGGACAAAAAAACACCAGAATTTAGAAACATGTAACTTTTTTTTGTTTAGAATAAATTCGCCCTGAAATTATCTCTGAGTGCATTTAATTAAAAAAAAATATATATATATATCTACGTGGTGATTTTATACACTTTTTAGTTTCTGATTTTATTATTGTGGATTTTAATTCTTCGTAATTATTTCTTGGATGTACAATTCTAGTGCTGAACCACACGATGCAAAATTTTCGTTGTTTTAGCCTTTTTTTTTTTAAAGTGTTTTGGTGGTCTCATATTTATTGTATATTCGTATTTTGGTTCAATATTGAAATTAGGCTTCTTATGGAATACAGTGTAACCAGCGCGTATGTCTAAAGTAACATCTTGAACTGAAATATTATTTAGAGAACTCTTTTATGAAAATATTAAACAAACCTACTTAAGAGGGTTGTATTATAAATTATTGTTCTTCTATAATTTCGTTTTTTTAGGTAGTGGTTGTAAAAAAAATAATAAAACTGTGTGCAATTGTTTATAAAGTGCTTAATAAATTAAATATGTGTTTATATCAAAGTTTTTTTAGAAACTCAAAGGTCAGTTTCAATTTCAATCCTAGCATGAACATAGAGCATGCAATTGTGGGGTATAAAGTTTTGAATTAAAATATTTGTGACATATGTCGTAAAGCTCTTAACTTTTAGAATAATATTCATGACTAAATAAAATTTTCAAGGTGTTGGGAGAACAAAATTGTGTTAATTTAATATTGATTTACGAGAAAGCGAGAGTTATTTGATAAAAGCTACATACAAACGGTCGATTCAAAATTATGTAGCGTTTGATGGTAGGACTGGATTATAAATTTATTACTATTTTTATTTTTAAATGATTAAAAAGAATATTAATGAACTAACACTACACTACTATTACTTTTCAATCATCAGCATAGAATTTTTTTTTTTTCCTTGGAAACCGCACCTTTAAGCCTTAACAGTTTATTCACGTCGCAGTCAAGTAACGGTTCATTTGCGTACCGCAGTTCTCCGCACTGAATGCTCGATTGTGGTACGCGTACCGCGATATCGGTACGCCTGGCAGCCTGCCGCAAGGCGGCGCCGTGTTTACACGGGGCGGCGCGCGGGTGTGTGTTTGTGTTCGTCCTTCACCCACCTAGGCGTCGCGCCGCGCGATCGATCGATAGGCGGGTCGCAGCTGCGAGCCTCGCCGCTTGGCGCGCTGCGCTCGCTCTCCCCCTCCCACCCCTCCGCTGCTCATACATTCCTTGCGCGGCGCTCAGCTGTCACTTGTCGGTGCAGTTCCGCTCCGCGCCGCGAACAGCCAGTACTCCGCGCTTCTCCGCCATGTGGGCAACAATGGACTGAGTCGACATAACCTCTCACTCGCTCTCTTTGCAATTTTTTTTTTCTTTTCGTGTTTCAACTTTTCCTCACCCACCCGGGTGGGGAATAAAAAAACATACATGACCGGCTCTTCGCTATAAAACGATTGTTGTGCTTCACCGCTTTGAAGTCGATGGATGCGGCGTCGAAAACGAAACTGGAACCTTAACGAACGACTTATCTTTCCACTGGGGAGCTAGAAAATTTGCGGTGAGTCAGCCCATAGTTAGAATTTAATACATTGTGTGATAGGACGTAAGCTCTTTTTTTGAGTTAAGCTCGGATGTTGTTGGTAATATCCAATTGTTGCCCTATTTTCACGAGTCGAACCCGTGACTATTCGTCTGCTCGGCGTTCAAATTGGGCCTCTGCACTCTCGCCTTCGTTGAAAAGGTGAAAGTGTATTTGGAACAGTAAGCCGTTTCGTGTGTAAAAAAAAAAAGTGTTCATCTTTAGCCAGCGCTATACGGCCCTGGAACAAAAAAAAATCCCTTGATCTTCCAAAGCTTCAAAGCTGCCTTCCGTTCGATGCGAAAAGTTATTCGAATTCTTTTGACGCCAGCACACTTAGATTTGTCATTAGGTACTAGTTTGTTTTGTTGTGAAAATTCTTTCACAGATTTTATCAGGCAATTTCCTACTGGCACATCAAGCTTAATCAACAAATAATGTAATGTAAAAACATTGAAGAAAACTTGTGCGGAAATGATTAGTTCTGGTTTGAACTATTAACAACAGTTTCATCTGTATTTTTTTAGTGCGAGCCGCAAACCATTCAAAGGTTGTAGTTAACATTTCGGAATGATTCTAAGACACTATTCTTAAGGTCAATTATAATACCCTACATTCTGTAAAATATATACCCCCCCCCCCCTGGAATTTTGATAGCGCGAAGCAGGTGAAGAGCCGCTAATAAATCAAATATATTTAGACACATCTGTAATGTCAGCGTGACATTTTCCTATCAGATAGATTTTTTTCTTCTATTTTAATCTCGCGGTTGTCATAATTTTGTTTTTGCTAGATCGACAAACCGGTACATTAATTACGTATCTTTATTGTAAAATATTATTCTATTTTTTGTTGTTGTTTCTAGTTGTGTTGGGAAATGTTTTATTTCATTCACGTACAATGTTTTTTTTTTCTTTTTTTTCCGGAATCAAATATTAGATTTTTACTATACCTACAACTTTTACTCAGACGAGTACATTATAACAACCTATTAAGCTGTTGTAAACTTGGTGTAAATGTAATGGCTAGAATTTTTTTTTGTCTATTTAGTGTTTGTGGCGCAGCTGAAAACAACACTTTTACAAATATGCTGTATTTTGCTGTCGCGCTACTGCGATTACAACATAAGTGATTGTCCATGAACACGCTCTCTTGTGCTATCTAAATTTTCACATCTTAAGAGAAGCATATTGAAATACTCTATTGGTTTTACGTAGGAAAATAACCAAAGCATGTGAATATTGTCACACATATTATTGTTCTTTTAATTGGCGTTGAAACAATTTTTTTAATCGTCTTATCGAAACTGTGTTAAAGCTAGATAAGTTGTTCATAGGTTTAAGTAACCAAGAACTTAAACATTTAGGGTGAAAAAAAATCCATTTGTACTGATTTCGCAATGAAATTGCGCGCTTGAAACCCTGTTTCCGCATCTACGTTTCCAAAGCTGTCTCGTAACAACAGAATGGGACGATGAGGTGGTTTGAACGTCTGAAGCTATCTTGTGTATGCCGTCTGCGCTTCTTCCAGACACAAACAGTTCTATTTACCTTGTTTTACTAATCACCAGTCTTCAATAAACTGGACCCAACTGACTTGTTAGAAGCGAAACGTACTTACGGCCGGTAGGGTTTGTACACTGTAAGAAATTACAGTTAATTTACTGAGCTGTCAACGAAGAATTTGATTCAAATCTAAGAATTCTTAATAATTTTGAATAACTGAATCTTCGTAGTAACTACGCCGTATTTTGAATTCCCCCGGAGTGTATTTCGTTCTAAACAAAGGTAAATACACAAGTGCAGTAGATTTTAACCAGTTTTTGTAATTTTTTTAATTCCTAAGAATATATAATTGAATATATAATTGGTTTTAGCAGTTTTTTGTTAAATTTAGTTTATATAATTTAATTTTAAGAAGATGCGTGAAATGATTGATCTTGCTTTCCACTGGAAGCATCGTCTCCAGACGGCGCGACGCTGAGGGAAAAATTTCCCAAGCATTAGCGTTATACGCGTGAGGTGGTGCGACAAATATACGGGGCTGTTGCAAGACTTCCAGATCGGGAAGATTTATGCATTTCTATCACGTCGCGGCCGCCACGCTTATGACATTTACGTCGGAATTTAGATTTCGACAGATGGTTTTGAGTGATGGCATTAATTGAACTCTTATTGTATCATTATTTTTTAAAATCATGTTCCGTCTATTTATTGAAGTGTAAATAAATATCTTTGCTCTCGGTTTTGGACATTTAGTGGGAGTAATTTCACGAATGAAACGGAAGTCAGTTTGAACATCACATAATTTACCCCACGCGCAGGTATTAAAAAATAAAACCTTATATTTTCAAGTTTCCTTCATTACTTTGTTATAATTTATAACCCTAAAAAGAAATAAACAACTTAAAATATATGCATTACAATTTTCACAACCCTTGTTAACATTGAAATGTATAAATGCTTTCATCATACACACGATAAATTGCTAGCCTATATGTATTCGACGCCATTAAAATAAAAATAATTTGTACAGAAAACCTTTTACTGTTAAATCTTAAAAGTTTAATCAGCTCATTAAGGTTAAAGATTGTTTGTAGAAAGTATTTACAGACTGATTTCCGTGCTTCAAACCAAACTAACGAAGCGTATACTTAGTGTTATAATAAGTCTTTTAAAATTTTCGGGTCAATATTTTAGTAGTAGTATAACTTTTAAAGTTTGTACCTAAGGAACACGGCCCTTTTCTTCGCATACGAAATAGTTCAACTATAACACACATTTGAAATCTTTATTTTAAAATTAGTATTGTACAATATGTTTGAATATGTAGCATTTTTATAACTCTGGGCATGTAAATTATTCTGATTGGTGAAGAGAAAAAGGGGGAGGGGGACAAATCACGAAGACTTTGAATAACGTTTCTAGTGGGTTCAATATTACCTACCTGTGATTGGTGGAATTTTCCCCCCCCCCCTCCTTTTTTTCCCCTCTGGCAGAGCGCTGTTGAAACCTCATGTATATAATTTTTGATGTGTAACAGCTTATCTCTCGGTACACGTCATTTGGTGGGAGTAATTCCGTGAGTGCGACGGAAGTCAAGGGACGGAAATGTGTAACATCCACGGTGCTGCAATCTGTGGCGGATGGCGCTAACCAAAGTCTACAATTACACAGGGAAACTTGATAGTATTACCTTTTTTTTTTTTAATTTTAACAAGGTGGGCAGTATTTTAATAATATTGCTCGTCAAAAATCACGTCCAAAGCCGGGGTTTAGTAATTTTTCAGAGTCTTTTACGCTTTTATTTGAGCCGTTTCATTATGTATTTTTTTAATTTTCGCTCTGCAGTTAGAATGATTTCAACAATCGACGTAGGTAGCTGCTCCAGAAACAAAGTTTACATGTGGGAGTGGAAACTGCGTGTGATTCGTGCCGAGAAATGCAGTAGAAATCAAAATTTCCTTATGTGTATCACGCTCGGAATTATTTTAAAGTATTCTACGTTAAATGTCGTATTATAAGTGTATTTGCAATATAGAATAACACGAGTTTGCTCGTTCCCGAGGTTAGATATTGCATTTCTCTGGGGAGTAGGCCTACTGAAACACTCGCTCACTTTTTGTTAATGTGTCTTTACTCAATAATTTTTTTTGATCAAAATTTAATTCAAAATAAAATTCCTTTCAAGCACGTTAATTAAATAAAACTAACTATTTATGGATGTCGTATGTTTTGCGTGTTTGTAATTAATGGTAAACGTTATTTTGTATAGTCTATTCGTCTTTTTTTTTGTCGCACGAGTCAAATCCACTTGTGCATAGCAACGCGATATGTGCTGTAGTGCTTTGTGATTACAGAATCAACCTCTTCACTGAAAAAAACTTTTTCATTTGACCTTTTGTGATAAACTTAAAAGCATTAAAGTTTCAAAGTTGATGTACTGTATTCGATCTAGTAAGTTTTCCAGCCTTATAGTAGAGTTTAAATAAAACAAACCTAAGAAACTTTTTATAATGTCTACTTCAAGTTTATATTGTTGCTTTTGACCCCACAATTGAAATGTTTCTTACATACCAGATCAGAGTTAAAAATACCAAATTAATGCACAGTTTTGGTTAAGAGTTTTTACATATAAAACAAATTTTTTTTATTTCATCTAAGTAGTGCCTGAATATGAACTGCGTTCATTAATCTCGTTTTATTCATATTTATAAGAAAGTGACGTTTATTTGTTTCGTGTTTTAAGTGCTTCGTCCGAAATGTCATAGCAAAACATCCTCAAAGTGTGCGACGGGAATTGAGATATGCTTAGCGTGGTTTTGCGTTTCCAACACATGTCCTTAGCGAGGCGACCCGAGATCAGCCAGGATTATAGCAGGCTCATAACCACTTGGACGCCGACTAAGCGCTCATACATGAGCTGTGCCGGGTCACGCGACGGGTGGGTGATAGATCTTATTGACATGGGCAACGAGTAGTAGCATAGTCATGTATGTACGGGTATAGTATCCAGGTTGTGATGTCAGTCGCTATCTTTGATGAGATCCATTTTGTATGACGTCACGGCTATCATGTTAAAGGACATTGAGGACATAGTGAAACAAGGTTGGTTGATTTAAAAACAATGGATTAAAACACTGTTTAAGCTAAGTGGTTTTTATTAATAAATGTTTATAAAATAATGTATCTTTAAATATAATATTTTAATTTTTGTAATGAAAGGTCTAATTTCACTATAATAACAATAAAAGTATTTTGTAATTGTTCCTTCTGATTTACAGGAAGAAAAATATTCTATGATAAACAATATCTTATCATTTATATTATCTGAATAAGTTGTAAATCATACCCAGCTAAATACTCTTGTAAAATTAAAAAAAAACGTTAAAAAGTTAATTCCTATTCTGCGGGAAATCCCGACTGCACTGTAAATCCCAATTCTGTGGGAAACACCTATTCTATGGAGAATCCTCCTCCTGTGGGAAAATAAGTACCAGTCAGATGTGCAGATTTGCTAGACTAAAGTTATGTAACTTGTCTGGTTCAACATTAGTGGCAGAAAGCGGGATGTTGTACGGATTTCATTTGAAAATGATGAGAACCAAAAATAGTTAAATGTAATAAAAAAACGTGGTTTAAACATTAAAAAAAACCTGTCCAAACTAAGGTTTTTTTAAACCTGTTTTTTTTTTCCGGCAACCCTGTCGTGAAATGAAGTGTGGCCAGTCATGACAGAATCTGTGTACTTGTGAGTGACAGCAAAGTGATATTTACAAGCAGCGCAGGCTTCGTCTGGCCTTGTCTGAGGCTGCTTGGCTCGTGGTCCCAAGTCGCTCCGAAGGCAGACGTTTTGTTAGACATCGCAGTGCCATCGTCAGGTTAGCAGGAGACTGATTGAGAGCACTTTGAAATGAAACCCATCTCCTCATTTTTCCGGTGAAAATTCTGGGGTTGAACTTTTATGATATGAGCAGTGAGTCTTGTCTTCCAAGTGTTCGGGGTCTACTGCCGCCGTGGAAATCCCACAGCAGAAACGTCTCTGCGTGACCCGTGACGTAAAGCCCTTTTGAAACTACGCAACCATAAGAACTAGACGACCTTCCGAACATGGTTCTGCACGTCTGTAGTTGGGTCTCGCGTAACTAAACATTTCTCAAAAAAATTGGTTGTCTGTAAGGTCGGTTTACGGAAGATAGTTTAACGTGACAACGTCATAACAAAACAATGATGGAATGATTGCATACTTTAATGAATAAAATTGAATAATTTTTATTGAATTATCACTATTTTGCATGGATACAAAAAAAGAGTGAAATGAAATATACAATTTAATTGATAAATTTTCTTTTATTTGCACTCATTAATTCAAATATGTTTATTACTTTAACGAAGAGATTATTTTAACTATAACTTTTATACATGTTTGCTATTTAACTTCTTGCAATCTGTGTTATTCTGTTAAGGATAGGACGATGATAGGAAAAGTAGGAAACGAATGGGAGTGTTTCAAAGTTTAATGTGCTTCGAAAAAGTCAAATCGATGGTTGTTCCAATCGAGTGGAAGAGATAGATGCGGCGCAAGCGTACAATGAGCGTAACGGGACACAGCGTAACGGGACACGTTTTCGTGCGTGCAGCCGGCGTTCATCGATTTATTAGACGTTGTCACGTCAAAAAGGAGTGCCAGTGGTGCACAGTTCCCGACAGCACCACTCTTGAGAACCAATCACAGACCAGGCGGGCTGATGCCAACACTCGCGGATACTAGAGGTGTTCTCCACGCTGCACCGTAACACGTGACGCATTCGGCGTGTTTCGTTGTGATCCGCGAGACTTGTGACGTCAGAGGGCCAGCAACCACTGAATAATTGTGTGCTTTAGGTAAACCACTGTGTCAGTGAAATACGAAAAAAAAAAAAATGTTTCACTGATAAATAAAATATACTTTTATTTAGATTTTTTTTTAATTTCAGGCAATTGAACTATCTGAGATCTGTTTAATAATCTATTTTAAATATGTAGTAAAAAAATTGGGGCTTAAATGTTGCAATACGTGTTTTGTCACAGCAAAAATAAACTAACCTAACAGTTCCTAACCTCAAATAAATGTTTTTGTTAAACTGCATTTTAAATAAGGTTTGGCTCCTTGAAAGTTCCAGCTATGATGAAAAGAAAACAGTGCCCCACAAATTTCAAGTTATTTAATATTTATAATGGGTGAATTACATTGCCAACCTGTTTATTTGTTTCACAGCGGTAACTGATGCACACGTGGTATATAACGTAGCACCGGCGCGATAAATACCTTTTGAAATGCGTGTTAATACTCATAACTTCAGAACGTCATCGGTGGCTGGAGTTTAAGAGAAGCCTATGATGTATATTCTGTCTTCGGCCAACTATGGGATAATTTTTTATTACTTTACAAAATTGTGGATGGTTGGTTATGTTAGGTTAGTATAGCTGCATTGAAAATACTGTCAAATCATTTTAATGGTTGTTTGGGAATTGGCCGAAGGGAGATATTCGGGCTTGTTCGGGTCTGTGCAATACAGAATGCACATCGTAGGCTTCACGGAGGTTAACGAGGAATGTTGTGTTCGCGACGACGCACCTGCCCGCCCTGCGATGTTCGCCGTGCCTCAGTGTCGCAACACGCGTGTCCAACAACCAGCCCGCAGAAACGCGCGGGGTCGCGATGGTGCAACGCGACGTGATGGGCGTTGCGTATTCGGTTATTTTCCCCAGCCGACTGCGTGGCGCGTGTGACAGTCAGCGCGAGACTGCGTGAACACGCCGCTACTGGTTTTGGTTTTCAAAAATACCTACTTTATTCAATGAGTATGGAGTACAGAGGCCGAGGTCATGAATATAATATAAGACACTTGTCATATTTTGGACAATTCACACAATATCTTTATAAATTGTAGCCTATGTGTTATTCTGATGTATAAGCTATATTATTGTAAAGTTTCATTAAAATCCATTCAGCAATTTTTACGTGAAAGAGTAACAAACATCCATCCATCCATACTTGCAAACTTTCGCGTTTATAATATTATTAGGATAACAATGATAAATAACACCACAAACCTTGTGTAGCACCCACATACAGCAATACCAAACATAATAGTCTCTTCTTGCCAAGGGGGGGGGGGGGGGGACGAGAATCATTAACAGGATAAAGCGAAACAAGCAAAAAACACACTATATGTAGACATAAACACTAGGGAAAAATAGAATAAAAAAACTCACAAGCCGCTACTGGACAAGGATTGTAGTCTTAGTCTTAGCCTGGTTTGTTTGTATTAAGTACAGTCATACGTGTTCTTTAATTTTGTGTCAATTTATCAGTGAAATCTTCGAAAAGTTTTACTTGGCACAGTGATTACTCTGAATGTACGTTAAAATTAACTTTAATAATTTGAATATATATATATATATATATATATATATATATATATATATATATATATATATATTAAAACATTGATGGCCAAGGTATGCTCTGATATATATTTTTTTTGTCGCGGGGATTTTGCCGTTGCATCGCGTAATTCGTGGCACTTTCGTCGAGCTAGTGTTGTTCCAGCGAAACTTTCCCTGAAAAACTTGACAGTTCGCTGAAGTAGTGTATGTTATGCCACTGTCGTGTTCTTGCACAAACACGTGTTGCTGCGCTAAAGACAGCTGAGAGATGTGTGCCGCTGGTAGTACTACTGAGAACTGTCACAGGGCAGACTGTGGGGGGGATTTCCCCTCCCTACTTTATGGTAGTTTTGAAAATATCAGTTCGTTACTGTGTGAGAAGCCGCGTAGCCTACAGCTACTAATGTCGGCTCTTATGCCAGTATGTTAAGTGTCAATTTAAAAATTTTAAAAATCCCCGGTGTCGTTACCACAACGCCGAAATACCACAACGCCGAACGTACAATAACGCCGAATGCCAAACTGACCGCAACGCCGACAGCTATAAAACTGCGGTGTACCACAACGCCGAAATACAGTAAAGCCGAAAAATGTTGCCAAGGGGAGGGGGGCCCACAGGAGCGAAATGAAAAACTGAATGAATTTGTGTGTGTTAACCTAACCTAGGCTAGCCTAATCTAACCTTACCTTACCTAACCTAACCTAACCTAACCTAACCTAACCTAACCTAACCTAACCTAACCTAACCTAACCTAACCTAACCTAACCTAACCTAACCTAACCTAACCTAACCTTTGTGACGGTCCTGCAATGATATTTTTCGGCGTTAATGTATTTCGGCGTTGTGGTACACAGCAGTTTTCCAGCTGTCAGCGTTGTAGTCAATTTGGCATTCGGCGTTATGGTTTTCGGAGTTGTGGTATTTCGGAGTTGTGGTATTTCGGAGTTGTGGTATTTCGGAGTTGTGGTATTTCGGAGTTGTGGTATTTCGGAGTTGTGGTATTTCGGAGTTGTGGTATTTCGGAGTTGTGGTATTTCGGAGTTGTGGTATTTCGGAGTTGTGGTATTTCGGAGTTGTGGTATTTCGGAGTTGTGGTATTTCGGAGTTGTGGTATTTCGGAGTTGTGGTATTTCGGAGTTGTGGTATTTCGGAGTTGTGGTATTTCGGAGTTGTGGTATTTCGGAGTTGTGGTATTTCGGAGTTGTGGTATTTCGGAGTTGTGGTATTTCGGAGTTGTGGTATTTCGGAGTTGTGGTATTTCGGAGTTGTGGTATTTCGGAGTTGTGGTATTTCGGAGTTGTGGTATTTCGGAGTTGTGGTATTTCGGAGTTGTGGTATTTCGGAGTTGTGGTATTTCGGAGTTGTGGTATTTCGGAGTTGTGGTATTTCGGAGTTGTGGTATTTCGGAGTTGTGGTATTTCGGAGTTGTGGTATTTCGGAGTTGTGGTATTTCGGAGTTGTGGTATTTCGGAGTTGTGGTATTTCGGAGTTGTGGTATTTCGGAGTTGTGGTATTTCGGAGTTGTGGTATTTCGGAGTTGTGGTATTTCGGAGTTGTGGTGCGTCCCAAAATCCCCCAACTCCCCCGGAGCGCCACGGACTGTAGCAACACGTGACACGCGTATTGCCGCAGTCGGGCGCGCCTCGGTCCAGGGTCGCGTGAGGCTGTATCGACCAGGCCGCGGCCTTCCTGCGCCTCCACGCCGGCCGGCTGTGGTCCCGGCGCGCCCCAGTGACCTGCACACCTCTGCTGCACTGCACACCTCTGCTGCACTGCACACCTCTGCTGCACACCCCCTGATGCACCCCCCCTGATGCACCACCCCTGCTGCACACCCCCTGCTGCACACCCCCTGCTGCACACCCCTGCTGCACACCCCCTGCTGCACCCCCCCTGCTGCACACCCCCTGCTGCACACCCCCTGCTGCACACCCCCTGCTGCACACCCCCTGCTGCACAACCCCTGCTGCACACCCCCTGCTGCACCCCCCCTGCTGCACACCCCCTGCTGCACACCCCCTGCTGCACACCCCCTGCTGCACACCCCCTGCTGCACACCCCTGCTGCACACCCCCTGCTGCACCCCCCCTGCTGCACACCCCCTGATGCACCCCCCTGCTGCACACCCCCTGCTGCACACCCCTGCTGCACACCCCCTGCTGCACCCCCCCTGCTGCACACCCCCTGATGCACCCCCCCTGCTGCACACCCCCTTGCTGCACCCCCCTGCTGCACCCCCCCTGCTGCACACCCCCTTGCTGCACCCCCCTGCTGCACCCCCCCTGCTGCACACCCCCTGATGCACCCCCCTGCTGCACACCCCCTGATGCACCCCCCTGCTGCACCCCCCCTGCTGCACACCCCTGCTGCACACCCCTGCTGCACCCCCCCCCCTGCTGCACACCCCCTGATGCACCCCCCCTGCTGCACCCCCCCTGCTGCACACCCCCTGCTGCACACCCCCTGCTGCACCCCCCCTGCTGCACACCCCTGCTGCACACCCCTGCTGCACACCCCCTGCTGCACACCCCTGCTGCACACCCCCTGCTGCACCCCCCTGCTGCACACCCCCTGATGCACCCCCCCTGCTGCACACCCCTGCTGCACACCCCCTGCTGCACCCCCCCTGCTGCACACCCCCTGCTGCACACCCCCTGCTGCACCCCCCTGCTGCACACCCCTGCTGCACACCCCCTGCTGCACCCCCCTGCTGCACACCCCTGCTGCACACCCCCTGCTGCACCCCCCCTGCTGCACACCCCTGCTGCACACCCCCTGCTGTACCCCCCCTGCTGCACACCCCCTGCTGCACACCCCCTGCTGCACCCCCCTGCTGCACAACCCCTGCTGCACACCCCCTGCTGCACCCCCCCTGCTGCACACCCCTGCTGCACCCCCCCTGCTGCACCCCCCTGCTGCACACCCCCTGCTGCACACCCCCTGCTGCACACCCCCTGCTGCACACCCCCTGCTGCACCCCCCCTGCTGCACACCCCCTGATGCACCCCCCTGCTGCACACCCCTGCTGCACACCCCCTGCTGCACACCCCTGCTGCACACCCCCTGCTGCACCCCCCCTGCTGCACACCCCCTGATGCACCCCCCCTGCTGCACACCCCCTTGCTGCACCCCCCTTGCTGCACCCCCCCTGCTGCACACCCCCTGATGCACCCCCCCTGCTGCACCCCCCCTGCTGCACACCCCTGCTGCACACCCCTGCTGCACCCCCCCCTGCTGCACACCCCCTGATGCACCCCCCCTGATGCACCACCCCTGCTGCACACCCCCTGCTGCACACCCCCTGCTGCACAACCCCTGCTGCACACCCCCTGATGCACCCCCCCTGATGCACACCCCTGCTGCACACCCCCTGCTGCACACCCCCTGCTGCACACCCCCTGCTGCACACCCCTGCTGCACACCCCCTGCTGCACCCCCCCTGCTGCACACCCCCTGCTGCACACCCCCTGCTGCACCCCCCCTGCTGCACACCCCCTGATGCACCCCCCCTGCTGCACACCCCCTGCTGCACACCCCCTGATGCACCCCCCCTGCTGCACACCCCCTGATGCACCCCCCCTGCTGCACACCCCTGCTGCACACACCATCTGCACACACCATCTGCACACATCATCTGCACACACCATCTGCACACCCCCTGCTGCACCCCCCCTGCTGCACACCCCCTGCTGCACCCCCCCTGCTGCACACCCCCTGCTGCACCCCCCCTGCTGCACACCCCCTGATGCACCCCCCCTGCTGCACACCCCTGCTGCACACCCCTGCTGCACACCCCTGCTGCACACCCCCTGCTGCACCCCCCCTGCTGCACACCCCTGCTGCACACCCCTGCTGCACCCCCCTGCTGCACACCCCTGCTGCACACCCCCTTGCTGCACCCCCCCTGCTGCACACCCCTGCTGCACACCCCCTGATGCACCCCCCCTGATGCACACCCCTGCTGCACACCCCCTGCTGCACACCCCCTGCTGCACACCCCCTGCTGCACACCCCCTGCTGCACACCCCTGCTGCACACCCCCTGCTGCACACCCCTGCTGCACACCCCCTGCTGCACACCCCTGCTGCACACCCCTGCTGCACACCCCCTGCTGCACACCCCCTGCTGCACACCCCCTGCTGCACACCCCCTGCTGCACCCCCCCTGCTGCACACCCCTGCTGCACACCCCTGCTGCACACCCCCTGCTGCACCCCCCTGCTGCACCCCCCTGCTGCACACCCCTGCTGCACACCCCCTTGCTGCACCCCCCTGCTGCACACCCCCTGCTGCACACCCCCTGATGCACCCCCCCTGATGTACCCCCCCTGATGCACACCCCTTGCTGCACCCCCCCTGCTGCACCCCCCCTGCTGCACACCCCCTGATGCACCCCCCCTGCTGCACCCCCCCTGCTGCACCCCCCCTGCTGCACACCCCTGCTGCACACCCCTGCTGCACCCCCCCCCCCTGCTGCACCCCCCCCTGCTGCACACACCATCTGCACACACCATCTGCACACACCATCTGCACACACCATCTGCACACACCATCTGCACACCCTCGCTTACTACTGCACACCCCTGCACAGCTTAACGGAACACCTCAAATAGTTAATAAAGATCGCAGGCTTTCACGGCCTATTGTCTGCATTTTCTCGGGCTTCTGGGTGTTAGGTCGTGTCAGGTAACTTGTCTCACGACGTTTCGGCAAGTCATTGCGGTCTACCTGATGATGGTTAGCTGCAATTACTGCCGAAACGTCGCAAGACAAAATACCTGTCACGGCCTACACCCAGAAGCCCGAGAAAATGCACCTCAAATAGTGATACAAATTATGATATTCTGGAAAATAAAGTTTGAATAGTCAGAAAAATAAATGAAGAGGCCATAAATTAATTGAACTGATCTTAAGAAAGGCTAGGCATGTTTAGCCAACCCATTACCTGTGTCATGCATATTGTATTTTTGTGTTCACACTTTGTTTCCCGCCATAGGCGTAGTTCGGGGGTGGCAAGGGGTGGCAGTTGCCCCCATAATTGTCCAAACCAGTTTTTAACCACCCCATTTTCAAGTAAAAATATCAATTTAGAAACTTACACGATGAAAGATAATGCAGAACAATCAATTGAAAATAGACATATTATTAAGTTGTGTGTAAACTATATTTACTTTACAAATGGTTGGGCTATTTATTAAAGTAATTAATAATGAATATTTTAGGGTAAATAGATAATGTCAACAATTTCTTCGTGATTTGTGGTGAAAATAGTGTAGTTAGCTTTAAAAACTGATTCATGCTAGATTTTTAAATTTACTACTAATAAAGTGATTCCACATTCCCAGACCCCTTTTACTCGTGGCGGCATTCCACCCCCCCAAACCCCCTTTACTCGTGGAGCATTTACACCCCCAGACCCCCCTTACTCGTGGGAATATTTACACCCCCAGAACCCCCTTACTCCTGGGGGAATTCCACACCCCCAGACCTCTCACTCGGAGGGGTGAGCATTCCACATTCCCCATAACCCCCTTACTGGTATTCCACACCCCCAGACCCCCAGTACACCTTTCCACCCCAGGTTAAAAAGTTGAAAGTACGCGTTTCGCGAGTGCGATGTGGTAAAAAAACTTGTGCATACTTCTCGGGCATTTTGTCACTGTGCAAGAAACCGAATGAACAGTTGGTGACTGGCACAAATGTCATCTAGCCGAAAATGGCAAGTGACTTGGGAATTCTGGTAGTGGGTATTGGTGGACACTCTGTACTATCACTTCGTTGTCTTCTAGATTTTATTATTTATGATTTAGTGATTCAATAAAGTCAAAAGTTTTCATTTGATGGTTATATAAACTTTAAATTTTGTTATAATTCAACACTAGCATGAACCAAGAGAATGTAGCCAAAATTTTGATCTAACCATTTATGTGTTTCATTTGTCTAAACAAACAAAGTGATTTTAGATTTTAATTGGGAAATCTATAGAAAATGAGATTTTCTCCAAAAAATGAAGACAAAACTCAATTTTGGGAGATATGTGAACGAATAATGAATGCATTTGTAAACAGTCAACGCTAGTTATGTAATGAATTCAGTTAGAATTAAGAATAATATGAGCCAGAATATGTTCATGAGGGGAAGGGTGGGGAATGGTATCAGTCGGGAAAACCGACGCAGCAGTTGGTGTGTACCTGGCCGTGTCTAGTCGGCACTTTTTGGTTCCATACTACAGGGTGTCCATTAATGAAACTTCCAGTTTCACTTGTATATTATAACAGTTTAATTTAAACTATTCACAACAAATCATGCATCAATTGTAGGTATAATTTTTTTTCCTTAAAATTTTTCTATATGTGCATCCTTAGATATACAGAACATATCCAACCTGAAGTCCAATTCTCCCCACACTTAGGTTAACAAGTCCGGAGTAATGGAAGCAATAGCCTCTTCAATTCTGTGTCTCAACTCTGGCAAATCATTAGGTAGCAGCGGAACGTACACGATCTATTATAAAGCCCCAATAAAAAAAAAGTAAGTTACTTGGCGTTATATCAGGTGAACGCGTAAGCCAGCGAAAAAAAAAGAGCTCTGTCGTCCTTAATCGCCCATAACAACGGCGGATGTTTTTACCTCATGGGGGATCACGCACGTTGAACTGAAATTACAGATTTACTCCTAGCAAATTGCAGGAAACAAAAACAGGCTTTACACTCAGGAGTCGCCATTTGGGGTAGGTGGCGCTGCACAGCGAGAAAACAAAACTGAGACTCGCGCATGCACTAAAGCGGTTTTGGATTATCCTATAGTTGTGACCTTGAAACCAACACTCTAAAACTGTTACAGTTGCTACCATTAAAGATGTGTAACTGGGACATTCTTGGCTCTGCCGCTGTGGTCCGAGTAGGACATTTGGCCCGCACTATACAGTGTTCTGCCGCTGTGGTCCGAGTAGGACTTTTGGCCGGCACTATACAGTGTTCTGACGCTGTGATGCGAGTATGACTTCTGGCCGGCACTATACAGTGTTCTGCCGCTCTGGTCCGAGTAGGACTTTTGGCCGGCACTATACAGTGTTCAGCCGCTATGGTCAGACTAGGACTTCTGGCCCGCACTATACACTCTTCTCTCGCGGCCGGGAAAGTGCGCCGGACAACACGCACGTCTTAGCAACTGGGGTGCGGAGAATTATTCAGCGCGGCCGGCCTACATGAGGGGCTGCGTCTTCAGTCAACCTGCTGCGGCTTTTACTTTGCGTTCGCTCATGGCCCTCGCCTCTGTTCCCTCGCCGGTGTAAAGAGGGAAAGCCTTGTTTAAAAAAAGGGTCGGCTTAAATTTGACGGTCATGGCCGTGGTCAAGATTTTGTGAAGGAGGTTCAGTATGATCATATTTTACAAGGTTAATATTTTTTATACATAATTTTTTTTCCCCGGAATTTTGAAGAGAAAATTGTTAAACTTAAATCTAAGGGAATAGTAGACGTTTATTACTCTAACGTTTACACATAAATCTTTAAGCAATGATTTTTCTCGACTAAAGAAAAATACATTTTATATTTTGTTTATTTGTAATTATTGTCAAACCTTTGTTGTTACGTCAGTGGTTTGATTTAAGGCAATTCATAAATACGTATTAATGTTAATAAATGCATGACACACACGTAAAGTTCGTATGCAAGCCATACTTTGATGCAAGCTGGCATGACATGTAGACTGATGGACAATTTCTGCCGTTTCTATGTGTGAAAGCTGCCTTATGGAGGAAATGCACTTGATGTTGCCCACTAAGGATTACAATAATATTTCCAGAATAATATATTTGCACCCCTATGTGACTAAATTGCTGTTATTTTCCTAATTCTGATTTCGCATGTATTTATTTGTATATATTCCTAAAGGGAGGCGATCGGAACACCATGGACACCCCCCCCCCTTTTCTAGCGAACTCTGTGGCAGTTCTCAGTAGCAGTACCATTGCTCTAGCGACGTCCCTGTGGCAGTTCTCAGTAGCAGTACCATTGCTCTAGCGACGTCCCTGTGGCAGCTCTCAGTAGCAGTACCATTGCTCTAGCGACGTCCCTGTGGCAGTTCTCAGTAGCAGTACCATTGCTCTAGCGACGTCCCTGTGGCAGCTCTCAGTAGCAGTACCATTTCTCTAGCGACGTCCCTGTGGCAGTTCTCAGTAGCAGTACCATTGCTCTAGCGACGTCCCTGTGGCAGTTCTCAGTAGCAGTACCATTGCTCTAGCGACGTCCCTGTGGCAGTTCTCAGTAGCAGTACCATTTCTCTAGCGACGTCCCTGTGGCAGTTCTCAGTAGCAGTACCATTTCTCTAGCGACGTCCCTGTGGCAGTTCTCAGTAGCAGTACCATTGCTCTAGCGACGTCCCTGTGGCAGTTCTCAGTAGCAGTACCATTGCTCTAGCGACGTCCCTGTGGCAGTTCTCAGTAGCAGTACCATTGCTCTAGCGACGTCCCTGTGGCAGTTCTCAGTAGCAGTACCATTGCTCTAGCGACGTCCCTGTGGCAGTTCTCAGTAGCAGTACCATTGCTCTAGCGACGTCTCTGTGGCAGTTCTCAGTAGCAGTACCATTGCTCTAGCGACGTCCCTGTGGCAGCTCTCAGTAGCAGTACCATTTCTCTAGCGACGTCCCTGTGGCAGCTCTCAGTAGCAGTACCATTTCTCTAGCGACGTCCCTGTGGCAGCTCTCAGTAGCAGTACCATTTCTCTAGCGACGTCCCTGTGGCAGTTCTCAGTAGCAGTACCATTGCTCTAGCGACGTCCCTGTGGCAGTTCTCAGTAGCAGTACCATTTCTCTAGCGACGTCCCTGTGGCAGTTCTCAGTAGCAGTACCATTGCTCTAGCGACGTCCCTGTGGCAGCTCTCAGTAGCAGTACCATTGCTCTAGCGACGTCCCTGTGGCAGCTCTCAGTAGCAGTACCATTGCTCTAGCGACGTCCCTGTGGCAGCTCTCAGTAGCAGTACCATTGCTCTAGCGACGCCCCTGTGGCAGCTCTCAGTAGCAGTACCATTGCTCTAGCGACGTCCCTGTGGCAGCTCTCAGTAGCAGTACCATTTCTCTAGCGACGTCCCTGTGGCAGTTCTCAGTAGCAGTACCATTGCTCTAGCGACGTCCCTGTGGCAGCTCTCAGTAGCAGTACCATTTCTCTAGCGACGTCCCTGTGGCAGTTCTCAGTAGCAGTACCATTGCTCTAGCGACGTCCCTGTGGCAGCTCTCAGTAGCAGTACCATTACTCTAGCGACGTCCCTGTGGCAGCTCTCAGTAGCAGTACCATTGCTCTAGCGACGTCCCTGTGGCAGCTCTCAGTAGCAGTACCATTGCTCTAGCGACGTCCCTGTGGCAGCTCTCAGTAGCAGTACCATTTCTCTAGCGACGTCCCTGTGGCAGTTCTCAGTAGCAGTACCATTGCTCTAGCGACGTCCCTGTGGCAGTTCTCAGTAGCAGTACCATTGCTCTAGCGACGTCCCTGTGGCAGTTCTCAGTAGCAGTACCATTGCTCTAGCGACGTCCCTGTGGCAGTTCTCAGTAGCAGTACCATTGCTCTAGCGACGTCCCTGTGGCAGTTCTCAGTAGCAGTACCATTGCTCTAGCGACGTTCCTGTGGCTGCTCTCAGTAGCAGTACCATTGCTCTAGCGACGTCCCTGTGGCAGCTCTCAGTAGCAGTACCATTGCTCTAGCGACGTCCCTGTGGCAGCTCTCAGTAGCAGTACCATTGCTCTAGCGACGTCCCTGTGGCAGTTCTCAGTAGCAGTACCATTGCTCTAGCGACGCCCCTGTGGCAGCTCTCAGTAGCAGTACCATTGCTCTAGCGACGTCCCTGTGGCAGCTCTCAGTAGCAGTACCATTGCTCTAGCGACGTCCCTGTGGCAGCTCTCAGTAGCAGTACCATTTCTCTAGCGACGTCCCTGTGGCAGCTCTCAGTAGCAGTACCATTGCTCTAGCGACGTCCCTGTGGCAGCTCTCAGTAGCAGTACCATTGCTCTAGCGACGTCCCTGTGGCAGTTCTCAGTAGCAGTACCATTGCTCTAGCGACGTCCCTGTGGCAGCTCTCAGTAGCAGTACCATTGCTCTAGCGACGTCCCTGTGGCAGTTCTCAGTAGCAGTACCATTGCTCTAGCGACGTCCCTGTGGCAGCTCTCAGTAGCAGTACCATTGCTCTAGCGACGTCCCTGTGGCAGCTCTCAGTAGCAGTACCATTGCTCTAGCGACGTCCCTGTGGCAGCTCTCAGTAGCAGTACCATTGCTCTAGCGACGTCCCTGTGGCAGCTCTCAGTAGCAGTACCATTGCTCTAGCGACGCCCCTGTGGCAGCTCTCAGTAGCATTACCATTGCTCTAGCGACGTCCCTGTGGCAGCTCTCAGTAGCAGTACCATTGCTCTAGCGACGTCCCTGTGGCAGCTCTCAGTAGCAGTACCATTGCTCTAGCGACGTCCCTGTGGCAGCTCTCAGTAGCAGTACCATTGCTCTAGCGACGTCCCTGTGGCAGCTCTCAGTAGCAGTACCATTGCTCTAGCGACGTCCCTGTGGCAGCTCTCAGTAGCAGTACCATTTCTCTAGCGACGTCCCTGTGGCAGCTCTCAGTAGCAGTACCATTGCTCTAGCGACGTCCCTGTGGCAGCTCTCAGTAGCAGTACCATTGCTCTAGCGACGTCCCTGTAACAGCTCTCAGTAGCAGTACCATTTCTCTAGCGACGTCCCTGTAACAGCTCTCAGTAGCAGTACCATTTCTCTAGCGACGTCCCTGTGGCAGCTCTCAGTAGCAGTACCATTTCTCTAGCGACGTCCCTGTGGCAGCTCTCAGTAGCAGTACCATTGCTCTAGCGACGTCCCTGTGGGAGCTCTCAGTAGCAGTACCATTGCTCTAGCGACGTCCCTGTGAAAGCTCTCAGTAGCAGTACCATTGCTCTAGCGACGTCCCTGTGGCAGCTCTCAGTAGCAGTACCATTGCTCTAGCGACGTCCCTGTGGCAGCTCTCAGTAGCAGTACCATTTCTCTAGCGACGTCCCTGTGGCAGCTCTCAGTAGCAGTACCATTGCTCTAGCGACGTCCCTGTGGCAGCTCTCAGTAGCAGTACCATTGCTCTAGCGACGTCCCTGTGGCAGCTCTCAGTAGCAGTACCATTGCTCTAGCGACGCCCCTGTGGCAGCTCTCAGTAGCAGTACCATTGCTCTAGCGACGTCCCTGTGGCAGCTCTCAGTAGCAGTACCATTGCTCTAGCGACGTCCCTGTGGCAGTTCTCAGTAGCAGTACCATTTCTCTAGCGACGTCCCTGTGGCAGTTCTCAGTAGCAGTACCATTTCTCTAGCGACGTCCCTGTGGCAGTTCTCAGTAGCAGTACCATTGCTCTAGCGACGTCCCTGTGGCAGCTCTCAGTAGCAGTACCATTGCTCTAGCGACGTCCCTGTGGCAGCTCTCAGTAGCAGTACCATTGCTCTAGCGACGTCCCTGTGGCAGCTCTCAGTAGCAGTACCATTGCTCTAGCGACGTCCCTGTGGCAGCTCTCAGTAGCAGTACCATTTCTCTAGCGACGTCCCTGTGGCAGCTCTCAGTAGCAGTACCATTGCTCTAGCGACGTCCCTGTGGCAGCTCTCAGTAGCAGTACCATTGCTCTAGCGACGTCCCTGTGGCAGCTCTCAGTAGCAGTACCATTGCTCTAGCGACGTCCCTGTGGCAGCTCTCAGTAGCAGTACCATTGCTCTAGCGACGTCCCTGTGGCAGCTCTCAGTAGCAGTACCATTGCTCTAGCGACGCCCCTGTGGCAGCTCTCAGTAGCAGTACCATTGCTCTAGCGACGTCCCTGTGGCAGCTCTCACTAGCAGTACCATTGCTCTAGCGACGTCCCTGGTGGCAGCTCTCAGTAGCAGTACCATTGCTCTAGCGACGTCCCATGTGGCAGCTCTCAGTAGCAGTACCATTGCTCTAGCGACGTCCCTGTGGCAGCTCTCAGTAGCAGTACCATTTCTCTAGCGACGCCCCTGTGGCAGCTCTCAGTAGCAGTACCATTGCTCTAGCGACGCCCCTGTGGCAGCTCTCAGTAGCAGTACCATTGCTCTAGCGACGTCCCTGTGGCAGCTCTCAGTAGCAGTACCATTTCTCTATCGACGTCCCTGTGGCAGCTCTCAGTAGCAGTACCATTGCTCTAGCGACGTCCCTGTGGCAGCTCTCAGTAGCAGTACCATTTCTCTAGCGACGTCCCTGTGGCAGCTCTCAGTAGCAGTACCATTGCTCTAGCGACGTCCCTGTGGCAGCTCTCAGTAGCAGTACCATTGCTCTAGCGACGTCCCTGTGGCAGCTCTCAGTAGCAGTACCATTGCTCTAGCGACGTCCCTGTGGCAGTTCTCAGTAGCAGTACCATTGCTCTAGCGACGTCCCTGTGGCAGCTCTCAGTAGCAGTACCATTGCTCTAGCGACGTCCCTGTGGCAGCTCTCAGTAGCAGTACCATTGCTCTAGCGACGTCCCTGTGGCAGCTCTCAGTAGCAGTACCATTGCTCTAGCGACGTCCCTGTGGCAGCTCTCAGTAGCAGTACCATTGCTCTAGCGACGTCCCTGTGGCAGCTCTCAGTAGCAGTACCATTGCTCTAGCGACGTCCCTGTGGCAGCTCTCAGTAGCAGTACCATTGCTCTAGCGACGTCCCTGTGGCAGCTCTCAGTAGCAGTACCATTGCTCTAGCGACGTCCCTGTGGCAGCTCTCAGTAGCAGTACCATTGCTCTAGCGACGTCCCTGTGGCAGCTCTCAGTAGCAGTACCATTGCTCTAGCGACGTCCCTGTGGCAGCTCTCAGTAGCAGTACCATTGCTCTAGCGACGTCCCTGTGGCAGCTCTCAGTAGCAGTACCATTGCTCTAGCGACGTCCCTGTGGCAGTTCTCAGTAGCAGTACCATTGCTCTAGCGACGTCCCTGTGGCAGCTCTCAGTAGCAGTACCATTGCTCTAGCGACGTCCCTGTGGCAGCTCTCAGTAGCAGTACCATTGCTCTAGCGACGTCCCTGTGGCAGCTCTCAGTAGCAGTACCATTGCTCTAGCGACGTCCCTGTGGCAGCTCTCAGTAGCAGTACCATTGCTCTAGCGACGTCCCTGTGGCAGCTCTCAGTAGCAGTACCATTGCTCTAGCGACGTCCCTGTGGCAGCTTTCAGTAGCAGTACCATTGCTCTAGCGACGTCCCTGTGGCAGCTCTCAGTAGCAGTACCATTGCTCTAGCGACGTCCCTGTGGCAGCTCTCAGTAGCAGTACCATTGCTCTAGCGACGTCCCTGTGGCAGCTCTCAGTAGCAGTACCATTGCTCTAGCGACGTCCCTGTGGCAGTTCTCAGTAGCAGTACCATTGCTCTAGCGACGTCCCTGTGGCAGCTCTCAGTAGCAGTACCATTGCTCTAGCGACGTCCCTGTGGCAGCTCTCAGTAGCAGTACCATTGCTCTAGCGACGTCCCTGTGGCAGCTCTCAGTAGCAGTACCATTGCTCTAGCGACGTCCCTGTGGCAGCTCTCAGTAGCAGTACCATTGCTCTAGCGACGTCCCTGTGGCAGCTCTCAGTAGCAGTACCATTGCTCTAGCGACGTCCCTGTGGCAGCTCTCAGTAGCAGTACCATTGCTCTAGCGACGTCCCTGTGGCAGCTCTCAGTAGCAGTACCATTGCTCTAGCGACGTCCCTGTGGCAGCTCTCAGTAGCAGTACCATTGCTCTAGCGACGTCCCTGTGGCAGCTCTCAGTAGCAGTACCATTGCTCTAGCGACGTCCCTGTGGCAGCTCTCAGTAGCAGTACCATTGCTCTAGCGACGTCCCTGTGGCAGCTCTCAGTAGCAGTACCATTGCTCTAGCGACGTCCCTGTGGCAGCTCTCAGTAGCAGTACCATTGCTCTAGCGACGTCCCTGTGGCAGCTCTCAGTAGCAGTACCATTGCTCTAGCGACGTCCCTGTGGCAGCTCTCAGTAGCAGTACCATTGCTCTAGCGACGTCCCTGTGGCAGCTCTCAGTAGCAGTACCATTGCTCTAGCGACGTCCCTGTGGCAGTTCTCAGTAGCAGTACCATTGCTCTAGCGACGTCCCTGTGGCAGTTCTCAGTAGCAGTACCATTGCTCTAGCGACGTCCCTGTGGCAGCTCTCAGTAGCAGTACCATTTCTCTAGCGACGTCCCTGTGGCAGCTCTCAGTAGCAGTACCATTGCTCTAGCGACGTCCCTGTGGCAGCTCTCAGTAGCAGTACCATTGCTCTAGCGACGTCCCTGTGGCAGCTCTCAGTAGCAGTACCATTGCTCTAGCGACGTCCCTGTGGCAGCTCTCAGTAGCAGTACCACTGCTCTAGCGACGTCCCTGTGGCAGCTCTCAGTAGCAGTACCATTTCTCTAGCGACGTCCCTGTGGCAGCTCTCAGTAGCAGTACCATTGCTCTAGCGACGTCCCTGTGGCAGCTCTCAGTAGCAGTACCATTTCTCTAGCGACGTCCCTGTGGCAGCTCTCAGTAGCAGTACCATTGCTCTAGCGACGTCCCTGTGGCAGCTCTCAGTAGCAGTACCATTGCTCTAGCGACGTCCCTGTGGCAGCTCTCAGTAGCAGTACCATTGCTCTAGCGACGTCCCTGTGGCAGCTCTCAGTAGCAGTACCATTGCTCTAGCGACGTCCCTGTGGCAGCTCTCAGTAGCAGTACCATTGCTCTAGCGACGTCCCTGTGGCAGCTCTCAGTAGCAGTACCTTTGCTCTAGCGACGTCCCTGTGGCAGCTCTCAGTAGCAGTACCTTTGCTCTAGCGACGTCCCTGTGGCAGCTCTCAGTAGCAGTACCTTTGCTCTAGCGACGTCCCTGTGGCAGTTCTCAGTAGCAGTACCATTGCTCTAGCGACGTCCCTGTGGCAGTTCTGAGTAGCAGTACCATTGCTCTAGCGACGTCCCTGTGGCAGTTCTCAGTAGCAGTACCATTGCTCTAGCGACGTCCCTGTGGCATTTCTCAGTAGCAGTACCATTGCTCTAGCGACGTCCCTGTGGCAGTTCTCAGTAGCAGTACCATTGCTCTAGCGACGTCCCTGTGGCAGTTCTCAGTAGCAGTACCATTGCTCTAGCGACGTCCCTGTGGCAGTTCTCAGTAGCAGTACCATTGTTCTAGCGCAAGAATGTATCCAAGGGGCGGTGGTCAATCAGCACAATGCCGAAGTGGAAAGAAATAGAGCAGAACAATTTATATAAACAAAATTAAGAAATTGTTTTAATCAGGTATGTTTGGTATTTAAAAACTGCGAAAGAAAATTAACTACGAAGAAAGCGACCTTGAGTTACTTGTGAGTGGTCATGATACCCCCTCCCCCCCCCCCCCCCAAATTAAATATTTTTAATTCAGAAAAATAAACCTCCCCCTTCAAAATTCTGTTTTGAACTGGATGCGCCTTTGGATCTACGATTAATTCCGCTCCTGTTCTGTGAACATTGCGTTTTTAAATAACCACGTGGTGGATAGTCTACGTAAAAAAAAATTGGTTGTCTGTACAGTCGGTTTACGGACGATTGTTTAACGTGACAACGTCATAACAAAACATTGATGAAATGATTGCATATTTTTATGAATACAACTAGCTGCCCGACCCGGCTTCGCACGGCTATACTAATGGAAAAAGAATTATGCCACATCTCCCATTTACAGTAATGGTAAATAATAAAAAATTCAGTGAAAATTTATTACAATGCTGTATAATGTACCGATGGTTTCCCGACTCGTGCACGCAACATAAAACTGATGTACCCGTACTTCGCTACGGCAGTCTACAGGCAGATCACTCTTGCGCCGCTCATTATACATGCCCCTCGTTGTGGGTACGCCACTGCCGCGCGATGCCTGTTGCCATGGAGACGCAGAAGGCATGAACAATGCAAAATACTGTTCTCATGCAGACAAAGTACCCACTGTTGCCTGGTTTTAACCACCCATTAGATCTAATTTTCGGAAAATGTCATCCTGCGTAACATAAGGAACATTACTGTGAAGTTTCAAGTCTGTAAAATATATATACTTGAAAAAAAAGGGCAATTTTTGATATTTAAAGTACTTGCAAAATTTCAACGGTGATGAGGACTGCACTAACAATGAAATAGCCGTTGCCATAGAGACGAATGAAGCATCAACAAAGCAACAGCCGTTGCCATGGTGATTTCCTACCAAAAACTGGAAATAAAAAAAATTTAGGGGTGGACTACCCCTAACATTTAGGGGGATGAAAAATAGATGTTGGCCGATTCTCATAGATACCGGATAAGCACAAAAAATTTCATCAAAATCGGTCAAGCCGTTTCGGAGGAGTATGGCAACGAAAACTGTGACACGAGAATTTTATATATTAGATGAATCATTTTTATTTTAATAATGAAAGAACAAATACTTGAAATTATACTAGTAATCAGATTTTTAAAATGCAAGAATAATTAACCTTTATTGCCGAAATTCTTGTTGTAATAAGCAATGAAAACCACATTAACTTTTCACTTCACTTTATAAACAGTCGACGAAACAGTTCACGTGTAGATGTAAGTTGTGTGCTGCCGCTGTCTTTCTTCTCCTCGGACGCATAGGCCAATCGAGTGGAAGAGAGATAGATGCGGCGCAAGCGTACAATAAGCGTAACGGGACACGGCGTAACGGGACACGGCGTAACAGAAAATGTGCGTAACGGGACACTTTTTCTTGCGTGCAGCCGGCGTTCATCGATTTATTAGACGTTGTCACGTAAAAAAAAAAAAATGCATTGCTTTGCATTGGACAGGTACTAGAAAATGCATACCAGAACTGCGGAGATCTAGACCAGTTTGCATCGCACAGACTGTATTGGTGTTTAAACGTTTATAGAATAGGTAGCTCTCCCGAATTGAGTTCTTGAACGTTTTCAAAGCAAAGAGCAGGAACAGGACGCTGAGCGATGAAAGATGCCCGTAATAAACCCTGATCTGGAGAGTTGTCGCGCAGGAACTGGAGATCTGCGCTTGCCTTAATGAAGTCAATGAGACACTGAGAGTTGAGTCGACAACAAGCTCTTAGTGACTGGAAAATGTGTTGGCATCACTGTGAATCTGTGCTAAAGGTGCGCTGTGAAGTCAGCTGTTTGCTTTACAAGGAAACTTTATTCTTGGTGTTACAAGCAAATGCAAAACATGGAAACGTTTACTACTCAGTTCTGCAAGACGTACAAAAACGTGTTTTGCTAATCCGTGTTTATTATGATAATTTTAGAGACTTCCATAAAATTAATATTCAGGCAAACCATTAGATTCATATGCAGACAGGATGAGCGTGGATTCAACCGACGAACTTCGGCTGCTAGTTCATCAGAAAAAAGCAAGTTGGTTATATATTTACGCCTTAATGTTTTAAAATGTTTCTTTAGCTTTCATACGCCTTTGAAGTCGTAGCTAAAAAGCTTTTTTTGTTTGCAATTAACAAAGTATTGAAGATGTAACTTCTGACATCGTGCTGTGTAGCTAAACATCGTGTGGATGCAGTTGAACTCGCCGATAGTGGAGTGTGTGTGTGTGAGCCTATGGTAGGTCTGAAGTCCTGCCGAGCAATGGTTTTTCCGGGGGTTGGAGGTAGAGGCAGTTGTCTCACTCTTCCTAAGTGGAAAAAACGGTGTTTTTCCTTTAGTTATTGTGTATTTAAACATGACTAACAATCACTGTTGGTGATACGCATGACTTTATTTTTAACTAGTTGCAGTACCTACCCGGCGTTGCCCGGGCTGAACACAGGGTGAAGGGAACCTTTTTTTCGAAATCAGATTTGGACAGTAATTGTCTTCTCAAATTAAATGTAAATTTTCTATTACGATCGGTTTGACGTTGTAGAAGTTTCTGTGCCCCACCGCCATATTCTGGCGAGTTACTGCTAAATGAAAAAAAAAAAAAAAAAAAAACACCCGGAGGGCCCATATTTTTTTTTGGTGATCGGTCAAACGGCGAAGGAGTTTATCAAGGTCATATATATATATATATATATATATATACACTTTGTTTTTGTATGACACCATGGGCCCTGAAAGACGTTGAATTCGAAAAATCCAATTTGCCGCCCCTAAATCACCGTTGTTTGTTTTTTTCGGTTTTGATCAGGATACGCCCTTGCGTGTGACCTGATGGAATGTGGTATATACTTGTGATTCCAGTTGTCGGGCTCGGTCGCCACCACGAATCTCCAGCCTCTGGGAGCCTTGTACCGTGGGGGGAGGGGGGTTATCTTGAAGCCGCAGAGTTCCGGGAGGTGACGCAATCCCATCTGCGCGAGTTCTCACGGCGTGCGTTCTTCGCGAGTCGACGGAGAAGCCAGTCGCTGTTCTCTGTTCTCTTGGCGGGCGGGCTCACGTCACGGGAAGCCTACAACTCACGTAGTTTCGGTTCCCTGCAAGAATTTCCGAAGATTTCCGAAGTTTTGCGTTTTGGTACTAACGCCACTTCAGCCGCTAAATCAGAAGTTTCCAATGAAAACAAGCATGTTGTGACTGACCTAACCTAACCTAACCTAACCTAACCCTTCGATTTTTTTTTAATTTCAATTTTTGAGAGAAATCCGAAGTTGCACGAACGTGGTAGGGAACCGAAACTACGTAAGTTGTAGGCTTCCCCAACGTCACGGCACACCCGTGCAGACGCGCCGTCCAGCCAGCATCACGCACTCTGCAAGTCCGGGTCGTTACCACAACGCCGAATACCACAACGCCGAACGTACAATAACGCCGAATTACCACAACGCCGAACGTACAATAACGCCGAATACCATAACGCCGAATGTCAAAAATTGACCAACCCCGACAGCTAGAAAACTGCTGTGTACCACAACGCCGAATTACCATACAACGCCGAAGAATGATTTTGCGGGGAAGGGGGGGCCCACAGGAGCAAAATGAAAAAACAACTGAATGAATTTGTGTGCTAAACGTAACCTTTGTGGCAGTCCTACAATGACATTTTTCGGCGTTAATGTATTTCGGCGTTGTGGTATTTCGGCGTTGTGGTATTTCGGCGTTATTGTGCGTTCGGCGTTGTGGTGCGGCCCCTGCAAGAGTCCAACACGTGTCGGCTACACGATTCTCGAGCGAGGAAAGAGCAGTTGTCGTCACTCCAGTTTAATATACGGCAGAGAAAACGTGCAGTACAAACCATGGGACGGAGTTAAAGTAGCTTGGCTTCTGGGTTGTAGCCGCGTCCTTGGCAAATAATTCACCTACTCGGTAGGTAACTTCTTCCCTGATGACGGCGACTGCAATGTCGACCGAAATGTCAGGTGAATTATTCGCCACGGACCGCGGCTACAACCCAGAAGCCAAGCTACTTCGGACAATAGCCGTGAAAGCCTGCGAACATTATTAAAATGGATGGAGTTGTTAGTCCGAAGTTGAAGTCTAATGGTAAGCAATTGCTTAGTAGAAATATATTATAGCTGTATGAACTGTTGAATTTTGTATAAATAGCTTCAAAAGAACACGCTAAGGAGAACCATGAAATTAACGGGGTTCGGTACACAATGGCGAAACAAATTTTTGCAGCTGTGTGAATTGGCTACGTATCATAGCCTACGTATGAAACGTTCAAATTATTTCGTATGGACAACTCAAATTTTCGAATTTTTTTGACTTGCAAAACCATGTTCCGAAGCTTGTTAAATGCTTCTGTATCGTGAGCATTGTTAAACAAACAGATACTAGCAACACAATTTCAATGAATTAGTGTTAAATTTGGCAATCCAGATGGGAAAGGCTGGGTTAGAGGGGGGGGGGGGGGGGGGGGTCCTTCCGATTTTGACTGCAAGTATTGACATAAGTAAAAA
This sequence comes from Bacillus rossius redtenbacheri, assembly GCF_032445375.1. Classification (NCBI taxonomy): domain Eukaryota; kingdom Metazoa; phylum Arthropoda; class Insecta; order Phasmatodea; family Bacillidae; genus Bacillus; species Bacillus rossius. Next base: position 8,624,449 of record NC_086345.1, on the reverse strand, counting down.
TTCCTCACTTCTTACATCTATGGCAATAATATACTTAATAATAGATTCAATTGTTTTATCGTTACAGATTTTGTTTGTAAAAATAACCCTAATTCAAATTTCTGAAGAGAAGTGCAATATGTTTTGTCGTCAGATAATAAAATTCTTTATTAAAAATTAACCATAAAAACACATTTTAGTGTCGCTCCTTGCCGCTAGAGCGTACACGCGCCTGTGTCGATTGCATAGAGCTGTCCTGGATTGGTTCCAGTGAATGTACAGTATGTCCATAGAAAAAATCCCAGTTGTTAAAATAAACAATATCAACTATGAGTTGTAGTGTGTTGGTTCAAGGTCACAAATAAAGAGTGACTCGAACAGTTTTAGATAAGGCGCATGCGCGAATACTGCTTTGTTGTTTTCTAGCTTCCAGCGCGAAAAAGGGCTCTTACCCCAATTAGGAGAGGGTGGACATTTAAACTTTATTTGGCAACAGGAATTGGAATCTAATTTTTACGAGAGTTATTCAACGTCCAAGTTCTTGGCCGCTGATTGGTCGTGATGGTCGAGACGACAGATCTCTTCTTCACTAGCCTTCAAGTTCACCTGACATAACGCCGTGCGATTTTTTTTTCCCTCAGAGCTTTATAAAATATCGCCATTATCTAATTATTTGCCAGAGATGAGGTACAGAATTGAATAGGCTATTATTCCATTACTCCAGCAGACGTGTTAACCAAAGTGTGAGTAGAATTCTGTCATGGCCTATCAGATATCAGATACAACACTTAACATTACGCCCTCCTTCTACACGTACTTTGGAGGTTTGACACAACAAATCTCAAACAAATTATAGCGAGAACTGAAATTTTTTTTGCGATCTTAAAATACTGAAATATTCACTAATAAGAATGTCAGCCCATTGCGCTTGTATCTACTTTGACAAGAACGATACTGCAAAACATTACACCGACAGTTTGTATGCCAATACCGGTATTATAATTAATTTGTCCTTTTCACTAGCTATACATTACATAGGCTACTGTTAAGGAATGAAAATCTTTTCGTGTGGTGGTTCTCCAAAGTAGGTAGTGCTTAAGGCTAAGTTTTGTCAACAGGGCCCATAAACCACTTCAAGTGTTTTTCACTGTTCGTAAAGGAACATCAAGTGATTGTCAATAAAATAGGCTGACATTTTTGAGGTGCATTTTTAAAAAATAGCACCTCAGACTCGATCCACGGCGAGATGTAATTCGTCTGCCCGCGTGGTTCATCGATTACCACTAACCGTGCGTGTGTCCATTCTGAAAACTCCCGTTTTTTTTAGCAGTTTTTACTCTCCAGAAAATACCGTTTCTAAACGAAATCCGGAAACCATACTGTCCTTTTGTGTTCTTCGTGAACGAGACACCACTCGTGGATCCCGAGCAGATTCTGATCACGTGTGTTCCTCTCAGCGCTGCACACCCGGGTCTGGTCTAGCTTCCTGCCAGACTACGCTTGCAGCTCACACGACTCGCGAATTCCCTCAGGAGTTGCGTCATCGTTCCCGAGTCCCGGTGCGTAGTTCCTTCCCCGCTTGCGTAACCAGTCCTCGCTGACAGCATGCGTGCACGCTGTCAGGTACAAGTAACGAAACATCATATTCCTTTCTGCCATCAGCCTTTTTTGACGTGACAACGTCTAATAAATCGATGAACGCCAGCTGCACGCACGAAAAAGTGTCCCGTTACTGTCATTGTCCCGTTACTCTCATTGTCCCGTTTCTCTCATTGTCCCGTTTCTCTCATTGTCCCGTTTCTCTCATTGTCCAGATTTCTCTCATTGTCCAGATTTCTCTCATTGTCCCGTTTCTCTCATTGTCCCGTTTCTCTCATTGTCCCGTTTCTCTCATTGTCCCGTTTCTCTCATCGTCCCGTTTCTCTCATCGTCCCGTTTCTCTCATCGTCCCGTTTCTCTCATCGTCCCGTTTCTCTCATCGTCCCGTTTCTCTCATCGTCCCGTTTCTCTCATCGTCCCGTTTCTCTCATCGTCCCGTTTCTCTCATCGTCCCGTTTCTCTCATCGTCCCGTTTCTCTCATCGTCCCGTTTCTCTCATCGTCCCGTTTCTCTCATCGTCCCGTTTCGCTCATCGTCCCGTTTCGCTCATCGTCCCGTTTCGCTCATCGTCCCGTTTCGCTCATCGTCCCGTTTCGCTCATCGTCCCGTTTCGCTCATCCTCCCGTTTCGCTCATCGTCCCGTTTCGCTCATTGTACGCTTGCGCCGCATCTATCTCTCTTCCACTCGATTGGAACAACCATCGATTTGACTTTTTCGAGGCACATTAAACTTGAAACACTCCCATTCGTTTCCTACTTTTCCTATCATCGTCCTATCCTTAACAGAATAACACAGATAGGAAGAAGTTAAATAGCATGGGAGTGTTTCAAGTTCAATGTGCCTCGAAAAAGTCAAATCGATGGTTGTTACAATCGAGTGGAAGAGAGATACATGCGGCGCAAGCATACAATGAGCGTAACGGGGCCAAGCGTAACGGGACAATGAGTCATCCTTTTTCGTGCGTGCAGCCGGCGTTCATCGATTTATTAGACGTTGTCACGTCAAAAAGAAAGTTCTCTCGCTCTCTCTCTCTCGCTCTCTCTCTCGCTCTCTCTCTCGCTCTCTCTCTCTCGCTCTCTCTCTCTCGCTCTCTCTCGCTCTCTCTTTCTCTCTCTCTTTCTCTCTCTCGCTCGCTCTCTCTCTCGCTCTCTCTCGCTCTCTCTCGCTCTCTCTCTCGCTCTCGCTCTCGCTCTCTTTCTCTCTCTTTCTCTCTCTTTCTCTCTCTCGCTCTCTCTCGCTCTCTCTCTCGCTCTCTCTCTCTCTCGCTCTCTCTCTCTCGCTCTCTCTCTCTCTCGCTCTCTCTCTCTCTCGCTCTCTCTCTCTCTCGCTCTCTCTCTCTCTCGCTCTCTCTCTCTCTCGCTCTCTCTCTCTCAGCACGGGGGCGACGAACGCCACTCGTTTTTTGAGAAAATAATTTAATGTGCCTGCATCATTGCTATAGAGACCTGCAAAATTCGCTGTTTCGATGGCCTTCGGGATAGACTGCACATACCCCTGTACACTCGGGCAAATAACGCAAGTTCATTGGCTGCCGACTTGTAAGTCGTCTCAGCTGGTTTGTCTGTGATTCGATCCTTCTTTGGTTGAGGGTTTATAACTGGTTGAGATTCGTCCAGATGAACAGTAAGCCAATAGCAAAATTATCTAAGAGGTATACGAGTTTGAATTCTAACCTATCACCGAATGAATCCGCGAATTTTGCAGGTCTCTAATCATTGCTGCTCTTAACCGGTTGTCACGGGGGAAAAAAAACCTAAAAAAAATGGACAACGAAGATGGAATACTTAAAACCCACAAAGAACAAGCTGATAGCGGCTCGTGTCCCTGATATTCGACGGCAGCTGATGTTGGATTGTTCTCGGTGTTCATGTAGTTATCTTTGTTGTCCATATTTGTGAATATTTTTTCCGTAAACGATTTTAGAGCAGCAATGGTATATATCCATGGAATTAAGTTTTTGCAAGAAACGAATAACGAATGTCATGAAATCTTCAACACTTAACAGTAAATATTCGCCACAGGCTTCTGTATAACACGGCAAGCTTTGCATTATATCATTTAATATGTGAAGTAATTTACGACATGATAAAAAACATATTATAATATGATGCAATTTTATGCAAAATGCATTTTAGCAGAATCTCCACCCATGGCAGTGTAATTTCACAGTAAACATTTCGCTTTATTTTTATCATATGCTCAAGTAAAGATACTAATATGATTTTAATAATTAAATTGCAATTATTTGTTAAATATCTGATTATATTGTGTGATTATACTCCCAGATATATAAATAATTGAAATATGCACGTATTTATTTTTAGAATTTTTTTAAACGATGTTATACTTTTTTTTATTTGATATAATATGACGTGTACTATAATAAATATGGTTGGTAAAATATAAATACAATCAAATTTTAAAAAATACTAATAAATACTCAATATTTAATATTAATATAAACTTCTGTATAAAATTATTAAAAATAATATATTAAAATTTTATTTATTTTTATTAAGAATCAATAAAATATCTTGAAAGTTTATACATATTTATATATTTAATGTAATTATTAATAATGCAAATATAATGATTGTTAATATGTATAAATTGGCCCAAATATATCTATTTGTTTGAAGTGACGAGATGCCCTCACACGCTACCTCGCTTGTCGCAGACCACACACGAGACTGGCCTCAGTTCCGCAACCAGGAATGCGTGTAAGGAGCGTGTCCTGCAGTTAAGTGCGGACATGTGTCAGCTCTGCTGACTGACTGGCCTCGGAGGAACACTGGGTCGACCCCGGCCATTCTTCCACTTCTGAAGCCATTCTGTCCACGTGTCCAGGCCTGAAGAGGGGTCTCACACTGCGGAAGGCTGTGCGAACCCACAGCAGAATCTCCCTGCCATTGCCGCGGTCAAGTGATGCGTGGAGATACGGACCTTATCTGACAGATTGTTCCGACCTTAGGCCTACGGCCGGCGTTCTCAAGTTCCCCTCCCACATATGCGCCCTAATAGGGTAGGGCGGGAGTAACACCTTTGAATATATTATATACTGTATAGAAGTCGCGAGTGGATAGGATTTACTCTACGTTTTTCAGGAGCATATGATGAGCAGCTTGGGAACTTCACCGCTGCAGTGCGCTGCCGTAACGCCCTGTATCGTCTTAGGTTGTTATTTACACGTTAGAGCGCAGCACTGTCGCCCGCTGTCATCCCCTCGCACCACTCACCCAACATTCACTGCAGCTCAAGGTCGTTCAGTGGGAGTTTGTGCGTAGGGATGAGAGGCGGGGGCAGAGGGTGGGTGGAGGACAACGCATGTTTGAGGGAGGGTGGGGAAGGGGTGTTTGAAGAGTTGGACACTTGTCCGCTAGGGACCACCACAAGTCGATGCCCTAGAGATGGTGGCGATTGCGGCGGTGAATTAACCAACTACCTCAAAACCGTATTAGAAATTTTTACCTGGGCTGGCGACTTCTATACAGTATATATATTCAAAGGTAACACTCCAGTAGATTCCAGAGCCTATTATTAAAAACAGAACTGTTAGGGATCGCTCCCTGTTGTTTGATCGGGAGAGTGTTAGAGGCTTCGGCACTGACCAGCGGCTGGGACCACCAACCCAGCATAGTCACCTTCTCAGCCCCTGTACCACTCTGACAAGCGGCACACTCTCGTGTGAGGCAGGCCATGATAGGGACGCGACTCCAAGGAGAATATTCCAAATGTAAATTTCCACCCCCCCCCCCCTTCCCCCCTGGCTGAGGAATGCACCGTAGTTCATTTGCACAGCAAGCTTGAAGGCATAAGGGGGGGGGGGGTGGAAGGGTAATTGTTGCAGCGACAGTTTTGCTCCGCCTTTTATTTCCAATATGCGGATCGACCAATCAGGGAAGCCTTTTCACAGACGAGAGAACCAAAACCCTCCGAAGTTCCCCGAATCTTTCATGTAGCTATCCTAACCAAATCAACCGTCCACAAAGTTTTTGAAGTATTTATAATGCAGCTAACCTATCCTAATTGACCATTAGTATCCTTTTATCAACACCGCCATATTTATTTACAGTGAAAAAAAAAAAACGAAGATGCACGATCGGGCGTTTGGCTGTCTCGTCTGTGAAAAGGATTCCCGACCAATCCCACGCAGGGATTAGCGCGTGGCTGTCAAGTATCCACGCATGACGCCCGGCCGGGCCTCTTCCGTCTCTTCCGTCTCTTCCGTCTCTTCCGTCTCTTCCGTCTCTTCCGTCTCTTCCGTCTCTTCCGTCTCTTCCGTCTCTTCCGTCTCTTCCGTCTCTTCCGTCTCTTCCGTCTCTTCCGTCTCTTCCGTCTCTTCCGTCTCTTCCGTCTCTTCCGTCTCTTCCGTCTCTTCCGTCTCTTCCGTCTCTTCCGTCTCTTCCGTCTCTTCCGTCTCTTCCGTCTCTTCCGTCTCTTCCGTCTCTTCCGTCTCTTCCGTCTCTTCCGTCTCTTCCGTCTCTTCCGTCTCTTCCGTCTCTTCCGTCTCTTCCGTCTCTTCCGTCTCTTCCGTCTCTTCCGTCTCTTCCGTCTCTTCCGTCTCTTCCGTCTCTTCCGTCTCTTCCGTCTCTTCCGTCTCTTCCGTCTCTTCCGTCTCTTCCGTCTCTTCCGTCTCTTCCGTCTCTTCCGTCTCTTCCGTCTCTTCCGTCTCTTCCGTCTCTTCCGTCTCTTCCGTCTCTTCCGTCTCTTCCGTCTCTTCCGTCTCTTCCGTCTCTTCCGTCTCTTCCGTCTCTTCCGTCTCTTCCGTCTCTTCCGTCTCTTCCGTCTCTTCCGTCTCTTCCGTCTCTTCCGTCTCTTCCGTCTCTTCCGTCTCTTCCGTCTCTTCCGTCTCTTCCGTCTCTTCCGTCTCTTCCGTCTCTTCCGTCTCTTCCGTCTCTTCCGTCTCTTCCGTCTCTTCCGTCTCTTCCGTCTCTTCCGTCTCTTCCGTCTCTTCCGTCTCTTCCGTCTCTTCCGTCTCTTCCGTCTCTTCCGTCTCTTCCGTCTCTTCCGTCTCTTCCGTCTCTTCCGTCTCTTCCGTCTCTTCCGTCTCTTCCGTCTCTTCCGTCTCTTCCGTCTCTTCCGTCTCTTCCGTCTCTTCCGTCTCTTCCGTCTCTTCCGTCTCTTCCGTCTCTTCCGTCTCTTCCGTCTCTTCCGTCTCTTCCGTCTCTTCCGTCTCTTCCGTCTCTTCCGTCTCTTCCGTCTCTTCCGTCTCTTCCGTCTCTTCCGTCTCTTCCGTCTCTTCCGTCTCTTCCGTCTCTTCCGTCTCTTCCGTCTCTTCCGTCTCTTCCGTCTCTTCCGTCTCTTCCGTCTCTTCCGTCTCTTCCGTCTCTTCCGTCTCTTCCGTCTCTTCCGTCTCTTCCGTCTCTTCCGTCTCTTCCGTCTCTTCCGTCTCTTCCGTCTCTTCCGTCTCTTCCGTCTCTTCCGTCTCTTCCGTCTCTTCCGTCTCTTCCGTCTCTTCCGTCTCTTCCGTCTCTTCCGTCTCTTCCGTCTCTTCCGTCTCTTCCGTCTCTTCCGTCTCTTCCGTCTCTTCCGTCTCTTCCGTCTCTTCCGTCTCTTCCGTCTCTTCCGTCTCTTCCGTCTCTTCCGTCTCTTCCGTCTCTTCCGTCTCTTCCGTCTCTTCCGTCTCTTCCGTCTCTTCCGTCTCTTCCGTCTCTTCCGTCTCTTCCGTCTCTTCCGTCTCTTCCGTCTCTTCCGTCTCTTCCGTCTCTTCCGTCTCTTCCGTCTCTTCCGTCTCTTCCGTCTCTTCCGTCTCTTCCGTCTCTTCCGTCTCTTCCGTCTCTTCCGTCTCTTCCGTCTCTTCCGTCTCTTCCGTCTCTTCCGTCTCTTCCGTCTCTTCCGTCTCTTCCGTCTCTTCCGTCTCTTCCGTCTCTTCCGTCTCTTCCGTCTCTTCCGTCTCTTCCGTCTCTTCCGTCTCTTCCGTCTCTTCCGTCTCTTCCGTCTCTTCCGTCTCTTCCGTCTCTTCCGTCTCTTCCGTCTCTTCCGTCTCTTCCGTCTCTTCCGTCTCTTCCGTCTCTTCCGTCTCTTCCGTCTCTTCCGTCTCTTCCGTCTCTTCCGTCTCTTCCGTCTCTTCCGTCTCTTCCGTCTCTTCCGTCTCTTCCGTCTCTTCCGTCTCTTCCGTCTCTTCCGTCTCTTCCGTCTCTTCCGTCTCTTCCGTCTCTTCCGTCTCTTCCGTCTCTTCCGTCTCTTCCGTCTCTTCCGTCTCTTCCGTCTCTTCCGTCTCTTCCGTCTCTTCCGTCTCTTCCGTCTCTTCCGTCTCTTCCGTCTCTTCCGTCTCTTCCGTCTCTTCCGTCTCTTCCGTCTCTTCCGTCTCTTCCGTCTCTTCCGTCTCTTCCGTCTCTTCCGTCTCTTCCGTCTCTTCCGTCTCTTCCGTCTCTTCCGTCTCTTCCGTCTCTTCCGTCTCTTCCGTCTCTTCCGTCTCTTCCGTCTCTTCCGTCTCTTCCGTCTCTTCCGTCTCTTCCGTCTCTTCCGTCTCTTCCGTCTCTTCCGTCTCTTCCGTCTCTTCCGTCTCTTCCGTCTCTTCCGTCTCTTCCGTCTCTTCCGTCTCTTCCGTCTCTTCCGTCTCTTCCGTCTCTTCCGTCTCTTCCGTCTCTTCCGTCTCTTCCGTCTCTTCCGTCTCTTCCGTCTCTTCCGTCTCTTCCGTCTCTTCCGTCTCTTCCGTCTCTTCCGTCTCTTCCGTCTCTTCCGTCTCTTCCGTCTCTTCCGTCTCTTCCGTCTCTTCCGTCTCTTCCGTCTCTTCCGTCTCTTCCGTCTCTTCCGTCTCTTCCGTCTCTTCCGTCTCTTCCGTCTCTTCCGTCTCTTCCGTCTCTTCCGTCTCTTCCGTCTCTTCCGTCTCTTCCGTCTCTTCCGTCTCTTCCGTCTCTTCCGTCTCTTCCGTCTCTTCCGTCTCTTCCGTCTCTTCCGTCTCTTCCGTCTCTTCCGTCTCTTCCGTCTCTTCCGTCTCTTCCGTCTCTTCCGTCTCTTCCGTCTCTTCCGTCTCTTCCGTCTCTTCCGTCTCTTCCGTCTCTTCCGTCTCTTCCGTCTCTTCCGTCTCTTCCGTCTCTTCCGTCTCTTCCGTCTCTTCCGTCTCTTCCGTCTCTTCCGTCTCTTCCGTCTCTTCCGTCTCTTCCGTCTCTTCCGTCTCTTCCGTCTCTTCCGTCTCTTCCGTCTCTTCCGTCTCTTCCGTCTCTTCCGTCTCTTCCGTCTCTTCCGTCTCTTCCGTCTCTTCCGTCTCTTCCGTCTCTTCCGTCTCTTCCGTCTCTTCCGTCTCTTCCGTCTCTTCCGTCTCTTCCGTCTCTTCCGTCTCTTCCGTCTCTTCCGTCTCTTCCGTCTCTTCCGTCTCTTCCGTCTCTTCCGTCTCTTCCGTCTCTTCCGTCTCTTCCGTCTCTTCCGTCTCTTCCGTCTCTTCCGTCTCTTCCGTCTCTTCCGTCTCTTCCGTCTCTTCCGTCTCTTCCGTCTCTTCCGTCTCTTCCGTCTCTTCCGTCTCTTCCGTCTCTTCCGTCTCTTCCGTCTCTTCCGTCTCTTCCGTCTCTTCCGTCTCTTCCGTCTCTTCCGTCTCTTCCGTCTCTTCCGTCTCTTCCGTCTCTTCCGTCTCTTCCGTCTCTTCCGTCTCTTCCGTCTCTTCCGTCTCTTCCGTCTCTTCCGTCTCTTCCGTCTCTTCCGTCTCTTCCGTCTCTTCCGTCTCTTCCGTCTCTTCCGTCTCTTCCGTCTCTTCCGTCTCTTCCGTCTCTTCCGTCTCTTCCGTCTCTTCCGTCTCTTCCGTCTCTTCCGTCTCTTCCGTCTCTTCCGTCTCTTCCGTCTCTTCCGTCTCTTCCGTCTCTTCCGTCTCTTCCGTCTCTTCCGTCTCTTCCGTCTCTTCCGTCTCTTCCGTCTCTTCCGTCTCTTCCGTCTCTTCCGTCTCTTCCGTCTCTTCCGTCTCTTCCGTCTCTTCCGTCTCTTCCGTCTCTTCCGTCTCTTCCGTCTCTTCCGTCTCTTCCGTCTCTTCCGTCTCTTCCGTCTCTTCCGTCTCTTCCGTCTCTTCCGTCTCTTCCGTCTCTTCCGTCTCTTCCGTCTCTTCCGTCTCTTCCGTCTCTTCCGTCTCTTCCGTCTCTTCCGTCTCTTCCGTCTCTTCCGTCTCTTCCGTCTCTTCCGTCTCTTCCGTCTCTTCCGTCTCTTCCGTCTCTTCCGTCTCTTCCGTCTCTTCCGTCTCTTCCGTCTCTTCCGTCTCTTCCGTCTCTTCCGTCTCTTCCGTCTCTTCCGTCTCTTCCGTCTCTTCCGTCTCTTCCGTCTCTTCCGTCTCTTCCGTCTCTTCCGTCTCTTCCGTCTCTTCCGTCTCTTCCGTCTCTTCCGTCTCTTCCGTCTCTTCCGTCTCTTCCGTCTCTTCCGTCTCTTCCGTCTCTTCCGTCTCTTCCGTCTCTTCCGTCTCTTCCGTCTCTTCCGTCTCTTGCGTCTCTTGCGTCTCTTGCGTCTCTTGCGTCTCTTGCGTCTCTTGCGTCTCTTGCGTCTCTTGCGTCTCTTGCGTCTCTTGCGTCTCTTGCGTCTCTTGCGTCTCTTGCGTCTCTTGCGTCTCTTGCGTCTCTTGCGTCTCTTGCGTCTCTTGCGTCTCTTGCGTCTCTTGCGTCTCCTGTTCGCCGCCAATGAACTGAAGCCTTGCCGGAGCAGGTCGGGCGAATCGATAGTCCGGCACGAAGTCACGAGGTTGGAGGTTGTTATATGTATGCAAAAAAAAAAATTGGTTGTCTGTAAAGTCGATTTACAGACGATAGTTTAACGTGACAACGTCATAACAAAACATTGATGAAATGATTGCATACTTTTATGAATAAAATTGAATCATTTTTTATTTTAATAATAAAATAATAAATACTTTAAATTATACTAGTAATCAGATTTTTAAAATGCAAAACCTTTATTGCCGAAATTGTTGTTGTAATAAGCAAAAATGAAAACCACATTAACTTTTCGCTTCACTTTATAACCAGTCGACGAAACAGTTCACGTGTAGATGACTTATAATTATTTTTTAAAAACTGGCGTTTAGCTATAAAGTTTAAATATAATTATGAACAAGTTTTCATATAAATAAACTGTAATCAAATATCTATCATCAATTATATGAATCACCATAATTTTTTAGTCAATTGTAACATAACCTATTATTACTGCACTCGCCGACAGCGTAACGGGACACAGCGTAACGGAACAATGAGCGTAACGGAACAATCTGCGTAACGGGACACTTTTTCGTGCGTGCATCCGGCGTTCATCGATTTATTAGACGTTGTCACATCACGTCTTTGAGTATTCGCCAGTGATGTGTAAACATCTAACCTCGATAACCAGCAAATTCACGTGTTCTTATATATGTTCATGTTGCAAATAAACTTATAATACGAAACCGAGATACAAAATTTTACAATTTTTTTTAAATAAATGCTGAGCGTGATAAATAAACTAATATAAATTGGTCGCTTTTCAAATTCCAAAATTTCTGAATACGAATCACATTCGTGCTGTAATGCGGCCTGAATCGTGAACTTTGCTTGCCAGTATATAAAACGCAGATAGCAATTCTCAGCACGAAACAACCAAATATTTTTAACTGTTATAAACTGATTTGATGAAACCCCGGTTTTTGACAAGATAAGGTATTTCATTAAAATACTGCCCCTCTTGTTAAATTTTTCCAAACAGTTAATACGGGTCGTTACCACAACGCTGAAATACCACAACGCCGAACGTACAATAACGCTGAATACCATAACGCTTAATGTCAAAATTGACCACAACGCCGAATTACCACAACGCCGAAAAATGATTTTGCGGGGAAGGGGGGCCACAGGAGCAAAATGAAAAACAACTGAATGAATTTGTGTGCTAACCTTACCTAACGTAACCTTTGTGGCAGTCCTGCAATGACATTTTTCGGCGTTAATGTATTTCGGCGTTAATGTATTTCGGCGTTAATGTATTTCGGCGTTAATGTATTTCGGCGTTAATGTATTTCGGCGTTAATGTATTTCGGCGTTAATGTATTTCGGCGTTAATGTATTTCGGCGTTAATGTATTTCGGCGTTAATGTATTTCGGCGTTAATGTATTTCGGCGTTAATGTATTTCGGCGTTGTGGTACACAGCAGTTTTCTAGCAGACGGCGTTGTGGTCAATTTTGACATTCGGCGTTATTGTACGTTCGGCGTTGTGGTGTGTCCCCGCTAATACTCTATGAAGTGTCAGCACACATTAGAAGTTATGCTTAATATGGTATTGCTTATATAGTGTCACGAACGTGGGAGACGAGGCCACGACGCGCGCCAGGTACATGAGCGACCTCGTGGTCCCGCATGGCCTCTGACGTCACACGCGCATACCTTCGGGGATTAGAGCGGCCCTCTTCTCCACACCGCTGCCCCCGCGTCCTCCTACCTTTATCCCTTAGCGGCGTGGGAATCACGCGGTCTTACCGAGGCCACCGCGTGGAGTGGCGTGAATAAGCGCCGTTATTCTGGCTGCTTCGAGCGTCGGGGGTCGGCCCGGGTTGACGCGACACGTCCAAACCATTCCAGTCGGTTCCAGAAAGACGGAGAACGGGTATAAAAGCAGCGACGCCGGCCTCCGCGGGAGTTCCAGCAGTGCGAGTGGAGTGAAGTGCGAGTTTGGCAAGCGGCGCAGACGTAGAGCGACGGGAACGTGCGAGTGCGACCGAGTGGCGCGAGACTGTGTGTGTGGACAGGTGCGAGATACACTGCCGAGCCTAGCTCCAGTGTGGAGTGCAAATTGTGGACTGGACAGATTCTTAGTGATTTTATAACATACATAAGTGTAGTGATTTAATTAGTGGTGTAAATATTAGTAACAAATAAAACTGTATAAAACTAATTGGACCATCCTTACGTACCCGTTTTCACTCACTCATGTGTCGTATAACTAGTCTTAATTCTATAGTTCTCGACAAGTAGAAGTTATATCTACGTACCCACCTGCCACTGTTGAGTCTCATCAAGTTTTAATTCCACTTCATGTGATAGTCAAGTATTTTCAAACAAACACCAAGTGTCGCTTTGCAAGCGGCACTCGGGTAAGAGGGTACCAAACGCATTATCTTTGAAAACTTGTCAAATTTTAAATTACAGGTGAGCACAAATGATCAGTACCGTTTCAAAAATCATAAAAACTAAACCTTTGGGGCGGTTTTACCTGAAACTTTTTTTTTTAAGTCACAAGAGAATGTCTGAAAGTTTTCTTTTTATAAGTTACAGTGACTCTGTGTGCGCTCCTCTAGTTGCGCGGCAGACCTCGAGGCGGTGTTCAAACTCGTCCCACACTTTGCGCAATGTGTCGGCGGTGATGGACTCAACAGCCCCTGTGATTCGCTGTCTCACGTCCGGCGAAGATAGCGGCAGAGGTGGCACAGCCCCTACAGAAATCACACGGGGTTAGGTCAGGGCCGGTGCAAGGTAAATTGGCGCCATAGGCGAAAAAACTTAATGCCCCCCTCCCCCCTCCCCCCTCCGGGAACCCCAAAAAAAATTTCCTTGCCTCGAAATACATCACGCAAGCCTAAGATTTTGTCAACAATGAAATGTAAGCAGGCTTGTGTTTTTTTTACTGTTTTACTTTTTACAAATCATAAACAGGTCACCGTGGACTTTAAATAATTACTTATATTAATATAAAAATTCCAAACTGTTATAAAAATCCATTTTCATCTAGTTTCAATAATCGTTAAACATGTTACATGAGCTGTTATGTGTAGTGCTGCGCCGCCCCCAGATACTTGGCGTCCTGGGCGGTCGCCTGGTTCGCCTGTACGGACGCGCCGGCCCTGGGTTAGGTCTGATTGTGGATGGCCGTCTGCCCCACACCGCATCGGCAACTGAGCGACCGAGCCGTCTCCCAGGGAGATGTGTGCACAGGTGTTTTCCTTCACGTAGCACAACAGGTGACACTCCATTCGCCAACTGGAGCACGCACCAGCTCTTCTGCCGTGCGGTGGGCGCCATCACAAACCTGGGGCGTAGCCAGGGGGGGGGGTGTTTAGGGGTTCAAACCCCTCCCCCCCTCCTAGCACCAAATCTTTAATTAATTTCTTATTCATCACTCAAACAAATTTCATTTTTAAATTAATAATTTTTTTTTACCATTACAATATTTAAATTTAAGTACCGAAAACTGCTAAAATGGCACTATTTTACACCTTAAAATCCAAATTTTCCCGGGGGAAGACCCCTTGGACCCACTGCTTTAATACGTGGGGGGGGGGGGGGGGCATGCTTCTTAACACCCCCCATACACAAATCCTGGCTACGCCACTGTCACAAACACCAGCTGCTTGCAGCAGAGGCAACCTGCAACGAACGAGTCCCGCACATATTTTTTTTAGGAATTTGTCTATTAGCCGAAAGAAATTTCAGATAAATCGTCTACACCGTTTAGTTTTTATGATGTTTGGAAAGTGTACCGATCATTTGTGCTCATCCTGTACATGACGCAGACTTAAATATAATGGAACTTTGACTATTTATTTAAGATATGCTTGGTGTTTGTGCATGTGAAATACGTAATATATGTTTTTTTGACGTGACAACGTATAATAAATCGATGAACGCCGGCTGCACGCACGAAAAAATGTCCCGTTACGCACATTGTCCTGTTACGCTCATTGTACGCTTGCGCCGCATCTCTCTCTCTTCCACTCGATTGGAACAACCATCGATTTGACTTTTTCGAGGCACATTAAACTTTGAAACACTCCCATTCGTTTCCTACTTTTCCTATCATCGTCCTATCCTTAACAGAATAACACAGATTGGAAGAAGTTAAATAGCACAAAATTTATAAAAGTTATAGTTACAATAATCTGTTCGTTAAAGTAATAAACATATTTGAATTAATGAGTGCAAATAAAAGTAAATTTATCAATTGAATTGTAGATTTCATTTCACTCCTTTGTATCCATACAAAATAGTGAATAATTCAATAAAAACGATTCAATTTTATTCATAAAAGTATGCAATCATTTCATCAATGTTTTGTTATGACGTTGTCACTTTAAACTATCGTCCGTAAACCGACTTTACAGACAACCAATTTTTTTTTTAACCGTCGCCTCTTCCTGTACACCTGGCGTGACCTCCGGCACCGCTGGGGCGACCTGTTACGACCTGTTACGACCTGTTGCTCGCGGTCTTATCTGTGTTGAACTAGGCGTGACTCGGGACAGCTTGTTCGCGACGTCCAAACACGATCCACCCTGATAACAGCGCTGCTAATGAAATGTTAAGACAACAAGAGATTATTCTATGTGCTCGGGATATGTCATTCCTGGCCACGACCATGACACCTGACCAGGATTTTTGTGAAAGAGGGGAAGGTGGGGAGGGGCAGTGTTACCATTTAAAACCTTTTACTTTTAGCAAGTTTTCTTATTTAATTGAGATTTAAAAATATAAATGTCACGCTAATAATGTCAGGGCACAGTAGACTTTTAGAAGTGCAATGTTTACACACAAAGATGTAATGATTTTGCTCGAGTTAATGAAGCTTAAAATGGGATAGTTTGATTTTTATTAATTTTTTAATGCTTTTTTTCTTATGACAGTTGTTTGATGCTTTTTAATATAAACAAGTCAAATACATATTTACTAACGTTATTTAATTCATGAAACACACATGCCAATTTTGTATGAAATTACATGCTTGCAACTAACACTAACACACTAACATTAACCAGCATTAAATATGGACTGCTTGGAAACACAATTCGGGCCGTATCTGTGTATGGGGCATGTTGGACTAGATAGGGGAGAAAATGCGTTTATTGTAGCTTACCGTAAAGGATTACAATAATCCTTCCAAATAAAGCTTATGTAGACAGTAAACCTTGTGTAGCTAAGTGCTTGTAATTTTCTTATTCTGTCTTCACTATTTTTTTTTAATTTTCATTTAAGTCTTGGTTGCGTGCCTGGATGTGTGCTGAAGGAAGCGACTACGGGAATATTTACAGTAGACTGTGTGGTTATTGTTACTGGAGGTCGTGTATCTTTCTACTTTGTAAAATAGTTATATTCTACACAATGTGTAGCTGTGGCAGCATCACCTAAAACGATTTTAATGTTTTTTAACACCTACACGTGCAGCTGTGTTGTTCTAAACTCTCTTAAAATTGCAAAAAAATATATATATAATTTATATTATTTGGTAAACATGAAATAGCTGCTTGCGTATTTCCGCGTCTATAAATTTACACGAAATGCTTACAAGAATTAATTTATCATAACTGCCAGTTAATTTTACTGCATCATTTAATACATTTGCACAAGTAAACTCTTACTTCTTCAAAAATAACATTTTTTCGCATTTAGTCCGAAAATACGACATTGATTCACAGCCTCTATATATAATTAGACGATTTTTTTTACTGTGTACTAGTAGACCTCGCTTAGCAGTGATATCCAGTGTGTGCGCATTTAAGTGTATACATGTCCATTTAGGATGTTAAACAGTATTCTTAAATTATATTAAACAAATAAAAATTAATAGTTATTTGATGCTGTGACATATTTAAGTTTCACTTTTATTCTGCGTCATATTTAACTTGTCTTAAAATGTTCAGTTCTCATAAGTGATACCAGTTTATTACGTATCTTTTGCCACCGTTGTGTCGACAGGTTTCGTAATTTACTACGCGTGCTAGCAAGTAAGTGCTTCGCAAGTGACAGTTGGAAAATGGATAACACTGGTTCTACTTGAGAGAAAACTTGTCGAATCTGTCAAAATTGAGAAAAGTTACATCACACACACACACACATCCGCCCTAAAATGAATAATTTCACATTATAAGTTTATTTGCAACTTGAGAACACATGAACTTGCCTGTTGCCTAGATTAGCTTTTTATACATCACTGACGAGTGGTGAAAGACTCGCTCACATAATTTTTTTTATGAACTTATACATAGGTATATAAAACTAGGTATTTAATTACCTGAACAAAATTTTCGTTTAAAAGTTACTGTTTTTTTCACAAACAATGATCTTGCTACGAATAATGATAATGTTATGCTTATACTACTGCTTCTGATGTAGCCAACCGTATTTTTTAATATTTCATAGTTAATAATTATGAAAATATATTATATTGTTTATTGTTCACATAAGTTCCAAAAGAGATAATTTTTACTACTTTGTCTCACTATTATACAATAAGTGATAACCTCGTCACACTGTGGTCACGAAAAACTAAGCATATTGACTAAAAATAATCCAAGCATTCTAGACATATTTAATTTGCAATTAAAATTACAAATCTTGTAGCTTTTTTTTTTGCCACACATTGAGAGAACAATTTGTGTGAGCCAGCAGTATATGTAACGTATGTGAGAAAATAAACAAGTTCTACCTGTTAAAAAGAAAAAATTTCGGCTGGCTGAACAAAATCACAAGAGCATTAAAACAGTGTGTACGAATGGAGAGTGCGCGTTTTAACTGAATAATAATAAAAAAAAGTCCTGGGTGGAAAAACCTTTTTTAAAAATATTCCGTTGAATAACATCTGCATGATTGAATGGTTGTATACTGAAACTGTTTTTTTATATACGGAATAGCTTTACTCACTCTACAAACTCGCACGAAGTAATATTTATATTACACTTTCCACAGACATTTCACGTAGCAAAATGTATATAGCCTGTGTCGTGTTACTCGTCTCGAACGTACAGTTAAGTTCCCAAACGGGGTTCCAATGGTTTACGGATTTTCTGTCTCTGATTAATTATTTTTCCAATACAATTTTAGTACGTACATTTGGAATTGAAATATTTATTTGCGGTTCAAAATCTCCTATTATCTACAGTACTGCAGTAAAATAATACTATGGTGAGTTTCATAAAATATGATAAGGAATTAGGAGAAAATCTGAATATTATTCAGGTGTCCGGAAAGGGGGGGGGGGGGGGGGTGATGTCGCTATGGATTCCCTGTTTGGATCCGCCAATTGGTAAACTCAATCATGTGGTTGTCAGTATTACAAGTGACAGCAGGGAAGTGGTATCGCTGGCAACGGTAGAATTTAAGGCGAGTTACACGACGGACTGTATTCGCACATTCTCTCTGGAGTTTGACAACGCATAAAAAATGGGTGCGTGTACTTAATTACGCGCGTGAGAAGTTATACTTCTTTGACATCATTAAAAAATAGTTTTTAATCGCATGATGCCAATAATTCTCCATGGTAGCGTTATTCTCCATGGTAGCGTTAAACGTTTAACGCAACCTTGTTGGAAGTCGCATTGTAAGTATAACTTCAAAAATGTTTCGAGCTGTTAATTGGGCGAAGCGCGATATCCTAGCGTCGTGCACACTCGCGTGCGAACAGCTTATTCAGAGCGCGAAGCAAAAATTCTCCCAGTTGGATGCACGCGGCGCGCTTTCCCGTGCCCAGTTCAGCGCAGGCGATACTCACCTGGTGAATACGGGTCGCACTCGGATCAGCTAGTCGGAGAGTCACCTTTCGCCAGGTGCGAGAAGCATTCCGGCTTCAGCCTGATGATGAACTTCTGGAAGAATCGTCGGGAATCAGCGCTGACTGAGGCCATCGTGCATAGCTTGCCCAGTAACTGTGTTCAGATTGTGTCCCGTGTCCAGTCTCTGTTGGTCTTTGCTGAGCTTGATTGTTTCGCAACCGTGTAATTCACGCGCCCGAATGCACGTGGAATTTCCCGGTACTTTTGATACGGTTAAAAGAAGAGGGGAATTTTAAATATTTTCCCGGTTCTTTGGGTACTTTCGGGACTCTACATCGACAACGTAAAATTTCGTTTTTACTGCGCTCAAAGGTCACATTCATTCGTTGGTCTCTTCTGGCCATTCGCCAGTCGCCAGTCGCCAGTCTGTGTCCGACTGCCGTGTGATGGCTGGTGCCTGTGCTTGTCAAGCCAGTACTCTTTAAACAATGATACCTACTTTTTTCTTTCAACTTTTCAACTTCGTTATGAAAAGAAGAAATATAATTTTATGTAAATAATTCTGTGATTTTTGCATGCGTTAAAATTATAAATTGTCAAAAAAAATTTTTTTTTCCGTCAAAGTCAGTGAATATGTTTTGAAATTAAAAATTTGTAACACAAATGTTTCTTTTAATTGTTGGTCACCAAAACTTGTTTAATTGTTCGAAACTAACTATTACTACTTAAATCACGGACTGCTGCACAAATAATAAAAAAAAAATACCTAGTCTCTAAAGTATTGGGAATTCTTGGTTCCGTTGAAGACTAGTGCCTGCCGAGATTCCCGGCTCTGAAAAGTGGTAACTGCTCCTGCTCTGAGTTCCCCAGCGCCGATGGGGAAGCCTTTCTTCTCACAGACGAGAGAGTCAAAACCCGAAGTTCATGCTTTTTTCTTCCGTATCTTTAACATAGCTATCCTAACCAAATCAACCGTCCACAATGTTTTAAAGTAATTTATAATGTAGCTTACCTAACCAAATTGACCATTTAGTATCCTTTTATCAACACCGCCATATTTATTTACAATGAACAAAAAAAAAAAAAAACAACCGAAGATGCACGATTGGGCGTCTGGCTCTCTGGTCTGTGAAAAGGCTTCCAGCGCCGATGTGGGGAAGCCTACGATGTACATGCTGTATTGCACAGACCCGAATACTCACGTTGGCAAGCCTTCTTTCAACAGACGAGAGAGCCATTCCCGAAGTTCCCCGAAGTTCATGCTAGCTTTTTTGTTTACATGATTTCACAGTATCTTTAATGTAGATATCCTAACCAAATCAACCGTCCACAATGTTTTAAAATATTTATAATGTATCTAACCTAACCTAATTGACCATTAGTTATCATGAATTATATATTTATTCATTTACAATGAACAAAAAAAAAAAAAAAACAACGAAAATGCACGATCGGGCGTTTGGTTCTCTCGTCTGTTGAAAGAAGGCTTGCCAACGTGAGTATTCGGGTCTGTGCAATACAGAATGTGCATCGTAGGCTTCGCGCGCCGATGTGCCAGCCCGAAGTACCGGGTCACAGAGCCCGAGTCAGGGACTGCCTGCAAGAGTACACTCTGGTCCGAGCTCGTTCGCGACGGCTGAAACAAACAACAGCAACAACAGGTCGGGCGCACAATAATTCCCCGCCGTGTTTTCCGACCCACTGATCCACAGCAGCGCACAGGACTGACGTGCGCATAGCAGGGAAATGAACATGTTTTATTTATGTCACGGACGCATGGCTCGAACAACCAATGAGAGTAGAGAAGGAAGCCATTGTGGCGAGAAATTGTCGAGATATTACAACGCTCAGGTGTGATTCCTCCTTTAAAAATTAATCAATGCTATTATGAGTCACTACTAGCAAAAATCGTAAACAAAAGTTTCGTGGTTAGAATGGTTAACTAAATTTTTTTATATAATCCTTATTTATATGTTTAAAAACTGTGCTCACAGAATGCTGGTCATGTCATGGGATTATCATTTGGTAGTTTATATAGTTACCAACACTGCCAACAGATGTCATATATATACATATATATATACACATTTTGAATTCTTAATTTTCTTGCAGTTATGATAATTTCTGATGTAAATAATGAATTGTTATTTCATTGATAATGGATTAATTTAAAATTGACAAATTTAGTTATTAAATTTTTTTAAGTGTATTTTGTCATGTGTTTATGTTTGTGTTGTCCCATTTTATTGTTGTGTTATTATTGTTTTGTGTATGTTATTGTTATTTTTTTTGTAATATTTGTTAAGTGCCCACCTGTTAAAGGCTCTGACTGTTGGTAGGCACTCAAATAATTATGATAAATAAAATAAATAAATAAAAAATATATATTTCATTGGTTGAAATCAACAGTAAGACTGACAGGCAGAGGGCGAGGGGTGAAGTCTCTCACCGCCAGGGGTACCAACCCAGACGCGCTCAAACACCAGTGCGGACCCCAGCATGGCCGAGACTACATGCCCTGATCAACTCTTCTTCAGGACCATCCTCCTTGTCTTGTGTTGTACCTGCCTGCTTAGTGCTGGCACTGTTTAACCCCTCGTGAATGAGCCCAGGGTTTTACCTGGGCCCAACTTGACTAGTTACAGTCCAGAGTTTAAGACAGCGGAGTTAGTAATGGCATCAACTGCCGGGCAATCTCTGAACAAAGCACACGATGCATGCTACCCTTTCTGCATGGCTGAAACCCAGCATGACTAGGCGCATAGGCTTTAGAGGTGTGAAAGTAACGAAAAAAAAAAGTACCCGTATGTATTCGTTACTATAACAATTAAGTAGTACTCGTTAATATCGTATCACGTTACTCGTTACTTATACTACCTCATAACATGCTATGTTATGTTAGAGCAACGAATCGAGTCGTATTACGTACGCGTACAGTATGACGTCGTTGCGTCGCAACATTCGTAATTTGTAGAAAACATACTTTACATACATACCAAACTGCGTAAGGTGCATTTTTTTCTCCACTTTTTCGTATTTTGAACCAGACTGGTGTTTAAGTCATTCTAAATTTACTTTGATTTAATAGGTAAAGTCTCGAATTACAAGTAAACTGTTGACGGAATCTACTAAATTTGCAATGGATTTACTATTTTGAAAATTTTAACCGTGAGATTATGTTATATCACAAAAACATCGCAATCCATTTTGCGTCGATTATCATGAAAAAGCAACAAATAGGTGTCGAAAATTATTTATTGACAATAAAATTTAAACAACATTTTAAACGATTAATCAACATCAAAATAGTTTTGCTTAGAATGCAATTAAACATAAAAAAAATGAAATAAAACATGTTTTAAACAAAATTAAAACAAACAAAAATATTTTTGTTCTTAGAATGAAAATTAAACATAATAATAAAATCCATACTATGAAGAAAAAAAAATGGGAGTAACGAAATGCATTCGTGTGTAACGTTTCGTTACTCGGTACTAGATGGCGCACCCGTTACTCAGTACCGAATACACACGGTTTGCTACAGCTCTAATAGAATTCAGCCTGAGACGCACTCAAGTTCTCCCTAACCCTGACCCCTCACAAACAAATACGCTTAGTTTTAGCTTTGAATATATATACTGTATAGAAGTCGCCAGCCCAGGTTAGAATTTCTAATACGGTTTGAGGTAGTTGGTTAATTCACCGCCGCAATCGCCACCATCTCTAGGGCATCGACTTGTGGTGGTCCCTAGAGGACAAGTGTCGAACTCTTCAAACACTCCTTCCCCACCCACCCTAAAACATGCGTTGTCCTCCACCCACCCTCTACCCCCACCTCTCATCCCTACAGTTTTGTGACGCACAAACTCCCGTTGAACGACCTTGAGCTGCAGTGAATGTTTGGTTGGGGGTGCGGGGGAATGACAGCGGGCGACAGTGCTGCGCTCTAACGTGTAAATAACAACCTAAGACGATACAGGGCGTTACGGCAGCGCACTGCAGCGGTGAAGTTCCCAAGCTGCTCATCATACGCTCCTGAAAAACGTAGAGTCCTATCCACTCGCGAGTTCTATACAGTATATATATTCAAAGGTTTTAGTTGGGTTCAGGACAAGCACAGTTCTCCTGACAGCCAACTCCTCGCCGCACCTGTCCTCGGAGGAAGCTAAATGTCCCGCAGTAGTTACAAAACACTCCCGGCCCGCGGGAGAAAGTGTCTTCCGCATTCTGCAGCGACCGACTCTTAGCTCGCGCGGCAGGCGGTGTCCCGCTGGGATTTCCTCCGAGGCCCAGGATTCTGTACCTGGTGGTGGTGCTCCGATCTCCTGGAGCAGACTCCGAGGGTTCCCTAGCCCGGTGCGGAGTCGACGTGGTGAGCGACGACACAGCTCCGGTGCTAGCCTGGACAGCTGGGCCTCCACCGGACCACGGGTTCACTGGGTCCCAGTGTGATGTGGGCGCCAGCAGTGCTGATAGGACACAGCCAACTGTCTGGTCACCTGAGCGAGGTGACTATGCTGGGTTGGTGGCCCCAGCCGCTGGTCATTGCCGAAGCTCTAACACCTTCCCGATCAAACAAAAGGGAGCGATCCCTAACAGTTCTGTTTAAATTGATTGCTCTGGAATGTATAAACAAACTGGAAGTTTCTCCCGCCCTACCCTGATAGGACGCACACTGGGAGGGGACCGTGAAGAATAACCTGTCAGAACACGCCGTGGGTCCCGGGTCGCTCTGCCGGCCTCAGCCACTGCTTCCCTGGCTTTTGGCTTGAGTGGCAAACCTTGAAGATGACTGCGAGGCGTACTTAGCCACAGACGTAGCAGCAAGCAATAGCCAAGACGTCCTAGCTCCCCGGAAAAGAACAAGAAGAAGGAATTTCGCTTTGATTAACGAGCGAATGTGTCAAAGAAAAAACCAATTTATTAACAAACAAGTCAAAAACAAAAACAAACAGTAGAAATTGACACCCGGACATTGCACGTGATCTCTTGTTTATTCCTCTCGACGAGGAGCATACTCGTGTGGTCTGGCAACTGGTAGCAATAATCACAGAACAAGGAGGGAAATAGAAAAGTGCGACTCTTACAGTGGAAACTGGAACCATGTTTCACGCGATATGTCGCTATCTGTTGGGCGGACCCATAACTAACAGAAAATAATAAATCGGAATAGAGGTTCACATACAAGGTTTTTTTATTTTTTATTTTTTTGGAAGGGGGGACCCCGCCGTCAGGGGTGTCCTCCCCGCCAAAAATTGACTCTTTATTTTAAAAAGAGAATACAAATGAAGGGGAACATTTGGTACATTTACATCAAAAAGAATTACAATAAATTATAGATACTTTTTTTGGTTATATTAAGTTATCTCCTTGGCGGCGCAAAACTAATTTAATCGATGCGAAAATACTTAACGCTGTTTTGTAATAAACCGTCATGTAATAAATAAATGAGTAGGAGGTGCAAAAACCCATTGTATTACACACCACAAAATTAGTGGCTACCTAAATAGAGTGAATTTTCACTGGTTTGTTTGCCTTATACATTACTTCTCCTAATAAATTAATGTAGTTATGTCAGCAATATATTATGACAACTACTATCTAGCGGACGGGCCCATAACTACTTCGAAAAAACTAGGTCTCAGTCTCGGTAATTAGAGTTTCTCCCCCATGGCAATAATGCACTAATCAAGCAAACAGCAATGTCTATTCTTTCATCGTCTGGATGTAGCCTCGGTCAGCATGACGTCATCCCAGCGACTGACTATTTTTTTTTGGGGTGGGGGGGGGGGGGAGGCAGTCTCACGGCGGGTGGTATCTTCTGGGCATCTTTTTTTTTTTTTAACCTAACTAAAAACTAATTGTAATTGGAAGAGGTCCGGGTTAGGGGAGGGACCTAGGTGCGTCTCAGACCGAAGCCTATACGCCTAGTCGTTAGCCATGCAGGGATAGGGTCGCATGCATCATGTGCTAGGAGGGGATTGGCCAGCCATGGCAACGATTGGCGCCATTACTAACTCCCCTCACCCATAAATCTAGACTATAACTAGAGATAGGTTGGGCCCAGGTAAAACCTGCACAGACACAGGGAGAACCCTGGGCACTGTCATGCGGGGTGCAAGTTTGCATGCATTAAGAGTATGAGAATACAGGAGACAGAGGATGGTCTGGATGAAGAGTTGGACAGAGTAGAAAAGAGTCTACCATGCGGGGGGTTGGGCACTTGGACTCGTGTATCCAGGACTGGATTTAGTGACCAGGGACGCAAGCGCCCCTGGCGGTGAGTGGCTGTATTGACCACTCATTCCGCTGCCAGTCAACACCTAAAACTAGAGAAGTAAAAGTGAATAGCACAAGAAATATGTTAAAATAAAATAAACATGCCGCCGTGCAGGGCGGAAAACAAAAGACATATCATATTCTATCTGGGCATCTTCTCTGCAGATGGCGGGTCTTGACTGCACTCCGCCTAGCACTCGGGGTGTGTTTTATGTTCGGCTGGTACAACCAACTTGGCCTTCGAGAACTGGCGAGAACAATCTTCCCAAGTCTCCTTCGGAAGAGATCGCGAGTCACTAGGTCGCGAGGTCTGACGTGGAACACTGCAGGGAAGCCTAACCACTCAGGGAATAACTGAACAAACACAAAATATTCCGTGTTCGGCGGGGTAGGTTAGCTAACAGAAGAAAAAAAACATAATCAAGTCCGGGAGGGAAGGAAGAATGTTACAGGCACAGAAACCACCTATAAACCAATACTGGGAAACCTTTACGGGGGAAATCGAGTTAGATCAAAAATTAATTGAACGAATTGCGAAAAAAAAAAAGGCAATAAAAGGAAAAAGAGTACGAATAAGTATTTTTTTTCGTGTGTTTGCTTTTCAGAATTATTATGTTAAAACATACAAACGCAATCATAAATTTACTTTTTCGTGCTTTGAAATGAGGCTAAATTATATGTTTGATTATTTAACGTGTAGAGCCTTAGACTTACTGAGATCTTGTTACAGTTCGCCTGAAGTATGTTGATGCCTGTAGGTACTTGTCTCCGGCATTGACGTCACGAGGGTTGTAAGAACTGCCAGTCACGTGTGCATGTATGTGTACACTTGACGTACTTGAGGTAAAGAAGCATCGCCATTTTTAAGTATGTCGTAAATTATATTTTGATTGAATACTTAATTTAAATTACAGTAAGAAATTTCAATGTTATATTTTACAAGGATTTAAATATTAAATAGTAATAATTTTTATCAGGTTTATAAAAAAAATTTATTGACGCGTGAACAAAAATGATCATAAGTTAATTAAAAAATAGTAAAAAAATCTAGGGTAAATTGCCACTCCGGGGGGTGGGGGGTTAGGGGTTCAACCCCCCCCCCCTTAGCACCAAATCTTTAATTAATTTCTTATTTATCACTCAAACAAATTTCATATTAAAATTAATAAAATTTTTACCATTACAATATTTAAATTTAAGTACCGATAACTGCTAAAATAGCACTAATTTACACCTTAAAATCCAAATTTTTAATACGGGGGGGGGGGGGGGGGGCGCATGCTTCTTAACACCCCCCATACACAAATCCTGGCTACGCCACTGTAATTGAGTGCAAACATATAATAGTCTATCTTAACTTTTTGGCTGGGATCATTTTTAATCCACTATTAAAAAATATTCTATCAACATGTTTATCTGACATACCATATGTAGAGGCCAACAATTATGCGCGTCCTAACTCTAGTACACCATAAGGGCTAGTAAATATATGGAGTCGCAAGTACATACGTATGTGGGTCTACTTAATTCACACACTCTTAAGCGTCTAGTTGTGTTTCCCGATAGGAAATATGTTATTTATTAGTGTTGATGTGTAACTGTCATACAATTTTGAATTTACTTTTGGCATCGCTAAACATATCTACCAAAAAAGACATTCGAACCAATATATTTCAGCAGTCAAAAGCCACTGTGGAACTATGAATGAAAGTGACATAATTGCAAACACAGAGTTTGACACTCTTAAAGTTTTCACTCTGTAATCGAGTGTGATTCCCGATGGTAAAACAGTTATTCCAGAAAGTTTTGTGTGCCGTTTATATCTTATGCTGCGTACGCTAAACCTCTGCCAGTGGATTATACGTTAGGATGGGATGAAGTCTATTCTCGCCGATAGAGTGCTGAAACTTTGCCTTATATGATATTAACAATAAAAGACGAAAAAAAAAAAATCTGCTGACATATTCCAGTCACGCATCGGACTAACCGTTAATAGAAATTTTACAAACGAAATTCTATAGCTTATCCTTATTTTACGGATTAATAGCGTTTAGTGAATTAAAACATTTTAATGTTTTATGTCTTCTGGTCAAGCGCACGTAAACCTTTAATTGTCACGCAGTAACAGATGTGTTGTAAAAATTTTGGCGCATTCGTTACGTCATCTAGTTTCCCGCCCGGTCTAATTACTCGTGTATGTACATACTTGAAACGAGAGCACACGAGATCTTCTTGCGTAACTTGACTTTCCCTGGTTTATTTTTCTCTGTCCCTCGCCGCCGCTACCCTCGTGTGAAGAGAACCGAGTTGCTCGCCGTGCGAACTGGAACGTTACGTTACGTTACGTTACGTTACGTCACCGACACAATGGGGGTCGTGTGGACTCCATGGCGGGATACACAGGCCTTGCTGGGGTCTTGAGTCTCTGCCAGGGTGTCCACAGTTAGTACTTTCGTACTAGATCTAGTACTTTTATAATTACCTTTGAAAGATTTGTGCAATGGGAGTGCATGCCTTGATGTAAGTTTTTGGACATACGCCATTGCTAAGAACTTTTTCTGTTGAAGAAAAACTAAAAAATAATAAATAAATAAATAAATAAATAAAACCCCAAAAAGACCAAAAACACAAAATTAAGCAAAAAATTGCTGTTGTCAACAAGTAGCAATATAAACAACACAAAATATTCCGTAACAGGAAAATGGTCAACAAAACATAGAAAAACAAAGAAAAATCTACTAAGAGAACGAAAAAAACCCACAAATGATGACACAGAAATATTGAACCCAAAAAAAAATTCAGCACAGCGGTTGAAACGAAACAAAAACCCGACAAAACGAAAAGACGAAACAATCACAATAGTTTTCCAAAACAGAATAGAACGATAAAAAAAAAACCCACAAATGATGACAGCACAAAAATATTGAACCCAAAATAATTCAGCACAACAGTTGAAACGAGACAAAAACACGACAAAACGAAAAGACTAAATAAACACAATAGTTTTACCAATTTTTTTTTGTTTTTTGGGGGTTTAATTAATTAATTAATTAATTTTTTAGTTTTTAGTATTTCTTCAACAGAAAAAGTTCTTAGCAATGGCGTATGTCCAAAAACTTACATCAAGTCGAGTACTTTTATAAGTTTTTTTAGTGGTCTAGTACATTTACGCTCAGATATAGTACTTTTTTTATTTAGTATAATAATATTACAGTAACTCCAATATGTTATAATATTAAGCGTAATTATTTTTAAGAACTATGTAATGTCTATGTGTGTGTGGTGTGATATTGTCAGAGCACTGCAATTTCATTATAACTTCCTAAATTGTTAAAAACATAACAAATTACAATTTAGTACTTTTTTTTCAAATCTAGTACTTTTTTCTCGCCTAAGTTGGTACGAAATATTTTTTCCCTTGTGGACACCCTGGTCTCTACGTCTGTGCGCTGACTGAAGACGTGCTAGTGTGCGAACAATCCGGGGAAACCTTCTTTTCACAGGCGAGAAAGCCAAACGCCCGATCGTGCATCTTCGGTTTTTTTTTGTTCAATTGTAAATGTGTCAATAAAAGGATACTAATGGTCAGTTAAGTTAGTAACGTTATAAATACTTTAAAACATCGTGGACGGTTGATTTGGTTAGGATAGCTACATTAAAGATACGGGGGAAAAAAGCGAGCATGAACTTCGGGGAACTTGGGTGTGGCTCTCTCGTCTGTGAAATGAAGGCTTCCCAACAATCCGTCCGCTGTGTTCATATTACCTCAACAGCCGTGGTTAACTCGAATATCCGTAGCGCGACGATATGGGAAACTTCAGGCCAATTAGGATTAACGAAGCGCGAGGAACTTAACTGCGTTGCTTTCGAACAAAACTTTCCACTCCGCGCCGCTAGATGCCACCACTGCAAGATAGATTTTTTTTCCTAACCTAACTGAAAACTAAGTGTAATTAGGAGGGGTCCGGGTTAGGGAGGGAGACTTAAGTGCGTCTCAGGTCGAAGCCCATACGCTCTAATCATGCAGGGTGTTAGCCATGCAGGAGAGGTAGCATGCATCATGTCCTAGGAGGGGGATTGGCCAGCCATGGCTGCGATTGGCACCATGACTAACTCCCCTCACTGACTATTCTAGACTGAAAACTAGATAAGTTGGGCACGGGTAAAACCTGCACGGACACAGGGAAATCCTGTTTTCTGACATGCGGGATGAAATAGTTTCATGCATTAATAACAAGCAGGTTGGTTACAGGAAACAGAAGGATGGTTCCGGAAGAAGAGTTGGACAGAGTAGAAGAGTCTACCTTGAGGGGGGGGGGGGGGGGGAGATGTTTGGGGGCTTGGACATTGTTTCTCTCCAGAATGCCAGCCAGCCCTTGCAAGCTAGTTTCACGCTCTTGGATAGGTAGGTACACTCCACGCCAATCAGGTTCGCTGACATCTCTTGCCTCGCGTATTTCTTAAAAATAATTCCCCCATATGGTCTCTATTACAGTGTTTGGTTGAATGACGACAGCTCATCGTGAACAACCTTTGAGCCACTGAACCCGGCAAGTCTCTACAAGATTTTTGAAGTTATAATTCTTTAGGCGCGTTATGAAAAAAAATGGTAAAGCGCGCGCAGCATGCAACAAAAATTGACAGGATTTAAAAAAAATGCATAAAAATAAATATGTGCTTTTAAATAATATAAGTTAGTGATATTGAATACTGGTACATATGATTAAAAACATACATTTATTGTGAATATTATTTATAGAAATTGTGTTTATAAACTTCAGGTATATTTTCAAGTGTGTTTATATACCTTAGGTTAAGTTCCCGTATGTATAATTTATTTTAATTATAAATTATAAATTACTATCTTATTGTTTAATAAACAATTAAATTTAATAAATTATTTAAAATATTCACCATTATTAATGATTTCAATTGGCCTATTAAATTTTATTTCTATTTTCCAATAATTAATTTAATAGATTTGTTTATATTAATATTAAATAATGGAAATTTATTTATTTTTTATTTGATTGAAGTTAACTTCACCAACCGTATTCATAATATCACTCTAATCTTTTATATTTTATTTCTGTTATTAATTTGCATGCAAAATTAAATTTGAATTTTTATGACGCGAAGTAAGTAAAACTTCTATCGCGCATGCATACATAAATACTCGCACCATATTTTTTTTTTCTAAGTTAATGAAATCCATATTTTCTGGCTCTGAAACTTTCGAATTTTCTCAACTGGAACTAAGTTCTTTTAATGCTCAGTTTTTTTCTCGGGTAAAGAGGAAAAGCGTTCCGTTTTGATAATGTGCCAATCTTTCCCCCCAAAAAAGAGCCCTTAAATAGTATGCATTTATCATTTGAAGTAATGTTTCTTGAATTTTTTATACCATGCGTAAGAAAAAAAGGTAGACACTAACTACTAAATATGAAAAGACAGCCATTTTTACTCTGTTGCAATGATGATGCGCCAAAGCTGCGCCCTGGGCGCAAACTATGCAGTTACTAAATTTGTGACTCCAAAATTAAGCGGCATTAGAACTGTCGAACCAAAAACGTTTAAAGAGTAACCAAATATTTCTTCAGTTCTACAGCACAGACTAACATTCAAACTTAAATATCAGACAGCGCAATAATTTAGTGGAAGGAATACAGTCGCGGAAAAAAATATATATATTATCCGCACAGACAAACGCAGTGGGTTACATAACAACGACGATACAGTTTCAACAGTAACAGTAAATCAGGCAGACGGAAAAAACCTCGACAACTTCGTCTCTGCTGTAGTAGTTGTGTTGTCCATAACACCTGTTTAGATTCATCGATGGGTATATTTGTTTGACATCAGCTGATTTAGGCTTGTTCTCTGTTTATGTTTACAATTTTTATTTTTTAATTTTCGTTCTTGAAATTTTCCATGACAACAGTGCAAAACTGCAGTGGCGTATGTACAGGAGGATGTATTAAATCAATGCTGGTGTTCTTGTACAAACATAATGCAAAGCCTTTCAAGCGACAGTTGGGAAGTGGGTATTGATGGCACTTTTCTTAAGGGGCCCGCCTCGTCAGGGGTGTATGTGTGTTAGTGAAGCGGGATGATAAGCGCGACGCTCGCTGGTGCTTCTAGCGCGGTGTCTCTGGACTGGCGCGCAGTCTTCTCGTCGTGCGCATGAGCGGTGACCGTAACATTACACGGCGGAGAAATGAAGATAAAGGTGTATTGCAAGACCCTCAAGTGCTTTCAAGAATCTGTATCGGATGTTTTTTTCGCCTAAAAATTACTCTGAAAACACGCGTTTTAGCCATTTTCACTCTTCTAAAAATACAGTTTAAAAATTAATCCGAAATCAAAAGTCATTTTCGGCCCTCGGCGAACTCTTCAATTCGTTTCGTAACCAGACTCCACTGGGATATCTCAAGTAGTTTTGAAATCGCGTTGTTTTCCTGAAGCTCTGCGCACCGTGTGTGTGCCCGGGTAGGCGGAGCCTCTTAAGAACTGTCTCAAGTTTGAGACTTAAGTTTAAAATCTTGAGAAAACACACAAGAAGAAAAAAATAATGTCGAGAGCTGTTCTGTGAACGCTATCAGGAAAGGCAGGCGGTCAAGAGCGGACAGTGATTCACTTCGACAGAAGGCGTCGCCTCAGAGCTGACGCGACGAAACAAGCGAGTGTGAAGGAACACGCCCTCCCCTCCCACCCCCCTCTCGGCCACACCTTTCTACGCGACCGCGCAGTCACTACTCGAAACAATGCCTGGCTGCCGTTTCGCAACTGTTTGCCCTCACGAAGTATGACCCAGAACAAGGACGTATTGAGGTCGGTGGAGGATAGCGGGGAAAATAAAGGGGGGGGGGGGGGGGAACTATAAGAAAAATTAGTTGTCTGTAAAGTCGGTTTACGGACGATAGTTTAACGTGACAGCGTCATAACAAAAATTTGATGAAATGATTGCTTACTTTTATGAATAAAATTGAATCATTTTTATTGAATTATCACTTTTGTATGGATACAAAGGAGTGAAATGAAATCTGCAGTTTAATTGATAAATTTACTTTTATTTGCACTCATTAATTCAAATATGTTTTACTTTAACGAAGTGATTATTTTAACTATAACTTTTATACATGTTTGTTATTTAACTTCTTCCAATCTGTGTTATTCTGTTAAGGATAGGACGATGATAAGGAAAAGTAGGAAACGAATCGGAGATGTTTCAAGTTTAATGCGCCTCGAAAAAGTCAATTCGGATGGTTGTTCCAATCGAGTGGAAGAGAGATAGATGCGGCGCAAGCGTACAATGAGCGTAACGGGACACCGCGTAACGGGACAATGTGCGTAACGGGACACTTTTTTTCGTGCGTGCACCCGGCGTTCGTCGATTTGTTAGACGTTGTCACGTCAAAAAAATGGGTGCTTATGTAGGTGCGTTAGAAGTTATACACATTCTTGATTTAAGACTTTGAACTATTTTGAAAGGAAAATGAAACTCGACACGTGGTTCCCCGCCCGAGGCAGGGTCTGCATGGATGGAGTGTGACCCGACACTCACCTGACCTACCCGAGGGACAGACCTGTTGTTCCAGCCAGGCTGTAGAGTGCGTGAGGTGAGATGATGTTGCCATGGAGCAACGACGGAATGCAATTGGGGGGGGGGGGGGGAACGAGAGCACCCCGAGAAAATCTCACAGGCCACGGCAACGTCAGCCGCGTTTCCCACTCGCGAAGCTCCGGGTTTGATTCCGCCGAGAATAGAAAAAACACCGGTCGCCTTGACGTGAAGCCAAGAAGTAGGTGCTTCGGAATGCGTATTCGAATGCAACGTTGTCTCGAAATTTCAAAGCAATCGGTGAAGAATACTTCAGAGATTTTTAAGATTTTGAACGAACGAAAATTTACCTTTTTTTTATTAATATAGATGGTACAGTATTAATATAACATACTAATCATATATATCATTTTTTAATTTTCAAAAATGTATGCATTAACCGCAAACGTATTGTATTATATTCAACAAAACGGTTATCCAGCACCAACTTAAAAGCAACATTCCAGCCTCGGGAAGCCTTTTAGACCATACGTCGAAGATTGTTTTGAACTAAACTTTTTTTCGTGATGAATCAGCTGCTGAATTTTGAAAAAAATAATTTAAGTATTACATTAATTCAATGATATTAAAAATTTAAAGTAACTTTTAAAAATAGCTCATGTAGGCCTACAAGTATATTTATCAGAGAAACCCTCAAGTATTAGAGAAAAATAATCCAGCTAAAGTATTATGTATTTTTATTTTTAAAATTATAACTTTAGATTTTAGCGCTCCTGAGAGAGTGGCTAAAATTTTTAGAAGCAAAAACTCTAATGATCTCTATGAAATGGTTTTGTGATGTTTACTTTAAATTAGGTTAATTTAAGCTACATGTATTTACCGATTCTTATTTCTGAACGTACAAGTGATTGCAGCTTTACGAACACTGTTGACATATTTGTATTAAGTTACGTGGCACGAGCTATAGAGTGCGAGACGCGGCCCCGTGGCTGTGTGCAAACAAGCGCATGGAGGGTCTGGCTGGAGGGTCGTGGGTGTCTCTAGTCTCCCCTGGCTTCTGGAGGAGGCTCTACCTCCCCCTTATTAGCGCGGGTTTCAACAACCCCTAGCTCGGTAGGGGAGGGACGCTCGAGTGGAATCTTGGGGAAAGAATGTGCCAAGGGGAAGAAAGAATGAAAATCGTTTGACCGACCAGGCAAGGAAGTGTTCCGATATTTCGGTCGGATGAATCTCGGTCTGCTGACTTCTATCAGCGCTTACTAGAATGGAAGCAAAGGTACTGGCTTGGCAGTTAAAAGTAAAGAACATAATTAACCCTAAGGGTTTAATTAAAAACTGAATGGAGTGTATAGACGTTTTCTCAGGCTTACAATTGCATTATGTAAATAGAAACATTGTTGAAATATTTATTAACTAGTAAATTCTTACCTGAGAACCGTCCATATGCTCAAATAAACTTTTCTTGACCTTGGTTTTCTGTAAAATGAGCTTGAACGGAAATAAGTTACATGCTTTAGTATTTAAGCTTCGAAATCTGTAGTTTTATGCCTATAAACAGCATTCAGAAAAGACAGTTTAACTGTGTGTCATGTTGCATTACCTTATGTTACATTAAATATAGGTTGGATTAAGATTTATATTTTAAATTATGTAAAACTCGCTATGTTGATTTTGAAAAGCTTAATTTTATTTATATTGCTAGTACCGGTTTCGCACACGGAGATGACGTAATATGTATATTCGTTGAAGTTTATTTAGATTACGCACAGCAACACGGGCCACTATAGTTGAATTTTCAATAAACATTTAGTTTGCATTATCGTATGGTTGAAAATTTATAAACACGTTAGCCCAGCGTAAGCTTGTGGAACGCAGTCAGTTTTTTCGCAATTCTATTGTTTTAGCTATATATATATATATATATATATATATATATACATATATATATACACATATATATATATAATATACACACACACTAGCTGCAATCCTCGGCGTCGCCCGGGCTGAACACAGGGTGATATATTGTCCGCGAGTTAAAGCCAAATGGGTAGCGCCATATGACAGCGTGGTGGGCATAGGCAAAATGACACGCAATATACTGTTCGTATGTCTATGACATATGATTTTCTGTTTACCCGTGGCGATCGGTTGAACGGTCCACTTGGTGTATTAACTTGCTTTTTGGTGTTATTTCGGTTATATCGCAATTCACCATATAATTTTGTCCCTACCAATGAGTCAACACCACAAATTTTTCAATCAACCAAACTAAAAACCAAAATTGAGATCTAAAGCAGGGTTTTACACTCTTACTCCAGCCAATTCCACGACTCCTCTTTGTCCCATATGTATTATCTTCCTGACCCATTATCATCACTTATCTGGCACACATTACTTACCAAAAAACAAATCAACACCATGTGAACAATTCTGCCTGTCAGAAAATGAAAACTAATAAAATGTATATACATATATATATCGCAGAGGCTACCGCCCCCTCGCCCCTCATGACCACCCACCACATCATACATGCGCGTGCAATACTTAATACTTATTTGGCTACAACACTAATACTTACATTTTAAATATCGTGATATCTTATGAATGAAACGTCCGAATTGAATAATTCAAAAAGTTATAAAAAGGTATTGAATTCGTCTTGAATATGCAGTAATTTATTTTGATAAGGATTAATACCAAGGGACACAATAAAGAGTTTTTGAAGTGACGGCATTTTAATTATTTAAAAAAATAAAATAAACACTAATTGTGAGATAACTACAATAGTTAGACATATGGTTACGCGATATTTTTTGAAGACAATTATATGTTATGCTTGTGGTAGTAGATTGTTTTGTTCTATAATCAATAGGTTTCGTAACGCACGGCGTGTAAGGATTTTTTCGGGTCATTTTTTTTACACCTTGGGTTACCTTATTGGACTTTTAGTAAGGATCCCTAATGTTATTGATAATATAATATAGCCTATAGTCTTCCTCGATAAATTTGCTATCCAACACTGAAATTATTTTTCAAATCGGACGAGTGGTTCCTGACATTAGCGCGTTCAAACAAACAAACGAACAAACTCTTCAGCTTTATAATATTAGTATAGATATACACACATATATATACACATATATATACACATATATATATATACGCATATATATACATATATATATACGCATATATATACATATATATACACATATATATATACATATATATACACATATATATACATATATATACACATATATACATATATATATATACGTATACATACACACATACATACATAAATTATCGCACAAATTAAAGATCATCATTTGAGAACTGCTCGACCGATATATTGTATTGTTTTCGTTTTCGTAATTGTCAAGACAAGGTTCGGATAAAAGAAAATTTTTGGATAATCACCGGAGAAATCTAAAAAATTCGTTCAGTTCGAGAGTTCTGCGGTCACAGGTTTTCATAAAATCTACAAATACCGCATTAAATATTTCAGTGTTTTATCAGTGGTTATCACATATTTGGTGCATTCAAAACCGTAACATGTTTTCATGGCGTAACATAACCGTTAAAATTATCAGATTGGAGCATTTCAATTGATTTCAGTTCGTAGTTAATTGATATAAATGCCATCAGTGAGGCATCGAAATATCGGTCGGCGTACACGCAACGCAAGCCATTTACATGATCGTCGAGTAAATGAGACTGACGAAGAGCGTGGACTACATTTGGATGAAAATTGAATATGAATTTCTCAAGCGCGAACCATTACGACTCCAGAGAAATGGATACAGTCGAGTTTGGCTCGCTCGGTTGGAGCGTATACACATTAAATAATTTGGAACGGCGACCAAATAGACTGCCAAATGTTTGGCGTTCAGATATGATCCAGCTGTCAATTACGCCGCGGATGTATCTGTCGCCTTTGGAACAATGAGCACTGTTTGTCAACATTGCAATGCTTTGAGATTTCCACATGAACCACCAGGATTGTGCTATGCGAGCGTAAAGGTCAAATTACCATAGTTAACACCACCACCAGAGCCACTGGCCTCATTTCTTTTTGGCTAAGAACCTCTGTCAAAGCAATTCTTGCAGAATATACAAACGTACTAAAATTACCTTCAAAATTACATCGTTTGGAGTGAATATTATCGAAGAACGAGGTTTGAACCCAACTTTTAAGGTTAATTATTTTTCGACTGCATCACACGTCACATACACAAATACACCACACAATGTTTCACGAAGGCTCATAAATCAAGCATTTGTTTTCTATTTTACAGATTCAAGGACAAATTCACCATAATCGTGCAGGAGAATTGTAGCCGTCAGTAAATTGAGATTACAAATTTCTTCAGATTTATTTCCTTGGAAATTCTGATGATTAAATCATTCGGCGTTGTGCCATAAGTCGTGTCCTGACCCGGGAGATTATTGTGCAACTGCAACAACTCTTAAATGAACACAATAAATTGGTAAGATTATTCGGGAGAGTTGTATCCCCTTGGAAAGGGTACCTTTCATACTTTTGGTGGTGGTAGTGTAACTCGATAGAAACTGGAAAGGTGCCCTTTCCGATTTCATTAAAATGCACATTATTTTGTGCTTTAAAATCGTGAAAGTTATCTCCTCTGGAAACATATCCCAAAATGGCTGCCAGACAAGTAATGTATCGTTACAAGCACCTAGTTCCTCAGTTTCATACTAGGTAGTGCTGGTAGGGAGTGTCCACAGAATACCTTAGCAAAATAACCGCCTATGTAGCGTAACATTTTAAATTGTGTTCTCTTTTGTCTTTTATTCTGCGTGTAAACTCTACTTCGATCAGAACTTATGATCGGAGGAAAATTCTTATCCAGTGTATTGTCCGTGTTAGTGCACCATACCTAACCTAACCTAACCTAAGAATTCGGAAAGAGTACCTTTCCAGTTTAATTTCTGCTGTGGCATTGTACAGAAAATCCTGAAATGTACCCTTTCCGAGGAGATAACTTTCCAGTGCATATTTGCATTAAAACCGAAACATTTTAAGAAATCGGAAATGGTACCTTTCCAGTTTCTACCCAGCTACACTACCACCACCAAAAGTATGAAAGGTACTCTTTCCAAACGGATACAATTAAGCCCCCGCCCCCTTCCCCAATTATTAAAGACTGCACTAGAAATTATGCCTTCAGATTATCACAAAATAGTAATCAAAGCAGATAAACGACCAGCAGGCGAACATGAAAGACGCTTCAATTCACTGACGTTAAATGAAGTTGACATTTTGGTTGGCGATAATTTGGTGTCTCGCGACATAGTGATTCGACGGCGTGGTGGTGATAACCTTCGGCTTATCTGCGAAACCCATCGTTCGTATTATGCATTACAATATCAGTTCTGGAGAGGATGGATATAATTTTTTGAAAAAAAAAAAAAAAATGATTATTCCACTAACAGGTAAGTAGCATTTTTGTTATTATTTTTTAAACAGATTTCTAAAAAAAATAGCATTGCTCATTCAGCATTTTTGTTAATAATTCTTTAATAAATTCCTAACAAAAGTTCATGGCCCATTCCGATAAAATAATTTTTTCAATATTAATAATTCATTAACATATACTAATCAATGTTTTCTTCATAAATTTTATTCCTAACTGAATTTTATTATTCATTCACAGATCAAGAAACAAAAAGCTCAGCGCAATGAATCGTTGTGCTTACCGTTTGATATTCGTCGAAACGAGGACAATCGTATATTGAGTTTTCGCAGATTGTTTCATCAGTTCGTCGTTGATATGTATGCCAAAATCTAATTGGAACGTATGATATGCATACGTTTAAATCAGCAAAACTGCGTACGGAAGAATTCATTCATCTGCATGATGCCATGACTGTAGATGGAAATGCAAACAATGTCGGCAGACTACCATTTTGCCAGCGACGTATGTTGGAAGCCCGAGACACATGCACGAATACATGCAAAATGCAATTACATATATGCGCCAATCTGGTCGATCAGACTTATTCATAACTTCCACTTGTAACCAAAAATGGATCGAAATCTCGCAGCTGTTACTACCCGGTCAATCATCAAGCGATCGCCACGACATTACAGCATGAGTATTCAAGCAGAAACTCAAGTCGCTCATGGACTTCATTGTGACGTATCATGATTCGGAGACTTGCGATGTTGGATTTACTTTGTGGAGTGGCAGAAAAAGACTTCGTCATGCACATATTCTCCCGTGGATGGTCGAAAAAATAAGACTGAATCAAATTGATGCCATAATTTGTGCAGAAATTCCTGATCCTGATACAGATCCAGAATTGTATG
Source organism: Bacillus rossius redtenbacheri (assembly GCF_032445375.1). Lineage (NCBI taxonomy): Eukaryota > Metazoa > Arthropoda > Insecta > Phasmatodea > Bacillidae > Bacillus > Bacillus rossius. Next base: position 8,586,277 of record NC_086345.1, on the reverse strand, counting down.
AAATAGTGACGACGAATATGATTCATGGACCATGTGGCTATCACAGCCAGGAATCACCGTGCAGGATAAAAAAAAATGCTATAAACATTATCCGCATGCTTTGTTAGCTGACACAATTACAGGTAATGGCGGTCACCCCTTGTACCGTCGTTGCCCTGCAGAGGATAATGGCAGAACGATAACGTTTAGTCAAACATAATGACACTGTAGTCGACAACAGCTGGATTGTTCCGTATTCGCCACTGCATTCCAAAACATTCAAAGCTCATTGCAATGTTCAGTACTGCAATTCTGTAAAGTCAAAAAAGTAAATTTGCAAGTATGTCACGAAAGGAAGCGACATGGCTGTATTTGGTATTGCAGCTCCTGATGCAAACGATGAAGTTTCGCAATATCAGATGGGAAGGTATTTCAGCATCACTGAGGCGGTTTGGAGAATCTTTTCATTTTTGATACACGAATGTCATCCCACTGAGGTCCATTTAGCTGTGCACCTGGAGAATGGACACAAGAGTTCATTTCACGGCAGAAAATGCAGCGCAGGGAGCTTAACGACCACCAGCGACTACGCTTACAAGCTTCTTCGCAACATGCGCAAGTGATCCATTTGCAAGAACACTGCTTTACTCGGGAGATGCCGAGATATTTCACATGGAATGCACCATCAAACAAATTACAACATCGGAAACAGGGAGAGCTCATTCCTGGATACATGAATGTATATTCAAACGATGCATTGGGCTGTTCATCCGAGCAATGAATGTTTTTACCTGCATATGTAATTGGTTAATGTTCGTGGGCCAACTTCATTTGAATTTTTTTTAGAACTGTTTAAGGTGAGTTACGCGCAACATATCGAGAAGCCTGTCAGTGTTTACATTTACTCGAGGATGACATTCATCGGGATCACACACTTGATGATGCTGTTATTATTTCGTCTACTGCAGATCAAATGCGATCATTTTTTTTCCCAACATTTATACGTGGTTTCCATCAAATACACTTCATATTTGTGTAACAAATATAAAGATAAATGGCGGAAGACTTTTTTCATCGATTGCGTACAACAACAGGCGAATACAGACCTTGAATTTAACCCTGAAATACACAACGAGGCGTTCGTTTCTCTAGAGGAATTGTGCCTGATGATTAGAGACCCGGAAATTTCTCGGATTCATTTATTCGCAAGCTAGAATGCAAACCTTCACACTCTCGCACTGTGTTCATGATTGGCACGCAGTTGTTTGGACACGCGAATCAGGTAGTGCCAAATAACAAGGATAAAAAATGTTCTCGCTAAGAAATCAACCCAATGGGAAAAGTAAACATGGGTTCGAGCACACCTATAACTTTGAATTCTATCCATGAGGCCAGAAGAATCTGCGACATTTTCCGGGGTCTCTACTGATGGATGTCCGGCTAAATTTGCCGAGTGCAGGAGTGTCGTGGTGCGTCTCCCCCATCAGCGGGGCGGACAGTCGCGGTCGGTCAGGAGGAAGAAAGGGCGATGTGGCAACGCTGGTCGCTCCTGTGGAGTGGGCGTGCCGACGCCGGCCGTGACCTTCGGGCGTCCCCGATGCGACGACGACGCCGCCGCCGAGGCGGGAAGCGCTCCTTATCGCCCCGTGGCCGGCAACACCTCCGTTACTCCCATCGGGGTCTGTGGGTCCGTCCGCCGCACGCAGTCACCCGCTGTCACCCGCGCCCAATGAGCGCCTCCGGACTAGATTCAACCTGCGCCACAGTGAGTACTCGGCACCAGGGGCACTCAAACAAATTTCATATTAAAATTAATAAAATTTTTACCATTACAATGTTTAAATTTAAGTACCGAAAACTGCTAAAATAGCACTATTTTGCACCTTAAAATCCAAATTTTCCCGGGGGAGGACCCCCCCACCCGCCGATTTAATATCGGCGGGGGGGGGGCGGCATGCTTCTTAACACCCCCCCATACACGAATCCTGGCTACGCCACTGCTCGGCACGGAGATATACCCCATTCTCTATATTCTTCGTGGGATAAATATCAGACAGTGACTAATACGCTTGCTTGCTAGCTTGCTAACTAGATGTGAGGGTGTTGCTAGACCACGGTGAGGTCCCTCGTCACTTGCTGTGCCCGCGCTGGGGCAAGAGACCCTGCAGGCCGCGTCACTTTGAAGCAACTACCCGTGCACTTTGGTGTGGCGTTGCCGGTGAAGGTAAATGAAGTGCCAAGTCACCATTTTTAGAGGCGTCGCCCATGCTCAGTGAATTCCATGCCAGCAGGTCTGCTTTAACTAACTTCATATTTGGAGTTGGTTTTTGAAACTGAAGCTCTTTGGCCTGTTTCCACCGCGTCCTTGGCGCACAGTGCCGCGTGTCTTGGTCTGGGGAAAGTAGTGCCAGTGGCCGTTCTGGCAGCGGAGGTTTTTGAAACCACGTGAGCTGGTCGGGGTTCGTGAACTAACATGTAATGCGTTACGAGAGTGATAGTTGGGTATTGAGGAACCACTGATGCAGTAAAGTCTCTCTTAAGCTGACAGAGTTCGGGACCACGCCGTTGCCGGATTGTTGGATTTTGCCGGATTATTGAACTTTTGTACAGTGTAAGTGGGAATAGCACCGAAGAATTAATACGCCACAAATACATATCAAGGAAACAAAAGCATCGCGCGATGTACTCGCTCGATGTCAAGAACAGTGCGCACTCGAGTTCGTGTGGAGTATGGAATAAGTCTGAATGTGTGCCGGATGGCAGCGGGTAGGCCTGCCCAACATTTTTGAAATTTAAAATTGGAAATAAAACTTTCTATAAAAATACCCAATCTAAACAATTAATTTCGTGGCCTTTACTAGTGTTCAGAATATTTTGTTGACACGCACTTATACGTTTTTAATAATTCTTGTTTTAAATATTAAACCTATTGGACTTGGAGAACAATAAATTACCCTAAGAGAGCCACAACGCTCACCATTCAGCATCTGAATAATAAAAATTCCCCAAAAACAGCCCCCCCCCCAAACCCCGCTGGTACAATGGGGGTATTCCATTCCCCCCCCCCTCCAGAATTATGCCCATAAATAAATAAAACTTCGTGACGCCCAGGTCTGCCACCCTAAAAAAAGTCACATTTGCCGCCCCTCCCATAGCTGAAGTGACCACCTTAGCGAATTCAAATTACCCGACACTGCAGATAAGAAAACGTCACACGCACACACTCATACAAATTAATACCCCTACTTTCGATAAAAATGATATCTCAAGTATAATATATAGTGCAGCCGAAGACTGTGAAAGTATGAATTTCAAACCTCAATAACAAAAATAAATGTAGTGTTATCATCTATCTACCCCTCACGTAACGCATACTTACTGCACTAGTCAACGTAATTTATCAGCGACAGCTGAATAAGAAGCGAGGTTGAAGTCGAACTACGTTAGTTGTGAGAAGGGAGAAAAAATTGCTATGTTGCCGCCCTGGGCCTCGTGGGCGGTGTGTTGGCTGTCACGAGAGGGAAGCCTAAGATGTACGTCAAGTTCTGTCCCTGCCCGATTACACCCGAACAATTCACCTTCGGCCAACCTCGGGTTTATTTATATACATATTTATATTTCTCTGTTTATTTTAATGTAGCTACACTAACCTAACTAACCGTCCACAGTGTTTTACAGTGTTTTAATGTAGCTAACCTAACCGACCACAATTTAATATTTGAATTAATTTTTCCTGCGCGATTTTTAAATAACCTAACTAAAACTAAGTGTATTTTGGAGGGGTCCGGGTTAGGGAGGGACCTAGGTGCGTCTCAGGCCGAAGCCTATCACGCCTTAGTCATGCTGGGATTAGCCATGCAGGGAGAGGGTCGCATGCATCATGTGCTAGGAGGGGATTGGCCAGCCATGGCAACGATTGGCGCCATGACTAACTCCCCTCACTCTTAAATCTAGACTATAACTAGAGATAGGTTGGGCCCAGGTAAAACCTGCATAGACACAGGGAAAACCCTGGGCACATTCATGTGGGATGCAAATTGGCATGCATTACGTGTAGGAATTTACAGGAGACAGAGGATGGTCTGGATGAAGTGTTGGACAGAGTAGAAAAGAGTCTACCATGCGGGGGTTGGGCACTTGGACTCGTGGTCCGCTTTGCTAATTGTCCAGTACTGGATTTAGTGACCAGGGACGCAAGCGCCCCTGGTGGTGAGTGGTTGCATTGACCACTCACTCCGCCGCCAGTCAGCACCTAAAAAAACTAAGAAACTGAAACAGAAAAAAAGATAAATGACTTACAAACTAGGCATTTCGTTACGAAATACGCAAACACCCAACTCGGGGATGGACGTGCAGTGCTTAAGATAAAATTTTTCCTGCGCAAGAATAAAACAAATCCCGAAGTTGGCCGAAGGCGAATTGTTCGGGTGTAATCGGGAGTGGCAGAACTTGATGTGCATGTTACGGGAGGCCTCGTCCCTGGTCGGAGGAGACGTGACGGACGCCGCCGCCGGCGGACTTGAGGCGGTGACCGTGTGCGGTCGGGGAACTCCTCGCGAGGACATCCGTGTCACGTCACCGCCTCTTTCCGGCCGTCACGTCACTCCTTGATTACCGTCCCGTGTCACGTGCGTGCCGCCGGCACCGCCACCCGGCTTGGTTTCTGTCGTCCGCCAATACTAGAGCTGTAGCAAACCGTGTGTATTCGTTACTGAGTAACGGGTGCGCCATCTAGTACCGAGTAACGAAACGTTACACACGAATGCATTTCGTTACTCGCATCTTTCGTATGTTTCACGCATGCGCGCGCTTATTCGTTACAAAGAACGATGTTTGTTTATTAATAAAAGTATAATTTGGAAATTCGTCGTCCAAGTTTTTTAATGTTTATTAAAGGTATTGTGTGTGTAGATAAAGTTTGAGATTGGAACAGAAACAACGTAAGAAAGTATTTTTTACAAATTATAAATATGTATGTTTTTGTTTTTTATAATCGCGTATTTTCACGTTTTATGTTCTTATCTTAAAAGATATATTATAATAAAGCCGCTCTAATGAGAGTTAATTGTTTCTTGGTTAACAAAAGCTGTTAATTATCAAATATTTTTAATTGTTTATATTCGATTTATTTTTATTTACGCGACGTCATACTGTACGCGTACGAAATACGACTCGATTCGATGCTGTTACATAACATAGCATGTGCCATGTCATGCGGTATCAGAAGTAACGAGTAACGATACGAAAGTAACGAGTACTAATTGTTATAGTAACGAATACATACGGGTACACATTTTTTCGTTACTTTTACACCTCTAGCCAATACCGTCTTCACCACGAGGACACTGTACGTTTTCATGTGAAATAACCGAAATAATCTTAAACGATACGAATGGAAATGAAAAAAAAAATCCACATATACGGAAATGAGTCGGAAACATAATACATCAAACAAAATCAATCGATACAATAGAAATAAAATGATTTGTACCCAAATGTAATTAAATAAATAAAATTAAGTAAAAAAAAAAACATCAAAAAGCATCAAAAGAACCCATCCTCAAGTTGCCCCGAAGGACCGACAATCTCTCACATTTATCCTCAGAACATTTTTGTCGAGCACAGTACCCAACAGCGCCACCGTCAAAAATTTTTGTTTATCGGGTTTCACTAATTAATAAACATAACAAAGCAATCAGCGGACTTAAATATCTCAACCTTACATAACCTAATAGTCCGATAAATTACAAGAAACATTTACAAACGTTGAAGTTGCTACAAGAATATTCCTTTGCCTGATGGTTTCCAATTATAGTGGTGAGCGTTCATGTTTGCAGCTTAAAATAATAATAAATTAATTGCGAACAACAATGTTACAAGAACGACTAAGTACATAATTGGTCAATTATGTGCAAAGTGACATCCTTCAAACAATTGGCTTTGAGGATATAATAGAAGATTTTGCTCAACAGAAATCCCGAAAGAAACCATTATCTTAATCGTAACCAAAAAACCAGCAGAATATTAAGTAATATCATTAATGACATATTATATTGTTTATTTGATTACCCATAATAAATAGATCACAATAGAAAAAATGTTAGTATAATTCGCTATCTTTACTTTTCAAAAAAGCCCCAAATTCTTGTGTGCCCAAGGGCCCCAGCATAGTTTAATACGGCCTTGTTAACTGCCCGAGGTAAATAGACTGCTACACATAGCTTACAGTGCAGTGCAAAGTCACTATCTTTTAGTTCCGAGTCTATTTTTGGGGATTATTTCAACCGTAATAATACTGTTAACATACACTTATGTTTTTGGTTTTGTAAATTACTCAAATGTGCGATCCATGCCAACGAAAGCAATTTTTTTCGGATTTGAACGATCTAGCATAAAAACTGTTCAAACCAATATCGTACGCTTTGATTCTTATCTCGCCGCTTTATGGCGATATTAGTATCAATTACTTTTTATAATTTAGTTTGTTTTCTGATTTTTTTTTAATTAGTTGCATTTTTAACGTTTCTGTGCAGTACGACGTTTTTAAACCCGGACTAAGAAGTATAAAATCATTTTATCGTAGCCACATAACTCCAAATTCCTAACCCCATACAGATTGTCCTGAGAATTTGCGAATGTAAATTTTTAATACATATGAAAATACTTGTAACATTTAAAACACAAAACGTGGGGCGCATGTAATAGATAATAGCAACAAGTGTAGGGAGTAGCTGCCGTTGAGAAAACTCGCACATCATTTCATTTCATCTGAAGTGCAATAAATTTGTTAGTGACTTACGTGAACTCTTCGTTATCTATTGCATGCACCGCCCGGTGTCATTTAAATCTTACAAGAATTTTCATAGATATTAAAAATTTACAATCACCTATTTTCAGGACAATCTGTATGGAGTTACGAATGTGTATAGGGTTATAAAGAGTTTTGGTACTAGGAGAAATAATTTAGTATCTACTTTTAGTCAGTTTTAAAAACGTGGTATATTGTTTCTTTATTTTAATTATTTTATTACTTTAAGTCTTTTTGTGGTGCATTGTCATTCAGTTCTGAGCTGTGTTAAAAATATTCAAGTGTCTAGCTCATCGGGAAGTTAGTTAAGAATCGATTGCAAAATTTGTGCAGAACAGACAGACAAGAAAGCGAGTTAATAAAAACCGTGGTAAAATAACAAACCTTTTTAGTTTTAAGAGCCACTGCTACTGGATACGTTTATGATAAGAGTATTTTATTTTTGAAGTTCCTTAAGAAAATAATTCAGTATTACTTAGCTGTAAAATCCATACTATTTTGAGAATTCTTAAATGCTGGTTAAATGAAATAAGTCCTTTACGTAACGGAAACTTTGGGCATGAACACACATTTCGGATGTTATGTTTTCGCACACTTGTGTTTGGCCGACGAGAAACTCTGCTCCGAGAAAATACTTTTCCAAATTTAATGAGACAGGGTTTCGTCTGCCTGGCTGCCAGTGGAAATAATCGTGCAACTGTCGTTTAAATAAAGATTGGAATAAAAATCATAGTTTTTTTTTGCCCTTCTCGCAACGTTCTCCTCGAGTTGTTTTACGATTCAGCTCGTTAGTCGTCGCGTCACGCGAGAGCGGGCAGGCGGCAGTAAACTGTAATATTGCCAGCGGAATAGCGGCAGCATAGTGTCCTTACTGACTCTTCGGCGCAAGCACACCGTTAAAAGCATTTCCGAGAGTAAGAAATCTCTTCTTCAAAAATTGGTTGTCTGTAAAGTCGGTTTACGGACGATAGTTTAACGTGACAACGTAATAACAAAACATTAATGAAATGATGGCATACTTTATAAATAAAATTGAATCATTTTAATTGTATTATCACTATTTTGTATGGATACAAAGAAGGAGTGAAATGAAATCTACAATTTAATTGATAAATTTACTTTTATTTGCACTCATTAATTCAAATATGTTTATTACTCTAACGAAGAGATTATTTTAACTATAACTTTTATACATGTTTGCTATTTAACTTCTACCAATCTGTGTTATTCTGTTAAGGATAGGACGATGATAGGAAAAGTAGGAAAATAATGGGAGTGTTTCAAGTTTAATGTGCCTCGAAAATGTAAAAATCGATGGTTGTTCCAATCGAGTGTAAGAGATAGATGCGGCGCAAGCGTACAATGAGCGTAACGGGACACAGCGTAACGGGATAATTTGCGTAACGGGACACTTTTTCGTGCGTGCAGCCGGCGTTCATCGATTTATTAGACGTTGTCACGTCAAAAAATTAAACTTCTGAAATTGGTGTATCTGGGTGCTACTTGTACCGGAAAACGCCGTCAAGTATTCTTTAATGCCGCTAACCTAAACCTAGCCAACCTGTGATAACAGTTTACAGTATTTTATATGTAGCTAACTTTACCTGACCAGCCGTTCACACGATTTAACAGTTATTTAAATGGTACTTTCCTAACCTAACAACTGTTGTAATGGTTTACTACCGCTAAACTACCAGAAATATGGCAATGGCCTGATTACAGAATCATTAAAAGAAGAATTACAAAAACTAAAAAAAATATTTTTAAATTTTTTTAAATAAGCACTTACTATAGAAAATTGGCAAAATTTTTGTTATATTTGTATTTTTATATTTGTAATATATATATATATATAATTAAGAACACTGGTTCAAATGTATCCAGGGATCATCTTGAAATAACATATCTTCGTAAACTGAGTTCAGTTTATTTGCACGTGAGCTCAAAACAATCATCGCGGAATTTAACAAAACATTCAAAAACTAGATAAGTATACAGCCAAAAAAAATTTTGGATCTTTCTTTTACTTAACTCCTTTCTAACAACAAACTAGAAAACATAATCAGACAAAAAATAAAATAATACGTATAAAGGCTATATATTCTTATATACCAATTGCAAAACTGCCTTTGGCAGTAGTACAACCAATACAATAGACACTGCAAAATTAAATTCTTACATTTAACGTCTTATTCTTTCCACTTGTCTTATTTACCGTGATTAAAATGGACATTATTATTCAGAAGTTGAAATTTGGCCTTGTTTCTACAAATAGGTACCCAGGTTACTGATACTGCAAAAAGATATTATATTTATTTAAGATTCATGTTAACCTTAGTCAGTCATAGCACTATAATTTCTAACAAAGCACGTATTGCCGGAGCCAGAGAAAGATGGCATTCGGAATCCCGGTCGCAGCTTCAACGCATGTGGCGTGGCTCAGCATACTCGTGTCACTAGCGTAGGCGAGTCGCTTGGACTAGGCGCACACACTACACATTTCTTATCGCTCTATCTGTTAATGTTTTAGTTCTAGCTTACCCATTTTTGCGTCTTGTCAAATTTATCAAGTAGTATTTGAAAACGTCATTTAACTGTTTGTATTTGACGTTCGTGGCGCAGTTAACTCGTTGGTAGTAGTGGGGCGCTGGGGCGCTGGGGCGCTGTAGTCGCTGACACGCGTGCAGGTGTCCCCATAGCGAGACTAGCGCCTCTCTGCGGCAGGAAGCACAACTACGTGCAGGCTTGCCTGCAGCTGCGGGCACGTGCTTAGCCTGGGCTTCGGTAACCAGTAACCTTTGTTAGCGAAATGATTAGCTGGAAGCCTAAAATACTGGAAGCCTAAAATACAGGATGTCCACAAAAGAATGTCCACAAAAGACTGTCGACGAAAGACTGTCGACGAAAGAATGTCGACGAAAGAATGTCGACGAAAGACTGTCGACGAAAGACTGTCGACGAAAGACTGTCGACGAAAGACTGTCGACGAAAGACTGTCGACGAAAGAATGTCGACGAAAGACTGTCGACGAAAGACTGTCGACGAAAGACTGTCGACGAAAGACTGTCGACGAAAGAATGTCGACGAAAGACTGTCGACGAAAGACTGTCGACGAAAGACTGTCGACGAAAGACTGTCGACGAAAGACTGTCGACGAAAGACTGTCGACGAAAGACTGTCGACGAAAGACTGTCGACGAAAGACTGTCGACGAAAGAATGTCGACGAAAGAATGTCGACGAAAGACTGTCGACGAAAGACTGTCGACGAAAGACTGTCGACGAAAGACTGTCGACGAAAGACTGTCGACGAAAGACTGTCGACGAAAGACTGTCGACGAAAGACTGTCGACGAAAGACTGTCGACGAAAGACTGTCGACGAAAGACTGTCGACGAAAGACTGTCGACGAAAGACTGTCGACGAAAGACTGTCGACGAAAGACTGTCGACGAAAGACTGTCGACGAAAGACTGTCCCAGATTCAATGGTATAATATAACAGTTCAGTTTAGACTATTTACAGCAAACCATACATACCATTTAAGGTGAACTAACCTAGTTTCTGTTACAAATGTCCAAGTATGTGCACATTTAGTTATACGGCACACATCCTACCCAAATTCCGATTCTTCCCACGCTTTGGTTATTACGTCCTGAGTAATGGAAGCAATAGCCTCTTCAATTCTATATCTCAACTCTGGAAAATCATTAGGTAGCGGTGGCACGTACACGATTTTTATAAAGCCCCAAACGAAAAAGAAATGGCATGGCTTTATGTCATGTGAACGCGGAGGCAGGCGAAAAAGAGCTCTGTCGTCTCGACCATCACGACCAATCCAACGGTCATGGACTTCGATGTTTAACCACTCTCGTACAAAGATATTCCAAGGGGGATAGGCTCCATCCTGTTGCCAAATAAACAGTTTCACCTTCTACTTATCGGGGAAATTAGGTTCAGCAGTCAGTCACTATTTTGTGTGGGTGGCGCTACAAGCGAGAAAACAACAAATCATTACTCGCGCATTCGCTTGCCTTGAACCCTTTTTGAGTTACTCTGTGACCTTGTCCAACTCTTTACAAAGCTTACAGTTGATACTACTAAAATCTTAAGACTGGCACATTCTTTTATGGACATTCTCTATTCACATTCGTTAACAAAACACGACTCTATGGTATTTTGTACCTTAAATTCCCAAGGCACTGTCTTATATGCAGATATATTTGTTCAAAATTCCTCACAAACCTTGTTAAAATTTCACCTTTTCCAAAGTTTCATTTTCATCCTGTTAAAATGTACAGCTAGATTTATTTTAAATTCCCTGGATTTGCTTTAACAAGGCAAATGTAACTACGACTTTTTTTTTTAATGGCGAACTATCTTTACCAGGAAGTACGAGAGAAGCACATAATGGTTTAATTGCTTATCTGCCCACTTCATTTGCAGTTCGGACAGACCTCGTGACGTAGCTACTTCCCGCGGCAAGTACATACATGCATGTGCTTCTGCCTAATTCGGACACGGCCTTAACATTATCAGCCGAGGATATTATCGTTTTGAGGCCGACTTAGGAAAAGCTAACGTAATAGGTACACGTTCCCAATGGTTCGTGGCGACTTTTGAGGTTATCAGATCACTTTTCACTTTGTAGTCAGTTTCAATAATAATATGTGTGCATTTTAAAAAAAAGTTACGTTTAATTAATAATAATTGTAAATTATTCTTTGATAAGGCTGAGAAGAATGAACTTGATTGACAATATTATTATAATTGTAGTCATTCTAAATTATTTGTGGCTGAAAGTCTCTAATAACTTCAGGTTCTCTTTGAAATTGAAAACAATGGCTAAAACCTAAAACTAACAATAAACAGAGAAAAAGTTTTGTTTGAATCCAACAAATATTTGTATGTGGCGAAACAAATATTTACTTGCTGCAACAAAATATTTTGTTAGCTTAACCAAAATTGGTAAGTAACAAAATTGATTTGTTACACCTAACCAAATATACAGTTGAGTTGACAATATCATTTTGGTTGGGTCAAAAAAATCTTTCCTACTACAAAATATTTGTTTGAAGTAACAAAATATATTTATTTCGCCATATACAAACAAATATTTTGTTGAGGCAAACAAACCTTTCTCTCAGTGATACTAAATGATAAATGACTATGGCCCAAACTGTTGAACGCTAGGTGACGTGTTCGGCCGCGGCGGTGTTTGGGTTGGGCGACACGCGGTTGCTATTGGCGACCGCCACGCCGGAGCACTTACGCCCCTCGTGAACAGCTGAACAGTTGCAGCTGGCCCGCGCAGACACGTGTTCCCGATAAGACCCGCCGCGGCGTCACGGCTGCTGCGGTCGCTGGGGTTCACAGACCCCCGATCAGTACCGAACGCATCTGAGGCCAATTTTCTTTTTCCTAGCCTAACTGAAAACTGTTTGTTTGTGAGGGGTCAGGGTAAGGGAAGACTGAGTGCGTCTCAGGCTGAAGCCTAGTCATGCTGGGTGTAGCCATGCAGAAAGGATTGCATGCATCGTGTGCTTTGTTCAGAGATTGCCCGGCAATTGATGCCATGACCAACTCCGCTGTCTCAAACTCTGGACTGCAACTAGTCAAGTTGGGCCCAGGTAAAACCCTGGGCTCATTCACGAGGGGTTAAACAGTGCCAGCACTAAGCAGGCAGGTTTAGTGCAGGACAAGAAGGATGGTCCTGAAGAAGAGTTGATCAGGGCATGGAGTCTCGGCCGTGCTGGGGTCCGCACTGGTGTTTGAGCGCGTCTGGGTTGGTACCCCTGGCGGTGCTGAGACTTCACCCCTCGCCCTCTGCTTGTCAGCTCGTGTGATTGAAACTGTGGGAAGGAAGACGGCGTTGAACACATATTAAAAACACTTATTGTCAGTTAAAATACGTGAGTTAATCGCGAGCTGACGCGCCGGGTCTCGGAAGAATTGGAGCGTCAGGTTGTGTAGGCCGTCGGTCGGGTGGAGAAGCTATCCAGTCCTTCATGATGGGGGCCCTAGCCTCGACTTCTACGCATTTGTGCGCTACGATGTTTTACTGCCTTCAGAACAGCTTAATCTATGCGTATGACCTGCCAGCATACTCGTATCAAGTGTGACTGGATCGTCACTGTCAAATACGTGCGTGTGCTGCCCAGAGGCCGAAACACCCGGCTCGTGGGAGCTGCTGCGCTGTGATTGGCCGAGGGCTCGGCCAACCGCTGTGCGCTAGGGCGTCTGCATTTTTGCATCTCGTCGGGATCATAATTACCCAGAGACGAAATTAATGTTATTTTTGACGTGACAACGTCTAATAAATCGATAAACGCCGGCTTCACGCACGAAAAAGTGTCCCGTTACGCACATTGTCCCGTTACGCTGTGTCCCGTTACGCTCATTGTACGCTTGCGCCGCATCTATCTCTTCCACTCGATTGGAACAATCATAGATTTGACTTTTTCGAGGCACATTAAACTTGAAACACTCCCATTCGTTTCCTACTTTTCCTATCATCGTCCTATCCTTAACATAATAAAACAGATTGGAAGAAGTTAAATAGCAAACATGTATAAAAGTTATAGTTAAAATAATCTGTTCGTTTAAGTAATAAACATATTTGAATTAATGAGTGCAAATAAAAGTAAATTTATCAATTAAATTGTAGATTTCATTTCTGTATCCATACAAAATAGTGATAATTCAATAAAAATGATTCAGTTTTTTTCATGAAAGTATGCAATCATTTCATCAATGTTTTGTTATGACGTTGTCACGTTAAACTATCGTCCGTAAACCGACTTTACAGACAACCTTTTTTTTAAAAGAAATTCTTAAAATTTTGTCGTGGTTCGAACGTAGAAATCATGTAAAGTTTCTATGTTCGTTGTGCCGCTACTGAAAAGTCATCTGGGGGCGTCTGTAAGCGATTCTAACGCATCTATTTTGGAGTTCGCTCAAGTTTAATAAGGTGTGTCTTGTCTGCAGTTGCCCACACAGGGGCAGCGCAAGTGATTGTTGGCCGAATTAGGGCTCTGTAGAGCAGCGGTCCGTTTTATAACTGCACTGCCGACGTGCCTGCTCGTGACTGGGTAGAGGGCATAGGCGTGCCTACAGGGGGGGCCAGGTGGGCCATGGCCCCCCCTAATGTAATCACTCAGATCGGCATTTTCTCTAATGCGTTCGTTAATATTCGTATATTCATGGCACTTGTGACACTCTAACTGTTTTTCAGTGTTGCAGCGTGCTAATTAACAATATTTTTAAACATTTTATCGTTTTGGAAATACAGCCGCCTTAGTTTATTTAAAACACGAGGTCCCTTAAAATGGCCAAGCAAAAAAATTTAAGAGGTTTGTTAAAGTTCTGTTGTCTGAATTGCTGTGTTTGCATTCACTAAAAAGAAGTTAATTTCAAGGTAGATCTGGACCAAGCTATTGGAAAATTCGGGTGGGGGGGGGGGGTTGTGGCAAGGGGAAATGTGTAAGTACCCTTTAAACATTGTCTTTGAAAAAAAAAACATATTTTCAAGATTGTTAAAATTATACGGATATAAATATTAACTAGTAAACATATCTCGTTGATACTGCACAAAAATATAAACACGGCAATGAGTGAATGTATTTAGGCTATTTAACATTTTAAATTCAGCTTCTGATTAAAAAATTTAGCAGGCCCCCCACCCTAATGGAAATGTCTGGGCACGCCTATGGTAGAGGGCTCACATTCTGCCGTACACCTGTCCTCGCTTCGAGTCTCTGTGTGTGCGCGCCACAGTGGTTTACTGTCCGTTGAAACGCCGAGGTATTTCTCGACGTATTTATGGGGAACTTGTTCGTTAAATAGTTACTTGCGGCCTGTGCTCGGCTGAAGTGGTGGTTCTACGAGTAAACACCGCGGCCTCTGATTTATTTGTGTTTATCTTTATTCTCCAGGTAACTGTTCACTGCTGCATTTCAGTTAGTGAAGTTTGCAGTCACTCGGTTGCTAATTGTAGTTTGTGTGACCTGCTGAACAGGACTGTGTCGTCTGCAGAAGCCAAGTTTTAAAAGGTGGTGCGCAGGTTTCGGCATGTCGCTGACAACACACATTAAATAATACAGGGCCAAGAATTCTGCCTTGTGGCACCTCTGCATTTATTGGTTTTTACGTCAGATTTAGAGCCTTGTGTTGATACGGTAAATGTTCCGTCAGCTAAGTATGAAGCGATTAGTTTTATTTAACAGTCCGGTAATCCTGTTCGGTATAAGTTTGCACATTAGGCCCGCGTGGAAACCCGTATCAGTATTTTTTCTATATCCAGGAATGCAGCCACTACATGATCCCGGACTTAGAATGCGCTTGTTATTTCCTCTGTTGGACTGCGGAGTGTGTGCTGCGATAGCCTAACTGAATATCATGTTAGCGTATTGACGATTGAGTGGGTGAAGTGGTACACACTCGGCAACTTTAGCGTGTGCATTGAGTAGGGCTGATAGGCCTGTAGTTTTGCTGGAGTTTTTTTTTGTCTACACCTGGTTCGTGTAACAATATCATTGCATTATTTCCATTGAGTGGGGAAGCAAATGTAGCTTAACCACGTCATTGACACAGCCAGCTTAGTATCGGAGTGTTTCATCAGGCAGTTGTTTGAGGACGACGGATTTAATAATGTCGTCACCCGGGGATTTTTCAAGGGTTTCATGCGCTTGATTACCCTTTTTTAATTTCCCGTGCTTGGGTTGGGCACGGCCCTGATTTGACCGGTTGTAAATCGACAAGGCAATTCCCTGTGGATGCGCGCAGTGAACAGCCTGTGCCTTGTCACAGGGCTGGCTGTTCGGCTGGAATGCAGTTTCTAGTGTGTTTGCAAAGGCCTGTGTGTTGTCGCGGAGCGGAAAGACTATGTCGTCGGCTTACTTCTAAAACCTCGTTACTCCATTTCAGTCAATTTTGAACTTATGAGCTTTTGGAGCACGGTTTCGACTGACAAAGATACGCGGTTTTATAATTTGTGGACAGAAAAGAGGCTAAGTAGAGTTGACTTACGAGGTTTTATCAGCATATGCACTATGAAGAAATGAAAAAAAATACACCAAACACATCCAGAATATAAAACTGGGAAAATCTGGACTTACGAGGTTTTAGAAGTAAGCCGACGCTATATTCCTGTGACAGTTTGCAGTGGCGGGATTTTTTTTACGTTTCGTTAAGGAGGCGTCTGCTCTTGGTCCAGGGGCTGTTGTCTTGGGGTCCTGAGCCTTCCTACTTTCGCCCCCCCCCCCCCCCCCCCCAACGTGTTCGATCGCCACATTGCAATTCTGTCGGAAATAACCGATTGTAATTCGTTTATTCGCGTGTATTCGCGAAGAAAGCGGGTTTTCTGCGTAATTAAACCACGTGTTTGCGCTGGCAGTTCATCGTGCACTAACTTGAATCATCTCTAGAATGCACTTGGCTATGACGACCTGGATCTTTCGTCGCGAGTTCTGTGATTGCAACCTGAAGGCTTTCACTGTCTGTTAACGCTAATTACATTCGCGTCTGGGAGATTATTATTTTTTTAAAAATAAATTTGAAAGCCTCGCCAGTCAGCATTTTTGTAACCTTATGATTTTGATTCTGCGTTCGCGTCATCTGAACTAGTGTCTCCCGGAGGAGGGTGGTCTTCCGAGACATGTCACTCGCCGCTTCCAGTTCGAACCCCGTGTCGGCTCGTTTTTTTTTTTGTTCGCGAGATGAAGAATATCTGGGGCAGTTGTTCAGCCTTGACCCGAGTCTCGTGTCGGCTCAGGAAGAGCGTGGACGTGGTAGTTCCCTACCCGGCCGGGGGCAGGCGCTTGTGTAGTTGTGCCTTGTCCTCGTGACAGCCTCGGCAGTTGCCGGCCTCTGCGGTCAGCATTGCACCCGTGCGAAGCCGGGGCGGGTCGCTATACACAAACACATTAAACTACAAATACTAAACTAAAACGCAATCCATCCGCACGCAACATGTAAAATTGATCATAAAATATTTTCCCGCATAATACACACTTTGTATTGTTATCATTTCCAACAAATTCCAGCCTGTAATACGAAACCACAATAGTTTACAAACTTTGAAACGACACGTGGTAAATGGTGATCCTGTCAACATTTGATAGTGTTCCCAATCATTAAATGCCAGCACTTGGCGCAGTCGCGGATCGCCCGCGAGCTCTGAGGCCGTGTACTGGCAGAGTACACGACAGCAGGGGAAACCCGGGAAACTGACAACACTCGGGGAGACGTAAAACTGTCTTCGAAACCTGGTAAACACAAGGAAATTTACGAAATGGTGGTTACCATATTACAGTATTAAATTATTAACTTTCTCTTTGACAGTTAAAAAAAAAAGGGGGGGGGGGCTGGGTTGTCTGTTTACGGACGATAATTTTACGTGATAACGTCATAAGAAAACATTAATGAAAAATTGCATTTTTTTTTTATTTTCAAATATTATTTACAGTTTTTGCAAATTTAATTAAAATAATTTGTTTATATATAATCACGAACAATTAGTTAAAAAGCCCGCCGTAACCTGTTTTATATTATAGAAGATTTTCTCGCACGGTGGTTGTCCGGTTCTTGCGCGCTCGGCTCAGGCGGAACGTGACAAATGAGTCGTGCTTTTTCGTGCGTGCAGCCGGCGTTCATCGATTTATGAGACGTTATCACGTCAAAAATATTCTAAATTTTATGTTTAATTAAACTCCATCCGTTCATCATTAACTAAACGTAAAATAAACGATAGATGAATCAATTTGATTTAATGATTGAGAACACTATCAAATGTTGACAATCATTCACAGGGTCACCATTTACCACGTGTCGTTTCAAAGTTTTGTAAACTATTGTGGTTTCCTATTACAGGCTGTAATTGGTGGAAATGATAACTATACAAAGTGTGTATTATGCGGGAAAAGATTTTATGATCAATTTTACATGTTAACGTGTGGATGAAATGCGTTTTAGTTTAGTATTTGTAGTTATTTTTATATTTATATCTAGCGACCCGCCCCGGCTTCGCACGGGTGCAATGCTGATACTAAATATACTACAGAATGTGTTTATATACCGGCTCCCCGGCCGAAAATATTCATTTAAATTACATGCTGTACAGGGCCATATTGATCTATATTAAATGCACAATGTATTTAAGGTACTTAATTGGATAAGGATTAATGCTGTATTGCTTGAAATCGCTTCGTAAATAAGCCATTATTTCTCGTATAACGTAAAGGATAAAAAAATGGTTATTGTGGGTTATCCCTAAGAGATAGACATATACCATCCAGGACTTTTTTGTAGACCTTTTTAAGGTGTACAATACTGTAGTACTTTATTTTGATCTATCTCGTAGGGTTCAGCCAGCGTTTGCAATGTAAGCGCAAAAAATGTGTTTATTTACATCACGTTAGAAACCTCTAAAATTATCAGTGTTTCTCTACTATATTATGCATGTACTATATGTATAAACCTTCCTATTGAATCACTCTATCTATTAAAAGAAATCTTATCAAAATCTGTTGCGTAGTTTTAAAGATCTAAGGACAGTGGGATGCAACTTTGTTTTATACTATGTAGTGATATCTTGGAAGACTGAGTGAGAATACAGAAAAAATAGTTTTCCTGGACAGGGAAAATAGGGAAAACTCGGGAAAAGTGTCTAGAGTAAGCGCGTGGAAATAGTTTTGTGCCCGGAAGTGACGTGAGAGTGCTGTCAGAGCTACAAGTGAAGTGTGCAGGTTTGTAAGTATACGAATCAATGTACTTCTCCTGTGCTTACAGGTAGGTAACATAGCCATTTTGAAAAGTGTTACGTAATTTATATATTATATAATTTAAAGTAAATTTAAGGCTCGTAAAATAATTAATTTGTTATTTTACTAGAATTATCAAATATAATTAATAAAAACAAATATTTAAACATGCGTGTAAGGAAGTTTACGCAAATACATGTACAAACAAACGATCGTAACTTATAAAAACAAAGATATAATCTTTAAGTAGGTGGCCATATGTTCGTGGTCAGTAAATAAATGTACGAAATAACTGGACTTGCTAAATGAGTTAAAAAAAAATTTTTATTGGAATAAAATTTTATTCATAAAAATTGTGAAATGACTAACTTTTTAAGAAGTTTAATGCACTGATAGTTTATTTTCTCCATAAATCTCTATGATGATTATAAAATGTATTTTTACGACATAAGATAGATATTTACGTGTTCATAACGTTGGTACCACATGTATTAATCAGGAATATTTGTTCATACTGGGCATGCCGTCGCCTTCTATCGGACTGACTTGACAACAACGCCAGGTTTTCACACACAACTTCTGGAGCTGTCCGGTGCTAGTATTTGGTGTATTTGTATAAACTAACAGACATTTCGACGAGCCCTCTTGGGGAATCAAAGATAGAAGGAAATTTTTCGATATTTTTTATATGTAGTTGAACAACAGTTTTACGCATTATTTATTTAACTGACCTAAACTAACCTTAGTTTCATTTTAGTTAAGATAACATACACTTGTGAAAACCTAAGTCCCCGAAAAAAAAATGCCTTAAGAAATTCCTAATCTAACATAAATTTTACGTTTACAACATAAAAAATATAGTTTAAAAAACTAAAGAAACATGCTTTTAAAGATTATCAAACTAAAAAGTAAAAAAAATAATTTTAAAATTTAATTTATGACAATAGTATATAAGCAATACTAGTATAAATGAGAAAAAAGCTTGAGGCGCTTTGTGCCATATTTTTTGTATATTAAGCGCCCCATGCTTTTTTCTCATTTATACTAGTATTGCTTATATAGGCCTACTATTGTCATAAATTAAATTTTAAAATTATTTTTTTACTTTTTAGTTTGATAATCTTTAAAAGCATGTTTTTTTTTTAGTTTTTTTAACTATATTTATTTTTAACTTTTTAGTTTGATATTCTTTAAAAGCATGTTTTTTTAGTTTTTTAAACTATATTTATGTATAATTATCATAGGGAAATGAGTTACCGACACTACCTATTACCATCTGAGATAACTATTTGGAGTTGCAACGTCACAAAGAAATGGTAAAGTCTCTCCGAATCATTTACAGTTAGATGTATGGATATAATCTTAGAATTTATCGGGGAAAAAAAAAAAAAAAAAAAAAAAAACAATTTTTTTTTCGGCGTGGCCGGGAGTAGAATCCGCGATCGCCGAATCCGAAATCTGACGTCACAGAAGCCGCGCGCCTTAGACCGCTCGGCTAACGAACGTAATGAAATTGGTGGGACATTTTACAGTGATGAGGCACTCACTCTTAGTCGAAAGAGTTACAGACGGACAGACAAACAAACATACAGGTGAAGCTAATATAAAGCATGTAATAAAAAAGCCGTTGATGCACGAACGCAGATTATTCGGGCGACTGACTCTGGGTCGCTGAAGATGATGGGGACGAAGGAGTGGATGTTTAGTGTTAGAAGTGTGCGCACAACTAATAGTTCTCTGTGGCTAGCTCTTCACTCTCGAGTGGTGAGTGTCGAGGCATCACTTCAAGTGTGACACCCGAGTCACAATAAGCTCTCTTGCATTTTGTGTTTTCCTATCAAACGTGCTGGTCACTTTGAACTTAGCAAGTGTTTTCCCACACCCTATACTTACCAAGTGCTCATAATTATGACCATTTATGTAACATTTCACTGGCAACTAGTGTTCAGTAGAAATATGTGCCCTCCCCTTCCTTTTTTTTCCCTTTACCAAGGGCACACACACGGTGCGCAGAGCTTCAGGAAAAAACAACGCTCTTTCGAAACAAATCAAGATATGTGAGCGGGGACTGTTAACGAAAAGCATTTGAGAAATCGCCAAGGGCCGAAAAGTACGTTTGGTTTCGGATTTAGTTTTTAAACTGTAATTTTTAGAAAAGTTAGAATGGCTAAAAGGGGTGTTTTTCAGAGTAATTTTTTTTTAGGTGCAAAACAACCGGTACAGATTCTTGAAAGCACTTAAGGGACTTGCATTACTAGAGACCGGAAAAATTCGCGAATTCATTTCGCGATAGGCTAATATACAAATAGTTAAACCTCAGTGCTGCCTCTGCTATTGGCTCACAACCCACCTGGATGACTCTGGGCCAATGAGAAACACCCAACCGAAGCTGTATCGAATCACAGGCTGCTACGCTGGGACGTCTCAACAATACAGCAGCCAATGAGTGAGTGGCATTTGACCGAGTGTACGTAGAACTATGGAGTTCATACTGCAGGTCATTGAGCCCGCGAATTTTTCCGGTCCCTATGCATTACACTTTCACCTTAATTTATATTCCACCGTTCAAATTTCAAGGTTGCCATATGTACGACGATGAGACTGCGCGCCAGTCCAGAGGAGACACCGCGCTAGAAGCACCAGCGAGCGTCGCGCCGACTAGACTAGCCCCTTAACATCCAAGTTATGTCATGCAGATGGATACATCGTACGTTTATATCGTGCGCATAAATAAACAACTGTGTGGACACCGCGTTTATGGCACAATTATTACTGCAGATCGATACATCGTACGCTATATCGTGCGCGTAAAATAAACAACTGTGTGATCACTGCGTTCGTGGCACGATTATGACTTGCGTCGAACCGCTCGGGCGAAACACTTTCTCTGTCGATCGGTCGCGCTCCGTTTGCCGCGCAGCAAGAAGTCGAGTTCGAGGAGCGATAATCGATTGTCGTCGATCTCTCCCGTGTATGAACCAGCTGGGACGACGGGGACTCTTACAGCGCAGCTTTCCCGTGAAGTACGTAATTATAATAATACGGAGATATTTTTTTCAAGCACTAGACATGTTCCTGTATCTACCCTGAGAATAGCGTTTCTATATTTCTACTGGTTTCTCAGAAAAAGTAATACCTTTTTAAATGGAGTTTATAAATTTGGCAATAAACGCACGAAAACTACACTTACTTTTATAGAATATGCAATCACGGAAATTACAATTTGAAACTGTGATACCTTGAATGTGATTCGCCCGAATAAAAAAAAAACACTTTCCCGTTTGGGATTTTGCTGGTAACTTGTTTCCCATTTATTTAAGTGTTGTTATAGTAAGTTTTACCAACTATTATGTTTGCTTTTCACCATAAAACGAATTGTGTAATTTTACACAGTGTAGGTGTAAAAGGGTGTCTTCGCCAATGTTTGTGTAATATTACATCTCCATATATTAGTGTAATTGACTTGTGGTCAAGTAAAAATACTAACAAAAGTATAAACGTACAGTTGCTATGGTTTGGTAAATATGTCTAAAGTTTTGGTGTATTTTTACTCCGTGATGTATAATTTTACATATGCATGGACGTGTGTATTAACAACTATCAGTTAATTTTACTGCATCCTTGAGAAAATCTATATTAACATTGAACATGTTATACTACTTTAAAAGATTTATTTTGTAGCTTATAGTTGTAAATAAACACTGCGTATTTTAAAAAAGTTTTTTTTTTAATTTTATCAATAAAATTGTTCACGTAAACAATTTCAACAATATGAATGACTTAGTGGAGTATCGAACCCATGACTAAAAGTTTGTTAGTCTAGCGTCTCTTTCTCTCGTCCATAGCATACATTGAGAAATGGAAATATCGCCTTTTTAATCTAATGTAAATAAAATTGGGGTTTGTCAGTATAAATGCCAAAGTAGGGGTTTTATTTTGCAATTCCTTGGTATTGTATATTTATTCTTAGAAATATTTTGCACTTTAACAATTACGTTTGTGTGTGTCTACAAGTACATTGTAAAAAAAAACAGGACACTGATTAATTTAAAATTTGTTATAAGTATGATTTAATCTATATGGACATCCGAATGTGTAATTTAACACATTAGTTATTGTAATAACAGGTGTACTTTCGTGAATTTGTACAGAAGCCCGTGTTATTACTTAAATTTTTGGAAACATTTGTGTTAAGTTAAAACAAGTGAACTATATATATTTATTATCAAAATTACACCACAAAAGAGTAAAATTACTACATATTATCGTAAGTAACTTTATGGTTTTTTACGTTGATTCTTGGCGGTAAAAACTTTGTACCATTTTTAATGGTTGTGTTGGTAATACTGGTGATATTTGTATGTCACGAATATTAATACTTATCATAGAAGTAAAAGGTAAGGGATTGGATGTGTGCAATCTTACCATCTGGGTAATTGAAGTCAAATTGAGAATGACCACTCGCCTTTTTCCCATTTGGATAGCAAACTTAGTTTTGTTTCAATGAAGTTGAAGGTTAAAGCCTTGTGGTGTTAACACACTTTTTTAACAGTGCTCACTACATGACAATTTTTTACGATTCTTCCTAGTGAGTTCCTTTAATGCTGTTGAACGTTTAGTATTACCCTTTATGCAGCAATCCATAGTGACTTCAACATTCAAAACACGCGCATTCCATTAGGTGCGAATATTGCGAGAACAGTAGGCCTTGTAGAGGTTTATAGGACGATGGCTCAACTGTGTAGTCAAAATAATTAACTGTTGCTACGTAGATTTGTTTCCATTGATCCTCAGAGTTAGTTTACGGCTCAGTTTAGTCAACATGTTGTGCAATACCTATGGGAAAAATAACTCTTTGCAGTCTGCTGAACAAACTTTTTATTTCGATTAAACCTAGTGGTAGCTTAAAATCATGGTATAGAGTATTTAAAAAATTCGTTCGTGTATGTTTGAGAGTGTGTATATATTTATACACTTTTGCTTAATATGAAAGATTTTTTTTTAAATTGTTTTGTTTAAGTACACTCTTCTAAATTCACTTACTGTCTGAATGCTTCAGATAGTCCCTAACATCTTTAGTACTTTAAATATTTCTAGTGAAGTTGCCACATATCTGGCAACCTCGCATTAAAGCTAAAAACGCTTATCTCTTGCAAGACTCTAAGAGTCGACTGTAACATAACGCAAAAAAAAAATATCCATGATTCTCTGAAACGGTTATTCGAGCACGCCAGAGCACAGCCAAGAAGAGAACTAAAAAGTTTGCCTAGTATTCGTCGGGGGGAGGGGAGGGTAAGTATGTAAAAAGAAATGGTTGCTTGAGAAATAACATCCATCCTGTGACACAAAGTTCAATTCGATGCCTCGTTGGAAGCGCAATAAGTTAATTAAGCCAAGAGATGAAACTAGATGAAGCTTACATCGGCTCTTTTGCCTAAATATTCGTTTGAATTAGCTAATCGTGGTTCTAAATGAGACGTCGTTCCGATAGGGCACTTAGATGGCACTTAGAGGGCACTTAGAGGGAACTTAGAGGGAACTTAGAGGGAACTTAGAGGGCACTTAGAGGGCACTAAGAGGGCACTTAGAGCAGTGTTCAGGGCGGAGTATAGACGTGGTTGAGCACCACGCCTCTGGGCGCGGTCACGCGGCGAATGATTGACATTTACGGAACAAAGACCAGTGATGTGGACCGTAAAAGATCTTGAAATGGCATGTTTACAACACCATGTCCTATCTCCTAAGGTTTTAATAGAAAGTAATTATTTTCCAGTTGATTAAAAAAACTTGGTTATACTAAGGATGTTCATTCATTTAAATGCAAATTTTAAAGACTCAATTATTACTGTTGAGATAGAATGGTTCAGGCGATTTGTAGACGGGCATTTCAATATAAAATTTTTCTCAGAAGTTATTGCTAAAATTTAATTTTCTCTGATTATAAGTTAAACGTCTCTTTCGTCCACACCAAACATGTTTAACACTTCAATGTTGTCCCCAACTATCCACGTTGATAATGCGGAATAACGCTTTCATGTTGGGCTCGTCTATGCACATAATTACTGTGGAGTAACGCCTCAATGTTGTCTCCACTATGCACGTTGAATATGTGAAATAACGCCTCAATTTTGGCTTTGACTATTCCCGTTGACCATGCTAAGCAATGCCTCAATGTTGGCCTCAACTATGCATGTGGAGTAACAGGTACAAGGCATTATGCCACAGCTGTGTAAGTGGGAAGAGTAGGTGCAATAAGGCTAGCTTAAAACATATTGCTGAAAAATTACAGCGTACCAATGAAATGTTGTCTCTGAAAATAATGTCTTGACAGCTCTATTATCTTTATTTTCTAAAGCATTATCTTTTAAGAGAAACCTATGTCGATATAAGTGTTTGCGTTAAGAGACTCTCAGCCAACCCTTTTTTGAAGTGAAGCTTGTCACTGCCGGTAGAGTTGAGGCTAACATTCTTCATAGCGTAACATAAAGTGTAACGCTCAGGAATGGAGTGCTAAATGAGAATATGTCAGGAGAGAATAACTAATATATTAGTGTGTCTGACAGCTGTAACTTTAGCAAGTTTTCATGGCCATGAGTTACAATTTAGAACTTACAGTTTGAACCTCCACTGTTTGCTATAATGTTTAGTTTTATCGTTGACGTGAATTATTGAATGTTTTTGTAGATAAGATTCATTAGGTAGATTATGAAAAAAATATGAGGGAGAATTATTACGACGCGCACGCATCATGAGACGATATTTACACAGGAAGAAAGAAAGGCTACATACAATTATAAACTGTACATGAGTGTTTGAATCATATACTTTCATGAGTGATATTGAATACTATTCTATATAGTTAAAACATATTTAATGTGAAAGTGAGTGATATAGATAGTTTTTATAAACTTTTTGAAGTATATTTTCTAGTGTATTTATATAAGTGAGGTTATTTTCCCTACAATTTATTTGTAATATAATTTTAAAAATTCAACGTATTCATTTACATTTATAATTAAAACTTATTTATTTTACTAAATTATGAAAATAATTTTATACGCATTAATGTTGAATACTGAGTATTTATTTAGATTTTTTATTTTGATAGAATTTATACTTTACTAACTGTGTTTATATCACTTCAGTGCTTCTATTATTTTATTTCTAATTATTATTTACATGCGAAATAAAATTAAGTTTCTCATCACGGCAACTATAAGTTCGCACGCGCACCATTTTTTTGAGTTCTACATTGGAGAGTGGATCATTGAAGTGTGAAGTTTCACTTCGAACGCGCGTGGTGGCCTCGCATGCATATATTAAAAATTTCTTTCCCTTGCTGTGTGAACGAGTCGTCGCCGCGAGGTTTCACTCCGCAAAACTCGTCGCTGGCGACAAAGACACGCCTGTCGACCGCAGCGCTAATTTCATTAGCGGCGACGCACGTGTTCTCTCTTCCTCCCTCCCCCTCCCCCTGCCCACTCCCCTGCTGTTTCCTCGCACGACCCCCGCATTCCGTTCCGTTCGCACCCACCTTTTCCTGGCAAACACGTATTTGTCAGCTCGGTGTTGCTGGGAACCACACAACTTATAAACACACACTTAGAACAGTAATAACTTGAGGGCTCGAAAAAATCCACGTAACTTAGAACTGTCATAAGTTAGAACGATCATAACTTAGAAAAACGTAACTTAGAAAACACACAACGCAGAATCACAACTTAGAAACATAGTAATGTAGAAAGTCATAACTTAGAACTATCACAACTTAGAACTATCGCAACTTAAACTATCGCAACTTAAACTATCGCAACTTAAACTATCGCAACTTAGAACTATAGCATAACTTAGAACTATAGCATAACTTAGAACTATAACATAACTTAGAACTATAGCATAACTTAGAACTATCGCATAACTTAGAACTATCGCATAACTTAGAAATATCGCATAACTTAGAACTATCGCATAGCTTAGAACTATCGCATAACTTAGAACTATCGCATAACCTAGAACTATCGCATAACGTAGAACTATCGCATAACCTAGAACTATCGCATAACCTAGAACTATCGCATAACCTAGAACTATCGCATAACCTAGAACTATCGCATAACCTAGAACTATCGCATAACCTAGAACTATCGCATAACCTAGAACTATCGCATAACTTTGAACTATCGCATAACTTTGAACTATCGCATAACTTTGAACTATCGCATAACTTTGAACTATCGCATAACTTTGAACTATCGCATAACTTTGAACTATCGCATAACTTTGAACTATCGCATAACTTTGAACTATCGCATAACTTTGACCTATCGCATAACTTTGAACTATCGCATAACTTTGAACTATCGCATAACTTTGAACTATCGCATAACTTTGAACTATCGCATAACTTTGAACTATCGCATAACTTTGAAGATTTTATGTTGTGACAGCACCCAGGTGTTGCTGCCCGGGAGATTTCCTCGCTACTCACCTAGCCCGATGTGTTCCCAACTAGTGTTTAAAATCGTTACGATAGATAGCGCTACTGTAGCTAGCTAGTTCTTTCGTACGTTCATAGAGAGTGCTAGTACTTATAATTAAATATGAATTGAAATGACTTCAAACATGAGGGTACTTAAGAGCAGTGTTCAGGGTAGCAAAAAAAATATTAAGTATTACTTGTTTAGTGTGGTTTTTTTTAGCGATCAGAAAATGAAATTATCATATATAAGAGAGTCCATAGTGTAAAGAAAGGCTGTTTTTTAAAGCGAAAAAAGAATTTGTGTTTTGAAATTGTAATTATCATCCTGTCAATATTAACATGTCTGGCATCTGATAGTTTAGTTCTATAAACCCTTTTTATTCAACTGAAGGGGATTACAAATGGCGTATGCCAAAATACATAACATTAGTACACTATATATATATATATATATATATATATATATATATATATAAACAATGTACAATATAACAATATATACACGCTGCGATACCAGACGTTTTTCTCTAGTCTCTTCTCACAGCCCATGGCATTAATAAGCATAAAAGGACACCATGGCACATATGACTACAAGACACGATATAAATACATAAGAGCACAGGGAAAAATAGTACTAAAAAAACCACAAAGAGACTGATAGTTCTAGTGCCTCCGCTCCGAGCCTAAAAAAAACCGTTGATAATCGATTTATTCAATATATCCCATTGTCACGCACTTTCGATCATGTTACATATTTTGGAGATTAATAGATCGCAGTGTAGTCGGTGATTGTGTGCGGGCATGTACAGAAAAACAAAGTTGCAGTTCCAGTCTTTCTAATTCTTGACAAGAATTGGCGCCGTGCAGAGATTAGGAAAGGATACAGATGGAGCATTAGCCGTCAGACGTGAAGCCGTTTTTCCTCAATTTTTTTCTTATGATTTTCACATACAAATATGGCGGATGTTTGTTAAAAATTTTATCAGCAGTTCTAGGCTGCTTTTATTAACGACTGCAGATTGGATATAAATATTACTGGTTTATGTGTTTTGTATATATATCAAGTCCTAAACTAATCGTCATAATACACATATAATGATATATGATTTGATATTTTTCTCCAATTTTACCTCCAATGCAGGTACAGCTGATACATTTGTAAACAAGCGGCCGCCATAATGGTACGCGCAGTACATTGAAATCTCCCTCCCCTTTTGGCTTCACTCCCCTCGCCAAAAATCAGACCTTATGCTCCATCGGTATGTTTCTCTGATCTCTGGCGCTGTGACTGATTTAGTTGCCCACGGGGTTTTCGTCTATTTGCTGTTGTCTTTGCAAATGTGCAGATAGTGATTTTACTTTAAAATGTGTACTTAACAGCCGCCTGAGTACAACCGGGACCGTAAGAAAACTTGTTTGTCTGCTGCATGCATGCCATGTGCATGCCCACACGGTTTTCAACTGAACAAGGTACTCATTCTGTTCAGTGGTTGTGTGTTGTATGATTCTTTTACGAAGAAACGTGGTTTCAGAGAAGTATTTAAACAGTAACGTTGTGTATTAGGTGGAGTCCGAAGAAAGACTACCTAATGTAGCCGTTACCACGATGCGACTTCCCGAAAGTTTTTGTATAGTTTTACAGTTCATGGTCATAAGACCCCAAAACCATCGTCAACACAAGTTTGTATATATAATCATATTTATGAACACGATAAATGCCATAATTTTTTACAGACCGCTTCCAAACTGATACATAAAATATAGTAATGGAAAATCTCGGTACGTTTTGTTAATGGTAAAAATCTAAATAGAGGTAGAAATGAAGATTTTTTCAAAAACATAAATGTCTCTATAGCTCCTTTAATATGACAAATGTAACTTCCGTTTGAACATATTATAACTCGTAGTAGTAATACCAGAAACATTAGTCTTAATATATTATTTTGATTACGACTAACCGTAACTGCAAGGGGTGGAATTATAACAAAGGTTAAAGACCAAAAAAAATTGTCATAACTCCCTTAGTAGGCACACAATCGAATCGGTTCAAATTTGATTGTAAATCTTATAATTATTATCTCAAACTGTTGTCTGACACAATTTTTGATAAGACGAACCATTGCTACAAGGGTTTTAAAAAACAAGAATTGAAAAACATGGATTAAAAAACAGGGGTTGGAAAAAACAGGGGTTGGAAAAAACAGGGGTTGGAAAAAACAGGGGTTGGAAAAAACAGGGGTTGGAAAAAAACCTGCGTTTGGGAAAAAAAAAACCTGCGTTTGGGGAAAAAAAACCTGCGTTTGGGGAAAAAAACCTGTGTTTGGGAAAAAAAACCTGCGTTTGGGGAAAAAACCTGCGTTTGGAAAATAAATAAAAACTTTAAAAAACTGGGATTGGAAAAAAGAGTGGCCGGTAAGCCCGGTGTGCCCGCTGTTCGCCGGATAGCGAGCCATTGCGGCGCGGTGCTCTGGCCGCGAGGAAGAAGTGCTCAACTCGCGGGTAGATCCCTACTCAACCTGCACATATTAGTCCTAAAATCATACATTTATAATGTCGTTACTCCCAAAATTTCTCTACATAATTATTTACACAGTATATTCATAAAATAATGCCCCAATTATAGCATTTAAATGTCTCAACTGTAAGCGTTTTAGATTGTTTGTCCAGGGTCACAGAGTAACATAAAGTTTTAGATAACCGCATGCGCGAATACTGCCTTTTTTCTCGCTTGCGGCGCGGAACTTTATTTGGCAACGGAATGGAGCCCCTCCCCGCTGTAATATCTTTGCACGAGAGTGGTTGAAAGTCAAAATCCTTGTCAGTTTGATTAGTCATTGTGGTCGAGACGATAGAGCTCTTTTTAGCTGGCCTTCACGTCCACCCGATACAACGCCATGCAATCTCTTTTTTCCTTTGGGGCTTTTATATAAGATCGTGTCTACGTTCCGCCGCTGCCTAATGATTTGCCAGAGTCGAGACTGTCACATCCGGACGTGTTAACCTAAACGTGGGAAGATTTTTACTTTTAGGTTAGATGTGTGCCGTTAACTAAAGGTGCACCAGGTTAGTTCAGCTTCAATTTAATTTTTGAATTTGCATATAGTCTAAATTAAATGGTTGTAGTATGCTATTGATAATCATTTAGACATTAAAAAAATATGTATTACAATTATACATATTCATTCTACGTGTTTTATTCAATGATGCACACATTCTTTCATTCGTGGATTAATTAGTTTCTGACGGAAATTTAGGGCAACAGTGGAAAAATAAAACGGCCATAATATACTTCAGATAAACGCATGTAATCTGAAATCTGAGAACACAAACATGGCCGACCTACAAAAGCGCAAAAGAAACAAAATATTGAAGCTAATAAAGGTATAGACAACAATCGATATATATATATATCCAAAGAGGTTGTTCATTTAAGTACACTTTCCAACAGTTTCTTTGCTTCGTACTTCAGTTGTTCGTTTGCTTCACCGTCCTTCACTGAGGGAAGCCTTCTTTTCACAGACGAGAGAGAAAAACGCCCGATCGTGCATCTTCGTTTTTTTTTTTTTGTTCATTGTTAAAGGTTAGGTTAGCTAAATTATAAATACTTTAAAACATTTTGGACGGTTGATTTGGTTACGATAGCTACATTAAAGATACTGTGAAATCATGTAAACGTTTTCCTAGCCCTGGATAGCTACATATTAAAAAGTTATTTGCTAAGCAACCATAAAATGATCTTACAATATTTTTAATGTAGCTATACTTACCTCATAAAACCAACCATCCACAGTATTTTAAAGTATTTATAATGTGGCTAACCTATCCTAATCGACAGCAAAATTTAATGCTACACCGGTTTATACAATGAGACAGAACGGGGGGAAATAGAAAGCGAGCATGAACTTGGGGTAACTTCGGGTGTGGCTCTCTCGTCTGTGGAATGAAGGCTCGCCCTTCACTGATCGGGTGGTGCGCTCTGGCGTGTGTGGTGGGCTCTGACACAGCCACACGGCGCAGGCAGAGGCGGCCGGGCAATCCCGGCGGCTAGGAGGTCAGCGAGCGGCGACCTGACCCCAGGGACCGCCACTTGACCTCACCCGGCCACCTTCCCCTCCCTCCCTCCTGGCCGCGTCGCCACCGACGGGAAGCCTACGATTCACGCCGAGTATTCGACATGCCCGAAAATTACCCAATACCTGCCTTCGGGTGACCTCGGAATTCTTTTGTTTAGGTGTAAAAACTGTGGGGGAAAGAACGCATTTTTTATTTTGCCGTGAGTTCGTGAATGCCTATTAATTAAAATGGTCGATTAGGTCAGATCAGTTATATTATAAATACTTTAAATTTAAGCGGACATAAAAAAATTATAAATTATTTTTAATGGTTGTTTAGTTTTAAAGTATTTATGATGTAACTGACCTGACCTAACAAACCGGGACAAAAGATGAACAGTAGGAACTCACGTAATTTTTTTTTACTTATTACTTGCGCAACAATATCCAAACAACAAATAAATCTTAAGTTAATTACATCACATTTTAATTTGATGACATTGCCAGACGAATGTAAAAGATAAAATTTTCGTATATTTACTCAAATATTAGTCTTGGTTTTAATGGCATAATTTGTTATTATTGTTATGAAACTTCCTACCTTTATTAGTTTATGTCCGGCATTTAAAACAGACGTTTTTTCACCTAAAACAAAATAATTCCGAAGACACCCGAAGGCAAGTATTCGGAAATGTTTGGGCATGTCGAATACTCCGTGTGAATCTAAGGCTTCCCCGCCACCGACACTATTCATCCTCTGCCACGTGGCCGCTCATTAGCAAGGGCCGGTTACCAGATAACTTGAGGAAAATCAATGGGCACACATTGTAGTTTATAATTTTTTTCCCCCTTCTGATTACAAAAGCAAACAACGTCTACTGCAACATCCAAGTGTCTGATATGAATGTCTTTTTTAACAGAATCATATCTGGCTGTTGGTGCCACTTGCCGTATTCATAATTTTGTTGTAGACGGAACATTAAACATGATGCAACTATAAAAATGTACAGCCGAAGAACATTTTGAACAGAAATGTACCACACCGCCTGTGTTTTAAGACGCACACAAACACCTGCACAGTGATGTCAGAACTCCCCAAGATAAACCGGGATCAGGAGACGTGAAGGCAACTGAACTGCCAAAGAACTGCAACTGCGACCTGTGCTCTGGAATGCGAGCCCGTGGCACAGCAACATGGCTGCAACACGACTCCTCGCGTTGTCTTAGAGCCCGCGACCCCCATAGGTCGCCATGGTGCATTCAGGATAACCAGCACCAAAAGCCCCAAAGTTCTCACCACACAAGTCCTCGCCACGACCATTAAAGATTTACACGAGTCCTCGCCTGCTGGCATTCACAATCCCAGAAGTCCCCCGCTGTCTACTGTGTCCTTTACTGCCGAGTGGTTTTTATTTATCACTGTGTGACGAGTAGACTTGTTTACGTTTTTAAGACTGTAATGGATCTGGAGTTGGTCTTTCGTTGAAATTTTGACACGGACGAGAATTGTCCTCCGTCTGTCAAAGAAGCGTGAATATTACGTGGAGCAGTTGTTTCTTTGATTGGTGCGTGCGATGTTCGCGGAACACACTAAACGTTTGGTATGTGTCGTGTTTGCTTTGTGGAAAACGTTTTAAGGAATTAATTTTCTTTTTTTAATTGGAAGCGACGATAATTCAAATTAATATTGTTAACCAACGTGAAGCCACGTCGAGTACCATTCCCGGAATGTTCTCTCTGTGTGTGTGTGTGTGTGTGGGTTGTAATAAGATATTGGCGTGGTAGGAAATTACTTTAATTACGTCACAGCTCGCCATCTCCCTATAATTCCTCACTTCGTGCAGGCGACGCTGTGGAGTGCTGGTGACTTTTTTACACCAACGTCGGCCACATTTCCCTCACGCGGAAAGTTCCAGGCTTGTCTCCACCTTTTAAGTACGTATTATTTTAATTACGTATGTGAATCATTATTGTTAAACAGTGTATTGCTTTAGTTGTGGAACTAAATATGTTATGCTGGTACATATAATGTTTTTCACGCTTTAATTTGAAAGTGTAATTATTTGTCACGTATTATGATTTTATTAAACTATACCACAAAGTATTATAATTATTAACCACGAGCGTGTAAATATCTTGAGTCCTATAAGAATAAGCTAGTTAAAAAAAAATTTTAACAAATACCACGCGTAAAATATTTTTTTTTTTTTTTTCACTTTGCGGAAATATGGTTATAATGTAAAGAATCACTGTGAGGAAGGTCCGCTTTGATATTTACTAAAAGGAAATTCTTTATTATTCAGTATTTCAACCGTGAGTAATATTTATTGTTATTTAATGAATATCGATTGGTAAATAATTACTGATATCCTGACCTGTTATTGTAAAGTGAGTAATGATATTGTTAAATCATGTTTGTTTATTTATTTCTATGTGAAACAAATTAATAATAATTACAAAAAGTTAGAGTATTATGAAAAATCGTCCAGCTAATCACGATAGACGCCATGATACATGTTGCTGTGGTGAGGTAACAGTGGCCAAATAAAATTCCAAATAAAGGTTAGTTTCTATAGGTTTAAGGCCAAACCAAATTTGAATTTTTTTTTAAATTTTAAAAATAAGATTTTGCTTAAGAATAAAATTTAATTGGAATTCCTGGAGTTAACAGTAAATGGCTGCTTTTATAAGTTTTCCCTGTGAATTGAATTGGCGTTGAGTATTTAATTTTTTGAAATGACTAAGATTGCAATTTCACTATCAAAATACAAATTTTTTTTACGATTTAAACATCTCTTAATACGTGATCTCTGTCTTAAAGAAATAAGTACTTCAATATTCGATGTTAAAAATAAATAGTTATTGCGTGACAACTTTTGAAAGCAATATAACTACGTCCCTGGGTTTCTCTCCCTTTGAACGCGAGTCCCCGTGACGTCACAGTCGTGATAGCAGTCGGGAGCAGGTGCGCCTGCGGGGTGCAGCGCGACTGACCCGCTACACACCGGTGAGTAGCGGGCTGCAGCGATGCCAGGCGTGCGTTGCTCCGGAACTAGCTCTGCAACTAGCTCTGCAACTAGCTCTGCAACTAGCTCTGCGCGCGTAGTTCGTCGTCGTGGTTGTCATATTTTGAAGAAGAAAAAAATACTGCATGTACTTATCTACACAAGTATAAATTATATTTACTTGGCGTAATTAAAAATCACTAACTTTTTTTTTTGCATACAAATAATGGATACAAATAAAATAATAATAAAACAGGAACGATATTATATATACGGTTGGTAACTTATAAATTCAACCAAAATAAAAAAAATCTATAAATATTTAGTACTCAATATTAATCTAAACATATGTATGAAATAAATTATTATATTTAGTAACATACATAAATGAAAGGAATTTTAATTAATAATTAAAAATCAATAAATATGCGGAATGTTTGTTATAATTTATGAATTTTAATTATGTATTAAAATAATATAATTCATAATGTAAAAAAATTTACATACGGGAACATAATATAAGTAAACTGGAAAAGATTTATGAACTAAATTTGTATCACTAATATTCACAATAAATAAATGTTTTTAATGATGTGGACCAGTATTCAATATCAATCACTTAAATATAAAATTTAAGAGCACGTGTTTAATTTTTATTTATATAGTTTTTGTGTGTAGCTTTTTTTTTCCATCCTGTGAATATTTCGTTTCATGATGCGTACCAATCGCCAAAATTTACTTTTTTTTTTTTTTCATAACGCGCCTGAAGAAGTACAGCGTCAATAAAATTTTGAATTAAGAACGGAATGTTCCGCATCAGCGAAAACGGGAAATTTCTGATTTCTGACCAAAATCGGGAACTAGTCAGGTCAGGTTCAGAGAATTAAAAATAAGAGCTAAGTAAGATCGCTAACCCACATAAAGTATTTAGATTTCGACCTTTGTTGTAAACTAATGCTTATGTATTTATATGTAGGCATAGGTATATGTATGTGTGTAGATATTTCTAAAGTTTTTGTAAGCAGATAAGTTCGTGTTAAGGAGTTTTGTTATCAAATATGAGATATGATGTAACGAAATTGCACAACTGAAAGTACCTTGAAATGATTTGGCATTACAATTTATTATATAAATGAGGATAGGACATAATATTTTAATATATTTAATCACATATCTTGCATCTTCGTAATGATGGGTCGATTAAACAAAAGAGAGAATTTGTTGTTACGCAAATTAAATGTTCTGCAGGCTCTCTGAATAAAAAAAACTGGGAACTAAAAACACTGAAACCTCGTTTGATTACCGATCTTCACCAACTTACCGCTTGGCATGATTAACAAAGTTACACGTGTTCGAATTCGCCACAACGAACCGTTCGGGCCTAGCGACTTAACTCCTCAAAAATCGGCGAATAACTTATACCATATGTTTTTGCTGTTTCGCCAGAGAATTCCACGGAAAACTGAGCATGTCAAAGTAGCGTCGTGTAAATCGTCCCTAAGCAACGGCTTTAACAGAGAAAACAAGCATATATACTTTTTATATATAACTCTTGGAGACACGTTTTGTTTTCAAGATATGGTGCCGTATTTTGTATAAAAATGCACGTGAGTACCCCTTTTTGCGAGGAGTTTCAATATTGGTCTCACAGTTTGTGTTCCTGCGGGTAGTTGGAAACCACCCTGGATAAAGGAAACACAGGGAATGAATGTGCAGCTCACCCGAGACATGCGAGGAGTGGCACTCCCTGATTGGTCGGCGGCGGCCGGGAGGGGCGGGTCGGAGCCACCCCCCTACCAACCCCTCGAGAAGGTCAAGTAAACAACTGTCCACTTCCTCGCCCGGAGACTGATTGACCGGAGTATCTAGTTCCACACCCTTCCCAATATAGTCTACGATCAATCTCCGCAAACAATAACAACGGCGCTAGAGGCTGAACCGAAGACCCCAAGGACGAGAAACGCCTCTTGATACATTCAGCTGATTTCACTTGTTGATCTTCAGTGAATTCACACCGGTTAGAAAAAAAACACTTTTACGGAATTGTAAACGAACGATTCACCTAAAATGAACGAGGTGCTCTTGTAGTTTCGGATAACTGCAGTTGGTGGGAACTGCGCTCTTGCAGGACATAGCAGTTCTTGTCACGGCTCGGAGGAGAATTACAGGCGACGGACGCGCACCAAGGCGGGGATAAGACGATAGCACTTGCTGGGTCATTAGATGGTTGGCAAAATTAGATTTAATGCTGAGAAAGATTGGGGAGACTGGCCTGACAAAGATTAAATGGGAGTGTACAGGAGGTGGAAAAAGTTTAAGGTTTTTTTTGCTGCAAAAATGGCTGGCAATTTTTTTTTTTAAATTCCAATTTAGAATTCTGCCAAAAAAATTACTTTGCGGCACAAAACAAAATAAGCCTGCGTTATTACCAGTGCGTTTACTAAATTAACGGTGAACGTTTTTTTCGTAACAGTGCACACACCGCGACCAGACTTTCTCAATGTAATAACGCCGTTTTCATAAATTTCCACTTCCTATGTTCCAGGGACTAATGTCTAAAGACTGTTCGCGAGAGGTAGTTATGTCAAGGTGTTTAAGTTGTCTGCTTCTTCTTTTTACCACATGTATCGATCTGATTAATTAACAGTCATGAAATGGTTCCACAGGCATAGTCTATTTTGGCCATATCCTTACTCTACAATTTTTTATCATGCAATAATAAAATGAAAATATTACAGTATTGTTATCAAACTATGCAATTTAACTGATAATTACAAAAAAAATATATATGTTCCAAAATTACACAAATATGGGAAGTACAGTTTAAAGAGAAAAAAAATTCTCATCCATACTAGAAGAAAACATAGAAGTGGGTTTGTTAGCTTGTAAATTGAGTAAATTCAAACACTATTGTATATATTTAAAAAAAAATTCACTCTTGTATTATCCATGATATATACAGGCTGTGTTTTAAGTTTTGATAAAAAGTTAAGACTTAAAAAATTATAGCAACATTCTTTACTGAAAACGTTTAAAACCATCAAATTTGACTTCCTCCGTTGCTTATACTGAATAAACGGTCACAGAAACAATGTAAATTGCCATAGAGATGTATGTGTATACAAATCTTGGGTACTTGCGAATTATTTGCGACAAAAGACAAACCTTAGTCGTGAAAGATGACTACCACAGCAGTTGAGTATTAAGTAATAAACATCAATTTGTTTTTATGTTCTATGATTTTCGTTTGCATGTAAACAGTTTTTTCAGTACATTGAATAATTCGTAAGCGCTTCGTAACAGTTGTATTGTAGGGAAGTAGCGCAGAAATTGATGCTGTGTATGTTTTTTTTTTTCAATGGAAATAATACGCATGTTTAACCAGTAATATGAATAAATGTATGAAGATCCACACATGTCTTGGAATGTCAAGGAAAACTGTTTATGGGTTCTGCCTGGAAACCCACTGTGTGACATATTCACGAGCGGCGGATGGATACGTACTGGTTTTCCTGAGCCCCTGGTTATACTGCAGGTCTTCTTCCATTCGTGTGCCTAACCGTTCAACGCAAAGTTATAACAAACCGTGTTTCTCTCAAGGGGAAATTTGACATTCGCGACGATAAAAAAAAATTAGTAATTTATTGTTACCGCTTTCATATAACTGCCACTTGCTCCAATGTGTTTTTTTTGCGAGGGGGGGGGGGGTGAAAAGTAATCGTTTCACCCTCCATAACTTAGCTCGTAACGTAGAGGGAAAGCACAGAGAGAAGGAAGGAGGCATATGTCTTTTATAGATTCCTTTCCCTGCAATGTTCGTTCTCTTGACAGCTCGGGTCTTTGTTTCTGAAGCAATAACATAGATATCTCTCTCCAGCACGGCTCCAGGGACATAGGAAAAAATTGAATAATGGTTAGGGGTGGCTCCTCACACTGCTATAATAAACATAAATTAAATAAATGTGTCTTGGGTTAGGAATTATTTCATATTTAATTCTTTTTCCTGTTAGAAAGTTATATACATACACCAAATTTATATAAATAAAAAATTTAATGCTGTTCGTTGGTTAGCGCATCACTTGAGAACGGCTGGACTGATTTGGCCTTCTTTTTTTTTTAAATTTTCGTAATAGTCCGAATAAAGGTTTCATGGAAAAAAATTGAAAAATTGCCGGAAAATTGGCTAATTAGTGGAAAACTGATATTCTTTTTTTTAATGAGATTTTTGTATGAACTTAAGACCATAACTCACGTTTAGAACTATGAATATACGTAATTCGATTTTCGTTTTGTTTGTTATGGTCCTGAAAATATTTTTGGAAAAAAAGGAAAGTCTGAAGATTCGCACAAACTGCAGTAAAACATAATTTTTGCATGCGCTTTCGATCACAACTGGCGTAAGGAACGACACAGCGTCATCGAAGCAACAATTCTTAAAGGAAAGTACGAAGGAGGAAACGTTTTGATACCTCGAGTGTGGACAGCCATTCTACTTTAAAAGCTTGCCGTTACCGGTGCGGCTTGCATTCGCAATGACTATAAAAAAAATCACAAGAGCAGACATTGAATGTTTGCGGCATTAACCTTGAAAATCCATGCTTCTCGCATGGTCAATTGTACGTCGCCTGTTACCGTGTCCGAAAACCATCAGCTTTGTTTGCTTACGCGCCAGACAACAAAACAAAAATTTGTATCATAAAACATTGCAATGAACGAAATGGTGATGTTACAGCAGATCAATATAATCAAAGCATTTATTTCCTTGTTTTAATAGTTTATTTGAAATTCTGACTTTTTTCAGAATAAAACTCGTTAAACATAACGTCAATGCAAGATACATTACACATTTTATATGTATACACGTTAACTGATACGTCTTTTGATTTGATTGTATATTGTGTGGAGTACATCTCCCATGTTATGTTTTTTTCAGTTTCAGTATTTATTGAATAAAAGTATCTGTTAATGTATAATTTCTTGCTTTCTTAGAAACGTTAAAGATACATGGGGTACCAGTGACTCTTTACGTTGTCTCCTACCTCATGGGTATTCTTTTGTATTGCGATACTTGTTCGTTCTTATCTCTGTCGCAGGCTCTGGAGATTTCTTTGACGGGGATGCCCCAGTGTACGCTTACATTTGATTCAAATTCGATCTCCTCGGAACAAAATATAGATACAAAATTATTGATGTTTTGAAAATGTAATATAGATACGATACGTCGATATATCGATAAATCGCTGCCATCCCTGTACACTATTACCCTGCTGGCCGCGGCGAATCATGACGTTGAAAACCGCAGCACGAAAATGAATCGTGGTCGGTCTGCAAGTAAGGCGACTTCACGTTATCCGAAATGCCGTGTTCATATCGTTGGATTACAGAAGTTTGTTGGTGACAGACATGAATAGGTGCCAGTTTTTTTTCTGCAATGAGACAAAATAGTACTTGCCAAACTGCTACTTAAGTCTTGAACACACGCAATGAACATGAATACATTACCCGAATTTTTCCTGGCACAGGAAACTTTTTTTTCTTTTACCATATATGATACAATATCCCAGGTATGAAGAAACTTTACCTAACGTTTCTCAGTAATTCAACGATATTTTCTGTTATTCTTCTGTGTTGGAAATATATGTAATATATCGCATGTAAGAGTATGCACTTTTCTGCCGGATAACTTTATGAAAATTTTACTTACTTTTTTACAGATAAATATTTTTCCCATAATTCGAAGGGAAGTAATGGTAAATAATTGTTCATCTGAGTTGTTTGAAATAACAATTAATTAATTGTTCTAATGAAATAATTTGTTGTGAAATAGTAGCTTAACTCCATATGAACGTGTCGAGAGATTTTCCCTCGCTCATGGGATTGCTTGCAGTGTTTTCCAGAACTCGCCTAGGCACGGCAAATGGCGAAGAGAGATCTTCCAAATTTAGAAGCTTCGACGAAACGTTTGTTTTAGTTCCATTTTACCGTCCATCATAGCGTTTACCTCAGTGATTAAAGAATAACTTTGAAATAAATATACAATTGTAGAGTACTTATTATTTATATCTCACTGTCAAACATTTACTTCTAAATTATTTATCAAAAGTATTTTTAATTGTTTTGATTACGACAGTCTTATCACCAATTAATTTTGTTTTATATTTGAGGCAATTTTTCTCAAACATTACATTGGCTTTATTGTAACTTAAATAAGCCTACGGTTTCCCAACTTAAAGAGGATTCGGTTTTCACGCTTATAAAATGTTCCTTTGAGTTTTCTTTGCTGGCATAGCCTGCCTGATTTCAGTTGATATCGTGGCGGGTCAGACGCGATGTACACTATCCGAGAAAAAAAAAACCTAGCAAATACTTTTCACGCATCTGCGACGTCAGTGCTACAATGTTCGTGGACGTGACAGACTTTCCGATTAGAATTATTTACGTATTTCATTGAGTCGTGGGCGCTCCGTTACTGAAATAAGCGACGTAATATTGTCTTCGGAATATATTTAAACTGATGCAGTGTCTGTATTATCATTCTTGTAATAGTTTAGGTTTTGTTTACTAAACTTATTTGAATCGGCACATGCTAAAAAATCGTCAGTCACAAAACAATGGCAAAGTGAGTTGAGTATGCAAATCGCATGTTATAGGATGGCTTCAACTATCTATGCTAAAAGGTGTTGAGTCACACGTACGGGTTAGCTAATACTAGCCAGGGAAATTCTTAACGTACGCTAAAAGGGTTTCTTAGAGACAGATTTGTTCGTTTTTTCTCAAAACTGTGTTGCTTGAACTGAGGCTCCTTTTAGCATGTGCCGATTCGTTTGTGAAATACTTTTAAATGTGTGGAGAAAGCACTGCGGGGTTTTGCGGAAGGAATGTTGAATCCGATTAACTGTAAAGAAAAGAGGTGGATCATGTAAAGCATTGCTGGCGGTCTTTCGCAAGGTCGGGAAACGTTTCGTACGTGCACGTCTATTTTGGTCGGTCCGCTGTGTCGCGCCCTTCACGCCTTTGGGTCTCGAGCGTGACTCTTCCCCCGGGGACAGTTCCCTCGCATTGTGCTGTGCGCAGCCGTCTGTGGCCACGTCGTGTTGGCAACAGACAAACACTAAATAATATTTAAAAAAATTATGAACATTGCGTACTCACAAAAATTTTTTTTAATGACTATTTTAAGAAGAGAATACAAATGGTTACATGAAGGGGGAACATTTGGTACATTTACATCAAAAAGAATTACAATAAATTATAGATGCATACATGAATTGTCCCTTCCAACATTCGAGTCGTTGGGGGGCAGGTGATTTGTGTGAGGTGAAGTGTCTAGTGAGGGTGGTGGTGTGGTGGTGTGATGGTGTGATGGTGTGATGGTGTGATGGTGTGATGGTGTGATGGTGTGATGGTGTGATGGTGTGATGGTGTGGCCAGGTCCGTTGGCTCGGGCCCGGTCCTTGCGGCCGGCTTCGGGATCTGCGTTTCGGTGAAATTATACTGTTAATTTGATTACTTTACGACTAATTGCTTGGTAACCGAGACTTACAACTGTGCGAGGAACACTTAATGCTAACGTTCTAATAAATAAAAAAATCATCTATATAAATTAGTAAGGTATTTAAAATTTCTGGTAGCCTATGCCACGCCACGAAATATGGGGTTACCATAATAAAGTGAATTAATTTTTTGACTGGTTTGTTCTCCTGATAATGGCTTGTGCATTACTTCTCACAAACTATATAGCTGTGTTAGTAATATATTATGAAAGCTAATATCTAGCGGGCGGGCCCAGAACTACTTAAAAAAAACTATGTCTCAGTCACGGCAATAGTTTCCCCCCTGTGGCCGTAGTCGCGGGCAGATAGCCATAGAACAAGGAGGGAGATATAGTAGTGCGACTCTTACAGTGGAAAATGAGACCATGTTTTCACGACATATGACGCTATCTGTTGGGTGGGCCCATAACTACTAGCAAAAAAAAAACTTGGCCCAGATGTAAAAATCCAAATTTTTAGGTTTATAATGTTAATTCAACAACTTGACGAGTAATTGCTTAGTAAAAAATATTTAAACTGTGCGAAAAAACTTAATGGTGTTTCGTAATAAAAAAAAGCATGTTCTATATAAATGAGTAGGAAATGCAAAATTTCTTGTATGCTCCACCGCAAAATAGGTGGCAAACAAAATAAAGAGAATTAATTTTCACTGGTTTGTGTGCCTGATAAGCCTGCATTAATTCTCAAAGTCAATGTAGCCATGTTATAAATATATTATGAACGCCACTATCTATTAGGTGGGCCCAAAACTACTTCAAGAAACTAGGCTTCAGTCTCGGCAATTAGTTTCTCTCCCTTACAGTTAGCCACTGGGTGCCATGGACGCCTTGGGTGATGAGAATGTTAGCTTCACTATAATTTATAATAGTGTTAATATACAATTCTTAATTTTTTTAATATTTGTAGAGTATTATTATTGTTTCCCATGTGTGTATATTAATAACACACGCGTAATAATTTCAACACTAATGTATTTTGACTTGATGTAGGCTTTTGGACATACGCCATTGCTTAGCACATGTATGTCTGCAGAAGAAAACTACAAAAAAACACAAATTAAGCAAAAATTGCTGTTGTCAGGATTTAACGCCACACAATATTCCACAACAGGAATATGGTCAACAAACTTGTTTCTGTTTTAGAAAACTGTTGTGTTTGTTTCGTCTTTTCATTTGGTCGTGTTTGTGTCTCGTTTTGACTGTTGTGCTGAATTTTTTGGGTTCAATATTTTTTGTGCTGTCATCATTTGTGGGAGTTTTTTCGTTTCTCTTTTTGTTTTTTGTTTTTTTGGAAAACTATTGTGTTTGTTTCGTCTTTTCGTTTTGCTGTGTTTTTTTGTCTCGTTTCAACTGTTGTGTTGAATTTTTTTGGGTTCGGAATTTTTGTGCTGTCATCATTTGTAGGGATTTTTTCGTTCTGTTAGTCCATTTTTCTTTGTTTTTTCCTTGTTTGTTGACCATATTCCTGTTGTGGAATATTGTGTGGCGTTAAATCCTAACAGCAATTTTTGCTTAATTTGTGTTTTTTGTCATTTGTGTTTTTTTGTAGTTTTATTCTGCAGACATACATGTGCTAAGCAATGGCGTATGTCCAAAAGCCTACATGAAGTCATGCACTCCCATTGCACAAATCTTTCAAAGATAATACTAATGTATTTTGAAAATTTAATTTGAGACCGTTTTGTTTTAAATATACAGTTTTGCTCAAAAACTTAGCGCAATATTATTTAACAGTTCAGCTATTTTATTTTATAATAACTTAACGTTACACTTTTATCATGAATCAATTTCCCTTTCAGCAACTTGAGGTATCGCTGAGCTACTTTTTGGCTTTAAGGTTTATACGTATCCTCTAGGATTTTGTTACCCGATTAGTCTTTTAGGCAACTTTAGGTATTTATTATATTTTTATGGTGAAACTAAAAATTTTAAATATCAGCGAGGGGTGAGGTGTAAGTAAATTTTTAGTACCGGCTTTTTAGAATATTTCCTTAAAGAAAAAAAAAGCATATGGAATTGCTACTGGGATCTTATTTATGTAGCACACCTATTCTAGTCTTCACTTTGCTCCTACAGGAAGAGAAGAAACAATCCGCAGATGCACGAACGTGAATTATTCTGGGTCTGACTCGGGGTCTGTGAATGGAAGGTTTTTTTTTCCCCCGCCAATAGTCGATAGTCCTTGTCGCCGGCACACTCGCGCGCATTCACGACGAAAAACAACGGCGTCTGATTTTCTCTCTCTCTCTCTCTCTCTCTCTCTCTCTCTCTCTCTCTCTCTCTCTCTCTCTCTCTCTCTCTCTCTCTCTCTCTCTCTCTCTCTCTCTCTCTCTCTCTCTCTCTCTCTCTCTCTCTCTCTCTCTCTCTCTCTCTCCCCTCCACGGGCTTTCCTAATTCCAAAACTTTTTTTTTTTTTTTAATCTATGTA
The DNA here is from genome assembly GCF_032445375.1 of Bacillus rossius redtenbacheri. Taxonomy (NCBI): domain Eukaryota; kingdom Metazoa; phylum Arthropoda; class Insecta; order Phasmatodea; family Bacillidae; genus Bacillus; species Bacillus rossius. The sequence goes on along the minus strand of NC_086345.1, from coordinate 8,542,219 downwards.
GTTTCCATAAACCAACTTTCTGTTTGAACGCCTTCCCCAACGTTGCCAGGTCTAGCGCAGGACCCGGTCCTCCCGTATCTCGCCCTTAATTAAAACTTCCGGCACAGATTTCCGTCCTCACTGAGTGCGCTTGGCAGACCGACAGTAGGTAACAAAAAAAAAAAAAAAAAGGTCGGTATCTACCATGTGCAGCGGGTTTAAAGTTTTAAGTCAACTCTGGTAAGCATTTTGTTAGCAAAACCAACCGTGGCCCTGTTAAGGCCGCAAAGCTGTAAGTTTGCTTGATAGCTTGGAGAACCGTAAAAAAAATGCAATCATGTAGTAAGCGTTGTGGACATCTCGTCAGTAAGAAACTGGCTTATGTGTTTCAGCGGGGCTTACTCCGGTCTTACTTTCTGATGACACTTCTGAAACCGAGAAACTTGAAGCACTACAACGACGCTGAAAAGACCCTTCTGGGTAAAATTTATTCATTAACATAAATTCATCTTTCCAGTGAATAGTGATATTGATAACGCACACTCATCGCTCACCTCAATGGAAAAAGGAAAGTTAAAGATGCTTATGAATGAAGTGTAAATGGGTTATAAATAATTTACATTGTATATATAATCGTTCATAATATCGTCGTCCTGATTCAATATATCAGCAACTTGAGTTTACATAACGTTTTAACATTTTTAAATGTAATTTACATGTAATGTTGTACGTAAGCCGGTACGCTGACAACTACGCTGCACAAGGCGGCTACCTTTTTTTTTTTTTTGCTTAGAATAAAAGTGCAAAGATACATGCAGACAATGTTTTAATTTTCTGTAAAGAAATATACAACTTACTGAAAACTGATTTAAGGCTTTGGAGAATTTTGAGTGTTTTCACTAAAATACAACTACAGTCGGTTTAGCGACGTCAAAATTGTTAGAAGCGACAACACTCAAACACTCGCCAGTTGTGATGCATACATTAGGCCCTACATTTTTGGGTTTATTTCCCTCTGATAAAACCCTAAATTAGACCAGTTTTCCGAAGTCATTTTCATGCTTTTGCTTTATTTTATATATTTTTTTAAATATTTCATAAGTATTAACAGCACAATTTCAGTGGAACATTTACATTACTTACGTCTGAGTGTGTTTTTTTATGAGGAAAATCCATGGAATCTCACTGTCGACTATATCACCTGTAAAACTGCAAGTCAGAGCTTTGTATCATTCAATTTGGTACAAAGATATGCCTTGTAGTGTTGCAAGTGATATCGCTGGCAACTGGGTTTCCAAGGTTTATCCTTGTAAAAGTACAAAAGAAAAGTTCATTGAAGTGCGCGCGCATTAACACACACAACCCTTCATTCACAAGGAATGTGACCCCCGGTTTGGTCCATGATACGTCATTAAACGAATTCTGCTTTCGAGGTTACAGTGGAATGAGATGCGTGTACCGTCGATACGCATTTAAATAATAGTTTTTAATACTTCTATAGTTTCCCTTACATAGTGTGTGCATGCTATTTGCGGCGGTGCTTGGCTGACGACTTATAGAACCCATGTCCATGTTAGGACTGCAACCAACGACCATAACATCTCAAAAGAACCGAATAAATAAAGTATACCTGGTGGTGAACTCTAGCCCCAAGTAGCAGGTTACACTGCACTCGAAATGTGTCCTAACATCTCTAACATGACATGAAATGGTGTACGTCAATAAAAAATTAACGCCAGTTAAACGAGGCCGCCGCGCGGAGTGGCGCGAATAAACACCGCCTTTCTCGATGTTTCGAACCAGGATGACGCGTCTAGTCACAGACGCTCTAGTCGGTTCGAGAAGGACGCCACAGGTATATGAGCAGCGACGCTGGCCTCCGTAGGAGTTCCGAGCGAGTTCGGAGAGTTCCGCGAGTGAAGGGAAGTGCGACATTGGCGAAGATAGTGAGAGTGAGAGACCACCCCTGAGAGTGGCGTGATGAGGAGTTCGACTGGATCGTGAGAGTGGAGTGACTTGAGTGGCTCGAGACTGTGTGTGTGTGTGGACAGGCGCGAGGTAAGGGACGAACCACTGTCGAGCCTAGCTCCAGTGAGGAGTGCGAACTGCAGAACTTGACAGACATTGAGTAGCTTGCGAATAAACATTTTTAAGTGCCGGTGATTGGTGATCGGACATTTTAAAGTACAATTATTTATTATTTATGTAAATATTAATCAATAACACTGTAATACAACTTAATTGGGCTATCCATTACAAACCCATTTCTCCCCACATAGGTCGTAACAATATTAATAAATTTAAATTACAGTTTGTTCCCGAATAACATTTATTAAATTCACATTATTAAATCAAACAAAATTTTTTATAATTATTGATGATTCAGCTCTGGCTATTCTGTTGTTGGTGCAGACGAATCGTAGACGGCTTCCTGTGCGGGGAAGCCTTCATTTCACAGATGAGAGAGAAAAAAACACACCCGAAGTTCCCCGAAGTTCATGCTCGCTTTCCCCCCCCCCCCCCCCCCGTTCTATCTCGGTATTTTTAATGTAGCTATCCTAACCATATCAACCGTCACACAATGTTTTAAAGTATGTACAATGTAGCTTACCTAACCTGATTGACCATTAGTTGTCGTGAGTTAACAATGAACAAAAAGAAAACACCGAAGATGATGCACGATCGGACGTTTGGCTCTCTCGTCTGTGAAAAGGCGGCTTCCCTCCTGTGAGTGGCCTGGAGTATTCTTCCTCGGAGGGCAGAGATGTGTTCCCCCCGCCTGTATCACGTGGCGGGGTTATTGCTGCGGGTGGGATGTCACGAGTTACTGGTGATAAAGAGGCGCGCGCTACAGCCGTGTGAATGGCGCGCCGCGGCACCGCGACTTGATTAACGCCCTTGCGGCTCGCTCACTGCTGAAGAGCTGGCTCTCTGCGTAGACGAGACAACCTGGAGAACCAAGGTCACCCGCAATCGTATTCTGAGATTCTTCCTCATTTATATTTTCCGTTAAATACTTGAATTTTATTCCTTATGAAACGGTTTGTTGAAAATTTTTTTTTCGCAGCAATGCACAGTACACAACTGGACAATGACATCAATTTAAAAAACAAATAAAGATCTGCCACTGTCAGGTGTTGGGTGTTAACATTACTCAACAAAATAACTTATTTTTTCCATGGACATAAAAATAAGTTTTTTTAACTGTTAAAATTTTGCGGTCATATGCCACACCGAAGCACGAACCTTCGTCTAGAATTTCCCAAAACAACGCATTTTGTATATCCGAATAGCACACTAATGTTAAAGAAAGTAATCTGTTTGAATTTTGAATTTTAAAGTATTATAAATTACCTAACTTTCATTTTAAAACGTGTCTACTTTAAAAGTAATTTGTCATTTTCTTTAGTATTTTAATATTTTTTAAGTAGATTTCGAATTAAATAACAATTCTACTTTTTTTTTCTTTTCGTTTCGTGGTCGCCAGATCCAAAGATCACTTAAGAAAATTTTATCTTCTTTTTTTTTGTTGCAACTTGAACACTATAACAGATGAATATTTTCCACAAATTAGTTGAAACGAAACACAAAATACAGACATGGAAAATCTCGGAATTTTTTAATAGTTAAAATCGTGCTAAGAGGGTATAAATGAAGAGATTTTATTTGGATTTTGCTACTTCTAACATTAACAGAACAAACTTACTTATATAAATAAAAAATGTAAAAATTTCGTTCGTTCAAAATTTTAAATCTGAGAAATAAATCAATCGATTTATTTAAAATGTTGACTCAACGTTGCATTAGAACACGCGTGTGTTTTTTTATATACCTATGTCACACGTCTCTGACAGGTACACAGATATAAATAAGAAAAAATATATGGGTAAAAACTACATACGAATGAATGTTTTTGTGTTAGTCTTCTGTTTTGCAAAGATAGAGCTATAGATAGGAAGATACGGACATCGAGAGATAAAGAGAGAGGAATAGAGATAGACCGAGGAATATATATATATAGAGAGAGAGAGATGTAGAGATGTGTGTACATCTAGATGTAGAGGGATAGAGCTAGTTGCAAAAATAAATAGTGAGAGGAATAGCGACGCGTGCCGGGCATTAAAAGAGGTTATAATGCTGTAAAATGATGTGATGGAAGTATGCATATCCCTGGTCCGTGCAGTTCACACCACAAACAGGTCGCCAGTCTACATGATGTCCTATAGTGGGAGCGACAAGTAACTAGACCTGTAAAATTCGCGATTTCAAATCCCTAAAGGATAGACTCCATGGTCCTCTATGCACTCGTGCAAATTACATCTGCTGATTGGTCACCGACTCGTAATACCTGATGACTGGGATGATCGTGATTCGCTAATTCTTCTGTTAAAAAGATTTTTCATTGGCCCAGAGTCCTTCAGATAAACTGTGGCCCAATCACTGAAGCAAAAATAATGTCAAAAGTATTTGGACTCTATCCTATCGCGAAATGAACCCGCGAATTTTACAGGTCTCTGGTAATGACCCATCGCTGCTGGCGTGACGTCACACAGACCGCGGGACAAAGCTACGGGTCATGACTAGAGACCCGTCAAATTCGCGGGTTCATTTCGTGTTGTGCTAAAATTCAAATAATTATACCTTAGTTTTGCTTGTGTCATTGGTTCACTGTTAATCTGGAGGACTGAGGGCCAATTAGAGACCCTCACTCATAGAAGTGTCGAATCACAGGCCACCCAGTCGAGACGACTCACAAGTCAGCAGCCAATGAACAGTTGGCAATTGCCCGAGCGTGTAGAGGATATTGGAGTCTATCCTGGAGGTCATTTAACCCGCGAATTTTACGGGTCTCTAGTCATGACGTGTCGCCTGTCGAAGGTCGTGGCAGCTCACGACTCCAGCTGACGTGCGGCCTGTCGAGACAGGTCTGTCTGTCTGCGCGCTCGGGCTTCATTATACCTGTCAATTAGTCGCGCTGGCAATGAAAGGGCGTGGCTCAAGACTGGACACGCGGCGTGCTCTGGTGACCACGAGGTCACTAGGGCGTGCGTGCGTGCGTGCGCGCGTGAAACAACACGGCTAAATGACACATGACATTCTGTCCAGGCATTAGAAAATGACACCGAAGTAGCATTAGCCCGTCACACGTGAAGCTATTCTTTTCGGGAAGCCTTCTTTTCACAGACGAGAGAGCCAAACGCCCGATCGTGCATCTTCAGTTTTTTTTTGTTCATTGTAAATAAATATGCAACTCATGATAACTAATGGTCAGTTAGGTTAGGTTAGCTACGTTATAAATACTTCAAAACATTGTGGACGGTTGATATGGTTATGATAGCTACATTAAAGATACTGTGAAATAATGTAAACGGTTTTCCCCAAATAAATACACCTGTTGTGACACGGAAAACAAAAGCGAGCATGAACTTCGGGGAACTTCGGGGAACTTCGGGGAACTTCGGGGAACTTCGGGTGTGACTCTCTTGTCTGTGAAATGAAGGCTTACCATTTTCTTCTTCTGATTTTCACATACCAATATAGCGGACGTTTGATTATGTATTATAGGGATCAGCTGTTCCAGCCTGCTTTTATTAACGACTTTAGTTGAGCTGTTCGGAAGAAAATTGAATCAAAACATTGCTGGTTAATATATTTTATTAGTCCGAAACGAATCTTCGTAATAAAAATGTAAATGATAATGAGTTGAAATTTTTCTCAAATCTAACCCTACAATACAGGCACAGCTGATGCATTTGTAAACAAACGGCCGCCATATTGGTAGGTGTAGTAAACGCTTATATCCCCCTTCCCCTTTTGGCTTCACCCCCCTCGTCAGGAACCGGACCTTATGGTACGTAATGTACGTTTCCCTGATCTTTGATTCCTTCGTCGCCGATTAAACTCTGAGAGACTGCGAATTAACACCAGCTGCAGTGTGGTTTATTGATAGCAGCGTGTGTCATCTCCGAACACAGAAATGTTTACTTTACCGGTGCAGCCTTAACCAAGGCTGCATGCAGTGTGAAACAAGCAGTTAAGAGATAGCTAATTACTTCAGCGCTGCCAGCAAGGAAAGAGTTTTTTGACAAGTCACTTGTATGTTTTTTTTGTGATTTTCAATTGTTACATGCTCAGTTCAGTTTACAAAAATGTATTATTACTACCCGTGTGCCCGAGTATTTGATACTCATTTCTAATTAATTACCCAAAAACTCCGATACCATTGACTTTTATTTATAAACGGAAACCTGAACACCAATTACCATATTTCTAACTTCAATAATGGTAAACCATCATTTCCTATTTAACCAACTACCTTAGGGGATCGATATTTCAAAAGTACTTTCTTATTGCTCACTTGCGTTATATGAGGAACTCCTATGCAAAATTTCATGCTTCTAGACCTACCAGTTTAAGCTGTGCTTTGTCAGTCAGTGTTAAGAGTTTTATTAAGTAAATAAAATGTCGAAGAGAGTTGACTAAGCAACATATTGTTACATGACTTGATGTAAGCTTTTTGACATACGCCATTGCTAAGCACATGTATTTCTGTAGAAGAAAACTACAAAAAAACCAAAAGACAAAAAACACAAAGTAAGAAAAAAAATTGCTGTTGTCAACAGGATATATACACCACATAATGTTCCATAACAGGAATATGGTTAACAAACAAAGAAAAAAAATGGACTAAGAGAAAGAAAAAAAAACCCACAAATGATGAATTGAAGCCCAAAAAAATTCAGTGCAACAGTTTTTTTTTCTTTGTTTGTTGACCATATTTCTGTTATGGAATATTATGTGGTGTATATATCCTGTTGACAACAGCAATTTTTTGCTTAATTTGTGTTTTTTGTCTTTTGGTTTTTTGTAGTTTTCTTCTACAGATATACATGTGCTTAGCAATGTCGTATGTCCAAAAGCTTACATCAAGTCATGCACTCCCATTGCACAAATCTTTCAAAGATAATATATTGTTACATTTTTACTGAGGTGACGCAATAAATCCCGTAAATACCACAAGTGAGAGCGACTTGTTTTCACGAAAGGCTACGTCAGATTATGTAAGAGTACGACTATTGATAAAGTAAACAGAAATAGCTGACGACAATTAAAATGTAATTTTTCGAGAATCCTTTTGGCCAAAGGGTTATGCAAGATGGCATTTACAAATATCAATAGTGTGCGCCTTGTAACTTGTCTAATAGTTGTAAGTTCCCAGATCAGAACCACAGGTCTACGCATCTTTCTGCCACTGTTCTGTCAAGTGTGTTTGTAGACAACTTCGTGTGCTTGTTAATGTTCCATGCTTGCAAGTCACGGTTGGGGAAATAGATTACTGCTGGTTCTCCTTTTCAAAGCTATGAAATTTTCAGAAGTTAATTGACGCAGACTTAAAATAATATTTAAAAACATTTCGTGAAGCAACGAAAACTGTAATGGTTATAAAAAAATTGGTTGTCTGTAAAGTCAGTTTACGGACGATAGTTTAATGTGACGTCATAAAAAAACATTGATGAAATGATTGCATACTTTTATGAATAAAATTGAATCATTTTTATTTTATAATAAAAGAATAAATACTTGAAATTATACTAGTAATCAGATTTTTAAAATGCAAGAATAATTAACCTTTATTGCCGAAATTGTTGTTGTAATAAGCAATGGAAACCACATTTTTTCACTTCACTTTATAAACAGTTGACGAAACAGTTCACGTGTAGATGACTTGTAATTAATTTTAAAAACTAGCGTTTAGCTATAAAGTTTAAATATAATTATGAACAAGTTTTCATATAAATAAAGTGTAATCAAATATCTATAATCAATTATATGAATCACCATAATTGTTTAGTCAATTTTAACATAATCTATTATTACTGCACTCGCCGACAGCGTAACGGAACAATGTGCGTAACTGGACACTTTTTCGTGCGTGCAGCCGGCTTTCATCAATTTATTAGACGTCACGTCAAAATATAACGCCGCAGTTTTTGAAATTATACTTCAAGTGCGTTATGGAAAACAATGATGAGACTGAATTTTTGTGAACTACGCGCACCATGCAACGAAAGTTTCGCAGGATGATAAAAACTACATATTAATAAAAATTATGTATGTGTTTTTAAATCATATAATTTAGTGATATTGAATACTGGTGGTATAATTAAAAACATTTATTGATTGCGAATATTAGTGATAGAAATTGTATTATTAAACTTTTCAAGGGTTTTTACTTTCGCAAGTGAGGTTATGTTCCTCCTGTATGAATAACAATGTTAGGTTTGTAGTAAACTTCCATTGTCGTTTGCAGGAAGTATGTGTGGAAGGTTTAGTTGTCTCCTGGCCGTTTTCATGGGAGATTTTTTGAGGTTTTGTTCCCAAATGTATAATTTATTTACATTATAATTTTTTAAAATAATATTTAATTAATAATTAAAATTAATAAATTATAATAAATATTCAGCATAAATATTGATTTTCGTTATGGGATTAAAATTTATCTCGACTATTTTACTAAATGAATTAAATACTTGTTATATGCGGTTACATTAATATTGAATACTGATAATTTATTTAGTTTTTAGTTGAATCGAATTGATACTTTACCAACTATATTTATGAAACCACCCCAGTCTTTTTTATTTTATTTATATTAATTATTTGCCTGCAAAATTAAAGTTCGTTTCTTACTACCCCAAGTAAGTATAACTTCTAAAGGCCGTACATAAATACACGCACATGCTATTTTAAAAACCGTATATTTGGCTAGCTAGTAAACTTGCATGTCATCTGCAGCAAGGTCATTTAGGCGATAAAAATCTGGAATGAACGCGAAGGAATTCGACACAGCCTGTGGTAAGTAACCGTGCAGAGTTTTCTTTGTTGTTTGGGGAAACTGTAAAGAACTAAACCGGAATAGATTCACAGGGATTAGAAGCCGTGTCCTCAATTGAGAATAGTTCGTGAAAACATTTAACTACTTGTCGAAATATCTGTAACTCAGAGACAACCGAGCCAAAATAAAAACAAATTCTGGAATTTTAACTATTGCTTATTATGTATCATTAAAAGTAATGTGTTTTACATTAACGGCCTTATGCGTGGGGATGACAAGAAGGAATTTTTGAAGACCGACATAGTTACGTAAACTTGTAATTAGACTTGCCGCTTGTCTTGACTCAGATAATTATTTGGACTTTGGGCGCTTATCTCTCGCTGAACACTTTAGAAAGATTTTTGAGTGATTTAAGAACGATAACGAACTTTTAATACATAACCTGCAACCAAAAGAAAACCCCAATTCAGACTTGGACTATTTTTTTTCCGAAGTACAGATAGTCTTTTTCTTCTTTTCCGTTTTCCTTCTTTGCCCATTATCAATGACGCCGTCATGACGCCGCGACGGACTTGACTTCTTTAACTTTACCTAATTTACTTGATAAATGGAGCTCTCGACTGGAGGAAATACTTTTTTTTTTCCCTTCCTCTTCCTCCCTCCCTTCAACTTTTCAGGACTCTGGAGCTGCAAGGAGCAATCAAAAGTGGCCGTAATTAGCGGAGGGGGGTGTTTCAGCCACCTGCTTCTGCAGGGATCGATACCAGCGGTGCGGGGAGGGGGCTACCTCTCCTTAGTCACGTGCTGGGCCTTCTCTGCGACTGCTAGGGAAGCCTTCTTTACACAGACGAGAGAGCCAAATGCCCGATCGTGCATCTTCGGGATTTTTTTATTTTTGTTCATTGTTAAAGGTTATGTTAGCTACATTATAAATACTTAAAAAAATTGTGGACGGTTGATTTGGTTAGGATAGCTACATTTAAGATAATGTGAAATCATGTAAACGGTTTCCTAGCCCTGGATAGCTGCACATTAAAAAGTTATTTGCTAAGCAACCGTAAAATGATTTTGCAGTATTTTTTAACGTAGCTGTACTTACCTAATATAACTAACCATCCACAATGTTTTAAAAAAGTATTTATAATGTAGCTAACCTATCCTAATCGACAGCAAAATATAATGCCACGCCGGTTTATACAATGAGATAGAACTAGGGGGGGGGGGGGAAAGGCGAGCATGAACTTCGGGGAACTTCGGGTGTGGCTCTCTCGTCTGTGGAAATAATGCTTCCCCGCGAGGAGCCACATGTTTTCGGAGGCCCGAAGGCCAGCGCACCCGTCTTCCACCCCTCCCAAATGTGCGCCCTTTAAGGGTAGATTGGGAGTCTGCTTGCAGATCTGTATAGTCCAGAGCTCCGCCTTACTGAAGCTACCAGATCCAGAAAACATGCCCCCTCCACCACTACGGCACCCGCTGGGCTAGAAGAGTGGCTGCACAGGAACCTGGGGACTGAAATCCCCAGGTGGAGCCACGTCCGGGTAGGGGTTCAAGTCAGGTGCTTCCACAGCCCAGCAACTAATTCCGCGAGGAGCCACAGTCGACGGCCGCGACATCCGGCGGAGGAAACCGCGGTCTTCCGGCGTGACGGGCCGGGGTCAGGGTCGGGCGGGGGCGCAGTCCGGGGGTTCCTGTCTCCTTGCCGGCTGACCCCCGGACAGAGGTCCCAGCTGATCCGCACCCAACCATCGTGGCCAGTCAACACGGACAGCTCCTGATCCAGTTGAGGGACTAGGACGAGACGTGGTACGATCAGCTCGGGGGGTTCGCGCGCGATCTTTTGGACTGCGAGTGCATCCGTGTGTTCTTTTACCAGCTGGAGTCGAAATATTCTGCCTTCCTCCCAAAAAAAACTGTCTCCTGTGATTTGTCTCTTCTTGGTTTTTCATCATCAAGAGTCAGCACAACTATAATATGCCATGCTTGCTCGGAGATGACGAGGGAGTGTGTGTGTGTGTGGGCAGGATGTTAAAGGCGACCTGCTGGTGGGAGTCAGCTTGAATTAGAGGTGGGTTGTTTCAGCAATTTTCGGTATCTGTTCCAACCAGTTACTGATACATTAATGTACTGGTTGCAAGTAGCTTATACTTCTGTATCAGCTACAGCAGTAGCGGTCCCAGGAAGCGACAAGGTATCAGCATTCTCGTTACAGGTTACACATCCTCCATGCCGTCATCACCGGCGTAAAAAGGTATCAGTTTTATCATTCTACATTCTTCGTAGTCGAAAAAAAGGTATCGGTGTTCTCTTTCCACGCCTTTCGTAATCTGTCTCTTCAGTCTTCGCAAGAAGCACGCGCTGCGCATTGAGCTTACTTTGATATGTGACAATAAATAAAACGACTCGTAACAATTTCGCTCTGCGCCTCTTCTTCAACGCCTTCCCCTGCGCTTCCACCCCTAAATTATTTCCCTTCTTTATCCCTTATTCGTCATGCCGCTCCCTCCCCTTTCACAAGCTCCGCCCAAGTGACCGTCATCTGCGATCGGGTTCTGCGCACATTGGCCGTGGTGGTGTTAAAGGAGAATTCTAAACTGATATTAAAGTACTTGATACTTGAATACCGTACTCGTTTGCAGTACTTGATACAGGTGTGTATCAGTTACAAAGTAGCTGATTGATACTCTGCAACCCACCTCTAGCATGAGCAGGCCCTGGATCCGAGGCGCCGGTGTTGCGTTGATGGGAGGGTGCTGAGGGAGGCCTTGAGTGAAGGCGGAGACACTTTCCTTTTTGCTGCTCTTCTAAAATAGCAGCGGCGGCGGGGATAGCATTCCAAATACGGTGCGGGAGCGCAGACCTTCGGCCGCCCCCGTTTGAAACGGCGTGAGGCGAGGTCGTGGTGCGAAGGAGAGTTGTTTTATTCATTTTGGTTGGCGGAAGGGCAGGACCGGGCGAGGTATCGACCGGCTGCCCTTTTGACCCACTACCCCCCTCCCCTCTCCATCTCCTCTCTTCCCCAAATACTGACCCTCCCCTGCGCCCTGTCCACGCCTCCCGTGGACATAATTAGAACTGCCGGCACACTGCGAGCGCGTTAACTGATAAACGACCCTCCCACTCCTCCTTATTCCTCGTTGTTCGTGTCGTCGGCGGAAAAGGGACACGCAGTTTAATCGTGATCGACTGCGAAGTGCAGGTATCGATTTATTGGGTTCGGAGTAACACTCCGGGCTGCAGTCATCCATAGGAACCCTAAGATGCACATAAAGTTCTGCCATTCCCGATTACACCCGAACAATTCACCTTCGGCCAACCTCGGGTTTATTTATATATATATATTTATATTTCTCTGTCTATTTTAATGTAGCTATACTAACCTAACTAACCGTCCATAGTGTTTTAAAGTGTTTTAATGTAGCTAGCCTAACCGACCACTTTTAATATTTGAATTCATTTTTCCTGCACAAAAATAAAACAAATCCCGAAGTTGGCCGAAGGTGAATTGTTCGGGTGTGATCGGGAATGGCAGAACTTTATGTGCATCTTAGGTCTCCCAGTCATCCATAGCTTATGGCTGGAGTAACAATAGCGTGACGCTTGACGAAGCGAACGGCTATCTTTTTGTGGAACAAAATATGATTGAATCAAGATGGCGTCTTTCGTCCCCCATTCTTTTCCCCCCTTTGAACCTTTTTTTTTTTACTCTGGTCCAGCAGCTGCGAGGGCTCGAACCCGGGTCTCTCTGCACGTGGGAGACGTGGCGGTCGTTGCCTCTCTCACTTAGTCCCAGCTTTGAATATATATACACTGTATAGAAGTCGCGAGTGGATAGGATTTACTCTACGTTTTTCAGGAGCATATGATGAGCAGCTTGGGAACTTCACCGCTGCAGTGCGCTGCCGTAACGCCCTGTATCGTCTTAGGTTGTTGTTTGCACGTTAGAGCGCAGCACTGTCGCCCGCTGTCATACCCCGCACCCCCCTCCCTCCTCCCACCCATCATTCACTGCAGCTCAAGGTCGTTCAACGGGAGTTTGTGCGTCACAAAACTATAGTGATGAGAGGTGGGGGTAGAGGGTGGGTGGAGGACAAAGCATGTTTGTGGGATGGTGGGGAAGGGGTGTTTGAAGAGTTCGACACTTGTCCGCTAGGGACCACCACAAGTCGATGCCCTAGAGATGGTGGCGATTGCGGCGGTGAATTAACCAACTACCTCAAACCGTATTAGAAATTTTAACCTGGGCTGGCGACTTCTATACAGTATATATATTCAGAGGTGTCAGTGAGCCCACGCTGTACTTGGACTAGTCTGCCCGAGCCACTTCCCGTCCCTTGCCCAGTTTATCTGACCTCCGCGGTGAGTGTCCGCCTTTCCGTGTCTTGACTCCCGCCTGGGCATTTGTCCTGGACACTCGTTGCAACAGCTCTCTTGTGATTCTGTTCCGGCACACGTGTCACCAGTTGTACGGTCATGAACACTTGTGACTTCTTACCGCTGTTAGATGATAATTATGAACACTTGTGACTTATTGCCATTATTAGATAACTAGGAGGTTGCAAGGCGCCTAAGGCGCCCATTGGAAAAAGATGACTATAGCATACACTTTAATTTAATATAAAAAACTTTTATTAAAAAATTAATTTTTTATGTATCTTTTCTGATATATATTATTATTTTTTATCATTTCATTTTCATTATATGTAAATATATAATTATATATACAGAAGAATAATAAAATATAACAATTTGAAAAGGCTGAACTACAAAAAGAGAAATCTGCAAAAAAATATTCCGGATAAATATAAACATACATAAAATACAAAAATACAAAAAAATTTATATAAAATTATTAACTATAAAAGTATAAGCATATTAAAAAAATAAAAACAAAAAAATTAAAGGGTATGAGTACAAAATTCTTAATATCATCAAAAGATTTTCAGTGACACAAACTTTGATTTCCTAAAAGGAAAAAAAAATACAGGTTTTGGTTTAAACCTAAATTTTATGAAATATATATATATTTTTAGAAATTATTCACAACATATGTTAAATATTGTGTATTCTCCTGGTTCTCCTCGTACTTAGTCGGCGACGTCGTATGCAACAGCGATAATCGTGGATGCACGCCTATTACATCAGAGCGGTTGGCTGGCGGGCAGGCACAGGTGCTTCTTTCAACACAAGAAGAAAACAGCCAATTACCGACTTTTTGTTTGCATTCTTGCAAATGAACGACGTATTCTCTTCACAGGCCGCTGAACGTAACCGTACGGAATGGTGGGACCATCACAAAGACCTGTTGCACTACACAATTTTGTAGAATAGAAGGATAGCGTAGACTTTTGACAACACTCTAAATCTTTGAATGTTGTGGGACTAGACGAAGATAAAATGTAGTGCATAACAGGTGGTCTACGATCAGCTTTAACGATAACAGAAAAGTCTGCAGATTGCAGAAAGATATGTGACGTGGTGTCCATAAACTTTTCCAAGCGTATTTTTGAAGTGTATTTATAAAATTGATGTTAAGTTGTACTTTATGCGCGTAATGAAAAAAAAAATGACGCGTTGAATTTTTAAGATGCGCGCGCAGAATGCAACAAAGATTTACGGGATTAATAAAAGACTACATACAAATAAAAATAATACATAGTTATTTTCCCGTAACTATAATTTATTTGCAGTATAAATTACTAAATTATTGTTAAATAATTAAAATTATAAATAAGAATAAGTATACATTTAGCATATTTATTAAATAACATTTTATTTAAAATTCATCTCGATTATTTAACTAAATAAAATAAATCTCTACACGTGTTTTATTAATACTGAATACTTTACCCCTTTCCCCCTCCCTCTAAAGCGGATAACAAGAGGGAGGGTTGTGTTTCTTGGTTGTTCCAGGTTTTTTTTTTTTTTTTTAGTTTAATCTTCGCATTTGTCAATGCTTCGCTGTGTTAGAGGTGGTTGTTTGTATTAACTGTGTTTGTTGCATCTGTCCCGTCATCGTCAGCACATTGATTTCGTTTCTGTTGTAATATTTTTTTTAAATTAAATTTCTTGCTCGGTATTCTCTGTGCTGTTTATGGATGTAACATTTTACATCAGCTGATACAGCGAATATCCTGTCAAACCTTCAAATAATGAAAAATAACTCCAGAACATTTATAATAAAGTCTTAAATAATACATGCGTCAGTAAATAGAAACAACCAAATAAATATAATAACCAATGGAAAAAATTGATATTATTAAACACAAATGTTTTAGTGTAAATAAATAATCCTTTAAAGATTCAAAACTAGCACAAAAACTAGACAAATGTAGTAATTAATGAATTAAATATTAATAACCAATATAAAGATCTACCAATATATATATATATATATATATATATATATATATATATATATATATAGGATTAAATGAAATTAATAAACAACACCAGCAGTATCAATAGCTAACGAATGAGCTAATGAAACCGGCTATAGCCGCTGAAAGTCGAGGAGAAAAATGAATTTTGGCCCTTTTAGTGATAGCAGAAACAACAATTAATATAGCAATTAACATCAAAACTAAATGACAAAATCAATACATACAAAATAATTCCACATATCATAAATAAATATTTAAGCAATAGTTAGTATTATAAGTGTTTTAGAGGTTAGATACTATATTGAAATGAAATATGAAATTGTAGTTAGATTTTTTTTCCCACTCTCACGGTTGTTCTCTGACACAACAGTAAACACGGCAGTAGCCACGTCCATGTTAGAAGCGAGTTGGGTGGGCAACAATTCACTCCTCCAGATGCAGAGCATGGAGTTACGGAACGGTGGCTCGCGGGAATGCGCGTCCGTGCGTCGGTGCGAGCGACGGGTGCCGGGCGACGCAAGGCCGGGAAGACACGGGAATGTGCGATACGCGCTCAGGCGCGCGCGCAGGAACGTAACCCCGAGACACGGAACTGCAGGTCACCTGCCAGAGTGCCTTCGCAACAGAATAAACATGTTTTTTTTTTTAACCAGCAATTTGACGAATATTCACTCATAGGCGTGAGCAAAGGGTAACTTGTTTAGTTCATATTTATATTTATTTCCGTATGAAAAAATTGATAAGTACTCTCCTACTGTCTAAGTGGATTTCAAATCTAAAGTTAAAGCTAGAATTTAACATTTTTGAAAGGAAATCGCTATGAAGAAACTAAAAATTCCGTGTTTTGAGCATTTTTAAAGAAAGATTTTAACAATACGTCATAAATATTTAAATTTAAAACTTTTGGAAATGCAAATAAAACTTAAAATCAACACATACACGCACATACAAATATTCGTGACAATTTTAAGTTTAATCAGCTGTACGCATTGTTACAAGACAATAGGTTCTTTATTTA
This sequence comes from Bacillus rossius redtenbacheri, assembly GCF_032445375.1. Classification (NCBI taxonomy): domain Eukaryota; kingdom Metazoa; phylum Arthropoda; class Insecta; order Phasmatodea; family Bacillidae; genus Bacillus; species Bacillus rossius. The sequence goes on along the minus strand of NC_086345.1, from coordinate 8,526,006 downwards.
TTTATTTTTTTAGAAACATGTGCATATACCCTATATATTGAAACAAATTTAGTGGCATTATATAACCACCTATCTTAATTCCTTAAAATTATTTTTCTCTGCAGTAAAAAATAATTGTTGTTTAGGCTCGTCAAGAAAGCTTACGTATGACTTTAGTTGTTGATAAAAAAAATCTTAAATACCTTAGTTTTGTCTAGTCTATGATTGTAATACAAAAGTATTTAAGACCTCCCTGCGTTTCAAATGTGAATATACTAAACAATTTTCTAATGATACAAAGTCTCATTTACTGTCACCTTGTACACGGTATTAGAAATGAAAAAAAAAAATTGCGCCTTGCTTTGCAAGTATAGGCAACACAGCATAACATTGATTCATTTTGGTTGCCTAGAAGCATACAGCGCGTCTAATGTATATCAGTCAGATTCAAGTTTTTTTTTTTTTTTTTTTTTGCAATTTCTATCAAAAATTAATTTTAGTTATTGAAATATAACTTTATATCGGCTAAAAACAACTCCCATGTAATTTTTTATTTCTACTTACACTTTGTACATTGTAACGGGCGACACCGACTTTAATACTGATGTTTTAGAACGCTGTATTGAAATACTGTTTGCATAACTGTAACTAATGACTTGATTTTTATTTATAACATTGATTTATTTTTGTTTTGTAACATAGAGTAATATGAATAATCGACAGTGATGAAGATTTGAGCAAGGCCTTAACAACCAAGAAGTGTTACAAACATTAAAAAAAAATCCGTCTTACTGTTAAAAAGTAAATATATCCTAAAAAAAATATAAAGTAATCATATTGCAGTGTTCCACTTCAGTAACTATACATGTCAAAAACGGAATTTTATCATGGAAAAATAAAGACTTGAAAATACTAATTGTACCATTTTAAAGCAATTAAATACAACATTTTTAGACTCTTTTTGCATAAATGTTTGAATAAGTAAAGGAATTCTTCACTTGTGAAATTTAATCATTATTCAGGTATCCATTCGTATGACAATATATTATTTTTTTCTTATTGGAAATAATTCATTTTTAAGCCGAGCAATGATTCATTGAAGTTTTTAAACGTGAAAGCGATATATTTTACGTAGTTAAACACATATATGGTCGTATAAAGGCAGGAATATAATTATGTGTAAAGGGTTGACATTCACAAAGAGAGAGAAAAATCTGATAACTCAATAATGGAAGAAAAATATGACGTAAGCATGCTGTATTTGACTCTATTGGCTTGGCCCTGTTCCTCGCTGACATACTACAAGCCTAAATGCCAGTGCCATAGTGAAGTCGCGCAAGCAAACCTCCACTCCCCGATCAGATATTGGATGCAGGTACGCACACAGCAGCGGGTATGGATTATCTGACATTGGTTTCCGGCAGGAATATGAACGTAACTCTCGAGTTGGGTGTCACTTCGGCCGAGGATTAAATACCGCTTCAAAACTTGTGAACTATGAAAGCTACAGAGTTAAAGTAAATATATCTTGGTAGAAGATGCTTTGCTGGTGGTCGTTACGTATGACTGACCCTGTTTACATTTGCAGTGATGACGTAATGAACGTTGGTGGGGGGCATCGAACTGAAGTCAGTGAGAGCTGCGACTCCGTAAGGAATTTATATAAACTCTTAAGTTGCTTGTGATTGACCACTGATTGTCCCTATTTGAGTGGAATAACTACAGAGTTACTAGCTTTGGTTTTGTAGCTATTAATCGCAAAATGCCTAAGCGAAAACAGGTTATGTTGGAGGAAAAGAAAGAAAACGAGCGAAATCGCACCGAGCAGAAGCAACTAAAAATGCAGGGAAGTGTCGTAGGTGTCTAACGAGGCACAAAGTAGCCGAGTGAAATGAGCCAGTGGGGTGAAACGAGTCCTCGAACGAGGCGCGGTATTGTCGCTGGAGCGAGCCTCAGTCCACCTCGCGAGAAGCGACGGGGAATGCAGACACGTGTTTGGTGATGGACGTGGATGTGCTATCTGCTGGTTCTAATGCTGATACGGAGTCAGTCAGTGAGCTGAGCCAGTGGTTGTTAAATATGAGCCATTCAACGCGATGTAAATTCCATGAAACAAATCCCTGGCGGCTATAGTCCAAAATTCAGCGTACCCAGAATTTTTGCAATGTCATTTATTAAATAACAAATTAAAAAAAAATTGGTTGTCTGTGAAGTCGGTTTACTGACGATAGTTTAACGTGACAACGTCATAACAAAACATTGATGAAATGATTGCATACTTTTATGAATAAAATTGAATCATATTTATTGATATATCACTATTTTGTATGGATACAAAGAAGGAGTGAAATTAAATCTATAACTTAATTGATAAATTAACTTTTATTTGCAATCATTAATTCAAATATGCTTATTACTTTAACAAATAGACTATTTTAACTATAACTTTTATACATGTTTGCTATTTAACTTATTACAATCTGTGTTATTCTGTTAAGGATAGGACGATGAAAGGAAAAGTAGGAAACGAATGGGAGTGTTTCAAGGATGATGTGAAGGAAAATGGCTTACAAAAAACCAAGATGCAGTAAAAAAAAAAGTCAAGGCGATTTCATTATGTTTCTCAACATGTGTCACTTCTTGTGTAGATTTTAGTTCCAGATGTAGTAACATCTCATCTTGCATCACCTACACTAACAACATTCACAAAAGTCTAGCGAATTGTTTCATGACTTCGTAGATCCCATCATATACGCACGTCACTAAATTTTAATCCGTCTAAAAATCTTAAATCTTGGTGCATGAAAGGGACGTAACAAAATTTTTACTTTAGAGTGCGCGGAGTTGAAAGTGGATGGTAAATGTAGTCTGCGATAAGGCACGTAGTGACATCCGCCACAAGCCGGCTAGGTGTGACGAGACAGTGCCTAGTGTTGCAACCTGCTCAGTATGCATGGCCCGGCGGGGGGCTGGCGGTGTAAAACCCTGGCAACGGGCCGCCATCTTGCGAGACTGCTGCACTGTCCTTGCCCGCGGAGGCCGGGACCACGTGACAGGCCTTGTCGTATCTCCCAGGGAAGCCTTCTGTTCACACACGAGAGAGCCACACCCGAAGTTCCCCGAAGTTTCCCAAAGTTCATGCTCGCTTTTTTTTCGTTCTGTCTCATTGTATAAACCGGTGTGGCATTAAATTTTGCGGTCGATTAGGATGGGTTAGCAACATTATAAATACTTTAAAACATTGTGGACGGTTGGTTATATTATGTAAGTATAGCTACATTAAAAATACTGTAAAATCATTTTATGGTTGCTTAGCAAATAACTTTTTAATATGTAGCTATTCAGGGCTAGGACACCGTTTACATGATTTCACAGTATCTTTAATGCTGCTATCCTAACCAAATCAACCGTCCACAATGTTTTAAAGTATTTACAATGTAGCTAACCTAACCTAATTGACCATTAGTTTTCATGAGTTACAATGAACAAAAAAAAAACGGAGATGCACGATCGGGCGTTTGGCTCTCTCGTCTGTGAAAAGAAGGCTTTCCGAGGCTGACAGCCCTACATCAAACTACTGATGGCTGTTTTCTCTGTGGTGGATTACATCTTTGGGTTAACAAACACCTACAGGAAATAAGTTTCACTCGTGCAGAAATCACATCATCTCAATTCGCGCATCGGAGTCAACACATGCCCAGGACATTTAACACGTTCAGGCAGATAAAGATGATTTGAATTTTAAATATTTGCCGTTGGAATAATTCTGAAATCATCTCTTACTTGAATAGCTTGTGAATAATTTCAAAAGCTGTTGGATACTGGGAGGTGTAAAGTGCCTAAGACGCCCCTTGAAGAATTATGAATACAACAAACACTTAAATTTAGTATACACGAAATGTTTGCTAAAAATTTAATTTCTTTTCATATTGTGCAGATGAAAATAATTTCTGGCACATATATATTTATGTATATATAATAAAAATATTTGATAAAAAATTATGTTTATATATATTAAGCGCATCTGTAATATTTTCCGATAATTTTACCAGCAATAAATTAAGTGACCACAAAAGAATATATTATAAAAATTCGAAAGGGCGTAATTATATAATGAGTTGTTCTTCCGAGAGTTAAGAAACGCCTGCTCACTAGACAGGAGTAGCTACTACTTACCAAAATATTATTGCAAATGCAACAGGCCCAGTTGGCCCATAAATTTTACAATCCATAGTTATAGAATTACTAATAACTTACTTCTTATCCTATTAATATATTTTTTCGTAAAATCTTTTCTATTTATTGAGCAGACATTAAAGTTACGAGTGTTGAAAAAAAAATTGGCTATGAGCATGAGGTCTGTAATCTATATTGGTTTTAAAATGTTAGCTTCATAGAATATTCATGTGGTAAATTTCCCATATAATGTAAGGTTGGTTATTTCCATTAAATCTTTCCCCTTTAAACAGTAAAAATTTCCCCGGGTTCAACCGCTTTCGCCTCCATTACCGTTCCCTGCAAGCAGAGGTTTCGAACATCCGGTCCTCGGGCTGCCTGCTGTGGTGAGCTACCGGCGCTAGAAGCCTCGTATCTCTGGGTTATTATCCTCAGTCCCACCATGGAGACTGTGCGTGCGCTTGTATATCAGATATGATCTTTGTGGTATTCATGAAGATAGCAAAACTTTTGTTTAACACATGTTCCCAACTGATGTGTTAAAAATATTTGTCTTACACGGCTTACATCATGGTGGAATTTTTTAAGTGAAACTTCTAATGCGACTTCCAAAAAGGTTGCGTTAAACGTTTAACGCTACCATGGAGAATTATTTGCATGGAAATAAAAACTATTTTTTAATGATGCCAAAGAAGTATAACTTCTCACGCGCGTACCTAAGTACACGCACCCATTTTTTTTACAATCTTTCTAGCGAGTTCTTTTCGAGCTATTAAACAGCCAAGATGGTATTTTTTGGGTTTCGATCCATCAAATTTCAGCTCCAGCTGTTTGATGTCGAGTGTTCCCACGTGTGATGAAGAGTGTCAATGGCGCTGCAGTGTAGCAGTGTAGCAGTGTAGCAGTGTAGCAGTGTAGCAGTGTAGTTGCTCGTGTGCCCGCAGGCCTCCCGATGTGCCTGCCCAAGCAGCTGTGCGCCGCCCTGCACGTGCTGTGGAGCCTGGTGTACGTCGGCGCGGGCTCCGTCCAGCTGGTCGCCGGCATCTTCTTCTTCATCTCGCTGCCTGTGTTCCGCGTCGGCTCCAACATCTGGACCGGTGCCTGGGTGAGTCCTCGCCTCGCTCCCGCCGCTCCTCACACTCCTCCCACTCTTCCCCCCGGCTAGCTTAGCTCCTCCCCCTCCTTCAGCTCCTCCCTCTCCTTCCACTCGCCTCGCTCCTTCCCCTCCTCCTTCCCCTATTTCCCCTCATTCCACTCCCCCCTATTTCCTCTCATTCCACTCCCCCCTATTTCCTCTCATTCCACTCCCCCTATTTCCCCTCATTCCACTCCCCCCTATTTCCCCTCATTCCACTCGCCTCGTTCCTTCCCCTTCCACCCCCCTCCTCCTTCCTCTATATCCTCTCCTTCTACTCCCCCTACTTCCCCTCCCCCTCCTTCCTTTCCCTCCCCTATTTCCTCTCCTTCCACTCCCCCTACTTCCCCTCCCCCTCCCCCTCCTTCCTTTCCTTCCCCTATTTCCTCTCCTTTCCCTCCTTCCACTCCTTCCATTCCTTCCACTCCTTCCACTTGCTCCACTCCTTCCCCTTCTTCCACTCCCCCTCATTCCCCTTCTTCTCTCCTTCCATTCCTTCCTCTCGCTCCACCCCTTCCCCTCCTCCTGCTAACTCCACTTTGTGTATTGACTTCATACTAATCGAGCTAATTATATCTCCTTATATCTTCATAACTTGTATTACTTCAATTTTGAAAATTATCTTTCTCAATTTCTGTTTGCGACCAAAAGTGATTTGTACATTCTTAAAGCAATCTTGATACTAGGAGATAAATTTTTTGACTTTAATTCTAGGTGTTCATACATACCACTCCTGACTAATGACTTTTTTCCAATTGTATACTTTTTTTTTAACTGTTTGTAAAAACTTTAACTAAAGTTCTAAATTCAATTGGTTGTCTTAAGTAATTGCAATGTGTATACTAAGTTTTCAGCTGTAGCAATGGTATCTTCATTAGTAAGTGTATACAACTTGTTGAGAAAGCCAACGTGCAGTAACTTGTTTGTTTGTCCCAAGTCTCTGCTGCAATGAAGATTCAAAATTGATCCATGACAAGAACTACTCTGGGTTCGAAATTTTCCATATGGGTTAAGCTCAACTGCTCGTGCTTGGACACAGTCAAGATGTGACAAACACATGTTTTTATTTTGTGCTTGCGCCGAGTTTCAATCTCAGAGCACTCGGTGCAATGAGCTAACTTAGCAACTTTCATCTCGTATTCTTTCAGCTATACTGTTTTGTTCCTGTCAGGGCTAAGAGTTCACGTCCAGACTAGGGTTCTGCAGAGTTCCGCTAGGTCTGTTTACTTGTCCCAAAACACATAGTAGAGACCCATTTTCATCTTTGACACTTTGTCATGGAAACTTTAATTAACTAAAACATGATTTTTTCTGTCTTCTGATATTAAAAAAATTTATTTTTTTTGTTAAAGCCTTACGAGTGCTTATGTAGCATCTGCTCGTCATGACCAACATGTGGTTGTTGTTGTTGTTGTTGTTGTTGTTGTTGTTGTTGTTGTTGTTGTTGTTGTTGTTGTTCTTTTTGGAACAAGAATTGGTTTGTCAGTTTCTGCTTTCTTCAACCAATCAGTTAGAACTTGATGTAAAGTATTTGAGGCTGTAAAATATATGTAAAGTTTTTACCAGATCTCAAATAGCTTTAAGACTGTTCATACAACACAGGGTACCCATAGTGCTGAATTACTTTCTGCTAGTACCAACGCATGAACGTCATTGTACCTTCCATTTATTCAATAAGGGTTATCATAAATACTTACCACGGCAGTTCTTAATGTCTACATTAGTCTCAATCAAAAACTTGCTCAAGTCTTGAAATATATATTTAGTTTTGTGGCCCTGATTAGGCATGAATGTTACCAATCTTTCAGCAGGGATGTTTTCCTCTAAATATCTGAACATCGAAGTCCCATGTATAACGTTTCTCGGTGACCCATGTTTCTGATTTTCCAATATGACTGCTAGACATCTTCCACTGATAAAAGCTATCACACTTTTAAAACTCCATAGAACTTCTCGCCAGTATTTTGCTACATCTTCTGTTTGTCATGTCAGTTGTTGATCAGTACACCCCACAAAATAAATTTCAGCATTCAGGTGGTTTTGTGTCCAACCAGAAGTACAGCAAAAAAATTTCCATCACAATAGCCACCATGAGTAAACTTTGAGTGTTCGGGGAAAAGGTTTAAGAATACATTGCAGTGAACATGTCTATTGCTAAGAAAAAAACAGAGCCATGAACGTTTTATGGTTTTACGATTTCATGTTTTCTGCACGGACAAACTTGGACATTTATTGGTAAAACTTATTTTAGGACTAGTATAACTTTGCTTGTTAGTTACAGTTAAATAGATATCCATTAAGTTTTTAAGTGCTGCTGTTGCCTATTTTTATGTAGTGATATATATTACCTTGTATCATAGACTCTAGCCACAAACCAATGTCATTTTCCAAGCAAAGATTTTCAATAAGGGTAGGTCCAAGAGAAATTACACTTTTCTCAGGTGCAACTTTCTTGGAATTTCTGAGGGGAGGTGTGGTGGTGGTTGGGGCATTCGCTGGCTGTTCCTTCACCTGTCCATTCCCCCGGCCATTACCGTGTATGTGACCCGAATGGTGTTTCTTGGGCAGGGGTTAGTCTCTCGGCCTGTGTGGGTTCACCATGACTGGGTACTTCAGCTCGTTCCGGTCAAGAACAGCGTACTGGTTTAGGACATTCAACTTTGGCTGCTGCCATTGCTGGGGGGGGGGGGGGGTGCTTTGTGCGTACTTTGGAGGACGCCATACTTGTTCATGGGGCTGGTGGCCTATGGGGCAAGCATTCTGGCGGCGGAGGGGATAACTGGGCAGCTCTTGCCCGAGCCTTTGACGTCTTGAGAATTGACTGACATTTGACGGGAAAATTCGAGTCACCCCAAAAGTAACTAGTCTCTACGCCCCACGACACGAAGTATGGCGAACTTAGCGTGTCCCGAGCCAAAAAGGGGGGAGGGAGGCACAGAAGGAAGCAATTCGGTGTTCATCAACACCAGCAGCTTGATACAAACAATATAGAGAATTTCACCATCTATATCACCAACGGAGGAGATACCGAATTTTTATTTCTGTTAATACACGAGAACATTTGTATGGACACTTGATTTAATTTGCTAAGTATGGAATATGGTGTCACAAGGAAATTGTCTCGTTACACTGAATGGCACAGAACGGCGATAATCAACAGCACTTTAGACGACACCACAAAACAAAGCACATGCAGTACTGAGCGACAGTAATCAAATTAATTGTTCGGATCGTGGCCGATAATTATAGGTATATATTGTCGCTATAGATCCCTTTGTGAGGCTCAATATTTTGGCGATGTCCAAGTATTTCTTTATACATCGAGAGTACTTGAAATCTTTAAGTATACTCTGTACCCACAAGAACCGAGGTTTCCAGAAATCTAAAGGATTTCTTGACATCATCTCAAAGAAATGCACTTCTTGCTCCTTTCTTGTCTAGGTATGTAATGGAAAGATATAAAAATCTAGAAGTTATTTTCTTTGCAGATAGAGATTTATTGATCTTAGAATGAAAGAAAACCTGCTTAGTATTAAATGCATAAAAAACTTAGCTTTGAAACTAAAGGTGCACTGCCTCTAACATAATATTTGAAATGTGATATATTAGTCTTCGAAAATGATTGTGATAATATATCGCAAATTTTGTAATTATAACACTAAGGGAATATCTTTTGTATATCCTGGTGACGGAGGAGAGTTAGGGCTTAACAGACATTTTTCAGCAAATCAAACGGTTAGCAGAAGTATTAGCTGACAAGACTTCAAATGATTTTAAGTCTCTGATAGTAGCAGAGCTGGATGGTCTGAGGACATATCTGTGGTGCTGGGGAAAGAATAGCATTGGTGAACATAGCCCCCAGAAGTGGGGGCATTGACCTAGGTCAACAGGTTGTTGACAGGCATGTGGCCTGCAGGAATCACAATTCGCGGAATTAAGAGGATGACGATAGAGACGTCATCTGCTGGGGGCGGCCATCTTGAAAGCAGGTGGCACCAGGTGTATTTATTTGTACAAAAATCTTGCGATGGCTGAGTGCCGAACCGACGCACGCAGGCATGTTGAGGTTACCGTAAGATTTTTGTACAAATGAATACCCCTGGCACCACTTGTTTTCAAGATGGCCGCCGCCAGCAGATGACGTCACCATGGCGTCCACGACTTGTTTGAATACCCACACGGCACATGTTTGCCAACAACATGTTGACCTGGGGGCTATGGTTTGCTAATGCTGATATTTAACCCCCCCCCCCCTCCTCCACACACACACTCGTCATAGTTACGTCCTTGCTACGTCTTCTGCTTGGTTCATTTTCAAGGAGCAAAGATGAGATTTATCACCTATGGTTGTTGCAGAAAATGTTGACCAAATAGTGAAATTTTGATCAAATGATTCTCTTTCATTCTTGCAGACGTGAGTGCAGATCTATAAAGAGGGGTTTGTCAGTAAGGAAGTGCTAATATAAAATTTGAGGCTAGAATCTGTCACTGCTCGGAGGCTGGAGTGTTGTTCAGTCGTTAAAAAAGTGGGTGGTGCAGGAAAGCTAATATATATTTTAAATTCTTGTATCAATTACACGAAGAATGTTTGAGAAAATGTACATTGGTGCATAGGCCTGAGCAGGAATCTTCAGAAACTGCTGAAAGGGACAGTTATAGAATTACAGACAACAAACTGAAAGACTTAACAATAAGACGGCTATTGTTTTTTTTTTTTTTCAAAATCAGTCTAGGAAACTTTTAACACCATATCAAGTTAAAATATCTGCTTTAAATGCTATTCAAGTTTCAACTTCAGTAGTAGAAACTTTACATTCGTAATAATGTATTTTAGTACGATGGAACTGGTTTGAATAGTTATTTTATAAAGTCGATCCTTTTTTTTTACTTTTCTTTTAATGATTTGCAGTAAGTCACTTTTTTTTTAAACTATTTCATGGTTTACACTGAATGTCATAGAAAAGCCTCAAGATAGGACATCCAAAATGACTACATAAACACACGAACAAGTAAAAATCAGCTAGCGGATGTCAAGTGTTAATTGCCTGGACAGCAGAGGCAGTAAAGGTAACTTACGGCACATACGAACACAGTGCGGTGACGAAACATTTGCAACAAGAACACTTGAGTAAAAACAACCATCCTACACAACACAGCTATATTCTTTCAAATAAATCAAGAATCCTATATTTTAATATAATTCGATTACAATCTAGTTTGCATTTCATTAAATCTCAATTTTACTTAAGTGTATGCGGTGATGGGTTTATTTTAAATTCGTATAGTTTCTTTATGTTTAAAGCTGTTGTGTCATTTTACAGAAGTACACAGACAGCCCCGAATATTTTTTTTTTTTGTTGCCTCGACGAGACACGACTTTGACTTTTACTGACCCTTTTTTTCGTACCTGTTCCTTCACGGCACAGCGGGGCAGTGAGTCAGGCTGCAATAAAGTTCACAAGTCATGTCTCATGGCCACTACGTGTAGCGCTGGTTCCGTGTCACGGCTCACGTCTGCGCAAAGCGACATTGCAACGGTAGGAGTTCAGTGGCCAGTTACGCGACTCCTTAGCCAGGAGTTGGTAAAGGAGGGGTCAAGTGTGTCCGTTATATCATTTTTTATTGCGTAAGTTCTCTAAATCATTGAATTGTAAAATAAAATTGTCACACTAAAATGTTAGGGAATGGTAGTCTATTAGAATTCTCACTTTTAAACATAGGAATTTAAGTAATGATTTTTCCAGGGAGAATAAAACTGAACTTTTTTTTTGTTTTTATTTAACTGATTCTAACACTTTATTCTAAGTCAATCGTTTGATTTCGTTAGAACAAGTCATAAATAAATATATATATATATTAATTTTGTCAAATACATGAGACACCTATCAAACTTATGAAAGGTGTTCTTACAATAACGCATTTCTTGCCACTTTTGTGAATGAGGCATGTCTGATTTTAAATATATCATTACAGCCCACTAAGAATTATAAAACACATTTTAAAAAAATAATCTCTCTAAGTTTATGTAGCTAAGTTGCTGTATTGTTTTGTTTGTAACATCTTAGCTCTCCATATACGGCATTCGGTATGGGTAATTTTGCGAATGGTATGGAAGTCGTATGGAACGGAAATGTGTAACATTGTCGCTGCCATCTGTGGCGGACGGCGCGAACCAAAGTTCACAAAGCCAAAGGGAATCTTTATAGTATTAACTGTTTAATGAGTTTTAAAAAGATGGGCAGTAATTTAATAAAAATTCTTTGTCAGCAATCAGTTCCAATAATTTTTAGTAGTTTTTTTTTCAAGTCTTTTTCGCTTTTATGGAGCCGTTTCATTATATAGTTAAAATTTCGATCAGCAAATGGAATGATTCGATGGTACTTGACTGTTGTCGTAGCGAATTCTAGCGGCGGCTGCGGAAGCTACGTGCGTTTCGCGTCGATAAATGTGGTTATTTATCACACTCGGCATTATTATTATTTTCAAGAATTGTACGTTAAACTTCGTGTGCGAGTTTCGTATTATAAGTGTGTTTGCAAAATGAGAACACGTTAATTTGCTCGTTACCGAGGTTAGATATTACACTTCTCTGTCGAGTACTAGAAGATTCGCTAGCATTAATTATTTTTATTCTATGTTCGCTTGTTTTTCTTTCCTTGTGAGCCCTGGGAGGAAGGGCTCCCTCCCCCCCCCCCCCCCTTCATGGGTTACACACCCTGGATTACGCGCAGTTCACAGGCTTCTGACCAAAGGATGAGCCTACATTCGTAGGAAAAAAACTTTAGCAGCATGTTCATCATGAACAAGTAACTGGGAAACATTGACTCCATCTGCGTCTAAAGTTTTTTCTAAGGCTGTTTTACGCCTTGAAGTTAGAGCTGTACAGATAGTTTATTGCAAATGATAAAGCATTTAAGGTCTATCCATCCCTAAGGGAGTGAAAAAGGGGTGAATTCAGTTTTATAATATAAAATCATAGCAGGTAGGTAACGGACACACACACAATGAGTTTGTGTCATTTCTCTATGTCAGCCACACGGTCATATAGTAAGGTCTGGCAACTTCCTATCCTTGTCCTTGGTGAGACCCGTCCACGTACTGAAGCTCGCGGCTGCTAACGAACTAAAGGCTCTAACAACAATTTAGTTTGAAATTTCGTCAATAAATGGCGTTGCCTTGAATTGTATCGCGCTATCGTTTGGTGTTTCCGTCACGTCTTGCCTAGGGGTTACCTGCCTTCCCACAAAATGTAGCTGAAGATTGGCGTCCCGGTTTTGCTTATGCGTTTCCCCGATCAAGTATTTAAATTGTGTGTCCTACAGACTTGAAACTTGGTAGTGAGTTCCTCGTTTGTTTATCCCGGGCAATACCGGGTACTTCAAATAGTAGTTTATAATGGATCCAATTTCTTTAACCATTCATATTCCCAATAATAATTGTAACAGCTAAAACACACGATATATTTTAAACAAATAAACAAACATATTTGTTTTGATCGAACTTTTACACGCATTTGCGTTGCATTTGTATGAACTTATACACTATCCTCAAACAGTAATGTTTTTCAATTAAAAAGCAAAACTATTTTCTAGACAGTTAAACTGGTTTTTTAGAATACAACAGAGACAACGTTGCACCAACATGATAGTTTTTAAGTAAAGTATTTTTTTTCTGCATTAAGAGATCTAGTTAACACTATTGAAGCGAATAAATTTTTCGTCATGCACAAATTTTCTTTGTCACAATCTTAACTTTCTTTCTGTACTTACTGCTTGTTAAAGAATGTTCTATATGGTTAAAGTGTTTTTGTTTCCAATAGGTGGGTATGATAGGCTGCATATTCTTATATCTTACTTCGATTGCAACATACGATTTAAATTACTAATCGGAATCTTACCAATAACAAATTTGGGATTTTTTAAAATAAACACAAAAATTCAATTAATGTATAATTTTCTGTAAGCTTATAAGGCACCAAATAAAACACTTTAATCAGTTTTCAAGTTTTCACCTTATCAAAATCGCCAAGAAATGGCACGGATCCATGGAATATGGAATTGTCAGGAGATGGCATTTTGTTGATGTTGAGGTCCCTTTCCACCTCACCTATGCCACGTCGCAACACCTAACACATTGCAGAAGTGGTACTTAACGACGTCTGATTGTTGTTAAATATGACTTGGATATCCCGTCGCTAAACAGTTACTTCCGTAGAATTCGGTCATTTATGGCCGGCGGAAAGTGTCTGGAAGGTGTTTATCATTATTTTGTAATAGTAATTTATGAAATATATATATAAATCAGCCATAATAATTTCAAATAAGTAGATCCTATTTTTAGTTAAACTTTCTCACCTGTTACCTGACAGTTGGCCGTCTAACCAACTTGGCGCAGGTATGCTGGCATTCAACGTATGTACGAACACTACTCGAGACCCCACATTTTGTCTTTCGGAAAATGAGTTGTGTCGGGGAGCTATAGGCTCTCGGACTGTTGGGAACTACTGGGAACTAGTTTTGGGAACTAGATTTGGGAACTAGATTTGGGAACTAGATTTGGGAACTAGATTTGGGAACTAGATTTGGGAACTAGATTTGGGAACTAGATTTGGGAACTAGATTTGGGAACTAGATTTGGGAACTAGATTTGGGAACTAGATTTGGGAACTAGATTTGGGAACTAGATTTGGGAACTAGATTTGGGAACTAGATTTGGGAACTAGATTTGGGAACTATATTTGGGAACTAGATTTGGGAACTAGATTTGGGAACTAGATTTGGGAACTAGATTTGGGAACTAGATTTGGGAACTAGATTTGGGAACTAGATTTGGGAACTAGATTTGGGAACTAGATTTGGGAACTAGATTTGGGAACTAGATTTGGGAACTAGATTTGGGAACTAGATTTGGGAACTAGATTTGGGAACTAGATTTGGGAACTAGATTTGGGAACTAGATTTGGGAACTTGTTTTGGGAACTTGTTTTGGGAACTTGTTTTGGGAACTTGTTTTGGGAACTTGTTTTGGGAACTTGTTTTGGGAACTGCAAAGACGATATGAACCTCGTGCTTGCAGAACATCGTGGTCGGCGTGGGCGCGGGCATGCTCTCCTGCGTGGGCGACCTGAACTACAAGCGGCAGGAGGCGCTGCTGTTCCTCGCAGTCTCACTGCTGGCCGTGAACGTGGTGAACGCCGTCTTGCTGGAGGTGGGCGAGTGGCACTTCTTCCTCAGCGACTCCGCCCGGCAGGTCATCGCCCAGAAGAGCTCCCGCGTGCTCGTCTTCTACGGTGGGTGGCCATCCTCGCCCTCCTCACCTCTCCCTCGCCCTCCTCACCCCTCCCTCACCCCCTCACCCCTCCCTCACCCCCTCACCCCTCCCTCACCCCCTCACCCCTCCCTCACCCCCTCACCCCTCTCCCTCACCCCTCTCCCTCACCCCTCCCTCTTCTCCCTCACCCCTCCTCCCTCACCCCTCCTCCCTTCTCCCTTCTCCCTCCCTTCTCCCTTCTCCCTCACCCACTCCTCCCTTCTCACTCACCCCCTCCCCCATCACCCTTCCCACTCCCCCATCTCCCTTCCCACTCCCCCATCTCCCTTCCCACTCCCCCCATATCCCTCCCCACTCCCCCCATATCCCTCTCCCACTCCCCCCTCACCCCTTCTCCCTAACCCCACTCCCCCCTCACCCACGGCACTCCACCTCTTTTCCCCCTGCACAGAATGTCCATAAAAAATATGCCCCAGTTATAACTTTAGAGCCACGGAATTTTCGCTCATTCATTTAGTCGCAAGCTAGAATGCAAACCTCCACACTGTCGCACTGTGTTCATGATTGGACAATAGTTATCTGGACACGGCCCCTCTAAGACCGTGAGCCAACGATGTCCAGCTAGGAGAGAAGTAAGCGAATCAGGTAGTGCCAAATAAAGAGGATAAAAATGTTCTCGCTAAGAAATCAGCCAACGGGAAAGTAAACATGGGTCGAGCACACCTGTAACTTTGAATTCTATTCTAAGGCCAGAGGAATCCGCGAAATTTCCGGGACTCTAATAATTTTTAATAGTATCCAACTGTAAGCGTAGTAGACTGTTGGTTCAGGGTAACAAAGAGTACTGCTTTGCTGTTTTCTCGCTTCAAGCGCCACCTACGCAAAATGGCGACACCTGAGCGTTAAGCTTTTTTTTTAAAATCTGTAATTTCAGTTCAACGTGCGTGTAGTTTAAAGTTTAGATTGTGATCCTCCCCGCCTGCGGCAAAGACACCCGCCGATGGCAAGGGCAGTTCGAAACGAGACCGGATGAGTTTGTGAAGGTAGAATCACGGGACGACCGTAAGTGTCTGTACAGGATAATGACCGTGTCAGAGCATTTTACCTGCGTAGTACTTAACAAATCTATTTTGGAAAACAAGTCTTACACTTAAATTACTAAAGACGACCGTGTGGGAGGTTGTGATAACCCAGGTTGCAGTTGCTACATGCTTTAAAAACCGAATGATTATGTCGAACGTTGCAACTTTGATCGTAATTTTCGAGAAAACAGAAGCTCATTTTTGCTTGCCTATACCCTCACCTGACATAACGTCTTGCGATTTTTTTTTCCTTTGGGGCTTTATAAATGATCATGTCTACGTTTCGCCGCTACCTAATGATTTGCCAGAGTTGAGACACAGAACTGAAGATGCTACTGCTTCCATTTCTCCGGACTTTTAACCAAATTGTGGGAAGAATTGGACTTAAGGTTGAATGTGTACATATTGAACATTTGTAAAAAAAAATAGTTTACCTTTGATTTTTTTTTTGTAAATAGTCTAAATTATACTGTTGTAATATATTATTGAAACGGGTATTCTTTTTTGAACATCCTCTTTTTAAGCCAAAACAATATTCTGTCTATTTTTTTTTTCAATAATTAGCTTTGTAAATTCTAGTTTTTCATTTAGTTAATTGTCTTCTCAATATTTTTTTTTATGGCTATTCCAGTAAACACGACACTTTACTTCTCTTGAATTTTGTGTATCGTTCTAAATTTTATGACCAGATATTTACTCAATATCATTAAATAGCAGTGAAACTTTAAGAAACCATTTACAAACATGATGAGTGAAATTTTATTGCTAAGTATTTGATGTTATAATTTACAAAAAAAATGTTGAATGGATAGCCCTTAACAGTATTCACGCACGTGATAGTGCAGTGTTTGTAATAACATTCGGCACTCTCGATAAAGTTACGTTTCTTCATATCGAACACATTTTCTTTGATCACATAGTATTGCCGTTTATTCCTAAATGTATTCTATAACACACATATATGTCTTAAGAGAACTGATAAAACTCGTTACAACCATGTGCTGACCTGATATTAAAAAAAACTCAATTAAGCTAAGTTAATATTGGAATTAAATATGAATGAAGTGGCAAATGAAGTAAAGTTAATGACGGCTTGACGTTCTACCGACAGGAGGCTGATAGGAGTGGCGCTATGACTGAGTGATTGGATGCATGACCCACACGGTAATCAATTTCGTGAAATTGCTTCTAATTCTAATGTTACAATTTAGTAGCAATTGACTTAACAGAAAAGTATTTTTTTATTTCTTAAAATTTTGCTGTTTTCACTGTGATTTTTTTTTTTTGAAAATCTATCTTTGCGAAGGTTTTATTTTCCATATTTCAAAATATTTAATTTGTGTTTTCTGTAAAAAAATAATTGTGACGTAAAGTAAAATACATTGGTATTTAATCTAAATTCTGTTTGCACAACTGTCTCATGAAAAAGAGCAATGAGTTTTTATGCAGTATTGTATTACATTACATTGTACATTAGAAATAAAATTTGCCTCGCATATGTTTTAATTTATAAAGTTAAAATATTTATTTTAATCGACTACCAGACCATTTAAGATGTGAAATCTACTTGTTCATTAACCAAATTAAAAGTTTGTAATATAATACCAAACTGTAAATGTGTTCTCATTGTAAAAATTAGTTTATGATATTATTTACAGATAGGGGTAATTTTTTTCATATTATGTTTCGTAAAATTTCACTGAAGAATTTTTTTTTTATTATTTTGCGATTTTAATGAGATCTAGTGGTATAATCAACACGCGAGATTTGATAGTGTTGCGGACATTATAACAAGCAGTCCAAATACTTTAAAAGCTCTTTGTTCAAAATCTTTGAAGTGAATAAGGATACAGTTCGGCCAAATTTATAAAAATATCATTCTCAGAAGCCTTTAAGCGAACTGGAAAACGGGTTAAGCTCTCTACGATACCTGCCAGCAACTGAATATAGGTATTATTTTTCGACGCTCATTCTAAGGCCGGTTTCCACAGTTTCCACTGTAAAATATTTTGTAACACATTTTATAAAATATATTTTTCATGTTTTAATAAAATATTGAAGAGTGATTATTTTATAAAAGTTTTAGGCTTTAAGTACACCATGTAAAATATATATGTCAAGGAAGTATCCCGTTAATCAGAATTTCATAACATTTCATTTGTAACACCCCTCGTGCCTCAAAATTGAATTATTTTGAATTAATTAAAAGGAGCCTTGGAAACATGCTGGATAAAAAAATAAGTTAAATAAATTGATTTACCAGAGGCGACACGAGGTGGGGAACAAACAAAATTTAGGAACTTCCTGTAACAAGCAAGGAGGAAGTTGGTGGATCGTTAAAATCAATAAATACAAACTACACGATTAACTTGATCTATAGTTTCCCTGTTTTATTTGCCCTGATGAATTATTTTGTTTCCATTACTTTACATACAAAAGGTTTTAACAAGTTTCAAAGATTTAAAAAAACAAAAGAAAACGAAAAGGGGCCGGCCCGCGATTATTTAAAACAATTTACATTCTTAGTTTGAAATATAAACATTTGCATTATGAGTTTAACACCCAAAATTGTATGGATCCGATGATTACATTGATAATTAGTTCTATTCGTTCTACATGTTCTTGAGGAAAACACTGGTCGCTGGTGGGTTGGTCATCCGCTTAAGATAGTTCGTAGCTAGGTGAAGGGGAAATGTTGAATTTACATTACCACCCGGGGTCTTCAAACGATCACGTCGGGTAGTAGAAACGTTTCTTCTAATGTGACCCACGAGATGGAAGCAATCAGTCTCTCCCTGTCATCGACCCTGTCTGCAAAAGTCCAAATCAAAACTGATTAGAACTTGTATACAGGCAGTCTATGGGGCAGAAAATGCCCAAAAAAAATTTAAGGGAAAAAAAGGGGGGGTCGCGAATCATCACTCACCAAAACAGGGGAGTTGCCCAGCACGCTGCAGTCGTGGAGTCAGCCAGGGTCTGGAGCTCGCGAATTGCGCGGCAGGACGCGGATGATTTCTTCATGATAACATTTAAAAGAGAAAAAATTTCGAAGGCAAATAATTAAACTATGCAGACAGACTAATCTACTAGGATTGACTTGAGGGATAGCATCCCTTATACAAAGCGACTACATAGTCGTTAGCAGTCGGATGAAGTCTTGCAGAGTCTGCCGATTCGCCGATACTCGCTGGAGATCTGTCTGCAGACGCGACGCGAGTTGATCTGTGTCGCGGAAAACCGCGTCTCGTAATTAAAAGTGGCCGCCGGCTCTTACAGGTGGAGGGGGGTCTGGGCCGCCGAAAGATTCCGAACTTGCCCGAATGCGGGCGGAAAAAAAACTCTGGCAGGGGTTTTGAAGTTGGCATCACTGGGCGACAGTAGAGAATTCTGTCGGAGGGGTCTGAGTTGAAAACAATCGACTCGCCCACGGCGTCCATATAACTCAAGGGAAAGCAGGTGCTGCTCTCTGGCGCCCTAGAGGGTAGGCTAGCGGAGAAGTTCGCGACTTGGTCGCTAGGTAGCGCTTGCTATCAGTTCTGGCGCACTCGTTTTTGCGAGTAGACCTTGGGGACGGTCACTGTTGTCCAGGGGGTTACGACCGGTCATTGGTCTTACTTGGAACTGAGAAGGGGGGGGGGGGAGGGTAAAATGCAACGCTGCTGGGAATCTGCGTCCCGTCGTGGCTGCAGAGGAGCGAACATAACACTAATACGTGATGAAAAAGGCCAATCTCAGCTCGTCTCTGAGAACTGGTCGCCTGCAAGCTACAGGCTTGTCTATGCAGTTAGGGTCACGAAGAGAAATGATATTACAGGCTTGAGGCGTGACTGAAGGCGGGGGAAATGGTAAGCTGTCTGCATGTCAGGGATTAGGCCAGCAAAATATCCGATACGCCGATGGGAAAGGGGCTTCAGAGCACTGAGACAAAGTTTAACTCAGAGGAGTACACCAGACTAACAAATTAAAATCACACTATAGTAGAGCAAATAAAATTTCCACACAAAAATTTAAAATCATAATAAAAATTTAAAATATATCGTGTCGAAATTAACAATTAACGGCACACATTGTAGTGTAAAGAGTATTAAGTGTTCATTAAACAGCTACACTTTATAACCACATTTAATTGAATTTTTTTTACGTATAGGATAGTACAACCAGGTTTAACTGTGTTTATAACATCTTGCTCTTTATTTCTATTTTTGTAGTCTTCGTACTTTGCATTGTGTAGCATTTCATGAAACATTTGCACTAAGAAATAAACTTTGTCGTTGTGTCCACACTCCAAGTCTACTTATTTGTGGGCTGTGTGGCCATTTAGAAAATTCGCAACCGTGACACGATCTTAACAGTTAACTGGATAACTAACTGCTTTTATAAAATGTAATGCCAACCCATTACTTTTTATAAAAGAAATTTTTATAAATGTAATAATTTACGAAAGATGGCCTATTACACTATCAAAGAATCTTGGTCAAAGAAGTTTTATAAAATACTTTACAGTGGAATACCGGCCTAAATGCGCTGAAGCTTACACGCGGATTGTGATCTGTCCTCAGCCCACGTCACTACGAGTGTGAGCACGGCGGTGGCCATTGTGATCTCCTTCCTGGACATCCAGCTCACATACTGCTCCATGCAGCGAACGAGAGAAACGAAGAATGTCCACGAGCAGGTGTCCGACATAGAGTACATTATCCCGAGGGTGAGTTCCAATATGTCATTATTTTAGAGCCTTATTGCTATGCAACTTCTTGTAAGGCTGTGCGTATGGGGGACGCACCACAACGCCGAAATACCACAACGCCGAACGTACAATAACGCCGAACGTACAATAACGCCGAACGTACAATAACGCCGAACGTACAATAACGCCGAACGTACAATAACGCCGAACGTACAATAACGCCGAACGTACAATAACGCCGAAAACCATTACGCTGAAAACCATAACGCCGAATGCCAAATTGACTACAATGCCAACAGCTAGAAAACTGCTGTGTACCACAACGCCGAAATACATTAACGCCGAAAAATATCATTGCAGGACTGCCACAAAGGTTAGGCTAGCCTAGGTTAGGTTAAGTTGTGGTATTTCGGCGTTAAGATACATTTAAGAAACATACACATTCATTCAGTTGTTTTTCATTTTGCTCCTGTGGCTCCCTCTCCCCGCAGCAACATATTTCGGCGTTACTGTATTTCGGCGTTGTGGTACACAGAAGTTTTCTAGCTGTCGGCGTTGCTGTAAATTTGGCATTCGGCGTTATGGCATTCGGCGTTATGGCATTCGGCGTTATTGTACGTTCGGCGTTATTGTACGTTCGGCGTTGTGGTATTTCGGCGTTGTGGTAACGACCCGTTTAGATTGGTTTGTGATGTTAAATCGTCTTAAACTTACATTTAAATATACAACAAAAAGCTGTAATTATACACAATGGTTTATAAGTTATAATTTTTTGGTCTATTTTAGTTTACTATTAGTGTACAGTGTTTTCAAAAATAATAAATTAGACCAACATTATATATATTAAGGTATTTAGCTAATTTCTTAATTCAATTTTTTAAACTGTTACTTAATTAATATTATTTTGCAATAAAGTTTGTTTTTATTAAAAATATTATATAATGTAGTATTTTCCTTTGGTAAATTGTAATAAAAGGCAGTAAGAGAATTAACTTCACCACATATCAAACTAAGATAAATAAAAAAAAAAGAACATTTTTTTCAAATAATGATTAATATATTTAGTTATTTGTTTGCAATTTATTTTTGGATTCATTTTACTTTAATGGTGGCATTAGAGAGTTAGTATCAAAAACCCATTGCGGTGGTATGAGAATGATCTTCAGTATGTGGTGTTTCGTGATCTCTTAAATAAACTATTTTAAAGGAAGATGCACTTAAATTTTAATAGAGGAATTTTAATTAATTTTATAATTGACATCTGATTCATCCAGATTACAAAGACTGTATTTATTCTCCCCTAAAGCATACAACAGTATTTCTTAAATAATAAATAAAATATTATCTTCGATTAAGTCAAAATGCCGACTGTGTGTCAATTTTTCTAGTTCATTTTCATATTCCAACAACGAATTTATTTTAATTACTTTCAGTAAAGTTAAAGCAAATGTCTGTAAACTTGATGTTTTATGCCACCTCTATTTAACATTGTCGTTACTTCATGAATTTTTAATGATACACTACATTAAATAACGATCTGTTTGTATAATTATACTATAAATTTGTTCTTGTATCCATTAATATATACAGTATGAGTCGAAATTCGACCGACAAATTTCAACTGCAGTTTTACCAGAAAAAAATGAAAACACATTTACGATGTATGGTGTTAAATGATTCCCAATGTTAGTACACAACTTTGAATTTCGAACTGGACCACTGGTTTTTTTGAAAATAATGTAAAAAAAAATAATAATTAAATTGGAAGACTGAGCATCTCGATATTGTTTAAAA
The DNA here is from genome assembly GCF_032445375.1 of Bacillus rossius redtenbacheri. Classification (NCBI taxonomy): domain Eukaryota; kingdom Metazoa; phylum Arthropoda; class Insecta; order Phasmatodea; family Bacillidae; genus Bacillus; species Bacillus rossius. The sequence goes on along the minus strand of NC_086345.1, from coordinate 8,503,883 downwards.
CCAATGCAAAACTGGTCTCTGTCCTAAAATTATTCCATTCAAATAAATTTAAGGTAGCAACACATCAGTAAATTTATGTAAAATAAAGGTGTTAATTCAATATGATTATTTTAGGACAGCAACATTATTTATGTGGTGTAACGCCCCTCTCTCGTGTCTTGTAAAAGTTATTTCAGTTCCTTATCAAAGTTAGGAAACACTTTGAAATGGAAATCTGAATTACATGAAGTCGCTGGAAACGAACTGGTCAAAAAAAGAATAACAGAGGTGCACGAGAGAGAGTGTACAAGAAATTTCATGCAGCCCCTGAATGGCTTACTAGGAGCTGGAGGATCGTTTGGTTATGAGCTTAAATAAAAAGTCAAGATTTGGGTTGCTAGGATTCTTTTTGATTTATTAAATTAAATCAATCAAATTCTTTTCTTTTAGTTTGCTGGTTGAATTGTAATAACATTATTTCTTAAACAACAACAACAACAACAACAACAACAACAAAAGTTAAGTTGGCCCAGGCCCTACACAGAATTATACCAGTTATACATTAAAGTTGAATCCTTCCTTAAAAACAATATAAAATACATTTGTTAAGACAAAAACAAACTAAATTTAAATTGTCTCCCAGCTGGCACTTGATTTTATTCGGGGCATGTTGCCGGCGGAAGGTGGGAAATTCTCTGACCGTTTGCCCGGGACGAAGTTAAGACCAGAATGGTGGTGTCCCAGTTGATGACCGGCTAATGGGGTTGAACAATGGAGGCTTGGCCTGCACTCCTGGAGTCGTCGGGTTGGTGGTATCCTGGCGGTACTCTTGAACCCACCTACAGACCAAACCAATCAGAGAAATTAGGCCTGATCTGTAGGCGATTAAGGGAGGGGTGTAACTCGCCCTCGTAAAGGGGTGGAATCAAAAAGGGGCAGTGGTGAACACTTACCGAAGCGGGGAGAACTCAGCTGTCTCGGTACCGGTTTGGTGCCCGTCGCGCGAAGACGCGGTTGTTCGCGGAAGCCATGTTCTTGGAGCTTAATAAAATACAAAAGAATTTACACATTTTTCTAACTGCTCTGGGCAGACTACCGAAGATAAATGTGAGACTAAAGTCATAAGGCCAGGGTGCCTTTAATGTAGGTAACTACATTCCGCAGGCGGATGACGGAATTTGGTGAAACGCGTGTGAGGTGCGGGTCAGCGGAGAAACCCGCCCGTCTGCTCTGCTGAAAAGCTGCCCAGAGAATCCTTCTCGATCAAGAGGACTTCCTAATTAAAAGAGGGGGCTCTGCCCTTTGGGTCCAGGTGGAGGGAGGACTCTTCGATCAATCTCTCGAACCCTCAAGCGCATGGTCGACTCCTGCGAGTTACCTCGCAAAGGCGAGTGGGGGGGGGGGGGGGGGGGTGGACAGTGCAGCGCTCTGGCGGTGGTCCGGGGGAAGGACACGTGGTTAGTTGGTTTAGCTCTCGGTAGATGGGGCGAGCTGTCACTTCTGGCGCACCCAGAAGTTTTTTTTGAAAGGCCTCACCAAGATGGAGGCCCTGAGCGGCCTTGAGCGGGAACAGTGACCGAAAGGGGTTTATGACCGCCCGGGGTCACCTCAGGCAGGGTTCTAGGCGCGAACGAAAGCCACTACGTGTCTGCTCCAGCTTGAAGACTGCTGATGGCCATACTTCCACGAAGTCCGTTGGGAGCGACGCCAGTGCTCGCCACAGCTTTTCTAGTCACGAAATTGTGTATGGTTTTGAGACGCTGGGCCTGCCTGGAGCCGGGAATTATAGGAGATGGCTGCTTGTAACGCCCCTCGTGCCTCAAAATTAAATTATTTTAAATTAATTAAACAAATAACCTTGGAAACTGCTGGGCAAAATATTAAGAAAAATAAAGTTATTGACCAGAGGTGGCACGAGTTGGAGTACAAAACAATTTGGAACTTCCTGTACACAAGCAACTTGGGAGCTATTGGATCGTTTAAAAGGATATCGGTGAAAATGAAACAAATAAATCACAATATAGGTAAGTTGGTCTATAGATTTCCTGGGTTTATTTAGAATGGTAAATTAAATCTGTTTTTCCTTTGTTTTGGTTTTACAATAAAAGAAATAACATGTAACAAGTTGGAGGGCCGGCCCGATATTATTAATAACACATTATATTATATTAATTACACACCATCTCAGAAACAACAAAAAAAATTGAAATATTCCACCATATTAGATTCTTTCACTGGTTACATAGATTTTACATATTCTCGTCGATTAAGTTTTTAAGTCACTGTTCGCTGGTATGCATTTAATTAATTTAGTTCATTATATGTAAGGGGAAAATATATTCCTAATATCACCTGGGTCTTCAAAGTATGACGTCGGGCTGGGAAAAATTGTCTTCTTAAGGGGACTCTGAGCTCGAGGTCCAGGACAACATGCTGGGAGCAAATACGTCCCCCAACACTTGGACCCTGTCTGAAACACAAGTCAAATTCCAAACGTATTAGACCTGCTTCCAGACAGTCAAACACAGTCGGCGCGAAAAGGCCAACAAACGGGAATTTGGGGAGGAGAAAAAAAAGCCGGATTACTCACCAAACAGGGTGTAGCTCCAGGGCTCAGGAGATGTCTCGCGCCGACATACAAATGGCGCGGACCGAAAATACCGCAGATGACGCGGAAGAAACCATGATTTAGGAAGATACAGAAATTAATAAAATGTTAACTAAAACATTATTCGTTGCCTAAATACAACGACGAACCTGCTACTGCTACATTATATTCTGGGATCACATCACTAAACACCTATGACTACATTCCCTATTTCGAAGGCAGAGTTAGTCGTTGCCGCGAAAAACCTCTTAACCGAGGTGACACCGAGAAGACGCGGTAAGTAGCCGAAGTCAGAGTACTAAGTCCACCGTGGCGGACAAAACTCCTAATTAAAACGGGCGGTAGGCTCTAGGGAAAAAGAGGGGGAAGGTTCGGCTCTGGGCCGAAGACATCCGGAGGTGACCGAGTGGTCGTAAGCACGACTTCAGTTTGCGCCGAAGAGCGACTGCCGCTCTCTCTACCGGCAGGCACAGAAAGCAACAAACAATCGACTTCTACTCGACGCTACTTGAAAGCATAGGGGCTTATGGCGCCACGGGGCAGCTCTCTAGCGGCGTAAAGGGGAACTAACGGAGGAGGGAGGTGAGCTGAAATTGCCACCAGGTGTCACGGGCGTGGGCTCTGGTCGCTAGCGACCAGTGCCGAAGTTACTTTTTCTGTCACTAGGTGTCGTGGAGGGCTCTGTAGGGCAAGGGCGAATGTCCTTGGAGTAGGCCATTGCCTTGGCGAGCCCTCGTCCGGGCAATGATCCGGGGTTAAATTCTGCGAACCAGGGAGGGGGGGGGGGGGTGGAGAGAGAAAGGAGGGTGGACAGAAAAGTGCAGAGATGGCTGGGAACGAGCGTCCACGGGATCCTCGTTCGTGCCGAGACATGCTAGTCTCGGCAGGTCTCTAAGAAATAGAGCTTTCAGGCCAGAAGCTGCTCTATGCGATTTTAGTCATGTAGGGAATTAATATTACAAACCCCGGACGTGACTGCAGGCGGGAGAAATGTCATACGGGCTGCTAACGACTACATTAGACTAGCAAAATATCAAATAGGTCCCTGAGAAAAGTTGCTTCGGTCCACTGGCACAAAGTTTAACTACGTATCATACCCCAGCCTAACAAAGTGTAAATCACCCTTTTGTAACCAATCAAATTGAAAAATAAAATTTCCAAAAATAAAATAAAAACTATATTAAAAGATAAAAAAAACTTCCCGAAATACCTAATTTCCGGCACATGCTTAACACAGCTTCGGCGAGCTTGAAAGTTGAAGGTGTGAAGGGGGGGAGGGGGGAGAGGAAAGAACATGCTACAAAAAGTATTGACCTGGCCGTACACTGGGCTGAAAAAGGCCGTAGGCCAATAAAATTAAGTTTAATTTTTTTTAATTAAAAAAACTCAATTATAAAATTAAAAAAGGTGCCTATAATGCACATGATTGGCACAGTGGTTATAAAACTTAGTTTGGTTAAACATTATCCAGACACAGAAGCTGCATGTTCCTCGTAAATATGTTTTACTATTTGTAATGAAAGGTTGTTAAGTTCCAACCTGCAGCTGAGGGTTGCCAGTATAATTGTGACTCGTGCCGCACAGTGAAGCCAGTGTGTGTCTGACACAGCGTGTGTGATTTCTCTGCCTCCAGAAGAAGCCCAACACGGTCGCGAAGCAGGCGCACAGCATCTACAGCCAGTACGCGCAGTCGTGGGTGTTCGACACGGACACCACCGGCTCCTCCAAGAACGACTCGCCCTACCTGAAGCTGCCGCACGCGTCCCCGCAAGAGGCGAGCAAGACGGCGACCATCAGGGCGCTGAAGAGCGCCGTGGTGGAGGTGGCGGGCGAGGCGGGCCGCGACCCCACCATGTTCCTGGTCAACCCGGTGGTGCACGTGGAGACCGTGGAGGACGAGGCCGAAGGCGCGAGGACTCTGAACTACATGAAGAGCTTCTCGAGGACCCCGTCGCCGGTGGTGCTGTCTGCGAGCTCCTCCCCCGACTCGGGGGCCAACAACAACCCGCCCATATACGAGTGCCTGGAGCGGCTGACGGAGCCCGCGCTCTACCGGTCGCGGCTCAACACGGCGCTCAGCCTGGGTGACCAGCCGTCGACGTCCCGGGAGAGGCGCGCCAGGCCCAGGAGCGAGACCTTCACCGCGGCCGCCGAGAGCCTGGACGCGAGCGAGAAGGTGCAGTACGCGTCGCTGCTGCTGGAGCTGCAGCAGGCCCTGCGCTCCAAGAAGGACCGCGGCCAGCAGCCCGGGTCCCCGCAGAGCTCGACCCTGGAGGACGTCTCCAAGGCCAGCAGCCCCGGCGACGACAAGAAGGGCAGCGACGCGGAGTTCTCCAAAGAGCTGGAGGCGGCGCTCCAGCTGATCCAGGACCTGGAGTCGCCCAACACCGTCGAGACCCCCTCCGAGGCGTGCCGGTCGCTGGAGGGGGTGGAGGTGATGCCCGCCGTGATCTGTGTGCGGTGGCGGGACGGCAGTGGCGCGAGTGAGAGCGAGTGCGTGAGCCCCGCGGGGCCCGTGGTAGATCTCCCCGAGGAGTCCCGCCGGCAGCAGCAGCAGCAGGGTAAGACGACGTCGGTGGTGGTTGTTGCCCCCAGCGGGTCGGAGTCCTCCTCCGGGTACAGCTCTCCGTCTCCGGGCACCTCAAAGAGACCCACTCCCGTCTGCTCCAACCCCCCTTCGGTCAAGGGCAGCGCCGACGACCTGATCGCCGGGCGGCAAGCCGGCTACGCCATCCGCAACACCGGCGCTGGTGCGGTCATAACTCTGTTCTCTCCCGCAGGAGCGGGAGCGCCCTCCCCCGGTTCTAGCAATGCCAGCACTCTGAGGCTGACGCAGAGCCCGCAGTCCACCCTCAGCTCGACGGGCTCTTCCCGCTGGAATGTCAAGTCCTTGCTGAAGAGGAAGCCTAGCCAGCTTACCGCGTTGCCTCCGGAGCTGGAAGGCGCGATCATTAAGTCCGAGAGTCTAGCCTATCTTACGGATCTTGAGCTTCTCGCTAGGCACGCCAGAAACAAGTCCATTCAGAGGGTAAGCCCCAGCACCACAGTGTTACTTCTGCCTGTGCACCGTCCCCCGGGCTTGTGGCTAACACTTGTTGTAGAGTAGACATGCTTGTTTTCTTTTGGTGGAGGTGCCGCATAGCTAGTTCCTAATCCACTAACAAGTGTGCCTAACACCTCTTAAATAGTTTCGCGATGTATCCTGGTCTTATGTTACTAACATGAACATTTACATCCAAACTAAAGGTTTCAAAGGACAAACCATAAAACATTTATTTGAATAATGGTAATTGGGATCTTTATCTTACGTAAACTCGGCGTGATGTATAAAAATGTCGTGTTTGTCCTGTGTGTGTCCGTACTCAACTTCGTTTTGCACATGAACATAGGTTTTACCCCTCCTAATAAATATTATTACATTACATTTTACTACTGAAATCCTGGGGCGGAAGGGTACATTGATTACTGTTCCTTTGCATGTGCCAATGGTCTGCCTCTCTTCTGTGTGGTATTTGGTGAAAGTATTGTGTCGAATGATGGTGATGCAGTGTCGTGATTCGTATCAGGGTAACGTCAGGGAAGCAATCTTTCTGAAATGTGAATCAGTAGTCTGCAGAATTGTATAGTTTGACGCAATGGGAGTTACTTTAACTTTAACCACAGTTTCATTCTACGAATGCCCTACTCGAATGGTTGAATTTCGTTTAAAACTGTAGGTAAGTTTTTTTTTCTTTTTAACTTTCTGTCTCCAGGAAGGCAATTGGTAAAGATGTCTTGGGATGATCAGCAGACAACGTAGCAAACCTTACTGGCTGTCATCGGGATTGTTACATATTTTACGATTTTCGGGCAGCGCATTGAATATGACTTTAGAACCGAGGTATATCGAATTGACTTTCACTTCAGGCAATTAAAACACATCATGCGACGTCTTTCATCTCGGCCTTGGATGCGTATATTTGCTGAGAAATTAGCACATTGTACGGACAATCTAATGTATGCCTTACAGTATCGGTATTTAATGCTGAAAGTGGTTGAAACGCTAGTAATACCCTTGATACTCACCTTTGATTGCAACTATAACACGGAGATAGTAAGTACAGATTATGGACATGTCTTCTCGCTCTGTCCATTTCGATCTTCCTTACGAACTGTCGATTCGGTCGGTTCATCCTGAATTTCCTAGTGATATTTGTTCGGCGCTCCGAAAACACAATGGTGCGAAAGAAAATGTGGTGGAGTCATGAACCCAACCAGTTTATGGAACGAGATCGCAAGTAAACTCTTTATGGTGCAGGTGGCATTTAGCTGTTCCAACACAATTCCTGGGGGAAGAACCGGGGAATTATTGTGACGATAGAATGTTTTGAAAAAATCTTGTCTACAGTTTTTTTTAAGCGCGAACGGAGCAACTAGTTAACTATTGTATTGGCATCACATAGCAGATAGCAGAGCATTAATAATTATAAATCCCTCAAACTTTTACAGATTATCCAATTATTTTTTTTAATAGGGGATCCTTCCCCCCCCCCCCCCCCCCGCCAAAAAATGAGCTCTTTATTTGAAAAAGGGCGAATATAAGTACAAAAACATGGAGGAGAAAATTTGAACAAAAGAAAAGGAAAAGATATTTACAATACATCACTTAACGTGGCACTTTCAAAATGCTGAAAGATTTTTTTTAGTTACAATAAAAAAAATTTGTGCTTTAAGGACTATATTATGACTACTAATTTCATTTTCTTTGGTTATTATAGAAGCGATCAGGAGGTAACACATTACCGTAAAAAAACACACATTTATACAACAAAATATTATGTAATATTTTATGGTTTTTAAAATTATTTATTATTTTATTCATATGTTAATTCCGTCATAAACATTATTTCAACTATTATTTAATCATAATTGTCAGTGCTCTCTTTGAATTCACAAAATAACTGGCTAGCGATAGTAGCGCTATCTGTCGTGTCGATTTGAAACACTACTCGACAAGGCCCGCGGTAAGATCGATTCTTCCGTCGATCCACGCGCGACCCCGGCGCAGGAACGAGAGTGGTGTGCGACTGGCCATGAGCCTCAAGCCTTGGCCACAAGGTGCGCTGCGCCGTGTTCGCTATATTCGCTGTGTTCGCTATGTTCGCTATGTTCGCTATGTTCGCTGCGCCAGGTGGCCGGACAGGACAGTTCAGGTCGCGATGTCGGAGTGAAGCATCCCGTGGGATTCGAGTCATTACTCCGACGATGATAATATTCTGCCGGCTCTCACGGTATGTGAACGTAAAAAAATTAACGATTCATGAACTTAATCAAAACATAATAATAATAATTTGAAGAATTATATCATTTAATGAAGCAGTTGCTAGTGTCAACGAAACCACATTTATGTATTATTTCAGAATAATTCCAACTCATGTTTGACAGCATTCCCTTGGATTCAAATCCCAGGTGCTGACCTGCCTTCTATTTCCTTCCCGCGATTCATTCCGTAAACATGGATATTGTCTTAATCTTTCAATAAACTGCTCCGTCGACTTGACTGTTCAAGGCATTATACCGAGAGAAAATGAGCTTCATAAAAATAAACTCAGAAGTGCAGCATAATTCCACGCGAAGTCGGCGACGTTTACGAAAACAGCCGAGAATCAGACACCTGGTGACGTCGCCAGGATCGCGAACATTGCTAACATTGCTAACATTGCGAACATCGCTCTGTTTGGCCAGTGACACCTGAGATGCAGCTGTTTTACTCGCTTAGCGAACATCGTGAACATGTCGAGCATAGAGTCCTGTGTTGCCGCAGCTTAACATCTAGATGTTACTGTGGGCCTTGCATGTTCTAGATCTGCACCTTGTAGAGTGTCTCTGCAGGGTGTGACTCCTGTTTCGTTGTGTTTCAGCAAATTGAGCAGCGTGTGCACCAGAAGATAATGGGGCTCTCTCCGTCAGAGTCTAGCTGCTGAGAGGACTCCCTAAGTCAGTCGAGATGTCAAGTGCACGCTCCGAGACCGCGGAAGACCAAAGGCTCAGCATTTGATGCGACACTATTTTTTAACGAATCTAGAAAAAAACAATTTTGTACCGATTACGAAAGCTGTTAACACCACTCGTGCATTGTGAACAACTTGATTATTTTTGGTATGGTCAGATACTTTCTTGGACTGTACCTTCACCGAGAAGAAAGTGGGTTGTGGGTTGGGGGGGAGGACTAGGAAGTGAAATTTTCAGTGTTTTCTGGTAATATTTACAAAACGATTGTTGATGAAGTTTGTTGTTACAAATTAAAATCATCTTTGTAAGTACCGCAATTGTGGCAACTGGAAGTCGACTGTTAACGAGTGAAGATTGTTAGTGATAGCATTGGTGCTGGCGTCGTATGCTCTTGTGTGATTCCGATTGCGCGCGTCTCTCGTACCCAATGTTTCTAGCGTGTTTTTAAATAATTTATAGCTCTGAAGCCCTTCCTGTGATTACCTTCTAATAATGCGACAGCAACCGTCCAAAGAAGACGCAAGGAAATTCGGATTCGTAGCGTGTGTATGTGAAATATTCATTTGGCTGGTCCTTGATATTTAACTCATGTTGATAATTGATAATGTTATATGTATAATCTTTATTATTACCCAAATAGTTGTCATGGCTAACAACTGTTATAAGCATTATTATTATTGTAAGAAACTTGTGATTGTTAAAATTATGTTACGAATTTCTTGACTGGTTCAAGTTAGATTTCATCTTGGAAATTTCATAACATTTCGTGCTACTTCTCAGTCACTATTATTGAAACACTACTTTTTATGCACCTTTAATTGTAACTTATATTGCTATTAAAAATAAATTTATTTTTATAAAAAAGGTAATTTTAAGTGTTGTAAGTTTTGAATGATAAATGTTTGAAATTCGGTATGAAAGTGTAATTTGCAAAGCTTTAAAAATATTATTATTCTGTTTGAAACTATTACTAGTTATAATATGTATTTTTTTCGTAATCTGTCCGAAATCGAGAATAAATATCCAAGCAATGCTCACATATGTTTAATTTTCCTCGAAAGAGGTTAAATTATGCCGGTTACACACGAAATTTTATATGAAAACAACGCATCAGTTATTGAGGTTAATCTGATGAATTGCAGTCAATAGTTTTGAAGAAAAGTGTTCTGGAATTACCATTTTCTCATCGTCATTATAATATATTGTCAGAGTCTTAAGATATACCAAGAGGCATAGTCCGAATGAATACTCACTTATGTTTAGAGCTATGCAAAATGTATTTTAAAATTGGTTCAGTTCAACATCCTCATAGAATTTATTTTGGAGTATTCCTTAGCATCTTTTGGATCAGATTGTTTCATGTTTTCTTGGGTTTACTAGGTAACAGTGTGCTGAAAAATTATTAAAATATTTTGCATATCTGCGCAGATATCGTTTTCGTCTGATATGAGTTACATTCAAACCATTACGACAGTAAGGATTTTAAGTTCAAAAATTAAATGTTACAGTTTTTAATCTTTCTGTTTGATTAATTGACCATTTTTCTTAGTTTATGGTATTTTTTTAGTACTTAAGTATGCCAATTCTGAGGTGTGAGAGGCTTAATTGCCCAGACCAATTTCTACAGAATGTTTTCTGGCTAACATCACAAGTTCTCTCTCTTGAAATACGACTCACATTGCCTATAATTATTTTATTTTATTTTTTTTAATTTTTGTACGCTCTTAAGACTCTTCTGCAAATTCAAAGAACGAAATTTTAAATATTTATTTTCATCAATATATATTTGTTACAAGTTATGTAGCGAACGAAAATATATGTTCACTATTAGTAGTTATTTAACGAAGCGCTTATAAGTTATTATAAACATGCACACAAATAATTAATTAGCAGACATCGTGAATAACAGTAATAAAATTAATTTAATAACTAACACAGTAAATAAAAGGCAACATAAATACCACATTTTATTTATTTTGAGTAAATAAGTAGTACAAACAAATGTTATTACACAAACACATTAATGCGATTAACAAAATTAAGTTTAACTATACAAATGACAAAACTCAAAGCTTTATCTTACAGAAAATTTTATATAACTTTCAACAGAATATTAAATATCATGTAGGTTTATATTAAATTGCTTGCAATAAAATTAAATCAAAAATTTTGATGTTATAAAATTGTTCCAAATTTAAAAAAAAAGGTAAATGGCTATATTTTTAATATAATAAGTATATTACATATATTTATATAATCTCTTCTACCTCAAATGATTGTAAATTGTAAAAAAAAAAATATTAAAATTTTATATTACAGTTAAATATATATTGTAATTTATTTCAATGCATTTCTTGACTTAAAACTTGTATATAACTACAATAAAATATAAAACATATGTTTTATTTCAAACTATATAATTGTTCTATAAAAGGATAGCATCAGTATAGAATTTCCTTTAAAATTAAATTTCTTTATAATTGATAAATTCGATGAATTTTAAACGGTATTATCTATGTATTACTTAGTTATGGATCTTAAGTTTACAAAAAAAAATGCCAAAGATTTCATGAAAGCCCCGATTTTCCCCCCAAAGCATAATTCAAGTTTTGAGACTACAATTTTATTTACTGTTTGAAAAATAGAGCATAACACAACACAAATATAGTCTAAACACCAATAAATAGAACCCTAATAGGTGACACCACAGTTAAAATATCGTAAATGTGAGTTTGTTAGTAGCTACCATTTATTGCAAGTTGCACATTTTATCACCAATAGAAATCTGATACATTTTTTTTCTGCCCACCAAATGTGTGCTGCAACTTATACCACGAAAAGATGTTATGCAAATTATTTAAAAATAATAAAATAATAAAGGTAATAAAATTAAAATTTAAAATAAATTCCATGTTTATGTAAAATTTTTAATTTTTAAATGAAATCCTCATTCTTTAAAGTTAGATTAATACACTTTTCACTATGACTATATAAATTATGTTGTGTGATAAAAAAACGTTTTGCATGATATTCGTTAAAATTCCTTTTATAATTGTCATAGGAAATTGTTATTACACTTGTACTTTTACTATTATATGACTATAGGTAGCAGACCTTTAAAAAGACAAGTCACGAATGACTCCTGTTAAAAGCTAACATTTTCTTGGGGCCTTTATTTTAAGAATACTGTACTTCAGCAATAAATATGTTTATATTAAAAAATAATTTAATTGTTTTGAAAAAATAGGTGCTTAACAGCTACTACTCAAAAATGCTTCCATCTTTGATCATGACCTTTCGTACAAACTGGAGCTGACTCAGTGGTGTCTTGTGGTATTTTGTTGGAGGGGAGGGGGTGAATCTGGAGTTTCCCCAATAAAACTGGTAAAATGGTAATTAGTATCTGTATGAGTACTAATAACTTGGTCAAGATATTAGCTCCAGACTAAGTTGTTAATTCGTCTTTGATAACTATTTAAAATATAAAATAAAAAAGCCCAAAATATTTACTTCAGAAGTAATTTTATCCAGTGAATCTCTTAATCTTCCTCGGGACACTTCAAAATAAGCTCAAGCCCCGTTGTGTTGCCCTCCCTTGCTAGATGCTAGCAAATCGGATGGTGTCAGGCACAGGCGGGTCCCTATCCCTGCAGCATGGCAGGGTTCAACCTGAGCCGCACGCCACCACATGGAGCCCGCTCAAGAGAACGAGGTCCGACGAGTTCTCTGCACCGTCCTTTTAGTGTCCGATACTCAAGCGTACATTTAACTTCCCCTTCTTAATTTTAGTTTAGGCTGGCTGCCAGCCTGGCGGGAAACGACGAAAGTCGCCCCCAAAACAAACGGCTACACCCAACCCAATGCGGACAAAAATGTCCAAGTGACTAAACCCCGCATTGGTAGACTTTTTTCTACTCTGTCCAACTCTTCGTCCAGATCCATCCTTCTGTTTCCCGTAACCAACCAACACGCATAATGCATGATCTTTACACCCCGAATGATCGAGCCCATGGTTTTCCCTGTGTCTATGCAGGATTTACCTGGGCCCAACTTATCTAGTTTCAGTCTAGGATAGTCAGTGAGGGGAGTTAGTCACGGCATCAATCGCTGCCATGGCTGGCCAATCCCCTCCTAGCACATGATGCATGCTACCCCTCCTGCATGGCTAATACCCTGCATGATTAGAGCGGATGGGCTTCGGCCTGAGACGCACTTAGTCTTCCCTACCCAAGACCTCTCCCGCACACTCATAGCTTTAAGTTAGTTTAAGAAAAAAACTATTTACAACAATGTTTTACGAAAATGTTGCATTAAAATTCGGCCTTAAAATTTTACTCTCATCGCACCAAAGGAAGTCTCACTTCAAATATAACAGTAACAGTAGGTCGTGCGTATCAGAGGTTAGGGAAACATACAAATGTAGCATAAGGTCCGATTCTGACGAGGGGATGAAGTCAAAAGGCGAGGGAGATTTCAGTGTACTGCACGTACCATTATGGCGGCTGTTTGTTTACAAATATATCGTTACATTTGTTTTACGAAGATTCGTTTCGGAATTTTTTAATATATATAAACATATGAACCAGTAACATTTTTACATGCAATTTTATCCTAACAGCTTAGTTACAGTCGTTAAAAAAGCAGGCTAGAACAGCATTATATAAATGTAAACAAACTTCCACCATATTGGTTTGTTAAAATAAGGGGAAAATAAGGCTGGAAAAACTGCTTCATGTCTGATGGCTAATGCTCCATCTGTATTCTCTCCTAATTTTCTGGTGCACACAATAATTCACCACCGTGTTTTCCAACCTACTGATCAACAGCAGCCCACAGGACGGTCGTGTGCTTAGCAGGGAAATGAATATGTTTTATTTCTATTATGGACACATGGCGCAACAACTAATTATAGTAGAGTAGAAAGCAATTTTGGTGGGGCTACAGAATTGTTTATATTTACCAATCATTGTAGCCATAAATTGTCGAAGTAATACAATGCTCAGATGTAATTGTCACTAGTCACTAGTAAAAACTCTCGTAAATAAAAAAAAAAGGTCGTGGTTGGATTTGCTAACTAAAATTTTTATGTAACCCTTTTTAATTTATAGGTGGAACATCTGTGCTTACGAATTGCTGGTGAGATGTAACAGGATAATCATTTCGTACTTAATACAGTTCCCTACTAACACTGCCAACATGTCTGATACATCGCGAAATTACATTGGCCGAAATCAACTGCAAGATTTAATTGTGAACGGATTTCGCACAAGTCGTGCGCATGACCTGCTGTGCACTCGCTTATTTTTTGACGTGACAAGGTCTAATACATCGATGAACGCCGGCTGCACACACGAAAAAGTGTCCCGTTATGCTGTGTCCCGTTACACTGTGTCCTGTTACACTGTGTCCTGTTACACTGTGTCCCGTTGCGTTGTGTCCCGTTACGCTGTGTCCCGTTGCGCTGTGTCCCGTTGCGCTGTGTCCCGTTGCGCTGTGTCCCATTGCGCTGTGTCCCGTTGCGCTGTGTCCCGTTGCGCTGTGTCCAGTTGCGCTGTGTCCCGTTGCGTTGTGTCCCGTTACGCTGTGTCCCGTTGCGCTGTGTCCCGTTGCGCTGTGTCCCGTTACTCTGTGTCCCATTACGCTCATTGTACACTTGCGCCGCATCTATCTCTCTTCCACTCGATTGGAACAACCATCGATTTGACTTTTTCGAGGCACATTAAACTTTAAACACTCCCATTCGTTTCCTACTTTTCCTATCATCGTCCTATCCTTAACAGAATAACACAGATTGGAAGAAGTTAAATAGCAAACATGTATAAAGGTTATAGTTAAAAAAATCTCTTCGTTAAAGTAATAAACATATTTGAATTAATGAGTGCAAATAAAAGTAAATTTATGAATTAAATTGTATATTTCATTTCACTCCTTCTTTGTATCCATACAATATAGTGATAATTCAATAAAAATGATTCAATTTTTTTCATAAAAGTATGCAATCATTTCATCAATGTTTTGTTTTGACGTTGTCACGTTAAACTATCGTCGGTAAACCGACTTTACAGACAACCAATTTTTTTTTAAATTGTGAATCCAGCCTTAACCAGAGGACCCTAAAGTTTCAAGGCCGCACTCTAAGAGAACTAGGCGGAACCGCGAAAACTACTTGCTGAATCAACAAACAAGCTTTTTTTTTTTTCGGCAGACAAGCTGTTTGCATTTACCAATATTTTCACGTTCATTTTTCCGGCAATTTCCATTTTTTTACAAGATCTTTTGACAGTAACAGATAAACATGAGTGTGTATATGGCAGTTGGTTGGCTAGGCAGCCGATATCGTTACGTTTTGTAATGAAACATTGAAGATGGCATCACAGGGACGCAGTAAGGACGCGATAGACTTCCTTTATGTTGAAGTGTTGATGTCCCTTGGACACCCTCATGTTTCATTTCAATACTCAGAATAATTATACAGGAAGAGTGATTTTATCAACAATCTTATATTGCAGGTTCATTACAAAAAAAAACTTCAAAACATTGTTAGGATTTAGGTTCCAAACTGCTTACCAATGCTTGTATTGGCCTTCGGAATTGGAGCCAAACTTGAATTGAATTACAAATATCAAATAATAGAGGAATTATTTGAGATGGAACTTTAAACATGAAGACAAATATAATAAAATAACAAGTTTATACATCTCCAAAACCCATCACTGTCGAAATTTTATTTCATTAAATAATTTTGGGTATAACAACTTTATTATCCGTGTAGTTTTATGAACTTTTGTTACAGACAAAGAAAACCTTCCATGAAGACAATTTTGAGGTGTATGTAAAACTTTATTTGATTAAACACTATCCAGATGCTCAGGTTTCCATCATAAAAATATTCTTTTCAATTTGCAGTAAACAAGTAAACAAATATGCCAACGCTGGAAAGAAATTTAGACCATAAGTCTTATGTATAAATGTTTTATCAAATTGAATCTTTCGTTGGTAAACTGCAGCCGAAGTTCATCTGGTCAGTATTGAGTCCTATAGTCATTTATTATTAATTTTAATGTAAACTAAATCAAATCCAGCACACAATATCGATCCAAATTTTCAGTTCATCAGGAAATTGCATAACATTGTAGAGTTAAGAATGCACAATGCGACGGTAACATCAGAAACGGTTGGTACAACGAAAGAAACGTGCCACAGCTTCAATACCTAGGACAGACCATAGTAATAATCAGGAGTCGTGAAGATACCTTTGGTCCAGCACAGAAAAACATTCCCTTTTAACATGTGGCTCGGGTGATAGCTGTCGCCAATCACCATCCTGGTGTTCAAGGTTTCAACCATGGTGATCAGCTCCCAGGCAAGTACGGGCTGACCATGGAGATCACGTGAGCGCCTTGGTACAGCCGCTGCTCCAACGAGTGCAAGGCATCCAACTATTGCTTCACTTGCACTGAGACACAGCGCCAACTGCGTGTTACAAGTAGCTACCTGTTATTGATACTGCTACCCAATCCCACCTGTGAAATATAACTGCCACTCAAGGCCTCCAACTGTTGCTTCACCTACATCTAGATAGCTACAACTGCATAGATAAATAAAAAAAAACATTTTTTACTGCTACCCAATCCCACCTGTGAAATATATTTGTCACTCAAGGCCTTCAATAATTGTTTTACCTGCACCGACAGACAGCCCAAAATTCGTATTACAAGTAGCTACTTTTTTTTACTGCTGCCCAATCCCATCTCTAATAATATATATACCGGCCACTCAAGGTCTACTTCGCCTTGAGTTCTCCAGGATAATGACTGCAATCATCATGCATTTACCCCAGTGTTCCAGCTAACACAACAAGCAGCAGATAATTACCCGGGAGAAGAATTGTGATGTCAATTATGTTCATCCCCAGCCGTGCCATGCAGAGGCCATCATTTCTAGACCTAGTCCTGACAACCCCCAAGGTGGTGGTGAACTGCATATTGACCCATGTGGGCCTCGATTCTGACCACTTGCCGGTTTTTGCCCGCGTCCAAGTGGGTGTGCTGCCTCCACCCGAGAACCTCCACTGGGACTTCCACCGGGCCGACTGGCCACGCTTTCGTGCGGGACTGGACGCCGCCTCGACCTGTCTGCTGTTCCTCGGAACCCATGTAACCTGGACTCTGCAGTCGTGTCCTTCACCGACGACCTCCTGGCCGATGCTTCCGCTGCTATCCCCCGCTGCACTCCCCAGCATCTGGGTGACCAGCTCCCACCTGACAACAAGCACATTATTCGGGAACGTGCCCGGGCGAGGTACCGGTGGCAGCATTCCTGCACTCTGCAGGACTTCGAAACTTTTCACCACAGGCACTGTCTGTAGCATGCACGACACCAGATGTGTCAGCTTGAGGCCCTGTCCCTGTCCCTGTCCCTGTCCAAGGGCACCGTATGGACATTTCTGCAACTAATGCGTGCGTCGCCCCGGGACATGCCACCACTGGTCAGCGCAACTGGCATGCTCGAAAAACCCGACTGTTCCACGACATGTTCCAGCCTATCGTAGCCCCGCCTGGCACTCCTGGTGCAGACCTCACATCGCTCCAGTTCCGCCCGGAGGACGACCACGAGATCCTCGAGCGGCTGCTAACCACGCCGCGGGAGGTCCATAATGCTGTGCGGCGTCTGAAGCTCAACAAGGCAATGAGGTCTGACCTGCTTCACTCCAGGCTTCTGCGGTCGTTGTTGTGGAAGGGCGTGGTGTACTTCACGAACATTGTGAAAGAAATTTTCCTCACGATGCACTACCCACAACCCTGGAAGCTGGTTGTTGTGGTCCCGGTCCTAAAGCATGGGGCAGCACCTGAGAGTCTCAGCTCTTACCACCCTATCTCTCTTCTGTCACTACTTTCCAAAGTCGCGGACCGCATTCTGTGGACACACCTTACCCTCTACACGGATGTAAGGGAAGTCCTCCCACACTTGCAATTCGGGTTTCGGCGTAATTACTCTGCCCTCCAAGCCGTTGCCTCAGTGGTGGACTCGATCATGGCCAGGTTCTGCGACCACTCACATTCTGCCCTGGTGCTGCTGGACCTTTCACGAGCATTCGACTCTGTCTCCCACTCGGCTCTTCTTCTCAAACTTCATATGTTTCAGAGTGCCTGATCTCCATCCTTCATAGCTTACTTTCTGGCCAGCTCTTCCGCGTCCTAGTTGACAACTCGCTGTCACCACCCATGGACATTGTATCTGGTGTTCCGCAAGGGTCGCTGCTCAGCCTGCTGCTTTTCTCAATCTACGTCGCCGACATCTTGCTGCTGCCCTCCACTCGCACACTCCAGTGCGCCGATGACACTGCAATTCTCCTGACAGGCGAGTCTGCTCCACAACTGCAGGCCCGAGTCTAATGTTCACTCCGGACGATCGGTCTGTACTTCCAATGCTGGGGAGTGGCGATCAACCTGGTGATGATGCAGCTCCTGTTATTTACCAAGCACAGAACCTGGACTCTGCCTCTTCCTGTTCTCTTGGGTCGCCCCATCCTGTGGCAGCAGGTCACCAAGTACCTGGGCATGACCTTGGACACTACCCTCACGAGGCATGCCGATATTTAAGAGATGTACGTGAAGGCTATGACTGCGAACCGAGCAGTCCACCCCGTGCTGCTGCCGATCTGCCCACTGCCGTTGGAGACTTGAGTCCAGCTGTGGCAGGCACTCGTGTTGCCCATTCTGATGTACGGTTCCGCAATATGGGCCTATGCTCTGGATTTCTGCCGCCGCCTGATCATCACCGGCTACCACAATGGCCTGCGCACCCTCCTCGGCTGCCTCATCACTACACCTGGCGGGCATCTTGAGTCCAATGGACCTCATCACCTGTATTGCCGAGCGATTCTACACTAGAGCGAGCCGTCACCGCAATCCAGTGGTGGCCAACATCGGCAGCTACGACGTTCTGGGACCACACATGCACCGAAGAGTGAAAGACTTCGCCCTCTGCCGCCCTCCATAAGATAGTGCTACATAGTGCTACGTAGTGCTACGTAGTGCTACGCGCACCCGAGTGCTCACTCCGTTCCTGCAGTCGCTGCTCAAAGCAGCTTTCGTCGACACAGCGGCCCGTGCCTGAGCCTTCCGACTGAGCTGTGATTTCTATTCAATGTCACAATATTTCACTGTCTTTTGTATTCAAATTTTCTTATGTACCCATTCTAAACCTTTTCTTTATGTAATTAAAATATCTCATTTTGAGATCGTTGATGTTCATAGTTGTAAGCCATTTTGTATGTAAATGTTTTTAAATTGTAAACTTAATGCACTATTTTGGCTGATGTAAACTGGGGTTTTCCCAATTTTCCTAGTTATAAATCATATTATGTTGTTTTGTTTTTTGTCATTGATGTCTTTTTATATGCATATTTAGTGTGTACGAAATAGCCGAAAGGCTGAAGCGTGTGAATGTAAAGGGTACACTGGTCTGTGTATTAAAAGCCACGATACGAATTTAGTCTGAATAAAAAAAAAAAACTAACCTGTACCTTTTTTCCTTTTGTCCAGTAGTTTTCTTTGCTTGTTTTAATGCATGATTATTTGATCTCCACATGACCAGGCCCAGGTTTTTCCTTGTGTCTATGCAGGTTTAAACTGGCTAACTTTAGTTAGCTTTTAGGCTAAGCAACCAAAGGGGCGACAGCCATGGACCAATAGCAACCATAACTGGCCAATAAACCCCAATTAACACACGATGCACGCGCCCTTGTTCTGCATTGTTAAACCATGCATGGTAGAGTTTATAGGCTTCGGCCGGAGACACACTTAGAACCTACCCTTACCTGACCCCCCCTCCCTTTTCCAAACAAACACTTAGATTATTTTAGGCTAGGAAATTATTAAAAAATTCACTTGCTAAAGTTAATAAATTAATAATCACTATGTGGTCAATAACCACAACTGCTAACCTGGCGCCCTCTCTTACATAATCCCGCCAGCAATCACTGGTCTCATTCTGGGTCCCGAACCCGATACGTCATGTGATGGCATTTTAAATACATTTTAACTCTGTAATATTGCAATTATTAGATTATTTAATTAAAGAAAAACGAATCGGATGATTTTCGATTCCGAGTCGGCAGATTACATTTGACCACACCACATGCTTCATTTAGCAGAGGGTGAAAATATATCTTTAAACAAGACTCTGACGCCACTCCCGCTGCCTGATTATGTTTAGAATAAATATTGAATTGAAAATGATCTCGGGGGTGGGGGTTCGACTTCGTGGCTGCAGGCAGGAGTGCATCGTTAGTTTAACTACCTGGATTGTTAAGGCCACCCAGGATGCCTTGAAATAAAAGGAAACTGACTGAAATGACACTGCACTTTATTAAGGTTTGATACACTTGCTGGTCCAACCCTGGCCGAGTCTGTTGTCAGACCATCTCTACACGGTCGGTTTAACAGACCGACGTTGCGCGCGAACAGGTTAGTCGGCACTGACAAAACTAAGGCAGTGGCGCCTAAATGCTGGTTTTGGCGCAATGATGTCTGCGTGACGGGCGCGGAGCGACCGTTCCTTGTGAGTGCCGGAAGGCAACTGCTCAAAAGCGCGGCGCGAACTTCCGCCAAAACGCGTGGAGCGTGGGAAAACAGCCACAACCAGTTATGGACTTAGATGTTAATTTGAGATATACAATAATTATTCTACAATTGAATACAATTCTTATATTACTTTATTATCTCTACAATTGTTATTATTTTGGTTTATGGAAAGAATAGAAAATTACACATTTATCACACACTAGCGCATTGCCACACCCGGCCGGGCGCTTCAGTCGGCTTGCCGTTTGTCGCGGCGCACATCACGCACGGGCGTGTTCGTTGCACACGCAATTCGAGTATGTGTTGTTGGTATGTAACGGCCTGTGCGACCCAGAGGGAGCACCGGTGGCTGGCATCAACTCTACTTTAAAATCTTAAAAGATTGTGTTCTAAAATGCTACAATTTGTTTTCAGTACAAGCATATCAAGTATTCTGTTTTGGTATTGTGGTTTATTTTTATTATAAATGTAAATTTGGTAATGCTATAGTCTTGAAGCATAACATATTTTTTAATTAATATTTTGTAAGCTTGAAATGCAATATCATATGTTTCCGAGCATTGTGGAAGCAGCAGACGAGATAGTGAAATGTTCCGGGTAATCCGTCTTCGATTACGTGATCTGTCTCCGTTTCCATGCAATTATAAAAACGAGCGGTATTTTCTCTCACAACTTCAACTAACAAATGCGGAATAATTTTAAGGAATTGGTACAGATTAAGTATTTACCAAGAACCCAAAAGAACGAATAAATACTAATCTGGGAAAATTTTCAAATATGAAGACTGACTTAATAATTATATTATATTTTATACGAAACTTCCCATTTAACACAATTTTAATGACGGGTTCAAATTTTACTAGCGCCGTTAGTTTGCAGGTCGCCGCGAGCTTTACCAAGTCGACGACATATGCCAAGTTATAGGATAGGACCTATTTATTGACCGTGTTCTATGATTATGAGACAATTGGTCAATTTGACATAAAAGTTTGCATCTGTCAGGTAGGTGAGCTAAGTTTTATTTGTTTGGTTAATTTCCACTATCCCGACGTTTTATTTTTTATTTTATTTATTCTCTTTCATACATTTTTTATCACTCTTTAACAATATGTCATTATTCGACAGGGGATGAATTGCAATGTTTTCAAAGTAATAATTATTTTTAATGTATTTAATTGATTAAGTAAACATTTTACTGTACTTATGAAAACCTCAACGCGTGAAAACGTATGTGACCCGAAATTTCCGTATCACGTATTCAAGTTTATCCCTTTATCCTGATCGGCATGATCCTCTGGTACATGATGCTTACTGTTAAACCTCGTAAACTCAAAACTCGTTATATAACTATGAATTATGATCGTAAGTTGAATACGAATAAAGAAATTTCCACAAGACGTCATTATTTGTTTGAATTGTGATGATCAAGTTTTGGTTTGTCCAGGACCTTTCTATGTACCAAATTAAAATAGCAAGCATCATGTAGGATCAATATATACACGAACATTCCAACAGAATCAAGGGATAAAATTGGATACGTAATACAGAACAGTCATCCACGCCTCGTTCAAACTGTTTCATTCCCCAGTTCGTCTAATAACTGGTGAGTTCTTTTCCCCCCTCTGCATTCCTCTTCTCTCTTAATTGTAAGGTAATTATCGGACATCGCGGCTTTTTAGAAAGGTGTTGGGGGGGGGGGGGGAAATAGGAAAATATTTTATTTTACACAGTACAGATGTCTCTTAGGGATCGTCCATTAATCACGTGAGGCTCGAAAGAGGGGGGGGGGGGGGAGTCCGGGAAAAATCACGAAATATCACAAGGGGGGAGGGGGGGTGTAAAGAGATATCACGTGTATTTATTTTTTTGCCCGATTTCTACTAAACCGAAAAGTGACGCACGACCAGGGGGGGAAGGGTATTATGCCCCCCCCCCCCCCCCCCTCTGAAACCTTGAAGTGGGGGCAAACGGGGGCAAAGAAAGTGCTGTGTAATCAATTTTTAGATAATAAAACTGTTTAAATAGCACCATTTTCCACCTTGAAATACAAATTTTCCCGGAGGAGGACCCCCGGACTCCCCACTTCAATAGGGGGGATCGATGATGTGTATTGCCCCCCCCCCCCTCCCTTTTGGTAATTTAGTTGTTGCGCCCCTGTATTTAAATATAATATTCTGAAATTTTTAAAAATATTTTGTTCCAAAAAAATACACGTGATTTATTGGGGGGGGCGGGGGGTAGTCTAAAACCTCACCACAAATCACTAGGGGGGGAGGGGGGGTTAAAAATTTGCTAAAAAAAAAACATCATGCGATTAATGGACGACCCCTTACTGAGGATAAGTTAGATTCGAATCTGAAAAATTACCGGATTGTACCATAATTATCGTACACACCTTAAAAACCCAGAAATTGGTAAATATGTAGAGTAGCTGTATTTGCGAAAAAAAAATGCTAAAAATCCTAAAATACTTTTATAATATGTTCTTTCACTTCCTCTTTTCAAAACAACCGGTGGAGATAAGAAATTCCAAATACTTTAGGAGATATCGAATTTTTTAATTTTCATAGTTGGGCGATATTTGTTAAAAAAAATTTAAAATTTCCGAAAATACTTTTATTCTATGCTCTTTAACTTCCTCTTTTCATTAAACCCGGCGGAGATATCGAATTTTTAAATTTTCATCACAATACCTGTGCATTCATGTAGCCACCATTGTTTCTTTTGTTGCGCAAGTAATAAGTAAAAAAAAAATTACGTGAGTTTCTACTGTTCATCAATTGTCCCGGTTTGTTTGGTCAGGTCAGTTACATTATAAATATTTTAAAACTAAACAGCCATTAAAATTAATTCACATTATTTTTAATGTCAGCTTAGTTTGAAAGTATTAATAATGTAACTGACCTGACCTAATCGACCATTTTATTAATCACGCATTCACGAACACACTGCAAAATAACAAAAATTTCAACGGTCGAATGGTTGCACAGGTCTTGTATTGCAAAATTAAAAAATTTGATATCTCCTAAAGTATTTGGAATTTCTTATCTCCGCTGGTTGTTTTGAAAAGAGAAAGTGAAAGAGCATAGAATGAAAGTATTTTTGGATTTTTAGCTTTTTTTTTTCGCAAATACCGCTTCTCTACATATTTACCTTAACGTTTTTTAATTTTCTGTGGAAATACGTGTGCACTGAAGTAGCTGACACATTGAATTTTGCAGTACCTATTTCCAGGGAATTCTTTGTTTACAGCCATCTTATATTCTGTGTTTGATATGGCAGGTGTTTAATGTATTCAAGTTTATCCCTGGATCCTGAAGTCATGATCCTGTAGGCTTGATCCTGTGGTACATGATGCTTGCTGTTTTAATTCAGTACATTGAAAAATCCTGTTGGTGTGATCTTGTGGTACATGATGCGTGCATTGTAGTTCTGTACCTATGTCTAAAGATCCTGCACATGAAAGAAATTGCGAAATAAGAAAGAATTAAGATTGTAGGTTAAAAAACAATCCTTTTTATTCAACTTACGATTGTGATACATTATTATTTGACAATATTTTTTTATGTACAGGATTTTCCGACTTGCTAAACTAAAACAGCAAGCATCATGTACCACAGATCAAGCCATAGGATCATGTCAACAGGATCATGCTATCAGGATCAATTCTTCAGGATCCAGGGATAAACTTCTATAAATGAAATGGAAGAATGAGCACATTTTTAACTCTCCATAGTTGGCTATAGTTGTGCTAAACAAAGAGATACACGATCACGGGTAAACAATGACTGGCGGTGGCAGTGTGAAAAAACACAGGTATTGCAATGTAATATTCAAATTGTTATTTTTCACGAACCAGTTGGAATTAAGAAACTATGTTTTCAGGAAATTTAGGTACGTGTGTAGTGTGTAAAAACCATTTTTTCTAATTCTTGTTTCTTACCGTTCTAAAAAGCAACGACATCCGATAATTACCAATAGTAAATACATATCTTTCTGCGTCTAGGTTTCCCTGTATTTTTTATTCTCCATTTCTCCCCATCCTCTCACCCCATTCAACATCTGGTACATCGTCATTTGGTCTCCCACCCCATTTCACTTTTATGCCATAAATGACATGCATTGCTACAAAGCACGCACCATGTCGTCTTTCCAGGATCATGATCATCCCGATCCGCTGCTTCACTTGCGGGAAGGTGATTGGCAACAAGTGGGAGACGTACATCGGTCTCTTGCAAGCGGAATACACTGAGGGGTGAGGTTTATGCAGGTCTGGAGTCCCTGGGGCTGAGGCCACGCGTTGCTAACCCCCTCCACTCCAGGCAAACAGCATTATGTCTCAGAAATCATACATTTTTTTGTATAGTTGTTGCTTGTTTAGGTAAATATGTAGTTTAGTGGTATTTCTGAAAAATAATGTTAAAAATCCGAAAATACTTTTATTCTATGCTCTTTAACTTCCTTTTTCATTAAACCCGGCGGAGATAAGACATTCCAAATACTTTAGGAGATATCGCCATTCTTATTTTGCAATACAAGACCTGTGCAATCATTCGACCGTCGCGATTTTTTTTATTGCCATGTGTTTGTGAATGCCTAATTAATTAAAATGGTTGATTAGGTTAGGTCAGTTACATTTAAATACTTTCAAACTAAGCTGACATTAAAAATAATGTGAATTAATTTTAATAGTTCTTTAGTTTTAAAGTATTTGTAATGTAACTGACCTGACCTAACAAACCGGGACAAAGGATGAACAGTAGGAACTCACGTAATTTTTTTTTTTTTTTTACTTATTACTTGCACAACAATATCCAAATAACAAATAAAATATATAATTTCCTTATCCTTGACACATGCCAGGTATTGATTACACGAATAGACAGAATGGGTAGTGTTCCTAGATTGTAGATTTTCCGGAAGTTAATACTAAAATCGAGAAACGTTCCAGTATTTACCTTGAAAACAGTGTCTTCATATTCCAAATGGTTTCTGAGAAATCACTGTTTATAGCTTAAATGTTATAATATCTATGAATTGATGCAGCAGTCCCCATTTTTTTAACGTTCTCACACATGGAGAATCACAGGATCTGCAAAGCTAACATTCGAAACTGTACATTATGAGGCAGCGTCTGTGCATATTTGGTATAAATATTACAAATTTGTTACATCGTGAGAATGATCGTCGAGATTAGGTTAGTACCATTAAAAATATGTACTGGGTCAATCCATGCCAGATCATCCAGCCAAGACACACACTGTCCACCCCACCATCTCAGATTTGGATGAAATTTGGTAGATGGTATCTGCAGACAAATATAAGTACCCGTATTTTTCATTTCTGGAATATTGGTTCTAGTTTGGAATTTAAAGTCTTTCAAAGTTTCTCGTTATTTGGTGGAATTTTTTTAAATCCGCAACCAATATTGTTGACTGGTAGTTAGGTTAGTATAGCTACATTTAAAATACTGTAAAATATTTTTAATGGTTAATTTGGAATTGCAACGTAGCGTAGTAACCAGTTCACACAAATACATTCCGATGCCTCGATAGTTCCGAAGTTCACCGACCATTAAGTAGTTCACCGGTCGCACAAGAAAAATTAAGTAGCACATATTACAGGATAAAAATGCCCATGAAAGATGTCCATATCATCTTTCATAGACTTTGTGACGGAGAAATATTGGAGAATAGTCTAGCTACATTAAAAATATTTTAAAAAATGTGGACATGGATTAGGTTGGTATAGCTACATTAAAAATACTGTGATATTGTGTGAATGGTTAGTTAGGTCAGGATAGCTACATTTTAAATTGGTAGTTCCTAAGCAACCGTTAAAATTATTTGACAGAATTTTTTAATATAGCTATACTGACCTAACTATCCAAAAAATTTTTAAGCATTTTTAATGTAGCTAACCCAATATAATCGATTATTATTAACATTTGATTAAGTTCTGCAAAACATAAACACATGGACCCACACAGGAAAGCAAAAAATTGATGCGGCCGCATCAGTGCACAGGTATTTGTATTGGAACTATGAACAGTGATTTCACAGATACCAGTAGAAATTTAGTAGCACTGTTTTCAGGGTAGATAGAGGAATATCTTAAGTGTTCGGAAAAATTATTTTCCGCATTTTATAATTTTATTCACAGAAAAGCTACGACGCAAGAATTTTACCTCAGTGTTTTATCATGTTAGTTGTTTGACTTGTGGCTACTACTTGTTTCTCGAGTCGTTATCCACAACTGAGACATCTCACAGGGAATAGCGTCTACATGTCTAAACAAATTCTTCAAGTTTATTAAAAGTATCTTAAAACCACACACACACACAACCAAAACTGCGCTTTTCTACCAAAAGGATGTCCTAAAATCGTAAATGTTACCTGATGGAAAACAAAGTTTTTGAAAGGACAAAATAAGGGTAAGAGAATTTTAGTTTCCAAATTTAATTTTAACTGAAAAATAAATATAATCTTATAATTTTAATTAGCATAAACTAGCTAGATGGCATTTAAATACAAGTTTCTAAACCTCTCTAAAAGACTGAGTAAAATGTAAACTGGAAGCATGCATGCCAAGTAAATCATTACAATATGATACGTAAAAAATTAAATTAAAAATCCATTAAAACTTCATTGAAATTGACATATTTCTAAAACAAATGCTACTTAAAATATAATCATAAGTAAGAAAATCTTAAAGTTCTCTTTCCTAACACCCAGGCATTTTTGTCCACTTTCGAGAGAGTTTTGTCTGTTTTCATGTGCATGTATTGTTTCATAAAGATTTCTTATTTCCCATAGCAAAAGTTACACATCGGGAAATGCTTTTAAAATCATCTTCACTAAGTTAAAATTTGAGCTTAAAGAATGACACATCCACTGGAAAAGTTAAAATCTTTGTACTTATGTACGCGCATTGGAAGTTATGCTTAGTTTTGATTTAAGTCACTGATCTATTTTCAAATTTACTGTAACAAAAATTAAGTAGATTCTCAGTATCCAGTATTAATATAAACATGTAGGGATGTGCGAGTACCCGATATTTTCGGGTACGGTTCGAATCCACAATTACCCGAACCCGGAATCGTTGTACGTACATGGATTTGAATAGTATTACGAATATTCACAAAAGTTATAAATTAATTTAATACGGCTCAAAAATACTAGCAGTGAAAAATAAAATTAGGCTACTATTATGTAAGTATTTATAATATGATGTATCAAAGAAAGATATGTAAATTAAATAATTAACACAGTGACATTAAAAGAATTTCGAGATTTCGAGAGCTTAAACTATAATTACGAATTTCGTCGTATAGCAAACTATAAACTAAAAACAATTACATACCTACAAGAAAAAAATCTTGGCTATTTATTGGAGAAAAAATGGTTTCGTTTGCTGAAACGTTTATAAAACTGAGATTTCCCTGTGGCGATTGAGTTGGAGAATCGAATATGTTTTGGTTTTCATATTTTAAAGTGTTTATTATTAATTGAGTTTACATAATTATTATACACATTTCAATCTCAGTGTAATAAATAATTGCCAGTAGTTACAGTTAGAAAAAAGAGAACACACATTATTTTTAAATTAATCAGTTATTTTTAATTATTCTGTGCTTAATATTCGGAATCAGATTCATATCTCAAATATTGCCAGGGATTCGAATCAGAATCGAACCGAACTGAAAATAAAGGATTCGCACATCCCTATAAAAATGTGTATAAAATTAATTAATTAATTTTAATTATTTATAAAATAATAATGTAGTAATTTATAATGCAAATAAACTATACATACGTGAGTGAACATTATCTTTGTTAAATCATTACCTAATAAAAATAATTTAATTTTACTTTAAGTAAATTTAAAGTATATATGCCTTCCTACAATGAAATAATAAATTCAATGGACTCAACTAGGTATTTAATATTATAGCTTTAGTATAAACATATTAAATGTATTTATATATATTTTCTTAAAGCAAAAATTCAATCTCGTTTAATCGTAAAATGCACAAAAATTTTCAAATGTTTTGATTTATTGTAATTTAAATATAGCAGATCAAATATCGAAAATGTATTCTTCCAGTTAAATGTCTTTAGAATAAACTGCTGAAATTTTTGTCATTTTAGTATTTGGTTAAATGGACAGTGACATGTTTATTCTTAACCAGATGTGAAGTTGATTCGATTGGCAACTGTGTTGGATGTTTTTATATTACGATACCATGTGCATGAAGAAACAAATTCTTTCTTTACAAACTGTCATGCCCACTTTTACACCCACGGTCCATGGGTGAAAAAGAAGGTAGAGCAGAAACGGGCATTGTGTGAGCCTTAACCATCACAATGTTTGCCTGGATTGATCCGGAGAATCAGTGGTAATCCAAGATCAGAATGAGCAGACCAGGTCTAATGCAATGCCAGAATATGAAGCTAATGTTCGTACCATTACGTCATTGTGCTTGGTCAATAGTGGAAACATAAGCCATTAATTTTAATAGTCTGGCTATGAAAATATTTCTTCATAAAGATATAAGATTACAGAGTAATAAGTTATTTACAGACATCATGTGAAGGGGAGAGAGCAAAACCTAATGACATTTTAGTTTTAACAAATTTTGTACCATGATAGTTTTTTATCTTTTAATAATTAAAATTTGCCTTCTTTAAGGAAAATATCACACATTAAGAGTTTTATTTGAGCATGAATATACATTTAGATAGTGAGATTTAATTAAGAATATATTTACCTAGTGTTATTTACAAATAGTAGGTAATGTGTGGAGTATATCTGTTGTAAAAATTAACTACGAAAATTAGTTTCCATTATAGAGTAATGGAATGAATGAATCTAAATTTTCGTAGATCAGAATCTTGAGTTTGATTTTTTTAAAAACTGCCGCAAATCCCTAACTAATTTCAAGTCAGGAATGAAATGATATATGAGAAAAAACATGGATATTTAAGTTTTGAAGAAACATTCAACTGATCAATTTTTTTCACAATTTTTCCCAAAAGTACTTAATAAATCCGGCAGATAAAAACTTTTCTTTGATAGTTCCTTTAGTGATAATAATTTACTCCTTTTCAACTACACAGATACTAGTACTTTAATTTCTGAGTTTCCTTTTAACAATTATTTTTCTTCTATTCATTTTCCTTGAATATCAAATCTTTTCAATTCTTAGATGTGATGATATTTGAGTACCTCATTGGTAGGGACCAGATTTTATGGTTTTATTTATAAGTACCAATATAATTTTTAAAAAAGAAGATTTCGGTGATATTAAAATATATTTTAATGCTTATCTCATCTTGACTGACACGTGATACAATCAATAAAATCATTTGTATTAAGCATATATTGGAACAGATCTATTCAGAAAAACGAAAGTACAGCTGCAAATTGTTGTGTGTTTTAAATGTGTTTGAATGTTATAAGATGTAAAACTTTAAAACTTGTAAGAGAAGCAAGATCAAACAACATAATATTAATTTTTTTCCCCCAATCCATTATAGTTCAATATTTTGGTACAAAATTAATGCTAAATAAATTAGTATTACATTCTATGAATTCACCATGTTGAAAGTTTGGTCGAATTGCTGATTAGTTACATATCGGTGCTAAATAGTGTTCCACTGAGTTTACAAAAAATGTTTTGAGCAAAACAAGGATGCACTCTTTCAGGATCAAGACTACTATTGTCCATAAGTACAGCTGTACTTGACAACCGTTCAGATTCGAGAGTAGACAATGCAAATGCTTAAGACCTCCTTGCTCACTGGCATGTGCTACGAAAAACACGTAGATTCTTCCAGAATAACCAAAGTATTGGCTTTTTTTTTAGATTGATACTCAATTAGAGAGATATATCTCAAAACCAAAGTAGCCTTTCTCTAAAAGTATTAATCATTTACCAAACCTGTGGTAAACCTACAACCCAGAGGTGGAAACTATTTGTTGTATTGATGTGCTTTGCGGTGTTATTTCGGTTTTACCGCAGTTCACTGGCCCGGCCCTAGTACATGGTGAAACATGGTAGGAATTGCAATGAAACAAAGACTGGTGGATGAAGGTGTGTGTTTGGCCGGGCGTGTTGGCAGCGATGCGCTGGACGCACTCGGCCTGAAGCGCTACTGCTGCCGCCGGATGCTGCTGGGCCACGTGGACCTCATAGAGAAGCTGCTCAACTACGCTCCCCTCGAGAAGTGAAGGCCTGCAGGCATGCTCCCTGTGTCTGTACTGCGTCCAGCTACATGCTGTCTACATCCATTATATGTACCATTGTATAAAATGTCTTAATAAATTTTTTTAAAAAAGTAGTAATTTATTTTGATTTTTTTTTTAATTTTTTGTAAAATACGTCAAGTAAAAAAAAAATGGTTTCGTAATCTTCTGATGGACAAAGTGTGCGATTATGAATCTGCTTACAAATTTATCATTGGGAGAAAAAAAAAAATCATGGGTCGATTCTCAAGATGTTGCGAGTTTGTTTATTCGGAACATGCTACATTCTCATTTTTCAGAACTGATCTCGCCACGATAAACTGCTGTTATCGAGTGTTATGCTTTGAAAAAGTGTAATAACTATGCGAGATTCTTTCTTCTCCTGAACTTCTGGTAGGTATGTATTGCGAAAGTAGAGATCAGTACAAACATTGTGGCAGGAGAAGTGGAGGGCAGTGTTACACAAAATTTTTTACCGTAACTCCTAAAAATAAATTTTGTTCAAACGGTGGAAATTACAGAATCTTAATTGGAGTTTTTGATATAATATGAGTTGCATTTTCATATTGGCTTATATAAATCTATAATATTAAATATTTTTGCAAATAAATTGTTTGTAACACTGTGCCCCTAGATGGGACACAGTGTTACATTATGTAGCAAAAAAATAATAATATCATCAGGCATGAGATTAATTGAAAACTATCATGTGCTACTGTACATATTTTAATTGCATTATAAACATATAATTGTGGAAAAAAAATTAATAGGTATAAAATATTTTACAACATAGTTTCATATTACAGACAGCCGTTTCATTATGTTTGCATAGGAGTCTAGTAGACACTTTTATGACTCGTTTTAGTAGCAATTACAAACAAATATTACGTCAACAGTGATTATATATCAAAAATATAACTGAAACAATTATGTCATTGCCTATTTTAAACCTTGAAAAGAAGATAAATCTACAGGGAAAACCAGAACTTCTGTTGTTCTTTGTGTTCCTCCTGATGGATTTGGATAAGGACGTTTAGAAATAATTTTAGATTTTCAAAATTGAAAATTTCATCTGTTCTCGTGAATTTAAAAGCTGGAAAGACTCTCTTGACATACAAAACTTTAAAATCATCATCACTTATGCTCACAACTTCACCAATTGAATGAACTTTATGTCCTTCTTCAACTAGCACATAATCCCATTGTTAATAGGCATCCTACTTGCACCATCCAAAAAAATTTCTGGCAGTGGGTCCTCTTCGTCATTTGAAAATGTCCTACTATCTTCACTTTCCATATACGATGGAGAATCTTCATCTTCTGTTGAAGACATCTCCAAGCATTTCAAAAGGCTTCTTCTTGCTAGTTTTGCAGGGATGGATTTGTTTCCTTGATTTTTCTTTTTTCTGTTCAAGAGTTCTGATATCTGATTTTTAATGGGCGTGTTTGTTAGAATCTGACTTCTAACTCTGCGTCGTTTCGTGACATTCTTCTTGGGAGGGGCTTTGGGAAAAGGTTTTATTTCTTCTGGTGAGATCAGGTTTACTGCCATGTTTGGCTTTGATAGCTGAGAAGTAGGTGTGCAGGGTTGGCTGTATTTTACTGGAGGTGTTGAGCTTGGGTTGTGGGAATGACCACTTTTTGAAGTAGAAGGTATTTGAGATGGCGAAGAATTTCTGTTGTTTGGAGATGGCTGTCCAGAATCATTAATCTGTGCTGTCTGATTAGGATCAGGTCGATCAGTGATGTAAGATGATAAAAATGCATCTGGGCCATAGATATCTCTATTAAAAGGCCATATACCAGTTGAACGAAATCCACTGACAATATTAGAATATTAGAAATGGTCTGTCCAGGATGAGTGAGCATCCACTCATTACAAGCATTATTAAATTGGGACTTTAAGGCCTTATAAACAGTCTTGTCCAATGGTTGTAGTTTCCCACTGGTATGGGGAGGTAATGTTAACAAAATGATGCCATGTTGTTTACAAAAGTCAAGAGAACCAATTGTGATATGTGATTCATGGTTATCCATTAACAATAACACTTTGTAGTCAGAAGAACTTTTGGCATAATGTTGAAAATGCTTCAGAATTTCTAGGAAAACCTCCCCATTTACACAACCGATTAAGTAGCACTCCCACCTGAACCTTCTGGTGCTCCCACCAACATATGAGACTTAAAATTACCCCTAGGGAACACTGAGAATGGAGGAATGGTGTTTCCTAGGGCATTAATGAAACAAGCTGTAACCAAAACTCCTCGCTCACCAGAAGTAATCTGCCCAACCTGTTTTTGTCCTTTCTTTCCTATCACTTTTGGTGGATTGTGCATGGTTGTTAATGCAGTATCGTCAAGGTTATAGATGTCTTGTGGTGAAGGCCCACCTAAAAACTGCTGATATACAGATGTTAGATTGTCGATGAATTCTGCGACTGATGTCTCATTGAAGCCTGTTGCACGGCCTAAGCTTGTAGGTTCCGGTTTCTTTACAGACAGATCTGGAAACCTCTGCATGTACCCATACAACCAATCAACACCTGCTTGGTTGTTTAAACTTCAAGATTTAGGATTTTTAGCTTGTTTCTACATGCAAGCTTATATGCTAAATCCATAACAGATTTTCGTGTTAACCCATGGTGCATTTTGCATGCTATTATCAGATAATTGTGCAGCAAATTTTCAAGCTCTCTAGAAAATACCTGATTAACTTCATAATTGGGAGTGAACCGAAAATTTCCTTTTTGATCAGCAGGAGTAGACTTATAATTATTAACATACCTTTGCAAAGTCATATGCACAATACCATATTGCGATGCAACACTTCTTACAGATTTGTTCTGCTCAACTGTACTTCTAAAACAGCAGCATTCATTTGATCACCAGAAACTGTTCCAATCTTTCTTACTTTAGGTCTGTTTCTCATTTGAAAGTAGACTTACATATAACAACAATGTTAAAAGTACTGTAAATAGTGTGTAGGGATACAGTTACAATTAATCAATTGATTTATTCTTCTAGATTATTTGAATTTTAACACAATGTTTCGACAGTGTAGGTACTCCATTTCATGTAACACAGTTCCCCATCATAACATGTAACACTGTACCCCATATCACATTACTACATTAGCCATTACAAAAAATTGCTACTCCTGTTTCCAGAGGTTTAAGGTTATGTACTTGCATTTAAATTAAAGACACTAGAACAATGAATACATAAAAAAATTATCTATTGTTAAATATTTCATTTGTACCAGATAAAAAGCAAAGAGTGAAAACAAAAAAAAATAGTTTTGACATATAAAAACAGTAAAATAATTAAGAGAATTTTAATTTAATTTTACTTACAGTTCAACTCCCTCCAAAACTCATGTGTTTGTGAAAAACATAATGGCTGATACAGTGATACCCTGTTGCAACAAACGAAGATCTAACTGCCAACTGCAGAACAAATATTCAAATGTAACACTGTGCCCCCACTTCCCCTATCTGATAAAAGGTATGCTCCCTATGATTTATGTGCCATATTTTCTCTGTTATCCAATCTATGGATCTTAAACTTTTCTGTTTGGGGAGATGGAAAAGGCTGTATGCTTTTTTTTTATATCCCTTTGATGTGGTTAGTGTAGCATTAGTATGCATTAAAGTGTAGCTTCTTTGAGAGTTTCTGATGAATATACTGTATTAATGTGAATACAGGCAGAGGATCTTGATCTTGATCATAAAATTACCTCACACATACATAGGTAGGCTTGGGATCATACACTAACAAAATCTAGAGTAGACCTTAACAAAAAAAAAAAAGCAAGATTCAAGGTGTCCATGAAAGAATGTCTCAGTTTCAATGATATACCATATAACAGTTTAAAGAACACTATAACAAATACAGCAAAACCCCTTATTTGCACTTTTCATGGGGACAAAGTAAAAAAGTGTAAAAAGCGGGTAATGTGTAAAAAAGGGAAAAGTAAGAAATATGTTAAAGTTAATTAAAATACAATCACATCCTGCAGCGTTCATAACAAATACGGGCTACATTACACATACGCATTACACCACAGTAAAAAAGTTTAAAAAAAGGGCAGCAAATTGGAAATTTACCGTCAATAGCGCGCCGTGCGCGGAGAAAGGTCATCGTACTCAATCAGCTGTTATGGCGCGACGTACCCGCCGGCTGGCTCTCTCTGTTCTCTGAGCTGCGCATGCGCAGTATATCTCACTCAACGCTCCGCCCAGACTCGTGACGTTCCATCAGCAGCCAGCCAATAGATGCGAGCTTAGCGGAAAAAAATATAAGCTCCACCTCCCGTGTACCAGTTTTGTCCAGTTCTAATACCAGTTTATTGGTATACGCACCAGTTTACTCGCTGCCGTAACATGTTCAAGTTTACGTTCATCTTGATGTCTTGATACCAATAATTAATTATTTACGATCCCCAGAAATAAATGGTTAGTTTAAAAAATAAGCGTCAACTGTACAATATTTCCGAAATTATAAAATACATATAAAACAGTTACCAAGACTACGCTCATTTTATCTTGTGAAGTTCATGTCTCGTACCAGTATTTCGGCTAAGTTGCAACTTAAATATAGTATCAACTTACAAGCAGCCTCGAAAGTCGTAATATTCCCGACATTCCCGGTAAGTTTATACATTCGTGAGTTTACATTTTTTTCCTAGTACATTTTAGATTGTCTCCTGCTATAATTACACGGACTTTTAAATGCCTAGGCTTAAATTATTATCTGTTTAGAAATAAAAGCAACTTTTCATGTTATAAAATATGTATGTTTTGCAATTTAAATTGTTCATTGCTGACTATAAACGTTACGTTTTTCACAATGTTTTTAGGCCGTAGTACTATGGTTGTTACGTGACGTAAATAGAGTGATGGATTCGATTTTTGAGACGTAATTCGCGTGAAAGTATTGTATTGGACTAAATAAGAACTAAACGGGACCTGAAAAATATAGTGTAAATAACGGGAAAACGTAAATAACGGTAACGTAAATAAGGTGTTTCGCTGTACATCAAATTGATGGTTAACTTTTTTTTTTGCAAATGTTTAATATGTGCACCTTTAGTTGCGTGGCACACATCCAACCTTAAGTCCAATTCTCCCCACACTTTCATTAACAAGTCTGGAGTAATGGAAGCAATAGCCTCTTCAATCATGTCTCAACTCTGGTAGATCATTAGGTAGCGGCGGAATGT
This sequence comes from Bacillus rossius redtenbacheri, assembly GCF_032445375.1. NCBI lineage: Eukaryota > Metazoa > Arthropoda > Insecta > Phasmatodea > Bacillidae > Bacillus > Bacillus rossius. The sequence continues at coordinate 8,468,249 of NC_086345.1, read as the reverse complement.
ACCCACAATGTATTTATTTTCCAATATATTTCAGGTATAAAATGCCTATTTTTAACTATCTTGTTATGTTTAAATGTGCATTTAAAGTTGTATGCTTTTAAAAAGTCACACTAACCATGACTCATTTTAACATGTCCATTATAATAGATTGGAGATACTGTCCTTTGCCTAATGAAGAGCCTTATAGAGAAAAAGTTTCATAAGCATTTTATAAATAAAAATGAAACACGTAAACCTTCTAACCTTGGACTTGAGTTTCTTAAATACTGTACGGAATTGTATCTCACTAAGCATAAGGAAAATTAAATTATTTTGTAAATGTAAATGAATTAGCTTATTTTAGAACTTCTGAAATTCAAAAATACCACACTAAAATCATTGCAAGATTAAATCCAAACTTTCAATGCAATGAAGTCTCAACATCTCAAGAAATTATGATTACCATCCCTACAATTTAATGTTCAACACCAACTGAAAAAGATGCATTTTCTGTGAACCCTTCGAATACTATGAATTTTTTTTTGCAGTATCCTTTATTTATAATGTTAACTAAATAATATCAGATTAATGTTGTAAGTTTTTGTACATACGGTATCTACATAAATATGTATGAAAATGATTTATAGATAATTGATTTCAAAGATTTAATATTTTAAGTATTAAACCAACCTTTTTTTATTTTTATAAAAAGTGTGGTTGAAAACTTAAATAGCAAGTTCCTGTGATGCAATTTTGAATTTCGTCCAAGACATTTAAGAAATTATGAATTTGAATTTTACATTAATATATACTATAGTCAAACTGTGGAAAAGACTTAAATAAGAATTTCATGTATTTACAGTATTACTTAAAAAAAACTTAAGGAAACATTTTCTTATCCTTGATATACCCTGGTTGCTGGTTGTACTCATCTTTAAGTAAAATAAATAATTTTGTAAACATGCACAGTTTTCAAGGTAAGACTATAAAATTAAATAGCAAACAAAACAAAAAAAATTTATTTCAAACCAACTTTTTTTTTTTACAATAATTTTAAAGGCACATCAGTGTCCCAAATCCTTTTGCATAAATTATACTAGTCACTTGATGCAAGTTGTATAGTACCAATCTTGTAACAAGATATTTGCGCAGCGAGATGGTCTCTCGGATGGTCGTTGGGGGGGTCACTGGGGCGGGGGGCTGTACACGGATATGATGTCCAGGATGCTCATGTAGGAGCCGGACAGGAGCGCCAACACCCCGAACAGCATGACGAGGGCGTTCTTCCAGATGCGGTAGTAGGCGTAGCCGAAGCCGTCCTCCCAGAAGGTGACTATCTCGATGACGGGCGGGACGATGATGCCGAGGATGGAGAAGCACAGCGCCCCGATGAGGCCCATGAACGGCCCGATGGTCGGCACCACCACCGCCAGCAGTACTGCCAACATCATCATTCCAGTTCTATTCATCGTCTCATCGACTAGTGGGGACAGAAATGTTAAGACTTGCGTGATTCTGGAAACCACCGAAAACCAAAATCAGAATTACCGGACAAAATTAGATATATAAAAAAAACTATTGGAAATGGCTATTTACATTATAGAGATCCCAAAGATGTAGTTTTTAAAAATTTTTGTCCGTTTGATTGTTCGAGCATCAATCTAAAACCACTTGAATGATTTCAATGAACTCTTCTTTATTAAAAACAGGTCTTTGGCCAACTTGAAAACTAGGCTATATATATAATTTCAGTATTCCACCCCCCTAAGAGGGTGAAAAAGGGGTATATTATATGATTTTAAAATAATAAATTATATCTCAAACTAATCGAACAAAAGAAGATATGTTCGGTACCAACATTTCACATACAAAAATTGCCAACAAGAAATTTAAATTTTACAAAAATCTACCTCTAAGGGGTGAGAAAGAGGTCAGTATGTTTTAAAGATTAATAATAATAATCTCCGATATTTGAACACGAGTGCCCTGGAATGCAAGTGCAGTGTCTCACAACTGCACACTAACATGTCCCCATCACGGTCACTAGAAGCACTGAGGGGTAATGAGATGAGAGGGGACATGGACGAACCGGAACGGCAGTTCACCGAAACTCACCGGCTCATGGCAATACTCAGCCGGGAAGGGAACCTGGATCCCCGTGGCGAGGGGCAAGCGATCCGACCACTCTGCCACCGCGGGGCCCTCAGTTGGCAAGAATGACTCGGAAGTTGATTCCAAAATGTTGAGACTGCCTGAAATGCACTGTGCGTCTCGACGATTGGTTCCTCACCGGTCAGGATCACGAGGATCGTCCTGACGACGTACTCCGCCAGTCGGGGCTTCGACTGGAACTTCTCCTTCACGCCGTTCCACGCTATCTCCAGGCAGACGAAAAACTGGAGGCCGTAGGTCAAGAAGATGCCCAGGCCAATAGCGATCTTCACAATCTGTGCTGGTCTGGGAACAATAACAACATAATTAATTAATACAGTGAAACATCATTACATTATACCTGAAACACCGCAAAGTTGCGGTATTTAATAAAGAAAGAAGTACTTCATACTGAACGGCTACTAAATGTAAACAACTGGGGGAAAAATTACCATAATTCGTAAATATGTACAGGTAAATATTAAAAATTAAAATATACTTTATACTGAATGGTTAATAAATGTAAAACATGTAGAAACCTGAAAATATATAATTTAAAGAAAGGTACATACTACTGTAATGACTTATGAGATGTTCATTGTGCAATCAATTCATACCTATAAAAAGAAAATATCTTAACATAATATGAATTACATTCCAGATTTATACACAAATATGATGTGTACATTGACAATAATAGTTAACAAAAACATATACTGTTATAAGTTCCACTGAGTTTACAAAAATGTTTTGAGCAAAACAAGGATGCACTCTTTCAGGATCAAGACTACTATTGTCCATAAGTACAGCTGTACTTGACAACCGTTCAGATTCAAGAGTAGACAATGCAAATGCTTAAGACTTCCTTGCTCACTGGCATGTGCTAAGAAAAACACGTAGATTCTTCCAGTATAACCAAAGTATTGGCTTTTTTAGATTGATACTCAGAGTGGTTTTGAGGTATCTAAGTATCCCTTCTCTAAAAAATATTAAACAATCATTTACCAAATCTGTGGTAAACCTAGAACCAAGAGGTGGAAACTATTTCTTGCACAAAAACCTGTCTCTTTACGATTGAAACTTCCTGGAAAATATGTTAACACATGGTCTCGTGGCACTGCTTTGGAAATTCAAGTTTAACAAAATATACTAAAGCTCTGTAGCACAGTAAGGTAAATAGAATCTCATTAAGTGATATGATGTCACAGTTACTGCCTAGTATACAGTAGATTCCAGATTATCCGGAGTAATGACCAGCAAGAAGTTAACGGATAACTGTAAATCACTGTTAAAGCAATGACAAAAAACTTATTAAAAATTTTTAATCCCGACCATCTAGACAAACACTAACGTCAGTTCCTCGAAGATACGCCCTAATTCGTATTAGTAAAACAGAGAGCTAGTCAAATACGTTGTTTCCACAAGAGAGTATTTTAATCAAAATAATTCATTTTCCAATCAGGTAAGCAAGTTTGCTGACTACCATTTTAATCAAGACATTACTCCAGTTGAAATTCATTTACAGCACTTATTTATTTCCAAAGTCATTTGCAGTAAATTCAAATAAATGTTGAATAACATTTTGAGATCAAACACCTAAAACTAATTTTAAAAATTTACGTACTATATTGCTTACATAATAGGGCTTAGGCATATCATTCAGAAGTAGACGCTACCAACACTTCTCAGTTACAAAATAATAATGATTTTCATATAGGAGATACATTTCAGTTATAATAAGATTTTAAAATGCATAAAGTTCATTTTATTAGAAAGATTATTAAACACGTTAATGTAATTATTAATTCATTTCATTACTAATTTAATGCTACACAAGTGCCATTGCCATTGTTCATGCATCAAAATAAAAGTTCAAAAATTAGTTCAAAAATTATTTATGTGTTTATGGTTTATGGAAGTTAAATAATGGTACGATTAACCCGCAAACCGGAGAACGCACACCCAAATAATCAGGAGTTCACTGTATTTAAAAGATATTTTAAAAAATAATCAGGCACACACATTTATTTTTGTAAAAAATGGCTCTAACTACTGTTCTAACATACCTAATTTTGTATTTTGTTCACTTTACCAAATGTGGGGCAGCTAATGTTTTAGTTATAGTGCCCAGCTATTATGAGATAAGTGCTGCTAAAAACTACCTCTCAGTAGCTGGGCATTCATATTTTGAGAAAGAAAAGGTGGGAAAAATTTATACGCCTCAATTCTGGAAGAACATCGGAATACATAGCAAGGGTAAATAGTGACAAGAACAAGAAAATAATTTGACCCCAACAAAACAAATAATAAAGCTCGCAGGCTTTCACAGCCGTTGTCTGGAGTTGCTTGGCTACTGGATTGCAGCAGCGTCCATCTTGCAGTCGCCATCAGGATAGCAGTTGCTTACAGAAACTGTGAAATCTTTTGCCTTCTACATGGATACAACCCAGAAGCTGAGACACTAGTACAAATAAAATTAGAAAATGTATTAAATAAGACAGTAATTTTAGAAACCATCCAAAATAAAAACCTATTAAAACTTTCGATGAACGCCGGCTGCACGCACGAAAAAGTGTTCCATAACACACCTTGTCCCGTTATGCTGTGTCCCATTACGCTCATTGTACGCTTGCGCCGCATCTATCTCTCTTCCACTCTATTGGAACAACCATCGATTTGACTTTTTCGAGGCACATTAACTTGAAACACTCCAATTCGTTTCCTATTTTTCCTATCATCGTCCTACCCTTAACAGAATAACACAGATTGGAAGAAGTTAAATAGCAAACATGTATAAAAATTATAATTAAAATAATCTCTTCGTTAAAATAATAAACATATTTGAATTAATGAGTTAAAATAAAAGTAAATTTATCTTTTAAATTGTAGATTTCATTTCACTCCTTCTTTGTATCCATAAAAAATAGTGATAATTCAATAAAAATGATTCAATTTTATTCATAAAAGTATGCAATCATTTCTTCAATGTTTTGTTATGACGTTGTCACGTTAAACTATCGTCCGTAAACCGACTTTACGACAACCATTTTTTTTAAAAAATTAAATTAAGTGGTCTTTTCTGTTTTAGTAGCAATAGTCTGTTGCTGCTAATGTCCTTAATGTAGGACCATGATGGTTCGAGTAACGTAATTACACTTTACATGAACATAATCTGGGCTATCCTTTTGAGATTAAAAAAAAGTAGATGGTAATGTCTTATAGCAAAGTATTAGGAAACATTAATTATGCTATGTCCCAAACACACAAATGTTACATAGGTGTCATATTATGCTTTGACTAAATTAAAAATTTAATTTAAGTGCCATGGTCAAAACAAGTTAGACGAATGTTATACTAGTGTCATATTGTGCTTGAGTGAATTTTATATAACATGACTGTCTTTGTGCTTGCATGAACGTTATGTTGGAGTTGTGCATGCATAACCATGATGGTTTCAGGCCATCCATGTATAAATGTTGCATAAAATTGTTGACATTGAGATATCACACACACATGTAACAGTTACCTTCATTGATGCCTGGGAATTCATGTATAAATAAATTTCAGAAAAAGTGAAACATACCAATGAGGTACAAAATGTATAATAATGATAGTAAGACATTAATAGAGACGAGACAAGACGAGAGCAAAACAAAAAAAGGTGAGAGTCTTAGACTACTCGCCAGTGATGTATAAACTTGTAACCTCAGTAACAAGGAAATTCATTTGATCTCATGTAAATAAACTTATAATACGAAAAGTATTCATTTTAGGGAAACAAAATGTACAAATTTGTCCCCTTAATAAAATCTAGCTATAATTCTGTTTAACAAGATGGTACTATTGATTCCTCAGGGCTAGCAGAACAACGGGAGTACCAGACGTATCAAATGTAAATGCCTCATCACTAAAAATGTGACATTTCCCTCTAGACCGGAAGTTGTACTTCTTTAAGCGTGCTGAGGGTGAAATTATAGTATGCACTAAAAATGCAATGAAATAACCACAGAAATTCGACAGGTTGAATGTATAATGCACATGCATGCAGAAACTGCTATAGCTATGAGCCAAAGACGTGTGTGCCAAAGTATACTTTTTAGTAGTGAAACTATCCTCGAATACATTTTGTAAACTTGAAATGTCATAACAAAATATAATAGCAACTTTAAAAATACCTATAATTTACTGGCCAGGAAAACTGTATTAGAACCAAACATGACATCAAAGATATTTAACATTTTGTTGGTGCTCTAAAGCACTACAAACACGGCAATATTTTAAGTAATTTTCAAACTAAAAGTTGAAATCCAATAGATATATATAAAAAAAAAAAATTAATCTGAAACATTTAAAAACACATATTACAACACTAAGTATATGTATGTATAATGGGTTTTGCTTTAAACTACATAAATCAGTCTGTAAATACTTCCTACATACAAACCTAACTTTATTTTCATGACATCAATTATATGTGGGCTAACAATTTCTTGTTCATGACAAATGCTGCATTATCTCTATATTTTAATACTAAGTATTGTCAAAATTTTAATATATATTTTTTTCAATTTGTCATTATTTCTTTTTTATGACCATAAATTATAACTATATGTGTACACCGATTCGCTTATTACATTCCCCAACAAATGCGACAGTCAACGTATATGGATTAGTCACGTGGGTCCACAATCTTTTCAGGATTTCTGAAACTTCCACATTTGTAAGCACTGTGATTACACATTTCTGTTAAAGTCACAAAAATTATTCCTACAAAATGCCCTATGCTGAGAGCCAAGATGTTCACACATCAAAACATACTGACCAGCCTCTTTGATCTAACGACTAGGTCCGGGATGCCTGTTCGCACTGCAGGTAGGGAGTAACTTGGCCACGCGATACTTCTCCCTTTCCTAACCAAAAGTCCTGGCTGTTGCGCAGGTTGATAGGCCCTGCCCGTGGTCTCCGAGTCTCGGTGGACAAACTACAGCGAGATGTATTTGATCTGGCATTCTGTGGCTCGGCTCCATTCCAGCCGAGAGTTCATTGTCACTGTCGGTTCTCATTCCAGTACAGTGTTTCCTGTTTCATAGTGGGTTACATTTCACATTTCATGGGTACATTTCAAATTTGTTTTCTTTGAAGAGATCTGAATCCCTGATGTAAACATGACATTCGAGAATTTTTTCAAACAGTAGATCTCGTTTGGTTTTTTGACTTACTGTAGAACAGATTATTGGAACTTGTTTTGATCACCATTGTATTGTAAATGAATTATTTTGTGTTTACTTTAAACTACTTTTAATTAAATTTTTTACTTTGGCACATACCACTGGTGTTTAAACATCATATAAACCTCAATAACGAACAAAACATACGAATTTGCAAACACACGGGAAACAAGCCGAAATCAACCAATATCAAAAAAAATTGAAAGCAGTTGAAATTGACAGCAGAGGAAATTCTGTGGAGCATATTAGTCAGAATCTATCTTTTCGATTCAGCTTTTGTTTCATAAGTTAATCATTTTTTCCTGTTATTGAGGTTTCTTATGATGTACAGTGTGGCCAGCAATGTTGTGACCAAAGAAAATCTTAAAGTCTTCCCCAGCATAAGAACCGTTCAAAGAATGAAACTATAGAATATCCCAGTTATAAATTTTAATAGTATCAAGATCACAATGAGTAACTCAAACCGTTTTAGATAGGCGCACATGTGTGTACTGCTTTGCTGTTTACTCACTTGCAGCGCCAACCTACGAGAAATGGTGACTCCTGAGCGTAGAGTTTTGAGTTCTTCAATTTGACAAGAGTGAAAACTGTAATTTCAGTTCAACATGTGTCGAGAGTATTAATTGTAATCCAACCCATGTGGCAAAAACATCTGCCGACGGCACAGGCAATTCGAGACGACAGAGCTCTTTATCGCTGGCCTCCACGTTCACCTGACATAACGCCATGCTATTTTTTTTCCCCCTTTGGGGCTTCATAAGAGATTGTGTCTGCGTTCCGCCGCTGCATAATGATTCGCCAGAGTTGAGACACGGAATCAAAGAGGCTATTGCTTCCATTACTCCGGGAGAATCTGACTTCAGGTAGGACGTGTGCCGTATAACTAAAGGTGCACGTGTTGAACACGTAGGTTGGTTTACCTTCGAAATGATGTATGATTAGGGACACCTGTATTTCGCGAATACATTTTGTGTCAAGGTATTCCGCAAAATACTGTGGCTTTTCTCCTGTGGTTATTGGCCGAGGTCGGGGAGAGGTGTCGTCCCGCTCTTGACGGGGGCCGACGAGAATGTGGTCACCGTACCGCTGCACCCTCATAATTTGCCGTGACTCCTGGAAAAAAGCTGCAGTGTTTTGTGAAATACGTTTGACACAAAATGTATTCGCGAAATACAGGTGTCCCTAATGATATCCCATTCAAACAGCTTCTAAAACGCTACTAGTGTTGGGTTGATTCCGATCATGGAATAGTTCAGTTCTATTGATTCCAAAAAATAATTGAAAAATTCTGAATCCATTTTTTTTTTGGAATCCACAGAAAAACCACTAAATAATAATATTAACAAACATATGAAGGTATAGTCCTTCGGGTATGATTTTTGTTCAATCACATTTATATTAGTTAGGGATTTTTTTCAGTTAGTGTAGAACCGAGTTTATTTGGACAATTTACAGGATGTATACTGTGTGATGTGGCGAACAGCGTGGAACACAGCAGTGGGAGCGGGACTCACATCTGGTCGCTGGGCAGGTTGAGCGTGATGCTGCCCTGCACCTTATCGCCGTACTTGAGGTAGCCCAGGAAGCCCAGCACCATGTACATGAGCGTGACCCCCGCCATGCCGCGGTTCAGCACCCCCACCGCCCCCACGAAGTGCTTCGGGTGCCGCATGCTGTTCTCCAGGGGCATCACCTGCACAAGTAACACGCTTCAAGTACAGGGTTGGACCATTTAGCAAGTATGCGAGTGAGCAAGTGAGCTAGTGTGGAAGTATGCGAGTGTGCAACTTCATTTCCACCTCCCCCCTGCCGTCTACTCCCCTACCAGTTCCCCCACCATGCACCTAACTATTCCCATATGTGGACTTAATTTTTGTAACGCTCGAAAATTGTAGCCCCCTCAGCAACGAACTTTTAGTTCAAAACCATCCCCCCCCCCCCCCCCCCCCCCATAAAAACCACTTGGTTTAAACCGTGTTTAAAACCATTGTGAGATAAATCGGGATGACAGAATTGTATCCCCTTGGAAAGGGGTACCTTTCAGGCTTATGGTGGCGGTAGTGTAGCTGGGTAGGAACTGGAAAGGCACACCCTTTCTGATTTCTTAAAATGTTTTGGTTTTAATGCAAATACGCACTGGAAAGGTATCCCCTCGGAAAGGGTACCTTTCCAGTTCCTACCCAGCTACACTACCGCCACCATAAGACTGAAAGGTATCCTTTCCAAGGGGATACAATTCCGTCCCGATTTAACTCACAATGGTTTTAAACACTGTTTAAACCAAGTGGTTTTTATGGGGGGGGGGAATGGGTTTGAACTGGAACATCTTTGCTGAGGGGGCTACAATTTTTGAGTGTTACAAAAATTAAGTCCACGTAAGGGAATAGTTAGGTACGTGGTGGGGGAACCGGCAGGTGGTGACGGCAGGGGAGAGGTGGAAATGAAGTTGCACACTCGCATACTTCCACACTAGCTCACTTGCACACTCGCATCTTTGCACAATACTATAATTTAGTGCTCACATACTTGCATATATATTTTTTGATCTGCAACCTCAGCCAAAGAGAATTATTTTTCCTATATCTAGCATTATAATAAGCAAGAAGTTTCACTTCAGTGCACGGACTCCATGCACAATGTTAGGTAGATTTCAAAGAATTACTACCTATTGTAGCTGTTACTATGGTGCGACTTTTGGAAAAATTTTTTATATAGTTTTTCATTTCATGACTCCTAGACCACAAAACTATCGTCAATTCAAAAGTTTATATATATACACAAATACACCTCAAATAACAACAAAAGTTTGGTCATTAATGTTTCTTCTGATTTGCGGGAGCAATAAAAATTACATACTAATCAATATATTATTTAAATTATCTGAATAAGTTGTAAGTCATACCCAACTAAATAATCATCCAAAATAAAAATATTAAATAGTTATTTCCCTTTTCTGAGGGGAAATCCCAGGTTGAATTGTGGATCCCCATTTCTGTGGGGAACACCTGTTCCACGGAGAATTCTCTTCCCTTGGGGAAAATATCCTCTCTGTGGTTAAGTCACAGCCAGATTTGCCGGACTTCAGTTCTTTGATGTGATATTTTTACTCTGATTCAACATGAGTGGCAGAAAGCGGGATGTTGTATGGCTTTCATTTAAATATGGTGAGAATCAAAATAACTAATGTAATAAACAAACCTGGTTAAAAAAAAAAAAACAGGTAGTTTGGGCGTTCCCCCCTCTCCCAAACCTGGGGTTTTTCCAATCCTGCTAAGTAGTACATTTGGTGATTGAATGCTACAAACTGATGAACGAACTTCAGGACAAACCTTTTAATGAGGTTCCGTTATAGCTTTTTTTTTTTGCATTACATGATCTTTTTTTTTTTTTGTGATACAGTTATTATTTTCAAATTAGCAGGGTTGTAAAAAATATATATATTTTTTTAATGTTATTTTCATTCTCAGCATGTTCAAATGAAAGTCATACAACATCCCACTTTCTGCCACTCATGTCAAATCAGAAAAGTTATAACATCAAAGAACTGAAGTCCGGCAAATCTGCACATCGGACTGTGACTTAACTACAGGAAGGGTATTTTCCATAGAATGGGTGTTTCCACAGAATAGTGATTTACAGTAGTCGGGGTTTTCCCACAGAATTGTAATTTTTTTTAATAATAAATTTATTTGTATCCTCATTTTTTTACACTGTCTACAAGTCACTAATTAATTTAATTTTACAGGAGTATTTAAAATTTATTCAGATAAATTAAATGGTAAGATCTTGATTAGTATATATTTTTTTGTTCGTATAAATCACAAGAAACATTAATGATCTAACTTTTGTTGCCATTTTGTTATTTTATTACTAAGCTAAAAATATTACCAGAGGTAATTTCCACACAATTAAGCAGACAGTCTTCAACCATTTGTATTTAATGTGCGACTGTAAACTGAAAAGAAAGTGAAAAAAAAAAAAAATTGCAAGTTAGTAAACAGCTGCTAGTAATTAAAAATTTGTGATTCCAGCACAGTTGCTGTTTATTTCCAGACTTTTTCTGTGATCAGTCCTTCTGTTCAGTTACTTTTTTTTGGTGACTTTTGTCAGTTTTATTGTTACAGCTATATTTACATTTGAACCGCAAACTTGCTAATACAGCATGGCCTGAAACATGCATCCGATGTAACTATTTTTCCTGCTTAAAAGTTTTAAAAATGTCACTGTATATCTTTTTGGAAAAAAAATAACAATAAAGAAAAACCATATTTTATTCTCTTTGCCCCTGTGAGAGGCTATAAACCATAGGCTATCCCAGTACAAGCAAACTTGTTTCAAGCAACATGTTTCATATAAAAGCCAATTTTTATCCTGAAATGTTGCAAAATGTGCATCTGGAAAGATTTTACAATATGTCCATAAAAGAATGTACCAGTTATAAAATTTAATAGCATCAACTGTAAGCGTTGAAGAGTGTTGGTCCAAGGTTACAATTAAAGAGTAAACCCCAAAAGTTTTAGATAAGTGCATGGAAAAAAAAATGCTTTGTTGTTTTCTCACTTGAAGCGTGAAAGAATGGCTATTTCCCCAATTTGTTGAGGGTGAACCTGTAAACTTTATTTGGCAACAGGATGGAGACATTCCCCATGGGAATCTCTTTGTACGAGAGTGGTTGAACGTTGAAGCCCCTAGCTGTTGGATTGGTCGTAATAGTCAAAACAACAGAGCTCCTTTTATCTGGCCTCCATGTTCACCTGACATAACGCCTTGCAATTATTTCCTTTGGGGATTTATAAAAGATCGTGTCTACGTTCCGCCGCTATCTAATGATTTCTGCCAGAGTTCAGACACGGAACTGAAGAGGCTATTGCTTTACTCCGGACTTGTTAACCAAAGTGTGGAAAGAATAGGACTTAAGTTGGATGTGTACCGTACAACTAAAGTTGCACATGTAGAACATTTGTAAGAAAAGAAATAGGTTAGTTTACCTTCAATTTTATGTATTTGTTGTGATTAGTCAAATTTAACTGTTATAATATAGGTACCATTAGTGACTTTTACTAGAACAAACTAATGCAATACCATCCATGGTGTTGACAATAAAATCGATTTTATTTTAAGTCTATAAATTTGGAGTGTAGCACAAATTAATCTCTTATTAAAACATAGTGTAAACATTTTAACCAATTGTTATGTTAAAGTGATCAAGAAGTTCAAGCAACATATTTAGTGAATCAAACAAAATTATGTAGAAAATTTAATTTCTAGCAGTTTCATAACTGTTGTACAGTTTGTTTGTTATGTTTTGAAACTGGGACATTCTTTTGTAGACTTCCTGCATAGACAATTAACTTCCTGCATTTGTCTGTGAAATACTCGGACGATGAATGCTCCCTTACGGCCAGTTGCACCATCAGAGCTCAGGCGTGATCTTGAGTCACAAGCTGGATCTATCATCGTTCCACCACATTTCCTGCTGCACCATTGTGTTGTGGGAACTGGGAACTTCTATATGAACCGACCTTCGTGTCCGTCCAGGGAAGCCTTCTTTTCACAGACGAGAGAGCCACACGCCCGATCGTGCATCTTCAGTTGTTTTTTTTTTTTTGTCCATTGTAAATAAATATGGCGGTGTTGATTAAAGGATACTAATGGTCAATTAGGTTAGCTACATTATAAATACTTTAAAGCATTGTGGACGGTTGATTTGGTTAGGATAGCTACATTAAAGATACTGTGAAATCATGTAAACTTTGGGGAACTTCGGGTGTGGCTCTCTCGTCTGTGAAATTAAGGCTTCCCGTCCGTCCAAAGCAATGATCTCCGATCAACACTGCACGAGCAGATATGGCCGGCATTTTCACTGACTTTATGCAGGTTTATTTAATCATGTTTAGCAAAAGTAACAACAATTATAATTAATTCTAGAGTTACAATATGTTCTCACGAGAGATAACCAATTTTAAATGTTTGAAATGTTTGTTATTAATTGGCTTCTATTTTAATATTTTTATTGTCACAATTACTTTCCACATTAAAAAGACGCGTTGTTAGTCAAAACCTAATCATATTTCCGAACTGCTTCGTTCTGTATTAACTTTTAAATACCAAGAACGTGGTTTCAGTTATTAAAATTCAAAAAACTGAGGTAGCGACTACAAAGCTGCCATCTTGCGGCATTAGCAACAACCATTTGTTCACCGTGTCACAATCGATTGTAGTCCGCCGCGCCGACAGGAATGCAACCAACACTTCTTCGACACTGCATGCTGCCTGTTGCCTCAGGTTCTGATCGCACGGACAAAGACCGTGTAACCCCAGTGAGCGTTGGCACAACGTTCAGATCATTCTTGAGCTAAGATAACTTTAGAGCAGAATGGTGCAACTGGCCAAGAGCCGACAGATGAGAGCAGATAAGAGCCGGAGCTCCGACAAATGCGAGCGGATAAGAGTCAGAGCTCCGACAGATGCGAGCGGATAAGAGTCGGAGCTCCGACAGATGCGAGCGGATAAGAGTCAGAGCTCCGACAGATGCGAGCGGATAAGAGTCGGAGCTCTCCGACAGATGCCAGCGGATAAGAGTCGGAGCTCCGACAGATGCCAGCGGATAAGAGTCGGAGCTCCGACAGACGCGGGCGGATAAGAGTCGGAGCTCCGACAGATGCCAGCGGATAAGAGTCGGAGCTCCGACAGATGCCAGCGGATAAGAGTCGGAGCTCCGACAGATGCCAGCGGATAAGAGTCGGAGCTCCGACAGATGCCAGCGGATAAGAGTCGGAGCTCCGACAGATGCCAGCGGATAAGAGTCGGAGCTCCGACAGATGCCAGCGGATAAGAGTCGGAGCTCCGACAGATGCCAGCGGATAAGAGTCGGAGCTCCGACAGATGCCAGCGGATAAGAGTCGGAGCTCCGACAGACGCGGGCGGATAAGAGTCGGAGCTCCGACAGATGAGAGCGGATAAAGAGTCGGAGCTCTCCGACAGATGCCAGCGGATAAGAGTCGGAGCTCCGACAGATGCCAGCGGATAAGAGTCGGAGCTCCGACAGATGCCAGCGGATAAGAGTCGGAGTTCCGACAGATGCGAGCGGATAAGAGTCGGAGCTCCGACAGATGTTAGCAGAGCGGAGGGACTCACCACCCCGATGGCCTGCACGGCGAAGATGGTAATGGACAGGAAGACGGGCAGCCCCGACACGGGCCCGAAGTGCGTCTGGTCGGCGAGCGGCGGCAGGTCCACCACCAGGTAGTAGATTGTGATGCCCAGGCCGACCCCCATGAGCGCGTTGGCGAGCATGGAGAGCGGCGCCAGGTACTTGAGGTTGGGCACCCACGACAGCAGCACCAGCGGCACGAGCAGCGCCGCGATGTACACCCGCTCGTCCAGCGCCACCGAGCTGTAGTGCTCGATCACCTGGTGGCGCCACCACACACAGCTCTGCACCGTGCCGTTCGCCAGCCTGCTTCCCGCCTTTCAATATACATACACTGTATAGAAGTCGCGAGTGGATAGGATTTACTCTACGTTTTTCAGGAGCGTATGATGAGCAGCTTGGGAACTTCACCGCTGCAGTGCGCTGCCGTAACGCCCTGTATCGTCTTGGGTTGTTATTTACACGTTAGAGCGCAGCACTGTCGCCCGCTGCCATTCCCCCCCCCCCCCCCCCCCCCCACAACATTCACTGCAGCTCAAGGTCGTTCAACGGGAGTTTGTGCGTCACAATACTACAGGGTTGAGAGGTGGAGTAGAGGGTGGGTGGAGGACAAAGCATGTTTGAGGGAGGGTGAGGAAGTGGTGTTTGAAGAGTTCGACACTTATCCGCTAGGGACCACCACAAGTCGATGCCCTAGAGATGGTGGCGATTGCGGCGGTGAATTAACCAACTACCTCAAACCGTATTAGAAATTTTAACCTGGGCTGGCGACTTCTATACAGTATATATATTCAAAGTTCCCGCAGACACCGCTCCAAAATCACTGCCCCCGTCTTCTCATGGACACGGCCATGTGTTGTACGTGACGGGTAATATTTTAAATACAAAACATAAAATTACGCTTTTTTTATGTATGTTATAATCATGTTTTGACCACTAAGAAGTCCTTCGGGTTTCCGTGTTTTGTTTACGACAGCAACTATTTCCGTTCGTCGGGTCCAGGAAAGAAATCAGGTATAAACGAATAACCACTGTGTTATAACTTTATTAATTATAGGTCCGTGGTACGGAAAGTACGACACAGATGGCATACTGGATAGGTACAGCGAGATTTCTGGTGAACATTAAATCAATACAGGTAATTTTACCTAACGTTGTGCAATCGGTTGATTTTGACGAGAGCTGACCATGGAAATTCTAAATGAACGTCGTAGCTTCTCCGAGTGAAAAAGTTAAGACTAAATGGAAATCTCGAAACGCAGCAAAATGACGCTCAAAATGGCGGCGCTTTCCCCCTCCAACGCGCACGATGATGCATCACAGTCCTCACATGGCGTAACGAATTCTTTGATCCTTTAGCTATCCAGTAGTGTAATTTAATTTTGGATGGAGATGATATATATGTAACTGCAACACCAAACTGTATCCCCCGATTTTGTTAACACTCGTATTTTGAATTGCCTCTCACTATGGAAGAAATCTTAAAGACGTATTCACAGGGCCGCTGAGAGAATTTGTGGGCCCCTGGGCAGCTGGGGTAGTAGGCCCCCTTACTTTTTTTTTGCATACCACTACTACGTACTACGTATACCATAAATATATATGGTATCATAAAATTGCATCCTTCATTTGAACATACATAACGATTTCCTAGTTACGCAAAAAAAGAGAGCATTTGCATGTATTATCTCAGTGCACTTTTACATTGTTAATCCCATCAAAATACAAATAATATTTAATTTTGATGTATATTCTGCTAAAAAAATCTTAAATGGTAATCAGAAATTGCATTATAATATGAGTGTTTAAAATACGTAAGTATAATAATTTATTGTAAATATAAATATTATTAAAATCATTTAAGTAATAATAAATTTTATTATTTCGAAAATATGAAACACATTGAACCATGTTCATTAAATTTAAAAATTTGTAATACATATTGATAATTTATACAAATTAATTTAATAACCTTAGTTCGATGTAAAATCATAAATGACGTGCATTTTAAATAATAATGATATATATTTTACATCCTACTAAAACACAATTCAAATGTCATATACTATATAAAAATGTCTAAATTTAATAACACTGCAAAATGTTTTACGACAGAACAGTCATTACTTCATATCGAATCACTACATTCAGAATAATCATACACTGTAGTATATTATTTAAAATTTTAAACATATAATGCATTTAAAAGGGTTATGCTACTGAATAATATTGATTTACAAACAATTAAATAGTTCAGAAGTAATCACAACAAATCTGTTTTCCGTGCCTGTTTCAAAGCAAAATCGTTAATTACATCGTCGTAGTTCAATGACCGAGCGAGATCAGACTCTAAGGCAAGCAAGGTGAGCCCACTAATCCTATCCTGAGACATGGATGAGCGATGTACATTTTTTATTTCCTTCATTTTGCTGAAGGACCTTTCGCTTCGGCAACTGTCACGGGAATTGTGCAGAACACTCGAACAGCGATACACACGTTTGGAAATAAACTATCCAATTTTAATCCCCAAAGTGTGTTTAAAACCTTGATTTGTTTCAACTGGTTTGGACCAATATTTGAAACATTAATTGATCTGAGATGTTTCATTTCATTAGATATCTCCATGAAACCCTCTCCAGCCAGGGCCCATCACCGCATTCTTTACTTCAGAAGGGGGAGTCTAAATGGCATTGACCCCAAGAGGAGGGGGTGTACTGGACCGAGCAAACCTATTGTGCTCGTACCTGGCGTTCCCATTTTGGTGTGAACTGAATGTTACACAGGAACACACAAAACACACACACACACACACACACACACACACACACACACACATATATATATATATATATATATATATATATATATATATATATATATATATATATATATATATATATATATAGTACAAGATGTTTTAATAGCAGGGGAAAAATGTTTTTCCAGCCATTTATTTTCCACTTCCCAGCCGGGTGCCCGGGCCCGTAAGGCTACCGGGCCCCTGGGCATTTGCCCCTTTTGCCCCCCCACCCTTCTCGACGGCCCTGCGTATTCACGTCAAAATTCAGAGTTTGCTGTATTCTGGGCTATAGCCGCCAGGGGTTTGTTTCATGAATTTCGTTTGTGAAATAAACTGCGACACAAACTCGGCCCAACTTCACAACCACTGACTCAACCAACTCCTTGTAAATCACGTCCGTTACCAAACAATTCCCTGCATTCCCCGTCGCTTCTCGCGAGGCAGATGGCTGAGGCTCGCTCGAACGCAATTATCGCGCCTCGTTCGGGGCTCGTTTTGTCCCACTGGCTCATTTCTCTCTGCTACTTTTTGCCTCATTCGATACCTACGAAACTTCCCTGCATTTTTGATTACTTCTGCTCGGGAGATTTCGCTTGTTTTTTTTCTTTTTTCCAACACAACCTGTTTTCGCTTAGGTCTTTTGCAATTAATGGATACAAAACCAAAGTTAGTAACTCTCTATATATTCCACTTAACTAGCGCCACTCAGTGCTCACTCACGAGCAACTTAACGTTTAAATCACGCAAGTAGGTCTATCGCTCTCGGAGTCACAGCTCTCACCGACTTCAATTCGACGCTCCCCACCCACGCTCATTACGTCATCACTGCAAATGTTAACCGGGTGTGAGTCACACGTAACGACCACGAGCTGTGGCTTTCATAGTTAACTCAGCCGAAGCGACACCCAACCCGAGATTAAAGACATTCACATTCCTGTTGGGAATTCATGTCAAGAGATGCCCTGTTGCGCTACTGTGCGCGCCTGTAAAGACACTGGGTTGCGTCTATGGACATATGTTCTTTAACAAAAATAGCTTGTTTTGTCATTCTCTACCAGACATTAAATTTATGCCCAGATATTTCCGAACATCAAAGATTTTTAACGATTTTAATTAAGAACATTAAAAAAAAATTCAAAATATATGTGCCTCGCACCAAGCCACCAGAAGCTAGTATCGCCTGGCGCGCCAAAATTTCTGGAGTAGCTGATTTAAGAGTTCAAAGGTGTTTAGTTAATTATGTGCTGGATAAAAAATATAAGAAAAGCCAGAATTCTACTAATATATACATATAAGCCTAATCACTTGCCTCCAGCCAACAGGTTACACCGGTACAATTCCCGACCCGGCAACATATATATTTAATGCCCAGACAAAATTAACCCGTGTAAAATGTCTTATCTTAACACGAGACTTTAGACTTTTTTTTGGGGGGGGGGGGGGGGGATTTGGGAACTGAAAGGTTTCTTTCCATCACACAGCGGTACTTCCCAGGAAAGCTTACACTTGTCCCTACGAACAGCGCTCTGGTAACGAACATTAGTCGTCCACTGGCCATAGTATTGATGCTTAGTTTGGTATTTCGGCAAAGTACAATTTCCTGGGTTGTAAAATGTGACGTTTGAGCAATCAAAGTGTTTTTTTTTTTAAAAACCCCAAATAGTCGTTTAAATTTATCATATAAAAACGAAATAAACGAATAATATACGAAACTAAATAAGCGAATCCGACATGTCAAGATAATATGCACAGAAAATTAAATATTCCACACTACATACACTCCAATATTTTTATCCAAAGAATTTCAGCCAAATAATTTTTGCAAAAAAGTAATTTTACTTCAAGAAACAAACACATTCAATACAGCCATTAAATTTCTTGACAAAAATTTCTGTAAACTTCAAAACTAGTCGTAGTTGCACAAACTAGAAAAAAATGCACTTAGTGTTAAAAGTGTTATATCATTTTCAGTGAAGTTATTCTAATTCTAAAAAGATTGTTATCTTAATCCACTCCAGTAATGAGAAAGTACAAAATAATAACAGCTTGTCAATTTAGTTACCTGTTGAAAATTATTTCCAATGATGACAGTATACACACTGCAAGTCCCGAAATATGTAGAAAACAGACCAATTAGAATGGTCAAACTGAAACAAACCAAACACAAAATATTATTGTTGGATCTAAAGACGGCACATAATTCGAGTCAGATTACAATGTCAACATGTAAAGGTTCTTTAATGGAAAGTCCCCCGTGTTTGACATGTGCCATTGCACTTGAATGCATCCTCAAGCATGTCTACTGGTCATGTTCATGCATGTGTGTGGGTGGGTGGGTGGTAGATCACACACCACGCCAGCAACCCCGAGGGTTGGCAACAGTGCATGTACGTAAACCATGTTATTTAGTGTTTAGTTTTAAGGATCCACAAATAAGCTGCTTACCAGACAAAAAATTAGTCGCCCCTGGATAAATCATTGCAAGCATCATTTAATACAGTGTAACTCCGCCTCTGGACTTGATAACCACCTGGGCTCGGTCAGGAAGTGAGTCCACAAGGTTGTGCAGGTACATCTTATCCTTTACCTCCCTCCCGAGACAACGCCCTTAAAGGGTAGTTTGGGAGTCCGCTTACAGATCCGATTTAAACATTCCAGAGCCGTTCTTAAAAGCCAGAACTGTATGGGGTTTGCTCCCCCCTTTTTAATCAGGAAGGTGTAAGAGCTTCAGCTATGACCAGAGGCTAGGGCTACCCATCCCAGCATAGTCACCACCTTAGCCCCCTGCCTCACTCGGCTAACCAGACAGTTGGCTGTGTCCTTATCTTCTCAGCACTGCTGGCGCCTACCCAAAGAGTTAAGCCACTCGCAGAGGATTTGATCACGCAGTTCCACCAAATTGTGGGGATGCTGATGTCGGCGTTTTACCCCTGTTCCATCATGTACAAAAAATTTAAATAGGATTCAAATCAGGTGATTTGTTATGCCAATTGAAGTGTAATGGGGTGGGGGAGTGTTCATAAACACCAGTCACATATGCGTGCAGCCCGACGAACTCTGCTGTTGTCATCTTGAAAAATCTGGGTATCAATAGAATACATCATCATGCAATTGTTGACTGAAAGGCAACACCTAATCAACAAGAATGTTTGAATAAATATGCTGGTTTACATTAGTGGTCACCTCAGTGAGCGGGCCCAATCCATCATACAAAAAAAACCTAAACATCAGAGACCCACACCCGGGTTGAACCTGACATCGCACACATCAAGGATGAAATGTTTCATTTGGCCTTCGGTGCAGTCGACGATGTGCGATATTGGAAAACAAGCTAAAACGTGATTTGTCAGACCACATCTCGTTCCGCCAGTCAGCTACTGTCCACGATTGTTGATTCCCAGCCCATTGAAGACGCGCAGCTTTATGTGCCTGTGTGAGCAATGGCCCCTTGCGAGGTGACCGACTCCAAATGTTCACTGCATTAAGTTCCCGTCGCTAACAGGTTGGGAAGGACCTTCATCCACCGATTGCAGCAATTGCTGTCGGGTTTGGAAGCGATTTTGATTCACAAGCCGTGAAACGCATCTCTGATCCCTCTCCGTCAGGATCTTTTCTTTTCCTCGACCACAATTCTGACGTGCAGACATGTTGAACAGTCCGCTGCAAAACACCAACAAATCCAGCAACTTGACGCACCACATGGTCATGGGCACGGCCAAACACGATTGCCACTTTTTGCCACCCTTGTCACATCCTTACATCTACCCATGTTGACGTACACTGACCGCTTAAAAAATCTGTGTCTCACTGATCGCTACTGCCTTATGCTCACGTAGAAGCAGTAATTGTGTGGTAGAACACGGGACTTGTTCGTTGCGCTACGCCACTGTGTATGTGTATGTATATATATATATATAATATAGTGGAGCCTAACACCGCAACATAAAACTCTTGATGAGACCTTCTCAATATGCACCCTTGTGGTGCAGCAACTGGAACCCTTGTGGGGACAGCAACTTGCACCCATGTAGGGGCAGCAACTCGCACCCATGTAGGGGCAGCAACTCGCACCCTTGCGGGGCAGCAAGTAGCCTACCCTAGTAGCTGTCTAGGACACTCACCGCGCCGCCAGGGAGAACTTCTTGCCCCACTCCGGCCCGTTGAGGAAGGCCACCTCGCCCACCTCGGCGAAGCTGAGCGCGGAGACCCGCAGCCGGTGGTACAGGCTGTGCGCGCAGTTGACGAGCATGGCGGAGGTGTGTGCGCACACCACGCCCACCACGATGGTGGCCAGCACGCCCATGCTCAGGCCCGCGCTCTTGAAGGCCATGGGCATGCCCAGGATGCCCGTGCCCAGCGAGGCCTTCAGCAGGTGGGTCAGCGTCTCGCAGTCCCTGCACAGTGTACAGCGCTGCCAACCTTTGCCCGGACAAGGACTGGGCAACTTTCCACACCACGTGTCGGCAGACTTCCCAGTGAGATCAGCCAAATGTTAAATAAACAGATTATCCAATTATGTTTTAAAGCTGCAACATGTGTTTTCTCTGTATCTACGTGGAATTTTAAGACAATAAAATATATAAAATTTTAATTTTTTTATTTAGAATTTCAACATAAAGTCTTAAATATAAAAGCTACTTAGGAAAAAAACACATGTAAATGTAAAAAAAAAATTGTGGCAATCATTCTCTTCTGAGAAAACAAGAAAACCTAAATTATTTTAATTAATTATAAAATTTAATCTGGGTTAGTGCTGTGGTATGTGCGCGCGCATTTTGGGGGGGGCATGCTTGTGATTGTGCCACGTGGTTTTGTTCAGCTTTTTTTTTTGCTTGGCAGAGCAGGTACAGAGCCGTAAAATCTTACGGTGAAAGCCTCGATCTGCCAACCCCTGGCCTACAACAACAGATCCCTCTCCAATGTCAAGTCAGAGTAAAACACATTCTTACACAACACAACATATAATTATATGTAGGTATCTAAATAGGCCATTGTAATTCTCACATTAATACATTGTTAGTTGTTAGTAAAAACCACATTTTACTTTCTTTCCCTTCATTAGTACTATTTTAATGTTTGAAAGATTAAATAATTAATTTGCTTATATCTTGTACAATCTTTATTTTATGTGTATTACAGTAGTAGTGAGGTTCGGGGGTCAGCCATATTGGTTTGTGACATCACGGCGGCCATCTTGGATTACCTTGGTCGTAACCTTTATCCTTCAACTGACTCCGGTAGCCATTTTGTGACCCCTACATTCCGCCATTTTGAACTATGGTATGTCCGCCATATTGAAAATATGTAATTATCATAAAAATTAATTAAAATCTTAATAAAAACGCACTTATGCCATGGAGCTTGGAGACCTGGGTTCTGACCCGGCGAGGTATTTAGATTGGAACTGCCCCGATAACAAATGCCAAGACATGCAATTGACTTGCTTTGCACTCCAGGAAGACTGAAGAAATTTAAAATGCTAAAAACTTAGTAGTTTGGTTGTTTGTACTTTTAGTAGTGTAAAACCTCCATTCGATCAAATCAGTCACTATATTAATAGGTGATTTTTTTAATGATTTTTTTTAAAATTTTTCTGAATTTATAGATGGAACATGCTATAATGATCTCTTAATAAATACTACTGCACTCTGGTGTGTAAAAAAAACCTAAATGACAGCAGAGATCTCTAGCAGACAAATACAAAATGGCGAATTTAAGATAGTCGCCATGACATCATACTGGTTGGCATAATATCTACATTGACGAAAGTAGTGTAGGTCAGTCTGATTAAGGACATAAATGAGTAGGGTCCTGTCGCCATTTTTAATCGAATGACCTCGTCAGGATAGAACCCAGATCCCCAAGTCCCATGGCATAAGTACATTTTTTATTAACAATTTTATTTTAAAAATTTTGAATTTTTCCAATTTTCTGGATATAATTACGTATTTTCAGTATGGTAAGCGTGATGTCATAATTAAAAATTGCGGAATTAAAGATGGCGGAATGTTCAAGAAAACAACATGGATGAAACCAATATGGTTGAATCCAAGATGCGGCCGGGGTCAAGGCCAGCCAATATGGCGACCAGGGTCCAGTTCATCCAAGATGATGCAGTAATGTCAATCCAAGATGGCTGACCACAACACCAAACACCCTCCCACCAGCACCAGGTGCAGGAATTATTTATTTATACTACTTAGATCTATTTTTGACTTTAAAGAACACAATTTTAGTATTACTGTGTTAACGCGTGATAAATAAACTGATAAATAAAATAGATGGTTATTTGAATATCTATATTTCTGGATGCGAATCACACACATGCTTTCTGCACCCACCACTAGCATTCGCTGCCAGAATCGTGAACGTTGATTGCCACCATGAAACACAGATAGCAATTAGCACCACGACACAACAGGAAAACTCCTGAGAGTAAAGGGTTTTGTGTTCTGCAATTTGCTAAGAGTGAACCTGTAAACTTCATTTGGAAACAGGATGGAATCCCCCTTCATTAAAATCTCTTTGTGCGAGAGTGGTTGAACGTCGAAGTCCCTGACCGTTGTATTGGTCTTAATGGTCGAGACGACAGAGCTCTTCTTCACTGGCATCCATGTTCACTTGACATGATAACATTCAATTTTTTTTTCTTTGGGGCTTTATAAAATATTGCAAGACGTCTATATTCCACCGCTACCTAATGATTTTCCAGAGTTGAGACACGGAATTGAAGAGGTCAATTCTTCCATTACTCCGGACGTGTAAACGAAAGTGTGGGAAGAATTGGACTTTAAAAATATTGAATGTGTACCGTATTAACTAAAGGTGCATATACTGAATATTTATCAAGAAAAACTAGGTTATTTTACCTTTAACTTTATGTATGATTTGTTGCAAATAGTCCAAATTAAACTGTTATAATTTACTGGGTGCGGCAGAGAAAATTCCTTATTTGAAATGCGCGTCCTGAAGCGACAGATATTCCAAGAAGGATGGGGTGGCACTCATTCCGAAATAACGGTACCTAAAGTTTTATGTCATGCAGGTCTAGTAACGATCATGCTGTGGACGAGGGAGGAGTTCTCGTTCGCCTCAGAGACGTACTTTTTGAGCCTCCGTTCGATAGTGGCCACGCAACGTGCATTTAGGAATCACTTTGATATCGCGTCCACGGGTCGTCATGTTCCTGATCGGAAATCGTTACTTTTTAAGGGTGGACAGCTTAAGGGAAACCGTTGATGTGCAGAAGAGAAAAAAAAAACACCTGGGGCGGTATTCCAAGACGTTTCAGTAAGGTAGCGAATATGCACTGCCTTGTTGGGTAACTGCCGTACCCTAATTCTCGGGTCATATTCCAAAACGTGTCCTAACTGAACCCCTGTAAGATATCAGATCGGCAGCCGTTTTAATAAACGAGGACTTGTGCGAGGATATAAACAGTTGTACTTCGTGGAATCCATAATAATTTTAGCTTATTTTTTAAAACTATGGAATTATAATGTGAAATAAAAATATTTAATTTTGGTTGTACAAGAATAAACGATGAATTTTTGGCCGTATTTATGTTTGCTGCTTTTTAAGATATTAGGGGGGGGGGGGAAATTGTAATCGTAAAAGTTCCGTTAAAGTTCATTAAAAGGAAAATATATATATATACAGTTATGGATCAAATCGGCAACAGAGAGGACACCAAAATTCAGTGCCCTAAAAATAAGGGACAGGCCGTGTCCTATCGTGCACTTGGAATATGGTTAGGGTACAGGTATTGCATATTCAACACCTAAACCCTTATTTTTGTGTCTTGGAATACGGCCCTTGGAGGTTCAAGAACCGTCAGGACACCCCGAAAACATCGAGCAGGTTCGGCAGTCGATTTTGGATTTGGGGGATGTCTGGTGTCAGCAGGACGGCACCACAGGTCTCACGGCGCGAACGTCGACGAATCTTTCGCGACAACACGTCTCCGGACGAGTCATCTGGCGCATCGATCTCCAGTGGCCGAAACGCTCAACAAGATTCAGCCCCGTGCGACTTTTTTGTTTGTGGGGCTTTCTGAAATCCCTTATTTACACCGACCGTACACGGACCCTGGTTCGAATAACGAACAATATCCAAGCTGCTATCGACAACATACCCATCTATATGCTAGAAAGAGTGGACAGAAGCTTCAGAACTAGACTTTCTCAACGATTTGACCAGAACGGAGGCACACCTTAATGACACGATGTTTAAACATTTTAAATAAAGAAAACTTTTAAATCTCTCTCTGTAACATGGGAAAAAATAATTAAACTGTACTGTTTGTGTTATTCATTTTAAAAATAAGGTGGTTTTTTTGCCGCACCCTGGGACATTATTTTATGGAAACACTGAACTACATGCCCGAGCCAGAGAGTCAAGATCACTTGTTTCTGTCTGAGCGGAGCTGGCCCAAGGGCTACCACCTCTGTCCAAGCCGGGTTGGTTACTTCCCTCCTCGTCACTGCTGTTAATTATGGCATTTTCCTGTACCCAAAAGTGTTCCGATGGCTCTCTTTAGTATGTTTTTGGGTTACAAAATAGGCATCTCATCATATATTTACGATAAGTTTTTTTTACCAGTAAATGTTAACGTGATCAAAAAAAATCTGGGTGTCCATAAAGTAATGTCTCAATTTCAATGGCATATAACAGTTTAATTTACACTATTAAAAACCAATCATAAATCAAATTGAAGGTGAACTAACCTAGTTTTTCTTTTTAAATGTTGCAAATATAGTTTAGTTATACGGCACACAGCCAATCTAAAATCCCATTCTTCCCACACTTTTAACACGTCCGGAGTAATGGTAGCAATAGCTTCTTCAATTCTGTGTCTTAACTCTGGCAAATCATTAGGTAGCGGCGGAACGAGACACAATGTTTTATAAAGCCCCGAAGAAAAAAATCGCATGGCGTTATGTCAGATGAACGTGAAGGCCAGCGAAAAAGAGCTCTGTCATTTCGACCATTACGACCAATACAACGGTCAGGGACTTCGAATTTAAACCACTCTCGTACAAATAGATTCTAATGGGGAAGGGCTCCTGCCTGTTGGCAAATAAATTTTACAGGTTCTTCCTCTGCTAATTGTGGAAATTATGCCTAGGAGTCGCTAGATTGCGTAGGTGGCGCGGCAAGCGAGAAAACAGCAAATCAGTTTAAATTACTCTTTGTGACCTTGAACCAACACACTACAATGATTAAAACTGATACTAAAAATGTTATAACTGGGTCATTATTTTATTGACCTAGTGTATTATGAACATTTGTAAGTCTTTTTACTGCTATTACATAATCTTGAAAATATCTGTTAAGAGCATTTAAGATTAATAATATAACACTGTCCTGATATTATTTACATGAAAAGCCAGCAGCGAATAATAACCGAAAGAGTATCAACCATCTACATGCTGAAACATACCGAGCCATAGGTAATAGCCAATGTAATTCTTTTAAGTTTAATATAAGCGATAAAATGCATCACAGACCAACACAACATAGATGAGTCGTCCATTATTTCAAAACATCAATTCGATACATTTTTTATTTTGAAATTTCACAAAAACATATGTTTTTAACGTGTTTATGCAATACTCATGATCTATAAACACTAATTATTATCCATGGAATTTTAGGTAAGCAACATACATTGTTACGATATAAATACTACTTAGTTTCATGCATAAACGACAACCTAAATGCCACCTTGCATGTGTGGCATGTGAGAATCTTCAGTTCTCTCACATACTCTCATTTCCTTACCTTTCATTGTCCCAACAACAAACATTTACTGAAACTTTCCTATGGGTTGTTGCTTAACAACACTTGGCCATACTATCTGTAACATGTTTATAAGTATTTTCTCTTTTGGTGGTTGTGTTATATATACAGGAGCGTAGCCAGGGGGGGGGGGGGGGGGTTAGGGGTTCAACCCCCCCCCTTAGCACCAAATCTTTAATTAATTTCTTAACCATCACTCAAACAAATTTCATATTAAAATTAATAAAAATTTTACCATTACAATATTTAAATTTAAGTACAAAATTTTCCCGGGGGAGGATCCCCCGGACCACCCGCTTTAATACGGGGGGGGGGGACATGCTTCTTAACACCCCCATACCAAAATCCTGGCTACGCCACTGGATATATATATATTAAATATATAATATATATACCTATATAGATGCTTGGCTTTCACGTCGAAGGTGAAGATATCACCAACGTTTCGGTCGACGTTGCAGTCGCCATCATCAGGGTAGGTAACTGCTCCTTGATTATGGCTACTGCAAAGGCGACCGAAACGCCGGTTATATCTTCCCCTTCAAAGCGGCTACAATCTAGAAGCCAAGCAATGCCAGACGACAGTCACCGTAAACCTGCGATCTTATTTATATATACACACATATATATACATATATATGATTGTATGCGCTCATGGCCAAGGATATAAATACTTTCTTGGCTTTGGTATGAGGCCGCGTCAGTGTAAATTATGCACCCAACATTTTCGGTACACGCGTTGTAGCAGCTATTTTCAAGCCTACGTGCTGATACCAGACAACAGGATAAACTTAACTCGTCCAAATTGGCCAGCCTTCAGTCGGAAATATTTGAAGATGACTGCAATAATGCGTTCCGAAACGTCGGATACCTAAATCATAATTTTCCAAGGACGAGGCCTCAGCCCCAAAATCCTAGATGTAGTTATTTTCTATTTCAATGTCAATAATTTGCGCAATGCTTGCGGAATGTTCGAGGCCGTTATGGAAAACTAAAACATCGGTCAGAAGAAGCAGGTTGCAACTGGTTCCAGGCACTCACGTCGTGAGGTGGTCGCTCTTGCGGCTGGCGAATGGGTCGAAGGCTCCCTTGTCCGCGTTCAGGCGGTCCGCCTCCGGGTCGCGCGTCTTCCTGGGCACCACCGTCACGTCGTACCTGCGGCACAGCAGCACGCGGCTCAGCGGGAGCCAGCAACACACAGGACACAGAAACACACAGGACACAGAAACACACAGGACACAGAAACACACAAGACACAGAAACACACAGGACACAGAAACACACAGGACACAGAATTACACAGGACACAGCAACACATCACACGCCACACAGCAACACATCACGCCACACAGCAACACATCACACGCCACACAGCAACACATCACACGCCACACAGCAACACATCATACGCCACACAGCAACACATCACACGCCACACAGCAACACATCACACGCCACACAGCAACACACCAAACAGCAACACACCAAACAGCAACACACCAAACAGCAACACACCAAACAGCAACACACCAAACAGCAACACACCAAACAGCAACACAGGACACAGGACACAGCAAAACAGGACACAGGACACAGCAAAACAGGACACAGCAAAACAGGACACAGCAAAACAGGACACAGCAAAACAGGACACAGCAAAACAGGACACAGGACACAGCAAAACAGGACACAGGATACAGCAAAACAGGACACAGGACACGGCAAAACAGGACACAGGACACGGGAAAACAGAAAAACAGGACACGGGAAAACAGCAAAACATGACACGGGAAAACAGCAAAACAGGACACAGGACACGGCAAAACAGGACACAGGACACGGGAAAACAGAAAAACAGGACACGGGAAAACAGCAAAACATGACACGGGAAAACAGCAAAACATGACACGGGAAAACAGCAAAACAGGACACGGGAAAACAGGACACAACAAAACAGGACACAGGACACGGCAGCACACAGCAAAACAGGACACAACAATACAGGACACAGCACACACGACATAGTACACATCAACACAGGACACAGGTAACAGCAACAGAGTTAACAGCAACACAGTTAACAGTATGTCTCAGTCCTTCATGGCCGAGGAGTGTCCTGTTGTGGGAAAAAAAACGAAAGAAATGTTCAATTAATGTACATTGAATGCATCCATTGCGTACTATGGTACAATTAATTGTTAATAACTACATATATGTGACTCCAGAATATATCAATTACGCTGGTTTTGCTGATAGGTAATATAATAAAATATATATAATACGCAAAATTATCTTCATGCATATAAAAAAAACATTTCAACGACACGCTTAATTTTCAGAGTTATTTAAAAATAATACGTATGCCAATATCAGTTCAAATATCTGGAAATTTAAAAAATTTTTAATCGTTAACATTTTGTACGCGTATAGGCTTGAAGTACGTAACCGCAAGGACACGTAAGAGTTTTAACGTTTCTCCGTCCGTCTACCCGTGTAACAGGGCACGTAAATGGAATAATTGATAACCGATGGGATTTTTTTTTGTAATATTTTTAATGAGTTGGTACATATTCCATAACCTTCCACTTTCTGGAAATAAAAAAAATATATATTCCTGTTAATTACATTTTATTACAAAAAAAAACTTTTCATTTATGATTTATACGTTCAAGTAAGTTGAACAGACTGTTTAATTTAAAAAAATAACAAAAAAGCGATATAAAAGTAATGGAACATGGCACTTTTTCTACTCAAAAACTTAAAAAAATTTAAAAGGTTCATTTTACTTAAAACATGCATTAAAAATAATATTTTATGTAAATTTTTAGTTAGGTTTGTTTGAAGTATCTTCTTCAATGCCATTATAATTAATTAATTTTAGGTTTGAAGAAGGCAAAAATAAAGATTTTTTACGCATTGTGGTGTACAAAAGTCATTACTTTAATATAACCAGTCTTTTACTTGATACATATTTTAATAAATGAGTTTTTTTTCTAAACCTTCTTTCTCTAACTAAAATAGTCATCATCAATGTTGGTTGCTATTGTTGTCCAAGCCAGCTGCTCTAAGGCCCGTTCTACAATGACAAGGAAACGGAAACGGATCACGTCACCAGAGACGGATCTCACGGATTAGCTCGGCAATGCTGAGCTCTTCCGTTTACGTTGCTCCGTGCGACCAATAGAAGCCGAGTACTTTTTTTTGCGTTGGTAGCCATGTTTGTTTATGATTTAATTACTTGAAATTTTTTTTTTAAATTACAAGAATATCTAGCGTTCTATTATTACTTTGTCGTTTATTTTTATTATATAAGTAAATTCTTCATGTGCTATGATCTCGAAGTATAATATATGGTTTCAATTAAACTAATATTTCGTAAACTTGAAATACAATCTCATAGACTGCCATTTGTTGCGTTTCCGTGCACTGTGGAAGCAACAGAAGCGATAGTGAAATGTTCCGATAGCTTCATCTCCGTTTACGTGACATTGTAGAACGGGCCTTAAAAAAAAAAAAAAAAGCACGTTATTCTTTCGGAATCAAGCATTCAGTAACGTAGCGATACAACGTAAAATTTGGAGACGTTTGATGTTTAAACATTTGAAATCCAAGACTAACTATTAGGTACTATAAAGTGAATACGAATAATATAAAAATGTTTTCGAGCGACGAAAAGGTCACGTACGGCTTAGCGCCGTGTGGAAATCCAGGTCATTACAGGCGATGTGTATTGGAATACATGGGTTGGGGGGAGGGGGGGGGGGAGAGAGAAACTACCGAGAAAACCAATTGGCGCGCGGAAACGTCCGTCACGTATCTTACTTGACAAAATTCTGTTTGTAAGAACTTATATACACAGAAATAAATTATCTAAAGTATGCAAACAACCAAACTAAGAACGCCGTCGATGACCCGGTAAGTGTTAAGAAATAACACCAGGAACCAACTATTCACTGACGCAGAGTTAGACTCCCGAATATTCACGTTCGGGCATCTTTTTTCTTAAAGGTCTGTAATTATTCCTTATTGCGTATCCAGTTTATATCAAATTTTCATAATAATTATTTTTATTTACCAAAATCCAAACATGTTTTGTCTATGGTATAGTTACGCATCATAAAACATGTTTAACTGATTACTTTATTTTAATATTTTACGTTTAAATACAATTGGATACGTTAGACGGAAGAATAGTTCCCAGGAACAATGTTCCTTATCGCTTATCCAGTTTATATCAGGACTTTATACGGCATATCTTAAAAAAATAATTTAATAATTGTACATTTAAATTCACCAACAAATTAAATTGTTAACTTTATTTAAATTTTTTTACGCTAAAATGCAATTGGATGTATCACACAAAACAATGTTGTTTCCCGTACAAAAAAAAAGTTCAGTGGTATGTTCATAGATTATGCTAATGTTTCTGGGATAAGCCAAGGAAAATTAGCAAGCTCGTGTGATATAAAATAAGTTATCTGACCATGCTGTAGGTAGGGGCTTACCTATATATTGTTATTAAGAAATTTAGCATTCGGGCCAAAAACTATTTTAAAAAAACTAGTTTCAATTGCGGTAATGAAGAGTTTCTCCCGTGTGTTCACCGGTGGTTAAGCCCCTATTACACTGAGCGAGTTTATAAGCGGGCATGTCGGCTAATGAGGCAGTGATGACACACACAACTCTACACTCGCTCAGCAGCCAACTAGCTAGCAATAACACGTGCTTCGAAACATTCTCATTGTTTATTTCATTTCCTGAACATTACTGGGCATCCAAGCGTTAAAGTGAATTGGAACTAAATGATATTGTGGAATTTCTTAATGTCTACCAGCAGTACCCTTTGTTATGGAATATAAAAGACAAAAGACTAACGCAACACAAAAAATTAAAAAAGAGAAAATTTCCAGCGTCTTAATAACGAACTTGATATAAAATACAGTTAATTGGGGAATGGATGCGTAGAAATTGAAGGCTACAATCAAATAAATTAAACATGTCTACAGACAGGAACTACACAAATAGTAAAAAAAAGCAATAAAGTGGCTGAAACCAGGAAACCACCGAGTTATTCGCGCTGGTTCACTAGCAACCGTGAAGACACACGGCTAGTTCACTGGCCAGCAACCCCACACGCCAGCGAGAAGGGAGTCAAGTAGCCAGGCTTCCAACTTTACTCGCAGATAGTTTAACAATCTGCCAGTTGGCTAGCAGACTAGCTAGTGAATTCGCAATTGAAAATATGACTGGAATTAAATAATAATAATAATTTGCATATGCCTTCTTTCCAGACGCTACCCTCTCCGAGATAATTGACCAGGTTTGTGAGGAAGTTTTAACACATACCTGCTCATGTACCCGGGTAAGGGGGGTGGGAATAGGCACTAGTGTTTGTAATCAATAACTATTTCCAACTAAACACTTTCATCTCGAATGAAATGAGAAGTTGGCGGATCCCATCAGTAGTAAAGGCCAGTGCAGCAGGTGTAAGCTGGGAAGCCTTCATTTCACAGACGAGAGAGCCACACTCTAAGTTCACGCTCGCTTTTTTTTTCCGTTCTATCTCATTGTATAAACCGGTGTGGCATTAAATTTTGCGGTCGATTAGGATAGGTTATCTTCATTATAAATACTTTAAAAAAACATTGTGGATGGTCGGTTATATTAGGTTAAGTATAGCAACATTAAAAAATACTGTAAAATTATTTTATGGTTGCTTAGCTATTAACTTTTTAATTATGTAGCTATCCAGGGCTAGGAAACCGTTCGCATGATTTCACAGTATCTTTAATGTAGCTATCCTAACCAAATCAACAGTCCGCAATGTTTTTAAAATATTCATAATGTAGCTAACCTAACCAGGGGCGCAACAACTAAATTTCCAAAGGGGGGGGGGGGGGGGCAATATACCTTATTATAAAGAATCTTCGATTCCCCCCCCCCCCCCCCTATTGAAACGGGGAGGTCTGGGGGTTCTCCCCCGGGAAAATTTGTATTTCAAGGTGGAAAATAGTGCTATTTAAGCAGTTTTATTATCTAAAAATTGATTACACAGACTTTCTTTGCCCCCGTTTCAAGATTTCAGAGGGGGGGGAAATACCCTTCCCCCCCCCCCTTGTTGTTGCGCCCCTGAACCTAACCTAATTGACCATTAGTTATCATGAGTTACAATGAACAAAAAAAAAAATACCGAAGATGTACGATCGGGAGTTTGTCTCTCTCGTCTGTGAAAAGAAGGCTTCCCGTGTAAGCTCAGCTTGACGTACCGCGCGTCCTCCGAGTGCATGCCGGGAGTCGCCATGCCAGCAGGTCGACCCAGCCCCGGCCGTCGAGTGGCGCTCCGCCGTGACTGCCTGGCGCGTCACTCCGCGCGTGGTCAGCCGTACAGGCAGGTGTGCCAACTTACCTCTTCCTTTTCCCTCGGCTTGGCGGCGGCCCGCGAACTAACGGCGCTAGTAGTAGCTGAACCCATCGTCAACATTGTGCTCAATGGGAGTATATTCCTAATTCCGTCTCAATTTTTGGAAGAAAAAAAAATCCCCAGATTAATATTTTTGACGTGAATACGTCTTTAAAATTGCTTCCATTGTGGGAGGCAATTTAATAAAAAAACGAACGATAACAAATTCGGGGGATACAGTTTGGTGTCGCAGCTACATATCTGTCATCTCCATCCAACATTTAATTACACCACTGGATAGCTGAAGGATCAATAGAATTCGTTACGCCAGGTGAGGACTGTGTGACGAATCGCGCGCGGTGGAGGGGGAAGCGCCGCCATTTTGAGGTCATTTTGCTGCGGTTCGAGATTTCTATTTTGTATAACATTTGACTCGGAGAAGCTACGACGTTCGTTTAGGTTTCAATCGTCAGCTCTCGTCAAAATCTATCGATTGCATATATAAAACATTAGTGTAAAATAGTTAAAGTGAATATATATAGTGTTAAAATAATTTAAAATATATAATTATAACATACATAAAATAGCGTATTTTATATTTTGTATAGAAAATATTACCTGTTACGTACACGTATTCACATACAACACACGGCCGTGTACATGACACAGCCACACCCCATTTCTCCCCCCCCCCCCCCCCCAGATTATTATTTTTTTCATTCGTTTGGGTGCTTGGTCCGTATCTGTCATTCGAGCAGGAGTGGTTAGAGAGAATGCCTGGCTCTTGTATTGCGCCTGGTTGTAATGAAGGTTAGGTACGACTCAAAACAGTAATGTTTCTGCTAAACCTTAACATTTTATATCTCATACATTTAAATAAATGGGAATCTGTTTTTTGGGGTCATTTATTGTTAAAATGTAAAATGAGTCATATAAGAAAATGAAAAAAAAGTGATGGACCAAAGGTTGGATCCCATGAGCTTTTAATTATCAATTACGGACAATACCACAATGCTAAATATGCCCATTTATAATAACCGTCAAATAATGGGTAGTTATTTTTGTAAGGCCAAAATTAAAAAGTTATTTTTTAAGTTGCTAATATTTCTTTGTGTGGGTATTAAGGTACGTATATATAAAATTTATTCCAGTTTGTGTTTGCTATCGCAGAGATTTATTTGACACTCCAATACGCTTGAGATGTCCTCCGGTGTTCATGTAAGAGAATATAAAATAGGTTATTGCCGGCACACGCAAATGACTTCGGCACCAACGCGCCTAAATAAATTTAATTAAAAAAAAAAAAGACTTCGAGCACTTAGCAACACCGTTAATTGTTGCAACCAAACATTGCACGAACTTTTCCAGCATTAATAAATAATTACAACTTCATAAAACTGAGAAAAAAAACGTTCATTCAAAATTGCCAAAATACCCTCATCGTAAATGCGCTAACACGGTAGTATCAGGCACTGCCGCTAGAATGCGCTGAGTAATGTTTCTTCCGTTTTTTCGACGACTCGCCTATGTATTCCTACTACAATATTTTCTGATAGTTATCTGTTATCTAATGCTTCCGTTCGAATTAAAAAAAAAACACCGTTGACAATAGATTCTTGCAATACATTCTATTGTCACGCACTTTCGATCACGTTACTTCATTTGTAGATATACACACGGCAGTGCAGTCGGTGATTGTATGCGGATGCAGAAGAACAACCTTGTGTTTCCAGTCTTGCATATATACCTATATATATATATACCTATATATATATATAATTTTTAAATTTATAATTTTTAAAAATTTTTTTATTAAAATCGGGGTATGATTACAGATTTTCAAGATGGTGGCCGTAACGAAAATTTCAACGCTAGGGAGTGGGGTGATAGATGGTGGAAATCAAAATGATGAAATATAAAATGGTGGAAAACAAAATTGCGGGGGAAAAAAAAACGAAATGGCAGGTCCAAAATGGCCGCCGGGGTCAAAGTCAAGGTCAAAGGTCAAGGTAGTCCAAGATGGCCGCCGTGACGTCAGGGTCGGTCGGTCATTGACACGCTCCACGCTCCGGCTCCAGGCGCAGGATGTCGTACACCGGGAGTTAACGTGTTACAATAAAAAAAAAAATGGTTGTCTGTAAAGTCGGTTTACGGACGATAGTTTAACGTTTAATTTTAATAATATTTTAATATAAAAACATACTTTCACTATGGAGTCCTCGGTTCGAGCCGGGAGAAGTCATTCGATTAAAAATGGCGAAGGATGCTCCCTCTAAAGAAGCCACTAGCTGACTGACCTACCACCACCACTAATGTCAAGGCAGATATTACATCTGTCGGTATGACGTCATGGCAACAATCGTGACTTCATCGGCTGGAGACCACCATCTTGGATCCGACTTATTGTTTTTCGTGTTAAATGGCGCTGACACCATATTAGTTTAATTTTTACCCGTTAGGATGATAATTTATTTATTATTGAGGCATCCGCCATCTTTAAATCTGGCTGCCATCTTGCAATTCTGTAATTTTAAGCTAGAAATTCGGGAAAAATTCCCGTAATCATCAAAAAACGCTTCTTACAATAATGATTAATTAAATCGCCTCAGTTAAATCCTTGATCAATGCAAAAAATGTTAATTTTAGGTAAGAATTTATAATTTAATTAAATTTATCAAAAAAGTGAAAGATTCGAGGATTAAACAAAAAGTAAAAATAAAAAATGTATGACATAATTTCTACACTACTACAAGTACAAAAACAATAATTAGATTACTTAAACAAATTCTGTTCAACAATTATTTCGAAATTTCCTTTTGTGCAGTTCAATTCACTGAATAGCTGTAAGGCCCGATTTTCAACTTTGATCAACGAAAAGGAAGCACAAATGAAAGTACAATCCACAAAAGAAATGAACACATAGGACACACAATACACACAGTACACACAATGGACACATAATACACATACTGGATACTGGACTGAAAGCACCGCCATCTGGACACCACATAAAAACACGTGGCTGTTGTAATACTAAACGAGTCAAAACAACAATTTTTTTTTAATTTTTAAAAATAGATTAAACTGCAGGTACCTTAAAACTCTGGAAATAGCAACACATAAAAACCATGTTTCACAAATATATCTAGAAAAATACACATACATATTAGGTTAAGGGATAAAGCATTTTCCTAAACAAAATTCTTAATGTTGCACGGATTGCCTCGTCGACTCTGGGTACTGTCTGATCGATTCCGGTTCCAACTTACAATTTACTGATGTTCTGACTCCTAGCGATACAATAGCCAATTCCGTAATAGTTTTCGACGATGTCGTTTATGAGAAGCAATGCACAATTAAAGAGTACTTTTCCATGGGCAGACACGCAAAAGTAGACTGCATTTACCTGTGTCAGACGTACAGCAGGATTCCGAAACATTTGCTACGAGACAACGCGAATGTCATAGTACTTTTCCGCAATGGATGAACTTTAATTTACGTCATGCTTACGACGATCACATAAACACCGACATGAATTTCAAGAAATTCAAAGACATATATGCTCCTTGTGCTGGAAGTATGAGCACGAATTCTTAGTTAAAGTCAAGGACTGGCCCCTATGCAAAGGCAGGTACAGACAAGTTTTAGATCAGTTTGACATCAAACATGAGACATAGAATTTCAAAATTCAGTCGTAGCAGTCGCACTGCCGAACTACCTACTGTTCTCAAGTCTCACGTCATCGATATCCAGGAATACATTTCGCCGCTGGCTCAAAAAGTATAAAGTAAGAAAAACGTCTGAAGTAAACAAGTGATCAGCTCTACAAATGGTTTCACCCATGGAGTCATTGGTATTTTATTTTTGAGAATTGCTACATCTTCAACATAATACTTCCAGTTAAAGTAACGCCACTGGGTTTGAAAATCTTTTGACCGGTGACGTTACGTTTACTGAAAGTATTACGTTTTAGCACAAAATATGTTGAAAACAAAATGTCATTTTCTGTTTTCGATCCCTCCCTCTAAATGACAATAAATGAGCACAAAAATGTCGATGAGGCGTAACACTGCAAGGCTAGTCTTTCGTGGAAACTGCACGTTTACTATAACTTTAGCGGTGTGTAGTAACGCCTGCCGTGTATGCAAACAGTATTGCTGTTCTGCATGACCGTGCAGTCTACGGTCTAATGGGGTAGCATTAGGAAACGAAGTTGATCGACACTAGTGCAAAATAACTTGTCACTGCACAAACACTTAAAGAATGTGTTTAAGGGGCCCATCAAGTCAGGGGTGTATGTGTGTTAGTGAGGCGGGATGATAAGCGCGACGCTCGCTGGTGCTTCTAGCGCGGTGTCTCCTCTGGACTGGCGCGCAGTCTTCTCCCAGTGCACTGAGCGGTGACCGTAACATTACATGGCGGAGAAATGAATATAAAGGTGTAATGCAAGTTACTTAAGTGCTTTCAAGAATCCCTACCGGTTGTTTTATGCCTAAATATTACTCTGAAAACACGCCATTTAGCAATTTTTTACTCTTCTAAAAATACGTTTAAAAAATTAATCCGGAAACCAAACTACGTATCAGCCCTCAGCGAACTCTTCAATGCTTTTCTTAAGCAGACCCCACTATTGTATCTTGAGTAGTTTTGAAATGGCCTTTTTTTCCTTGGAAGTGTTTGCGCACCGTGTGTGTGCCCGGGTAGGCGGGGGCCTTGAGTCCCCTGAAACCTCCAACCAATCAACGAGTTGTGGATTGCGTTTACCTCCTGCCTTAAATAAGTCACAGCCCATCAATTTACCGCTTCATTTACTGTGGTTACATTTTACAAAAAAAAAAAACGCTTTTTGGAATTCGATTTTACAGGGTGCACGGCTTCCCTAGTTATCACTTCGGCCAAACGTCGTAAATATTAGCGGTGGGCCAATAAAATCTTTGATATCCGAAGGTCTTCCAACTCGAGGGAGAAAAAAAAAAGATTCGAAGAAAAAATTTGAAAAAAGGTAAATTAATAAATTCAAACACCAACATCTATAGTTGACGAGGTCTGTATTATTTCAACATAGAAAAACTATAAAACAATTTTTTTTTGTTCTTCGCCAATTTCAGTGGTCTAGGAATGTTTGGTTAGCACTGCCAAAGAACATCCTGAGAGAGAAAAACACTTCGAACTTTTACATTTTATAATTTTTTTTATAGCTGAAATGTGAAATTTCAACGTTGTTTTTCAAAACCGAAGTCTGTGCTTTTGCTCATATAAAAGATTTAGATGTGATTCACCAGAGTTGAGAAACAGAATTGAAGAAGCTATTTCTTCCATTTCTCCGGTCGTGTTAACCTAAGTGTGGGAAAAATTGGACTTAGTTTGGAGGTGTGCCGTTTAACTAAAGGTGCACATATTAGACATTTGTAAGAAAATTTAGGTTGTTTTACCTTCAATTTTATGTATGATTTGTTGTAAATATTCCAAATTAATCTGTTATAATGTACCACTCAAACTGCGACATTCTTTTATGGACACGCTATATAATGATCGCATTTATGATATTACAGCAGCCTCACGATGCACAAACAGCTGCGGTCCAACTGACAGCAGTTCTAAGTACAAACTGACAGCAGTTCTAAGTACAAACTGACCGCAGTTTTAAGTCCTTTAAAAACTTCATATAGGATTGGAAGCTATAAACTGTTAATACCCATTGTGATAAAATTTTATTTTGGGTCATTATTTTGAGACAAAGCTTGGAAAACCTTGAAAAACTCATAATTTGACTGCATCCACGGTTATACTGATAATTAATTTATTAAGGTAACATACTTATACATATTATCTGTAATTTACATTTTTTTCATTATAGAACAAAACATTGTCTAAATGGCTAATTACAACAATAGAAAACATGCTCCACATTGTTAATACTTTATTATGATAAATTATGTTTCAACCAACTCGAGTATTAAATTCATATAAACATATAATATGAAGTTATAAATCGGCCGCATCGGCTTCATCTGTCCCCGTCGGTGTAGTCAAAATATTTCCAAGAATTCTGCATAAAGTTCTGTTCTTAGTTTTCCTGGCTTGAAGCGGGGAGTGAAAAAATTTCTATATTCTCCTAACTTCTCGACAGTACAAGACACTCGAGGACCAAATTTACTTGCAGGCTGATCTTGCCTACATAAAATACAAGTGGTAATCATTTCCCTGAAGAGGATAAACTGCGCTGTGGATGGTCTTGGAGAGATAGTGAGTTTTTGCACCAAAACGGTCTTTGCACTTTTATAATCCAGCGACCTGCCATATGCCGATCCATACCAGCATCTGGTCTGGGTCAGTGTTAATTATACAATCAAGGTTCAAGATTGACATATGTCTCGTCTGTATACAAAATTTCTCTGCTGCTTCCGCCGTTGCAACATCATTTTTGCTGACGGATTTGGTATTTTTTCGCCGTCTTATTGAATTTTTTAAATTTGAACCTTTTAACCCAGGCATCACTAAGCAGTAAAGTTAAATTTTTTCTGACAAATATGGGAATGCGACAGCCCTTTAACCATTGTTGTAATCTTCTCGTCGTAACTTGTTCATGAAAGCTCCGGATATCCTATAAATCTTTCCCATGTTTCTAGTGCCACCTTGTTTTATTTATGTCCTCCCAAATTTAAGATACTCTTCTTTCTTTCTTCAAGATTGTAAATCTTGATTTCAATGATTGGAACTTCCATCCTGGACGAGCATCGGCAAAATCGATGACTTTCTTCTAGTCAGCCAAGGACACTAAAATAAGATAGGAACTCGCCTAGGAATGTTCTTCAGGATCGTAATGATCGTCGTTCACGTCTTCACTTGGAGAAGGAACCTGCTACAACTAGGACTGCATATAGTACAATGTGTGTAAGAAAATATGTTTCTACAGAGGTTTGTCCTGAGCAGTGGCGGATCCAGAGGTTCACTCTAGGATTTCAGAACAGCCAGAGAAAAAAAAGTCTAAAAATTGCTAAATTTGTATTTAATCTACTCACACTACACATAACATCCAACCACCAGATTTTATGATTCTACAAGAAATTCATTGATTAAATTAAAATATTTTATTGGTTTCAGAAACAATCATTTTTGTCGGCAATATTAATGTAGCAGAAAACTGGTTTTTCGGGGAGGGGGGGGGCACTTGCCCCTGGTGCCCCCCCCCCC
Source organism: Bacillus rossius redtenbacheri (assembly GCF_032445375.1). Lineage (NCBI taxonomy): Eukaryota > Metazoa > Arthropoda > Insecta > Phasmatodea > Bacillidae > Bacillus > Bacillus rossius. The sequence goes on along the minus strand of NC_086345.1, from coordinate 8,427,543 downwards.
CCCCTTGGATCCGCCACTGGTCACGAGAGTAATTGGACAAGCCATGTGATTCCGCGCATGCGCCATGGGTGGGGGGATCTGTGGCAGGGTGGGGTGGAGGTGGTGGTGGGCGTGTCAGCCACACGCTGCAGCCAATCCCAGGTGTCGACAAGCAGTTGGAGCGAGGGGATAGTGGAAGTAACGACTCCTCGTACGAGCGACATGTCGTGAGGGAAGAAGAATAAATGAAACGTTCCATCGAAAGGCGTTGCGCGTCTAAATTTTGCTTCAAACTCGGAAAATCCAGTACAGAGACAGTGGAAATGTTGAAGACAACAAACGGCCATGAGTGTCTGAGTCGATCGATGGCGCGATGCGAACACCACAAGGCAAAGTTCCGAATGGCACCAGAAAGTTTTTTTTTCCTTCAAAAATTCGTTTGTTAATGAAAGAGATGGCATACGGCGGGGAAGCCAAGAAATACAACAATATATACATACCAAAACCATTTACACACACAATTGCTGCAATTCCAGACGGCCATTGTCTCTTCCTGCAGTCCATGACACGAATAAAATACCAAAAGGGATAATATAGCATACATGACAAACAATACACTGCAAAATATACATAGTAGCATGGTAGAAAGTAGTACTAAAAAAAACCACAACACTAGAAAGGTCACAACGTCCGTAGAAAAACCCACGTGAGCAAATCAAAAATAAATAACGAAAAAGCTCCACTAAGATTGTTTCTCCTGGACAAACTATAAATGCACATGTTTACGTCGAAGTACCCGGACGACAGAGACGAAGAGTCCGTCTGGAGATGACGGACAGTTGTGTCCAGAGCCATCTCGCTTCGAAGGGACGACAGAATTGTATCCCCTTGTAAAGGGTACCTTTCAGACTTATGGTGGCTGCAGTGTAGCTGGGTAGAAACTGGAAAGGTACTCTTTCCCATTTCTTAAAATGTTTCGGTTTTAATGCAAATATGCACTGGAAAGGTATCCCCTCGGAAAGGGTACCTTTCAGGATTTTCTGTACAATGACACAGCAGAAAATAAACTGGAAAGGTACCCTTTCCGATTTCTTAAAATGCATATTATTTTCTGCTTTAAAATTCTGAAAGTTATCCCCTCTGGAAATATATCTCAAATGGCTGTCAGACAAGTAATGTATCGATACAAGCACCTAGTTCCTCAGTTTCATACTAGGTGGCATTGGTAAGGAGTGTCCACAGAATACCTAACCTTACCTAACCTAACCTCCATTAAACATTGTAGGGAGCTAATAAATTAACATTTATCAAATGTAAAATTGTAGATAAGGTCTTTTTACTGATGTGTTTACTTCGTGCCATTCTTTCACCTGGCCTGTATCGATATATCACTTGTCTGGCAGCCATTTTGGGATATGTTTCCAGAGGGTATATCTTTCAGGATTTTATGAGTGAGAACAACCATTTTGGGATATGTTTCCAGAGGGGATAACTTTCAGGATTTTAAAGCAGAAAATAATATGCATTTTAAGAAATCGGAAAGGGTACCTTTCCAGTTTATTTTCTGCTGTGTCATTGTACAGAAAATCCTGAAAGGTACCCTTTCCGAGGTGATACCTTTCCAGTGCATGCATATTTGCATTAAAACCGAAACATTTTAAGAAATGGGAAAGGGTACCTTTCCAGTTCCTACCCAGCTACACTACCGCCACCATAAGTATGAAAGGTGCCCTTTCCAAGGGGATACAATTCAGCCCCCCCCCCCCCCCCCATGCGTTTCGAAGAGGAGGGACACGACATGCAGCCTTCCACTCTTCCACCGTGAGTGCTGGGTCGCGACACGTTATCGATCTATCGAACACTCTCCCCCCACGCTCGACTTCTCGAATTACTGTTGGCCCACGACGTCCGGTGGCCGAAGTCAACACACAGTTACTTGTCCTCGTGGTCGGTCGTACGTGGCATCGGGCCTCCACACGTGGTACCAGCCACACACGTGGTACCAGCCACACACGTGGTACCAGCCACACACGTGGTGCCAGCCACACACGTGGTACCAGCCACACACGTGGTGCCAGCCACACACGTGGTACCAGCCACACACGTGGTGCCAGCCACACACGTGGTGCCAGCCACACACGTGGTACCAGCCACACACGTGGTGCCAGCCACACACGTGGTACCAGCCACACACGTGGTGCCAGCCACACACGTGGTGCCAGCCACACACGTGGTCGACATTAATATTTGTTTCACAATAAACATATGTAATCGAGCCGAAAATAGTATATTTCAACACCTAATTACAAACACACTAATTTTGAGGCGTAGCTCGAGGTACTCCGACTACGAGTCATGGTACGCAGTCGCCTATGATGTCTAAAAAGCGAGGAAACTATGAAACCAAAACCGGACAGGATGATACCAGAAATAAAATAATATATTAATGCCCTGAGCATGTTTAATCACACAAGATTTACGGCATGCCATGGACTTGTTAATTTACTGAAACACAACTTCGCGGTAATTTACGGGCTGCAGCCTTCTCGAAAAACAGTACAAAAATATAATACTGATACAAAGAATACTTAAACCACTAATTTGTTAATTTGTTATTGGCATATTTTATTAGAGTTTCACCTCTGCATCGTTAATAACGATCGGTGTATATATATATATATATATATATATATATATGTGTGTGTGTGTGTGTGTGTGTGTGTGTGTGTGTGTGTGTGTGCGCGCGCGCGTGTGCGCGCGCGCGCATGAATCTGTTAAAAATGTCTTAAAGATGTACCAAAATTTTTTTTTACTTATTTAATAATTTATTCTGGAAAATTAAGGTAAAACTGATTCTACGAGTTTATTTTTTTTTTCAAAGTGATCTGTAATTTACAACCCACGAAACACATTTTAAATGGCGATGTTTCGTTACCTCGAAATACGTAAAGTGTACACATATTATGCATATTTCACTTGTAATTTCAGACAGACCTCGTGACGTGTCATTTCCAGTGACAAGTACATACACGTCACTACTTACTTCAGGCGATTTGTAACATTGCCTAAGATCCGCCGATCCCCTGTCATAAGACGGGATTTTTCAATCGGAATTTTTATTCAGCAGGCCCAGGATATTCAAACTGAAGAAGAGACGGGTTCGTTGGGAAAACAGCACAATGCTGTTATGTTCACTTCCTACCCCTTCGATACATCTTTACACTAATGTAGTGAATGTGGCCTACCTATCAGCCAATATAAATTTATCTATTGACACACATACATCCTAGAAAAAAGGCTTTTATGAGTGTGTTAGAACACACCTTTTTTGTTAATTTTCATGTGATCTGTATCATTATTCTATAAAGAATTCATTACAGATTAGTGCTAAACAATCATACAGGGAAAAACAGTGGCGACCCAAATGTTATTAATAAAAATTAATTATTTTAAAACCATGTTTACGCAGGTGTAAGATTCACTTCTAGTGAACTATAATTGGTCGATTTGTGTCATAAGCTCGAGTGACGAGACGATACAACAACAAACAAATAGCCAATTAAAAAAAAAGGGGGTTGTCTGTAAAGTCGGTTTACGGACGATAATATTACGTGATAAAGTCATAAGAAAACATTGATGAAAAATTGCAATCTTTTTTAATTTTCAAATATTATTTACAGTTTTTGCAAATTTAATTTAAATGTGTTTGTTTAAATATAATCACGAACAATTAGTTAAAAATCCCGCCTTAACCTGTTTGATATTATAGATTTTCTCGCACGGTGGTTGGCCGGTTCTTGCAGGCTCGGCTCAGGCGGAACGTGACAATTTTTCGTGCGTGCAGCCGGCGTTAATCGATTTATAAGACGTTATCACGTCAAAACCCCTTCCGCACACCACTATAAATTATTATCAATTAAGATCCTATCAATCCCAATTAAATTCGATTACTCACCACTACCCTTTCCCCCTTCCATGTTATTGATTGGTGTCTGGAGAGTGGGCCCTACAGTTTATACAGCCTGAAATATCGAAGTCTGTGTAAGGCCCCTTTTTGCAAACCTTAATATTTCTACAAAATATATAAGATCCTCTGGGGAAGCCATGTTGAATACATGGGACATGTATATATCAAAATATTTGCCCACTTCAGTGGACGAAAATACTAAAAGGATTAATAAATCAATAAAATATGTTTTGATAACCTATTTAAATACCGAAATGTAATATTTACAACATGTATTAGAGCATTGAAGATATTAAGAGTATGTAAAAATAAAGCAGAGTATTTCCAACTGAGGTAATACAGGCGAGAATGGAAACTGTAAACCACTGACTTGAAACACACGTGTAGCAGACATTGGTAATAAAATACAAATACAATAAAAACCTATGTTTAGAGTCTGTACATTTTAAAAAAAATTACTTATACTGAGTAATGGTATCATATATATATAACTGCCTTCCACGAAAATCGTATACCTACCTAGCTACTGCAACATCACTTCAAGGAAATCGATAAAATATCGACAATGTTCGCCATGTTTCCCCACGCAGAGAAGATCACAACCAGGGTTTTTTGTTTACATCAACACCAAAAACATTTGTACTAACAGAAATAGTTAATCAAATAATGCTCGCTAACCCGAATGAACACTCAATGACATCATACATTGATATGGCTTAATATATAGCGGTCCACACAAAATTTCTAACACACGAGACACTATTTACATAAGAGACCGCACACACGATCTGCAAAGCTTCGGAATAAACCATGCAATATGAAAACCACCAATAATATCAGAGTTGTTCATGTTTATGAAATTCTTGTCTGTACATTGAAAATATTTGGCAAAACTTGGGTTATGTAGGGTGTAACAGAATACAATAAGACTATTTAAAAAAAAAAACCTTTGTCTGTTTGAACACGCTAATCTCCATAACTACTACACGAATTTCCATGGGGTTTTCACATGTAACTTGAGCGTAGCTTGGGGCAACATATAGGATTTATTTAATCAAAAGCGGCTCACGAAAATAATTTACTATATATTTTTAGGAGTCCGCTCAGCATGGCACAGTTCGAACAAAATCAAAAGATGAAGCTTGAAGAGATGATCTTCAAAAGGAACTCACAGGAGTTATCGAATGCTTAACTCAGTGATAAGATAATCACATCGTAGTACACCAAAGAACCAATAGATAGCGCTGTTAGTTTTTTTTTTAACCTCAGTGACCGAAGTATTTTCGTAAGTTTACGCCAGTGACAGAATTAAGTTAATTTATAAATACAAATTAATATCGAATTTACTTGGCTAGGGTATACGGATTTACTGATATCTATTTCTTTTTTTTTCTTTTTTATATTAAAAACTAAATAAAATTGCTTTGGCTCTTCCGTTAGGTTTTATTTATATTTGACTTCTTAGCTAGGAAAAACCAATTTATGTATTTCAGCCTTTACTAAATTCTAACGCGAATCCATGCTTTAAATATTGGTCTCCAATATATTTGACAATAGAGTTTGGATGGGTAATAAAGTCAGGTAAATGATTTCCATTCTTCTCCATCAAATATATATATGGACGGGGACGGATAACCTCAAATATGTCACATCATCATAGTTTATTTTTGATCAGATATATCTCAAAATTTTTAATTTTCATCTCAAATTTTGAAGTTAAATAATGCATAAAAGTTCCGGTTGAAATTTTTTTAAATTTTTAGGCTATTATTGTTTTTTTAATTTTTTTTTTATAAAGTATGAATTAAATTCACTGTAATACTCGTTACATAATGAAATAAATATTAGTTAATTTTTTTCAAAGTTATAGTAACAATTTTCTTGATACACATTATTTTTCCCATATGACATTCACATCGAGTTATTATTATTATTTTTTTTTTTCGTTATTTCACTTTTATAACCTCTTTAAACGCACATGTGTTTTCCGCCAGTTTGAAGATTCGTGTTGGCGGAAACGGATGTCATTTCCGTTTTCGTTGCACATGATTTTGATTGGCCAATTGCATCCAACACCCAAGATATTTAAGAACCCATCCTATATGAAAAAAAAAAAATAGTCACCCAACTTGTCAAACAAGCATGGCTGTGCTAGTGGTTTTTTCGGTGACGTCATAATCCTCCAACTTCGACGCAACATATCGGAAGGAGTTGGACAGTGAGACAGGGCCTTTATAGTAGACGAGTGGTGGGAATAATGTTCGCAGGCTTTCGCGGCCATTGTCTGAAGTATCTTGGCTTCTGGGTTGTAGCCTTGTCTTTCGCGAATAATTCACCGATGTTTCGGTCGACATTGCAGTCGGCATCATCAGGGAGGAGTTACCTTCCGTAGCCGTGTCCTTGGCGAATAATTCACCGTTGTTTCGGTCGACATTGCAGTCGCCATCATCAGGGAGCAGTTACCTACTGTAGCCGTGTCCTTGGCGAATAATTCACCGATGTTTCGGTCGACATTGCAGTCGCCATCATCAGGGAGCAGTTACCTACTGTAGCCGTGTCCTTGGCGAATAATTCACCGATGTTTCGGTCGAAATTGCAGTCGCCATCATCAGGGAGGAGTTACCTTCCGTAGCCGTGTCCTTGGCGAATAATTCACCGTTGTTTCGGTCGACATTGCAGTCGGCATCATCAGGGAGCAGTTACCTACTGTAGCCGTGTCCTTGGCGAATAATTCACCGATGTTTCGGTCGACATTGCAGTCGCCATCATCAGGGAGCAGTTACCTACTGTAGCCGTGTCCTTGGCGAATAATTCACCGATGTTTCGGTCGAACTTGCAGTCGCCATCATCAGGGAGGAGTTACCTTCCGTAGCCGTGTCCTTGGCGAATAATTCACCATTGTTTCGGTCGACATTGCAGTCGCCATCATCAGGGAGCAGTTACCTACTGTAGCCGTGTCCTTGGCGAATAATTCACCGACGTTTCGGTCGAAATTGCAGTCGCCATCATCAGGGAGCAGTTCCCTGATGATGGCAACTGCAATGTCGACCGAAACGTCGGTGAATTATTCGCCAAGGGCACGGCCACAACCCAGAAGTGGTGGAAATGTTTCTGACACTGGAGGACGAAGGGAAAGAGGCGAATGGGGGAGTGATACGTCAACAGAGATAACCGGCCGCTGCTCTATTTGGCCTGGACCTGAGCGAGCAACGCTCGCGACACCAGCGCACTCCATCTCCCGAGGTCGTTGACCGCGGAGACTGAGCAGCCAGCTGTGACGTCACGGCCCGTTTCACAAACCGCGAACACCCTGTAGCAGGGTACCGCATCGGTGCTTACCAATTTTTTTTTTTATCGTGCTTACAAAGTGCCTTAAACATTTCATTTGCTCGCTGAGTGAAACGCACTGCACTAGGCTAGGCCAACAAATGTGGACCAAGCGTAAAAGGCAATTCCATGAAAGTACGTGAATTACGTAATGCTGGCGATTGCTGTACTCAAAAAGTTACGTTTTGACGTGAATACGTCTTTGAAATTGCTTCCATTGTGAGAGACAATTAAAAAAAAAAAAAACGAGTGTTAACAAAATCGGGGGATACAGTTTGGTGTTGCAGCTACATATCTGTATCATCTCCATACAAAATTTAATTACACCACTGGATAGCTAAAGGAACAAAGAATTCGTTACGCCAAGTGAGGACTGTGACGCATCTCGCGCGGTGGAGGGGGAAGCGCCGCCATTTTGAGGTAATTTTGCTGCGTTTAGAGATTTACATTTAGTATAACTTTTGACTCGGAGAAGCTACGACGTTCGTTTTGGTTTCAATCGTCAGCTCTCGTCTAAATCTATCGATTGCATATATACAACATTAGTGTTAAAATAGTTACAGTGAATATATATGGTGTTAAAATTTAAAAAAAATTGGTTGTCTGTAAAGTCGGTTTACGGACGATAGTTTAACGTGACAACGTCATAACAAAACATTGATGAAATGATTGCATACTTTTATGAATAAAATTGAATCATTTTTATTGAATTATCACTATTTTGTATGGATACAAAGGAGTGAAATGAAATCTACAATTTAAAAGATAAATTTACTTTTATTTCAACTCATTAATTCAAATGTGTTTATTATTTTAACGAAGAGATTATTTTAATTATAATTTTTATACATGTTTGCTATTTAACTTCTTCCAATCTGTGTTATTCTGTTAAGGATAGGACGATGATAGGAAAAATAGGAAACGAATGGGAGTGTTTCAAGTTAATGTGCCTCGAAAAAGTCAAATCGATAGTTGTTCCAATCGAGTGGAAAAGAGATAGATGCGGCGCAAGCGTACAATGAGAATAACGGGACACAGCGTAACGGGACGTTGTGCGCAACGGGACAGTGTGCGTAACGGGACACTTATTTGTGCGTTCAGCCTGCGTTCATCGATTTATTAGACGTTGTCACGTCAAAAAGATTTTGCTGAACACGACCTTTCACGATCTACAGGATCAGCCACTGAGCTGGGACTATGAATGTCAAGTCGTTGGAACACTATGCCGCCACCCCCCCCCCCCCCCTTTTTCCCTCTTGCCCGAGGTGACAAAGGTGCTATCAGACGCCATTGTTCAACGGCGGGGGGACAAACGTTTCATTGGTGCTTTTGATCTGAGCGGCGTCTCGGGACAATGAGACACGTGTACTGCTCCATTCTTGTTCGTTTGGACGACTCAGCCACCCGCCCCCCTCCTAGCCCCCCCCCCCCCCCCCCCCCCACACACACCGAGCCAATCCCAGCGTCACTCCGTCGAGTTCAAAGTACGAAGAACAAAGTCTGCTCGCCTTGTGACAGTACGGTTCGTTATCACTTAGAGACGTAACAGTGACTTCGCATTTGTTCTTTCCTGCCCAGTTACTGTTGTACCAACAAGGTTCCGATGATAAGTATCGTTACGAAACGTTTAAAAACAGCGATGTCGCAAACCACTAGGCCGTAGTTTATCTTCTTGTATCTGCTGGACCAAGAATCCCTACTGACGTCACGGGAGGGAGTGAACAGACAAGGGGGAGGGGGGGAATAGGCAAAGTCCCCAAGAAACCTCGTTTGGTTGAGAGTTTCGAGATTTATTAAAGCGTTAAGTCCGCCTGACAGCAGGTGAAAACCTTGCCTACGTGCGCAGATCACCTTTTTCAGTTATGACCATGTCAACGTTTACTGTCTTTGGATTAATTTTTTACACGTAGGTTTTGAAAATTTGAACATTAAGAAGTGAAAAAGGGGGTTTGCTGACGAGCAATTGTTTCAGAAAATACGTAGCCTTGCTAGATATACCTACGCTTCTTGACGTTGAGAAAGGAAAGGAAAAAAAAAAGGGGGGGGGGGGGAGTGAGAGAGACAGAGTCGATATTTTCAGAAAATTATATTTTGGACTACAGTATATACTTAAGACAATGTCCCAGTTATAAATTTTAATAGTACCAGCTGCAAGTGCTGTAGTGTGTTGGTTCAAGGTCACAATTAAAGAGTAACAAACAGTTTTGGATAAACGCATGCGCGAGTACTGATTTGTGCTTTTCTCGCTTGCAGCGCCACCATCGCAAAAACGGCGACCCCTGAGCGTAAAGCGTTTTGTGTCTTGCTTAGAGTGAAGCTGTAATTTCAGCCTTCCCCATTACAATATATTTGTGCGAGAGTGGTGGAACGTCGAAGTCCTTGACCGTAATGGTCGAGATGACAGAGCTCTTGTTCACTAGCCTTCGCGTTCACCTGACATAACGCCACGCGATTTATTCCTTTGGAGTTTTATAAAAGATCGTGTCTACGTTCTGCTGCTATTTGTAATGATTTGCCAGAGTTGAGACACAGAATTGAAGAGGCTATAGCTTCCATTACGCCGGAATTGTTAACCAAAGTTTGGGAAGAGTTATATTTCAGGTTGGATGTGTGCCGTATAACTAAAGGTACACATATCGAACATTTGTAAGAAAAAACTAGGTTAGTTTACCTTCAATTCGATGTAAGATTTGTTGTAATTAGTCTAAAAAAAATGTGATGATAAACTATTGAAATATACCACTGCACATATGATATACATTGGATACTCCGGGTTCCAACCAGAGATTAGCCGTCTGATGTGAAGCCATTTTTTCCCCAATTGTTTTCTGATTTTCATATACCAATATGGCGGACGTTTGTTTATATTTGTTATCACCTGTTCTAGTCTGCTTTTATTTACGACTGTCTGGAAGAAAATTGGATCAAAATAGTACTGGTTCATATGTTTATATATATTAAAAGGCCGAAACGAATCTTCATAACACAAATGTAATGATAAAGAGTCGACATTTTTTTTCTCTCCAATTCAACCTCCAATACAGGTACAGCTGATACATTTGTAAACAAACGGCCGCCATATTGGTACGTGTAGTACATTGCAATCCTCCTCCCCTTTTTGGCTTCATCCCCCTCGCCTACCATCGGACCATATGCTCCATCTGTATGTTTCCTACTCTATGGTTCCAACCGCCGGCGAGTCTTCAGAGGGAAGCCTTCTTTTCACAGACGAGAGAGCCAAACCCCGAAGTTCCACGAAGTTCATGGTTTTTTTCCCGTATCTTTTATGTAGCTATCCTAACCAAATCAACCGTCCACAATGTTTTAAAGTATTTATAATGTAGCTAACCTAACCTAATTGACCATTAGTATCATTTTATCAACACCACCATAATTATTTACAACGAACAAAAAAAACCGAAGATGCACGATCGGGCGTTTGGCTCTCTCGTCTGTGAAAAGAAGGCTTCCCGTCTTCAGAGGCGCGGCCGAGTTCCCAGGCGCCACGATGTTCCACAGCTGCTCGTGATAACGAGTACTGGAAGTTTCCAAGTGAAACTTCTTTGCTGAGGTGGCTAACATTTTCGAACGTTACGTAAATTCCGATCGCACGAGGGGAATAGTTGGGTGCGTGGTGGGGGAACCAGCAGAGCAGGAGAGTGCGTTAGTGGCGACGCCACTCCAACCCATGCACTGGCAGTCGGAGGGGGAAGGGAAGGGGGGATAAGCACGTAGCAAGCATGCTATATGCTAGTTGTGACGGCCGGAAGGGGAGAGGTAGAAATGACGCATCATTAGAGACCGGAAAAATTCGCTGATTCATTTCGCGATATGCTAAAATGCAAATAATTATACTTTTATGCCACTTCTGCAATTGGTTCACTGTTAACATGGAGGACTGTGGGCCAATTATAGACCCTCAGTCAAAGCAATATCGAATCACGGGTCCCCCCAATTGAGACGCCTCACAAGTCAGTAGCCAATGAACAGGTGAAGTTTGCCCGAGTATCCACAGGATCGTGGAGTCTATCATGGAGGTCATTGAATCCGCGAATTTTTCCAGTCCCTAACCATCATATTGCACAATTACTAGGGACTGGAAAAATTCGCGGTTTCAATGACCACTAGGATAGACTCCACGATTCTCTATGTACTCGGGCAACTATCACCTGGTCATTGGCTACCGACTCGTCGTAACACCTGTTTACTGCGATTCTTATGATTCGATATTTCCTTTTGTTGAGTGTTTGCCATTGGCTCGGAGTCCTTCAGGTAAATTTGCGGTCCAATCACTGACGCAGCATTAAGCTAAACGAGTTTGGATTCCAGCCTGTCTCGAAAGGAATCCGCGAATTTTTCCGGTCTCTTAACAATTACATGCTTGCACACTCGCATATTTGCATAATTTACATTTGCAGACTTGCTTATTTCCAAAATTTAGCTCCAGCAGACTTGCGTATAATTTTTTGATCTGCGACCTCAGCAAAGAGAAGTGTTTTCTATAGCTATTAATATAATAAGCAAGAAGTTTCACTTTTGTCATGCGTGGACGCACACAATTATTTCTAATCGGACTTTAATATTTTTAATCAACTATATAAAATGTAAGATTATAAATAAATTCAAATTGATACGTAAGAGGTCACATTTATAATTTAATTTTTTCTATAGATTTTGCAGAATTAGGGCCTATACCTTCTTTACAAAAAACATGTCGTTTATATTCAAATACTTTCACCAGTAAAAGAAAGGAATCTCAAACTCTGCATTATTATTTCTTAAAACCTGATAGTTTAAATCATTAAATTTTTCTCAAGTAGTTTCAAAATAAATTATTCACTATAATATAGGATTGTAAACGTCATCCCAACCTCTGTTTTACTTATAATAGTTGTTTTTTCCAGTACGCATAAAAAGTTTTATATTAATAAATACTCAATTAACGCTAATCGTTACAAGCTACAATATAGTAGCAGATAGTGTGGTTATCATTTACATCAACACTACTTAGCCAATACTGCAATTCTGAAAAAGAAAAGAAAAGTTTGTTTTATCAAACGTCTCATCTATACATTTTTACTGCAATCAAGCGAAAAACTATAGAGATTTTTTTTTCCTTCACACTAAAACAGAGTTGTTTGTATCCTTTAAATTAAAGTTATGTTGTATAAAAATCAGATAAGGATTATTATCAGTTCCACAATTTATGATTAAAATATTTTCTGTGTTTAAAACATTTTAATTAATAGGTAAAATTACTGATACTGTTTTGTACTTACATATTGAATATTTACTTGTGTTTGGACTAGTTTTGGTGACACCTACTCATTTCTCTGAGTTTTCCCAGTTTTTTATATATATATTTTTCCTGTCTGAAGGAACGTTGACTGAGATCAGCATTTATTCTGTTCCAAAACAAGATCTCCCAATATTTTTTCTGCACTGCAGTCGAGCTCCGAAATGAAATTAATTTTTTTTTTTAATGGAAACAAAATTGCTGAGGAAAAATGGGGTGTGGCTGTGTCATGGACACGGCAGTGTGTTGTACGTGAATACGTGTAGGTAAGGTAATATTTTCTATTCAAAATATTAAATACGCTATTTTAAGTATATTATATTCTTGTTTGAACTCTAAGAAGTCATCATCCACTTGCATAATTTCAACCGTCCCAGCTGCAGATGTACTGGCACCGTCGTTGATCCGCTCGGCCGCATTCATTCTTCTACGTTCCCGGCACTGATTCACTCGGTCATACGGTGTTTTATTGGTATCATTCGATTGCTTTTGGGGAGCCCTTTCCAACCGTTCACGATCTCTGTATTTTTATTTGGCTTTTTGACGCGTATAGGCCGACAGTATATGTTTTTTTTATTATATATTCACTGTAACTATTTTACACTAATGTTCTATATATGCAATCGATAGATTTTGACAAAAGCTGACAACTGAAACTCAAACAAACTTTTTTTTCCTTCTCCGAGTCAAAAGTTGTAGTAAATGGAAATCTCGAAACGCAGCCAAATGACGCTCAAAATGGCGGCGCTTCCCCCTCCACAACGCGCAATGCGTCACAGTCCTCACTTGGCGTAACGACTTATTTGATCCTTCAGCTATCCAGTGGTGTAATTAAATTTTGGATGGAGATGATAGATATGTAGCTGCAACACCAAACTGTATCCCCCGATTTTGTTATCATTCGTTTTATGGAATTGCCTCCCACCATGGAAGCAATTATAAGACATGTTCACGTCAAAACGAAAGAAATGGCACGGTGTGAGTTGTCCGGTGTTCACGCACGAATCACAAGCTCGGGAAGCCTTCAATTCACAGACGAGAGAGCCACACCCGAAGTTCCCCGAAGTTCATGCTCGCTTTTTCCCCCCGTTCTGTCTCATTGTATAAACCGGTGTGGCATTAAATTTTGCGGTCGATTAGGATAGGTTAGCTACATTATAAATACTTTAAAACATTGTGGATCGTTGGTTCTATTATATAAGTATAGCTATATTAAATATACTGTAAAATTATTTTATGGTTGCTTAGGAAATAACTTTGTAATATGTAGCTATCCAGCGCTAGGAAACCGTTTACATGATTTCACAGTATCTTTATTCTAGCTATCCTAACCAAATCAACCGTCCACAATGTTTTAAAGAATTTATAATGTAGCTAACCTAACCTAATTGACCATTAGTTATCATGAGTTGTCCAAAATAAACATTCACGGACACACGGCAAACGAAAAATATTGCGGCGGCCGCACCAATGTACAGACGTATGTTGATGAATAAACGGCGATTTCTCGTAAACGTGTTGGAATTTCGTATCTCAGCAAGTTGTATTAAATAGAGGAATTTTTGTAGCACAGGTATTTTCCTCTAAAAACAATTACATATAAATACCGTTGCCTTGTTTATGGTCTTTCCTTTTATCAACACCGCCATATTTATTTACAATGAACGAAAAAAAAACCGAAGATGCACGAGCGGACGTTTGGCTCTCTCGTCTGTGAAAAGAAGGCTTCCCGACAAGCTCCAACGGCAATAACAACCCTTCAAAAGCACGTGGCTGACTGGCAGGCGCATGTTGCCCCGGTGACGGCGATAGATCGATAGATCGATATCTCGACGGGGGCGGCGAGGCGCGACCCAAGGTCGACGACACCTCGCCCGTTCCAGACAGCAGCGCGCGACGTCGCGGTCCGCCGGGAGCCACTGCTGCCAACTGCCGGGCGGTTCGGCGAGAACTTTCCTTTCCAAACATTTTATTGTAATCAAGGGCGTATCCAGGAAGGGAAAATAGGACGGGGTTGGGGATAAACGAAGGAGTTGTCACTAATCCTCACAAACTACTGTTCAGTTTTTTTTTGACGTGACAACGTCTAATAAATCGATGAACGACGGCTGCACGCACGAAAAAGTGTCCCGTTACGCACATTCTCCCATTACGCTCATTGTACGCTTGCGCCGCATCTGTCTCTCTTCCACTCGATTGGAACAAACATCGATTTGACTTTTTCGAGGCACATTAAACTTGAAGCACTCCCATTCGTTTCCTACTTTTCCTATCATCGTCCTATCCTTAACAGAATAACACAGATTGGAAGAAGTTAAATAGCAAACATGTATAAAAGTTATAGTTAAAATAATCTCTTCGTTAAAGTAATAAACATATTTGAATTAATGAGTGCAAATAAAAGTAAATTTATCAATTAAACTGTCAATTTAATTTCACTCATTCTTTTTATCCATACAAAACAGTGATAATTCAATAAAAATGATTCAATTTTATTCATAAAAGTATGCAATCATTTCATCAATGGTTTGTTATGACGTCACGTTAAACTATCGTCCGTAAACCGACCTTACCGACAACCAATTTTTTAAAATAAATTTAAGCTAAAAAAAAATGGCAAACATTTTCTAATACTTTTTAAGGAACTTAAGATGATTAAACGTGTATCATAATATCGGATACAGCATTTATTTTTGTTTGTTCGGATGACCAATTTTTTTATATACACTTCATAAATACGGTTCTACTGTATGTGCAGTTATCATTATTGTATTTGCATGTTCAGGATAAATTATTTTACGGGCTAATTTCCCAAATAATAATACAGTATGTGCATAGAGGAATGTCCCAGTTATAATTTTTGATAGTATCAACTGTAAACGTTGTAAATTGTAGGTTCAAGGTCACAATTAAAAAGTAACTCAATCAGTAGTTTTAGATGCAAGGCCATACTTGCGCAAAATGGCGACACCTAAGTGTAAAACTTTTTGTGTGCTGCAATTTGCTAAGAGTGATCGGTAATTTCAATTCAACGTGCGTGTGTGATCCCCCATGCGGCAAAAACATTCGCCCATGGTACAGACAATTCAGGATGACACAGCTCTTCTTCGCTGGCCTCCACGTTCACCTGACGTAACGCCATGCTATTTTGTTTCCTTTAGGGCTTTATAAGAGATCGTGTCTACGTTGCGCCGCTACCTAATTATTCACAAGAGTTGAGACACGGAGTTGAAAAAAGGCTATTCTTCCATTACTCCGGACGTGTTAAACCAAAGTGTGGGAAGAATTGGACTTCAGGTTGTATGTGTGCCGTATAACTAAAGGTGGACATATTGAACATTTGTAAGAAAAAAAAACTAGGTTAGTTTACCTTCAATGTTATGTATTTGTTGTAAATAGTCTAGACGGGGACACTGTTTAATGGACACCCTATAATCACGTGTACGTGATGATTAGAGATGCGAGTGTTTAGCGGGTGCATACGGTGCCAGGCCCACAACTCTCTGCAGACGCTCCGGAAGTCAATGAGGCTTATTACACGGAATGCAGCCCCGAGAAAGAACGGGAAGCCTACGATGTGCATTCTGTATTGCACAGACCCGAACAAGCCCGAATATCTACCTTCGGCCAACGTCAGCATTAAAATGATTTGACAGTATTTTTAATGCAGCTATACTAACCTAACATAACCAACCATACACAATTTTGTAAAGTAATAAACAAAACAAAAACTGACGAAGTTGGCCGAAGGTAGATATTCGGGCTTGTTCGGGTCTGTGCAATACAGAATGTACATCGTAGGCTCTTCAGAAAGAACAGCCCATAAATTCAGTGTCTCCTTGAGCGGTCCGCAGCAGAGGCCTGGTGCAGAGGGAGAGGGGAGGGGTATAAGATACGTCACGGGCGAAACAACTTCTCAAGTAAATTTTAAGCCATTTTGGAAGTGTGAAGCCCGGCGGGAAACGACAAAAAGTCGCCCCCCGAAACAACCAGTACCAGATCAACGCGGACAGCAATGTCCAAGCCCCCAACCCCCAGCATGGTAGACTCTTTTCTACTCCGTCCAACTCTTCTTCCGGATCCATCCTTCTGTTTTCCCGTAAGCCTCCTGCTTGATATTAATGCATGAAACTTTTGCATCCCGCATGTAATATAAGTGCCAAGGTTTTACCTGTGTCTATGTAGGTTTTACCTGGACTCAACCTATCTAGTTTTAGTCTATAATAGTCAGTGAGGAGAGTCAGTCTTGGCGCCAATCGCTGTCATGGCTGGCCAATTCCCCTCCTAGCACGCGATGCATGCTACCTCTCCTGCATGGCTAAAGCCTTGCATTATTAGGCATAAAGACTTCGGCCTGAGACGCACTTAGTCTCCCTCCCTAACCCGGAGCCCTCCCCAACACACTTATTTTTTATTTATGTTAGGAAAAAAAGCAAAGAACATCTTTGCTCTCGGTGAACGGTATTTGGTAAGAGCAGTTTCGAGGAAATGGAACGGAAATGCGAGACAGCGGTGCTGCGACTGCACAGAAGTGTCAGAAACCTCGAAAAAGATGGCGGAACGCAAGTGCAGTAACGTAAACCCGTACGTCGTCCCTTTGGTAAATGTTAGGTTACATACCAAATGAAACTTGATAATAGTGAAACTACCCTGGATTAATTTTGGTCAACTAAAATAGGCGTAGTGTAATCCGAAGTTTTAAATGACCTAAAAATAACTGGATTCAGAATTATTATAACACATATTCTCTCATCCTTGCTTCCTAACGGTCTTGGTAGCATGGTGGAAGTCGGCCTCCGTAGCGCAGTCGACGGCACACCGGGCTACGGTGCGGGGGCTCCGGGTTCGAATCCCGGGTAAGACATGGCTGTAATTTGTATTGTCTTAATAACAACCTTCAACGAACTCTACCATTCCTCCATGACTCGGGGTGACTTCCAACTACAACATTAAGGGGGGGAGATTGTTGCACACTGGTGACTGTCCAAACTTGCCAGTGTGCCATCAATCTTTTTTTAAAAAAAAAAAAAAAAAAGTGGAAAGGTGTGCGCTTCGGAAGAATGAGATCCGTGGAACAAATCTCATCCAAAATTATTATTTTATACTTTTTAATAGCATTATAATATGCATTTATATAATGATACGGTTTAATCACCTCAATAAGGTTAAGGTTTGTTTGTAGGAAATATTTACAGACTGATTTAAGTCTTTTAAGCAAACACAAATACACAAACATACACTTAGTGTTACGTGTTTTAACATATTTCAGGATAATATTTTAGTGTGGACGTTTACAGCATTAACTGTTTAATGTAGTTCAACAAGATGGGCAGTATTTTAATATAATTCCTTGTTGAAAACCAAGTCCAAATCCAGAATCTATTGAAATGAGACTTTAAGTTTGAAAAATACTTCAAAGACAGCACCCCGGTCGTAATGATTTAGAGTGCCAATAAAATGTTTAATATCTTTGACGCCATGTGCGTCCCAACACAATTGTTCTCGCTAATAAATTATAGGTTTTTTTTTTAAGTTGCTCTTATATATTGTTATATCTATTTAAGTTTACAAAATGTATTCGAGGATAATTTCACTACTATAAAAGATTACTTTGGCACACCAATACATTTAATACATTCCCCGTGGTCAATTATATTGACTACAGCTCGCTGCTATAGCAGTTTCTGCATGCATGCGCATAAGACTTTCAACTTGTCAGATTTCAATTGAGAAATGCGCGCTTCATCGCATTTCTAGTGCGTATTAAAATTTCACTCTCAATGCATCTAAATGAGTATAACCTCAAAACCGATATTACCATCTTAGTAAACAGAATTAATTATAGTTGGGCTTAAAAAAGGCTAAAAAAAAATTTATGTACTCATTAAAATTAATACTTTTCATATGTTGTCAGTATTGTTTTAAAGAATTCTACATTGAATTCGGTGAACAATTTTGTATATAAGTTTATTTGCAAAACGAGACAACATGAATTTGCTAGTTACCGAGGTTAGATGTTTAAAAATCACTGCCGAATACTGAATGACTCGCTAACATTATTATTTTTTTTTAAATTTTAATACTCATTAAAGATGGATGTATGGTCATTAATAACTTAGTCTGGATCTACCATCTGGATTTATAGATATCAAGTAACTTAAGCTCAATATCGGGAAATCACTGAACTGTCATTTCGTTCTATAGTTTATAGACGTCCTAATCATTCTTTAAGATAAGATTTATGAAGTTGTAAAAGGTCTTGGTCTTCATACGGCTGAACAAATCGTAAGCTGGGTAAGTCCCGCTTACCCGGGCGAACACATGGTGGGAATAGTTGTTTATAAACACAGAAGACCTAACCACATAATTACAAAACAAACCAACCTATTTTAACTGAACTGAAGAAAAAAAACCTTTGACCAGTATTTTTGCTACAGAGAATTCTAGGGTGAAATGGAAATTTTAGTCACAAACCTATTTGTTTTTGTTCAGATTTGTGATATATTTAGTTGAATGTAGTTCAGTAATGTTCCCAGTTCAAGGAAAAGTGAGAAAAAAAAGTTTGTATTTCATTTGCTGCTCATGACTCTTGACTTAGAAATGTGAAGTATACTTTTTCAGGAAGAAGTATAAACCAAGCGATTTCAACACAAATCAAGACATCCGTGTGGATCCTGTTTACAAAACGCATTTACGAATTCTATGAAGGCCGAAAAGTAGTTTTGTTTCCGGATTAAGTATTTTTGGAAGAGTAAAAAAAAAGAAAAGCTAAAACACGTGTTTTCAGAGTAAATTTTGAACACGAAACCCACGGTACATATTCTTGAAAGCACTTTAAGGGACTTGCATCACACCTTTATCTTCATTTCCCCGCTATATAATGTTACGGTCGCCGCTCATGTGCACGACGAGAAGACTGCGCGCCAGTCCAGAGGGGACACCGCGCTAGAAGCACCAGCGAGCGTCGCGCTTATCATCCCGCCTCGCCGACACAGATACGCCCCTGACTAGACGGACCCCTTGTTAAATGTTTCCAAAGAAGCTCCCCCCCCCCCCCCCCCCAGCACTGGCTTGAAGCACAACGCACAGGACATGACGTAGCCCTGGCGCCAGGCCAGGTATGCTGAGCCCACCACTTGCCCCGATCAAGGCCGCCGTTGCAGAACCATTGGCTATATATATGTCCAATGCCAGAACTAACATTAGCGACGCTGCCAGCTATCTCGCTCCTGCGCTCCTAACCTTAATCAACATCTGGCTCCGTTAAAGGCATACTACAAACATACTACAGTATGTCCATTAGAGAATGCTCCAGTTGTAAATTTTAAATGGCATCAACTGCAAGCGTTGTAGTAGGTTGGTTCCACAATCAAAGAGCAACACGAAACAGTTTTAGAAGAAGCGCATGCGTGTGTACTGCTTTGTCGTTCTCTCGCCTGCAGCGCCCACCTCTGGTGACTCCTGAGCGTAAAGCGTTTTGTGTTCTGCAATTTGCCAAGAGTGGATCTGTAATTTCAGCCCTTACCCATTGGAATCTCTTTGTACTTTATACAATTTCCCCGGGTTTTCTCTGTATTCCCCGTGCAAACAATTGTAGAGTGGAAATGCTAATAGAGCTAAGTGCCCAAAACTGAAAAAGTTGTTCTTTCATGGCTATGTAAACTAACTGTCAAGGCCAGTGCCCAGCTAAATGAACCAAGTGCCTATCATACTCCTAGTAGTTGCAGTTGACAGCCATAGATGGCATGGGTGGTATGTCAAGCCCAGTGGTACAGCTAAATGTGCTAAGTGCCTTTTTGTACCATTACACAAGGTGATGCAGCCATTTGTGCAGTGAGAGTTTGTTTATGTGTATGTTAAAATGGAGGCGGAAGAAGAAAACAATGTAAATGTTAGTGTGTTTGCTGCAGTAGAACAAGAACCAGGGGCGTGGAAAGCAAAGCAACATGCTGCACGTATACGTGGAATGTCTTACGTTACAAAAAATAAGAAGGAAATGCCAGCAAAGAGTCCACCTGGCAATGTTGTAAGTAATGTTCTAAGCACTATTTTCGTACAATGTTTGTGGCATCTTGTGTTACTATTGTGTACTGTTTGTGTGTTTTTATGAAGATATACAAAACAACTTTACAATATGGGTGCTATATTTAAAAAAATTAGCTTAAAGTCTTATGCTTTATCTTCATTATAATATTGCATTGTCACACGATTTACATATGTATGCAAAATTTCAACTCAATCAGAAACCGGGAAGTGGATCAAATTTAACTTGCAAGATTTGATTACAGACAACGGGACAGGTGAAGCTAAATAAAAGCTTGTAAAAAAGGGGGGGGGGGAGTTAACCCCTCTTGCGCATGGCACTAACAATAGTATTACTTAACATTATTCAGTTTTATATTGGTGATGTCACAGCTAAAGCAAAAATGTTATGTTTCTGTTGCAGGTTATATTATGTGAATAATATCGAAGCTTATACTGTTGCTTTAATTTTCAGGTGATGTGTAAATGTCGTTATGAATGCAAACAACTGGTGGATATGAAAACCAGGTTGTTTGAAGGCTACCATGCATTAAACATGAACGAACAAGGCAACTACTTAATGGGATTAATAGATATACTGCCGGTACAAAGACGCCGGCATGGTAAGTACAACTATGCATGTGAGAGTCGAAGACAAACAACAGTGAGTTTCACTATTCCTGATGGAAAAGGAAGCCATGGTAGAGTGTGTAAAAGCAACTTTATGAACATTTTTGGTGTTTCGTCACAAAAGATTGCAACATTAGTAAGAAAGAAAAAGGAAGGCGTTTCTGTTTACAAAGACAAACGTGGTGGCTCAAGAACCTGTAAATTCACCTTTCAAGATAGGGTTATGGTTAGAGAACACATTAATCGTATACCCAGAGAACAAAGTCATTACAACAGAAAAAAGTCTGACAAGGAGTACATAAGTGGCGATTTGAATGTAAACAGATTGTTCACTTCATTTAAAATACAACATCCTGACAGTCATGTGACCTATAAATTTTATCGCAAGGTTTTCTTAAAAGACTTCCCGAGTGTATGTTTTAGGCAACCTCGTGTAGATACTTGTAAAACGTGTGATAGGCTGAATGCGATAATGAAAGTCAAAGACAAAGCTGATGCGGTGACAGCGAAAACACAACTGGAATTACATCATCGTAAGAGTGAAAAGGCTTTCATGACTATGAAGAATGACTTCATCAGCAGCACATTACCTGGTAGCGAAACATGTACACTCTCAATGGACTTACAAAAAGTTTTTCAAATTCCTAAGCTAACCCACTCTAACATGTACTATTCGCGTCAGTTAGGTTGTTATAACTTTGGCATACATATAGCTGATACCTCAGATGGGATAATGTGTGTATGGCATGAAGGCCAATCATCGCGGGGAGGGAATCAGATGGCGTCTTGTCTCTTGCGTACTATAAATGACCCTGAGCTCTTCAAATGTACAAAAAAAAGTTATGTGTTTGGAGTGACAATTGCTGCGATCAAATTAAAAACCGAATGCTACTGTTTCTGTATATTTTTCTGGTTGCTGCAGGACATTTTGACTGTATAGATCACAAGTTTCTTATGGTGGGGCACAGTTTTTCTGCTTCAGACAGGGATTTTGCACTTATAGAAAAACGGTGGAAGTGTTCGAAGGCACAGACCGTGAAGGATGTTGTAAATGTTATACGGACAGCAAGACCATCCAGACCATTTCGTGTGCTGAATATGGAGGGAAAGTTTCTTGATTTCAACGAAGCTGCTAAGAAATGCATAAACACTTCGCAACTAAAGATATCTAAGGCGGCTTGGCTACGTGTAACAAAAGACAATCCTGCAATTGTCAAGTACAAAACAAACTTTGGTGACATCGAAGGGTGGGAAACCTGCCGCGTTGTAAACAGAGGTGTTTCAGTTGCAGACATTGTATCCACCGAATTCACCAGCTTACCAGCGAGTATGCCACTGCCTGAAGCTAAAAGACGGGACTTGCTGACTATGATTGACTATGTCGATGAAGAAAACAAAGACTTTTATCGCAGTGTTTGTTCATAAACATTTACAGTGTGATGTACAGCCAGGGTTTCACTCCAGTAAACATGTTGGTGTATAACACAATCTATAATAAGAGTTTTGCCACCTCTGAGATGTTACATTCAAATGGTTTATTTTTTGCACAGTACTACAATCTACAATCTACGAACATAAATCCTTTACTTGAATTTATTTGTGATAATGTATATGTCTTTATTCATAGTGTACTCTGCTGTCAACAATAAAGAAACATTACTGTGGCACTTGGCTCATTTAGCTTATGTACATAGCACTTAGCTCTTTGCCAATATTTAAACATGTGTTTTTTTAACATTAGTGTTTGTAAGTATTTTATGTGCACATTATCGTGTTTATGTATGGGCTGGGTATTCTATTATAAATAAAAAATATATTTCGAAACAATAATCTGTAAACTATTAGTCTAATTTCGGTCATAATTTTTACAGACAACTTTGTGGCACATAGCACTATTTGCAGGGCCCTTGTTGTGGTACTTAGCTCTTTTCCAATTTAACATAATTTGTAGGTGTATTTCTCTAAATTATGCAATACCAATGCGTTGTTAACTTGTTCAGTAAAACAATGTGTGGACTAAGATATGCTATACTATTTTTGAAATGAATTAAAACATAAATGGGATGTAGGGACAGTTTTTATTAAATATCTTTAAAACAACTTTTTGGCACTTAGCTCTATTATCATTTCCACTCTACAATTGTTTCTTCCTGCCCCATGTATCAAGATAACAAAAATATATTATATTATATTAAAAACTTATCAATACTATTTTTAACCACAAATCATACCGAAAATATTTTTTTTTTTCATTTGAAAACACAGTTTGTAGTGTTATTTCCAAAGCTGCTAGTCTGATTACATGAGGAAACGCGTTCTACAAAACCTAGAAGCGGCACATTATTGATTGTTACTCGGTGAACGACTATCGACTTTAGATTGTGCTTCAAATCATTATCAATACACTGTTTGATATTTTATTGTTTCTCTTGCATTTAAACTAGACATTAGATTGTTTTTTTTTTTAAAGAACAGACTGTTTCAAGATAAATGAACACAGATGTATTAAAAATTAAATCATGTTTGCTAGCCAATCGTCGGCTTACTTCTAAAACCTCGTAACTCCATTTCAGTCAATTTTACAGGAGAACAAAGCCAAACTGACTGACAAAGATACGAGGTTTTATGATTTGTGAATAGAAAAGAGACTAAGTAGAGTTTAATTACGAGGTTTTATCAGCACGTGCACTATGAAAAAAAAAATACACCAAACACATCCGGAACATAAAACTGGGAAAAATCTGGACTTACGAGGTTTTAGAAGTAAGCCGACGCAATATTTTGTCAATACCACTTTGTGTTCCATGTTTTGACAGTCTGCGGGGAACCTGCTCTATGCTTGTAGCTGAGAGGGGCTACTCACGAGGCGGAGTGCTGGTTGTCGCCGAAGTGGGATCCGTCCCTGGGCAGGAACACGTCCATCTCCGTGCCCGGCTCCTCGCCATCCTCCTTCTGGAACAAAACACCATAGCCAGGTGTGCAACAGCTCTGCCTGCCACAGAGGAGCGGCGAGACAGGCGCAAACAGGGCTCGAGTTTCACGGGTTACTTGTTCCACTTTCATCAATTCTTATACCAGAAATATTGCAAGCAATGAACACTAAGCTTTTAAGGCAGTTTCTAGTTCGTTCAAACCTTTCTCTTAATGCTGTAAGACTACTATTTTGCTGTTTATTGTATTCTTTTAATATTTTTTGTTTGCTCAGTTTATTATGAGAAATTGTAACTTTCTCCCACATAAAATATTTCTATCATCTTTCAATTTAAATTAGGATTACAGAATTTTTTTATAATTTACTGGTTCAAATTTAAAAACAAAAACGTTTCTCACAGCAAATCGTGAAGGATTCGTAAGTGGGGCCCATGGAAATTTCGAGGGCGTGGGGGGCAAAATTAGGCACGAGGTGTAACAGATGTCATATCTGGATACAGTGCCCATATTCTGTACACTGCCCATATTTTGGCAACTTTGTACATGAACTCGTTGGAGTGTATTTCATGCATGTAAGGCAGCACATGAACATAATTAATTAGTCGGACAGGTATTCTGTCTAGTATTGTTTTTGGTAGAGTGAATGATTAATAAACTCCACTAAAGGTAAAAGGGAAAAAAATTTTAAAAAATTATTTTAAGTTTTAGTTATACTTATCACTGGCTGAGAATCAAACCAAATATGGGATTCGAACGCGTCAATTGTTATTTTGATAAGTGATTTTTTTGATGAATTTTGGAATTTTTTTCCGAATTTATAGGTTAATAAATACAAATTTCCAAGATGGTGCTCATATTGGCCTGGTTGGCTAAGAAATTAAGCTGCTTTTAGGACTTTAAACCATATTTTATGAAATAAAAGTATTTTTAACCTAAAATTAAAAAAAATTGCAATGACAAAGGATCGAACCGAGGAAGGATATCGATCAAATCAATCAGTATACTAATTACAGATTTTTTTTATGAATTATGAAATTTTTCCTGTTTTTCTAGCTAAAAAATTACAGATCTTCAAGATGGCATCCAAAAGTCGAGATGGCAGGTGCCACTGTAATAATAAAAGATTACTGTACTCTACTGGGTAAAAATTAAAGTAACATGGTGGTAGGACACTCTAGCAGGCGAAAAAAAAGATGGTGGCATCCAGCAGACGAAACAAGATGGCGGACATTATGACATACTATCTGACGATATATATACCCTGGCATTAGTGGTGGGAGGTCAGACTGTTGGCTGCTTCAGTGGAGGAAGGATCTGTCGCTGTTTGTTTTTAATATTGCCCTCACCAGGTTTGAACCATGGATGTGTGTTTTTAATAACAATTTATTAAAATTTGATTACTAAATTTTTTATAAATTTTAAATTTTTAGATTTTCTAGATGAATGATTACGATTTTCAAGATGGCGGCCGCGACGTCATAATCCAGGATGGTGAAGTATTTTTATTTACATTTTTTATAAATTTTAAAAAAATTCCAATTTTATAGCATAAAAAATATGGATGTTCAAGATGGCGGCTGTAACGAAAATTGAAACGATCTATAATCCAATATGGCAGCCATAACGAAACGCACAACGATGACATACACATCCAAGATGGCAGGCGTAACTAAATGTGCAATGTTTCTAGAATCCAAGATGGCGACTATAGCCATATAGTTGGCGGTTTTTTTAAATAATATTTAATTAACTTTTTTGAAGTTTTTTGAAGATTTTCCCGATTATCTAGCATAAAATTTAGATATTCAAGATGGCGGCCATAATAATTACAGTGATTACATCATAATTCAATATGACGGGTGTGATGCAAAAAAATTTTACTAAGAAAGTTTTTAGTTTATTTATAAATAAATTACATGTTTACAACCAAAAACCGAAATAGATTAAGTAACTAAACATTTGAAGAAAGCAATTTTTTAATTTTATTTTTGGATTTTTTAGTAAAAAAATTAAAGAATTTCAAGTTTATGGACAAGGTCAAGGTCTATGTCAAGGTCAGGGTCAAGGTCCAGATATCAGTGGCTTATGGCAGCTTGCTTTTAGGAGTCTTAAGCCATTTTTAGGAATTTGGGTTCTTTCTGAATCAAAAGTCTTTTGAGGTTTATCAAATTCCGAATTTTTGAGTCTTTGAGGAATAAGATGGGTAAATTTCCCTCAAAACGGGACTTTTTCCCCCGAAATAAAGATTTTTTTTTTTTAATTTTTGTGTAATTTTGTCATTTTTGAGGAATCTTGAATCTAAGATGGCCGCTGTGATGTCACAATCAAATATGGCGGTTGGCACCTCCGTCACCAAGCCTTGAAACCTGGGCCCGGAGCTTCATTCCTATACTACTTACATTAGAAGGCATAATATGAAATACGTTCTGAGATATTCATTGCTGGATGCATTGAATTAAAAACATTCTAAACATTTTCAATGCACGGGATAAAAAAAAATATTTTATCGATCCTTTTGGAATATTGAAGAACATATAAGATGTTATGTACATTATGTTCTTAAAGTGTTACAGAAGTTTATATGTTACAGAAGTTTATATAAGTTTCCTGAACTTTTCCAGACGAAATAGGTACTTCGAAATCTACATACGCCTGTAGGCTGTGCCAAAAAGGATTTTTTGTTTGTTTTCAGAGCTATTTAATTGAGATTTTTTGTTTTTAATAGTAACCCATCTATAATGTCAACTAAACCAGATAACATGTTCAATCCGAAGACACTACCCGTAGAATTCATGTTATTGATGTGCAACATCTTAGTCTCTGTGTACGGTATTTGGTAGGACTAATTTCGTGAATGGAACGGGAAACTTTATAGTATTAACGGTCTGATGAATTTTAACAAGATTACCAGAATTTTTTTAATAAAATTCCTTGTCGAAAATAGGTTCAACGACAGGGTTTCGTATATTTTTGAAGGTTTTTTTTTTTTTTTTTCGGTTTTATCGGAGTCGTTTCATTATCTAGTTCAAAATTTTGGTCTACAAACGGAATGATTCGATACTCCGCATAGCTGCTCCGGCAGCGAATTCTAGCGGCGAATGCGGAAACCACGTCTGATAAGCGCCCAGAAATTTAGTTGAAAACACCATTTTCGTGTATTTATCACGCTCGGCATTATTTTGAAGGATTCTATGCTAAATTTCGGGTCCGTGGCCGGAGTTTCGTATTGTAAGTGTATTTGCAACACGAGAGCACGTGAACATGATAGTTACCGAGGTCATATGTTGCAAATCACTGGCTAGTACTGAAAGACTCACTTAACATTTTTTATTTTTATTTTCAGTGGTCAGTGGACGAATATCAAAACTCCAAAGTAGATTATTTTTGGTTTATCTTTACAGTTTCCTTTTTCTCGGAGGTTAGGTTATGCCTGGCACCGGCGTGTTCGAGGTACAGTGTAGCTCGGTGATAACTCATGTCGCACAGGCATTTTCCTGGGTTCCCTGGATAGTTTACAGACGTGAGTTAGAGGGCACCTGTTTGCAGTCTAGTCACCCCCTTACCCCCTTCACCAGTTGGCAGGCCGGCAAGTGGAAAGAAGACAGTCGTTTAGTTAGCGATGCCAACGAGAGACCGCTCGCAGACGGCTTTGGTACCTTCTACCTTCTGGAGAGGGGGGCGGTGGTAGGAGTGAGGGAGGAGGGAGGGAGAGAGAGAGAGAGAGAGAGAGAGAGAGAGAGAGAGAGAGAGAGAGACGAAGACCCATGTGTTGCGACGCGGCGCGCGCGAGTGAGTAGTGGGATGCAGTGAGTTCTGGGACAGAAGAGACTTGCGACAGAGCGAGTCACTGTCCAGCCAAGCTCCAGTGAAGGGTGCACACAGTGGATTTACTAGGTTGTGTAGTCCGACATTAGCCTGTTTATAGTTCACGACACGGGGTGTAAATATTGTTACGTTTTACCGCGGGGTTCGAAAAGGATAGCCCTTTTATAGATTTTTATCACACAGTTTTATTGATGGACACTACTTTTGTCACTTACAAATAATCTTCTAAAATGGCAAATAATCAATTGCACTTAAAAATAATGTTGCTTCCCCAGTCACTCGGTTCTTACACACCGCACACCTCGCCGGGCCGCACCTCTGGCGCAACTCTCGCCGCAACTCCCCTCGTGGACCTCCGTCGCGGGACTCCGCCACTGCCGTCGCAGCTCCTTTTGCCGAGATCCCACTCGACGCCTCGCTCGGAACTTCGCTCGGAACTCCGCCACGCCCGCGACACTATCGCTCGGAACTGAACACTTCGCCCTGGAACCTTCGTCCAGGGAATTCGCCGCTTTATCAACCGGAAACGCCGCTTTATCACCCGGAAACTCCGCCGCGAGAAAACTCCCGACTCCCCTGAACTCCAGCCCTAGAACCTCTGTCCAAGAACTTCGCCACTCCGCCGCACCCGCGGCACTATCGCCCCGGAAACTCCGCCGCGGGAAAGCTCCCGTCTGAACTCTCTCTGACTCTCCTCTCTGAGGCCCGCGTTCTCCGGCTTTTATTACAGCCCATGCACATTCCAGAAATCACGTGCGCGGCTGGGGCCAGTCGCGTCATTCCGCGCCGACCCGACGGCAGAAATCTCTCGAAACACGTGGCGGCTTGCGTAACTCCGCAGCTGTGTAGGTTTCGGATGTCAAACTAACAGCGCCGCGCGGGGGAGCTGAGGACTGGAGGGAGGGGAAGCGGCGACCCATGTGCGCCGCGGAACGTCTCATGTTGCGGCGGCCACATGATGTCAGCCAGCTGTGCACCTGCACCCCCTGGTCTTCGCTGCAGAGAGGGTGGCCTGCCACACAGGGGCGCCTGGTGTTCAGTTAGGCCTGCGGCCTGCCGGATGCAACACACAGGTCTTTACGATGCACCACCATTAGCGAGGGCTGTGGGTTCGATTGACCAGCCCTCTGCATGACTCAGTTTACGTGGCCTTGCTCACGTTCGTAACAATATTAATGTATACAATAATTTTGACATATCGAACCTTAACATGTCCAACACGTGACAGCACGTTATGCCCGGCGTCAAGATTGCAAAAACAAAGAATGGCAGTGCTCGCCCCGAGACGAAAGCAAAAAGCTGCGACCCGAACGGAAGCTAGCGCCCCGTAGCCCCCCCACCCCGGGGCCCCCTGGCCGACACAAGGCCAGCTGCTGTGGCGCCACAAGTCTCGTGACTAGACACAGCGCGGCGCCAGGTCTGCCAACAACACGTCGAGGCCGCTGTCCGTTCGAGGAGCTCCACCGGCCAACACGGCTGTTCGACATTTAAACACATCGATAACTATCGATAGTTGAATCCTAATTTTCAATCGATAACCTATTTATAAAAAAATTATCTATATACTGCACTGTAATATTATCGATGGTACTGTTGCCATCGATGATTTCAGAATCATCATTAATATTGATATCGCTGTTATTATAAATACTATCAACAGTAGCGAAAATAATTCATAATATTATCACTCTCATCGTTATTAATCGTGACACTTTTTTTTTTTTGCTTAGATAGTCCTTAGGCGGTATAACTCATTAATTTCCCAGACTTTTTTTTTTTACATTACGTACATTGTGTATTGATTTGACTTTTGACAAGAATAAAATAAAATGATAAAATATTGGTTTTCGGTAATTAGAATTATATAAATATTATTTTCTATTCTGTTAGTTGATATTTTGATCAATCTAATTGCTAATACCTTAATTTATATCACTTTAAAAAAATTCCATTTTTTTAATGGGTGCGTGAACTTACGTACGCGCGTTAGAAGTTAAAAACACTTGCCGCGAACAGACAAGTTACGCAACGTAGAACTACGGAGAGGACAGACTATACGGTCTGCAGACGTAAGGATTCCGTCTCTCCCCAAAAGGCTCGGGTTGCAAATGACAGCGAGTCGCAGGCGATAAGGATCGCTTTACAAGCTCACGCCAGGGACATAGCCAGGGGGGTATGTCTCTTCAGGGATTTAAATTTAAAAAAAAAAATTGTTTGTCTGTAAAGACGGTTTACGGAAGATAGTTTAACGTTACGTCATAACAAAACATTGATAAAATGATTGCATACTTTTATGAATAAAATTGAATCATTTTTATTTTAATAATAAAAGAATAAATACTTGAAATTATACTAGTAATCAGATTTTTAAAATGCATGGATAATTAACCTTTATTGACGAAATTGTTGTTGTAATAAGTAATGAAACCCACATTAACTTTTCACTTAACTTTATAAACAGTCGACGAAACAGTTCACGTGTAGATGACTTGTAATTAATTTTAAATCTGACGTTTAGCTATAAAGTTTAAATATAATTATGAACAAGTTTTCATATAAATAAAATGTAATCATATATATATCATCAATTATATGAATAACCATAATTTTTTAGTCAATTGTAACATAACCTATTATTACTGCACTCGCCAACAGCGTAACGGAACAATGAGCGTAACGGGACACAGCGTAACGGAACAATGAGCGTAACGGGACACAGAGTAACGGAAAAATATGAGTACGGGACACTTTTTCGTGCGTGCAGCCGGCGTTCATCGATTTATTAGACGTTGTCACGTCAAAAAAAAATTATTGAACACAGAATAAGAAAATTACAGCAACTTACCTGCATGCGGTCACAGAGAGATATTTTTTTTTTTTGAAGATTTATTGCAATCCTTACAGTGAGCTACAATAATACGTTTACTCCCACGTAGAGCCCAACATGCTACAGATACATACGCGGCAGGAATTATGTTATGTCTGATGCACAGGAGCACCAGGAATTATGTTTGCAGGAAGTCTATATTTAATGCCGGTTTGCACACGTGTTAGCTGTGAGCATGTCTTTTACACAAACATGACATGTGTGTGTAGTGTATTAACAAGCTCTAATGTATATGTATTTATGACGAAAACATGAAACAATAGACTTAAGAAAAAATATTAAAAACTATTAAATAAAAATAAAAATATAAAATGTTCAGTTTTCTTTTCTCGAGAAAAATCATTTCTTAAATTTCTATGTATAAATGTATATTTCTATGTTTAGAAGTATACTTGTCCCTGAGATTTTAGTGTGGCAATTTTCTTTTAAAAATTAATGCATTTAAAAATAATTACTTGTAAAAAAAACTTTTTACTGGTTATACCGGACCCCCTCCTTCACAAAATCCAGACTACAGCACTACACACACACACGCGACTTACTGCTTAGGTGCAAAAGACTGTCAGCGGCATTGTAATTGGTCACACTGTTGGAAGAATGCAGTTAATGTACGGACTTTAACAGTGACGCTCAAATAAACAAAGGTTCCAGAAAAAAAAACGGATCTTCTAGAAGCTACGACAGATGCCGGTTTCAACGTTAACAGTTCAGAGGTAAGTCGCAAAAAGAGAACGCTTTCCCACCAAGTAGGTACATGTATGTATTTAATGCTCTTAGCATGAGGCTCTGCGCAAATTTTTTTGTACCTTCAAGCGACCGTTATATTTTTAGTAAATAAACACGATATCATTGCTTTAATATTTAAATTCATTTTACTGTAACATTTTATCAACTTTAGATCCCCCTTAAAATTATGGCTGAGTACCGAAAATATTATATATTTCTAATTTTAAAAAAAAGAAATAATCTAAATTCATAATAAAAACCCCGTACTTGACACTTATAACGGTAAGTATCAAACCAGTGTCTAGTAACTGCAAGCCTAGTACATTGGTTTGTGCCTGTTGCTGTTGGAAGTTTTCCACAGGGAATAAACTGACCATAGTTTCCCCCCCCCCCTCCCAGGGGCCGATATGCAGGCTGAAGGAAAACACGCTTTCACTGCAACAGCAATTGTTTTTTATTCTCTTCGCGCACCTTTAAAGTCGCTCAGTTGTGACTTAGGATCGTTTGGTACCAAGAGCCAGAAAATTATTTGACTTTTCCAGATTTCCCAGACGAAAGTAAATATTTTTACAGTTATTTTTCAAGTATAAGCTTTTTTCAACAAAATGCGTACACACACAAACCAAAAAAAAAAAGTTAAACTGGTTGTATTTAGAATAGTTGTAATTGTTGTCTACTTTTCGGTAGCAAGATTTTTATTCTATGTTTACCAGTTTCTATGTTAATCCAAGTTACATAGTTATAATACCAATTGTATTATTCATGTAGTTATAGAATTAAGCAGCTGTCTACATTATAAAACAATTTCAGGACTGTTTTAAGACCTTTTAAAAAATTTCATTACCACTTATTTACATTGCACGATATTTGTACGTAGCCTACATAATAAGTTAAATTAAGGGGAATGGAAAGGTAAAATATCTTGGGAATGCTGGAATCGAATATCAAGGATAAAATCTGAACTACTCATCATATTTATTTGCGGTTTGTTTTGCCAACTAGATAATTTAATTACAGAGGGTTGTGTGTACAGAAGTGGCCACAATAATGCATAGTTTTTTAGAAAAAAATTAAATAACTTTATGCATAAATAAGGGGTATTAGCCACAAAATTATAAATTATACCAAAATATAATTTTTGAATGGTGTAATACAATATTATCTAGAGCTCTATAATACAGAATTTTACGTAATTGCTCAACAAGCGTGTCCTTCCTTACCTAAATGTTGCATGGCAGGTTTTAATTGGTTAAAATTCCTTTAAAATTCAGCGATCAAGTGTTTTTCACTTTGATTATAATAGAGTTCTAGATAATATTATATTACACAATATAAAAATTACATTTTGGTATAATTTTTAATTTTGTGGATAATACCCCTTATTTCTGCATAAAGTTATTAATTTTTTTTCTAAAAAAAACTATGCATTATTGTGGCCACTGCTGTACACACAACCCTCCGTAATTAAATTATCTAGTTGGCAAAACAAACCGCAAAGAAATATGATGAGTAGTTCAGATTTTATCCTTGATCTTCGATTCCAGGATTGCCAAAATATTGTACCTTTCCATTCCCCTTAAACTTGAGTAAACATAACACGAAAAAGCTCAACTATTCGCATGATCATGCCAATTTTTGTTAAGAGGATGAAAAAAAAGAGATTATTTCTACGCGATTTAATTGAACAGTCGCCAAATTTATATTAAATGTACGACTATTAACTGCAGGTGGCTACAAAAATACAACACTGAAGTAAGCAGAAGGCAGCAGGTGATTTAACTTCCATGACTTTCAACACAGTGACTGATCATAAATACCGTGACCATTCCTCTAGTTTCTTTACATTGTCGCTACTTGTGACTACTTTGTTGTCACTGTGGTGATTATAGTGACCAATCTTCCAGTTTCCTTACTTTGTTATAACTTGAGTAACTTTCCTGACCAACGCTCTAATAATTGTTACTTAAGTGGTTATAGTGACTTTCTTAGTGAATTTCGTGACGAATCCTTTAGTTTCGTTACGTTGTTGTTACTTTAGTGACTTCCGTAACCAACCCTCCAGGTTCCTTCATTTGTTGTTACTTTAGTGACATTCTTGACGAATCATCTAGTTCCTTACTTCGTTGTTTCTTATTGACTTCCGTAACCAACCCTCCAGATTCCTTCATTTGGAATCATCTAGTCCTTACTTTGTCTTTCCTTTAGTGACATTCTTGACGAATCATCTAGTTCCTTACTTTGTTGTTACTTTAGTGACATTCTTGACGAATCATCTAGTTCCTTACTTTGTTGTTACTTTAGTGAAATTATTGACGAATCATCTAGTCCTTACTTTGTCTTTCCTTTAGTGACATTCTTGACGAATCATCTAGTTCCTTACTTTGTTGTTACTTTAGTGACATTCCTGACGAATCATCTATATCATTCATTTGTCGTTACTTTAGTGACATTCTTGACGAATCTAGTTCCTTACTTTGTTGTTACTTTAGTGACATTCTTGACGAATCATCTAGTTCCTTACTTTGTCGTTACTTTAATGACTTTCGTCACCTGTACACACCCTGGGGAAGCTATTTAGTTGGATATATGTTCCGCTTCTCTCCACACTGTTGGCAACCCTGTAATCTCTAAGAACGACACGGCAAAGAAGGCCACGGGACAGGCGGGCGCAATTCCCTCGTCAGCGCCAATTGGCCGAGCGCTTGCCGACGCCTCCGCAAGCAGTTGGCAGGCCTGAAACAAACAACTCGTGCGAGGAGAGGAAATAAGGCAATCGCCCGTCTCAAACGTGAACCGAATGGGTGAAAAAATGTTACCAACATTTCAACTAAAAATGTCACACAAATAAACGAAGAGTTCTCCGTCCCGATAACTGGCTATTCGTATCAAGTACGCCACCATCCGAACGTGTAAGGAAGAAGACCTGGTCACTGTTGAATGTTCTGTCAAGGGTGTATGTTACGTTCCATGTCATTATATTATACATATTATATTTAAGTTCCTCACGGTTAAACATGACGACATGGAAAAAAATATATCACATACTTTTTTGCATGATTAGCTGGAAAAGTTGCATTTTTAACGTTTATTCCTGCAGAACGGATAACGGAAATGAAATGGAATATAGAACTGTAAATATTTTAGGTTTAAAGTCAAGTTTACTGGCTACTACGTTTCTTACAGAAAACAATTATTTAATTTTACGTATCCTTTTTAAATCCTCGGACTTTTTATGATTTTAAAAGGCCAAATAAAATTAAATATATTTTTTCCCAAAATAATTAAAACCATATCACGCAGTAGCCACCAGAAAATGTTCAGTTATGTATTCCATTTGATACTCTTTATCCATATGCAAAAAAAATGTAATAAATTCAACTTTACCATCTAACTATGTAAAAGTATGCACAATATAAAAAAAATATTTATTTATATTCATTTCGTTGAAGTTCGTCTTCTCAAAACGTCTACAGGTTTGAAAGTGTTAGACGTAAATATAAAATATGGACCTCCAATATTATTTTTTTTATGTTAACGTTCAACCTAAGAAATCTTTAAATCCATACGAATATATCAGTCTGTTTTTAACCAGCATTTTTCGTAAATTTAGGGTTAATATTTTTAACAGTGCGTTGAAAATTTTCACAATTAAATTAAAGAATAACACTGGTAACAAGTTGTCTAGGGATAATCGTAAATGTATTGCTATGTTCTTTACTTTATGGGTACTGGGTTATTTTATTTAAGAAAAAAACTCAAGAAAATTATCTTGGAGTATTGTAAATCTTCCAAAACTTGTTAGGTTATATAGAAAATACACCCTTATTCATTTCATGTAGTTACGTAAGACACCTTATTTAAAAAACATGAACGATTAATTTTTAAAATGTTGCGTAGTTAAAACTCTTGCTACTACGTTAATGTTTACACTGTGCCCGTGTTTATACATATAGTATAGATATGTGGTCTTCAGCATATTAGAGTCCAGAAATATTGTAATTCACACTTCAACTTATCTAATTATATGCGTTACCCTCACTTGTCTGTTGCCTGTACTGCTACAATAGATAGTCAATTTTGGTAGTTTTGAATTTTACATGATATCCTCAATATGAGGTGTCTCATAGTTGTTTGCTTTTTATATAGTGGTTATCGTTGAAAAACAATTTCGCCGTAGTCACAATTTTCCACGAATGATGACATTCTGTTATAAGAAAAAAAAGGCCGGGTTCATAAACGGCAAGAGACGAAAGAGCGCAAAGAGACAAATCGCAAAAAAACGCGCGAAAACAACGGTCGTTTATGAAAGCACGAAACTTTCAAGATGTTACCAACCTCCAAATTTGAATTGAAAAACACTGGAAGTAAAAAATTTCTTCCAAAAGCTTCTTTTGATGATCAATGTTATAATTAAATCGTGTGAAATCCTCAATATTTTGATTTTAAATTATTTACTTTCATTGTCTGAAAGTTTGACAAATGGAAACGTTAAGCATGCAACAAAAAAATAATCTTAGCCTTCAATGTACTTAACGCGCGCATATTTTATAGTTTTCCGGAATAATTCCTTTTAAATATTTAGAAGGCGAAAATGGCAAGCCAAATTCCAATAGCTCGGCAATGCTGGAATGTAGTGCTACGTATAAATATTTTACGTTTTAGCTGTAGATGAACTGTTAAATGTCTCTGTTGTCTTCTCAAGCCATCCATCTTAAACGATTGTGATTAGATAATTTCCACAGCCACCTTCCTGTAGGCAGCGGCGACTTTCCAAGCAAACGCAAACTGAAGCTTCGCCAGATAAAAAAGAAACACAGCAAGATAGGTTATGAAGGTGGTGAAAACTGCGCAATGCGAGTTGAGGCTAAGAATTCCAAGTCTGCTGTCTGTTTGTACTGGTGACGGGAACAGATGCCAGTTCACGAAACGCCGACAGGTATCCTGTACAAAGTCGTTCTTCGTAGAGATAATGATTGATAAACTTCACGGAATGTAATGGGAAACAATTTATATTTATTTTAAGCTTTAGTTACTCCTATCACTAACCGAAAATCAAAACAAGGACGGAAATCTATGGAGACAATCTTATATTCATTGACTTTTTTTTAAAATGATTTTTAGAATTTTTCCCGAATTTCTAAGTTAATTATTACGAATTTTCAAGTTGGCGACCAATATGTCATCAACTGCTTACTGGAGACTGGTATACTGGAAACCTAAGCTGCAATTATAATTTTTCACGATTTTTTAATTTTTTTGACATAAAATTACCTTTCTTGCATCTAACACCTATCGAACCAAGAACAGGAACCGATCGAATCAATCAGTAAATTACTTGCTGAATTTTTTGATGATATTTTTTTGTTTTTTCCTGATTTTCTAGCTTCAAAAAATACAGAATTTCTAGATGGCTGCAACTATGGCGGACAATATGGCGGATGCCACAGTATAAATTCTACTGCACTCTATCGGGCATACATTAAACTAATATGGCCACAGCACCCTCTAGCAGACGAAAATGAGATGGTGACCTCCCCCAGCTGTCAGCAAGATGGCGGACCCAAGATGGCTGCCATGATGTCATACTGGCTGGCAAAATATCTGCCTTGGTATTAGTAGTGAAAGATCAATCAGTCTGCCGGTGGTTTCCATGGAGGAATGTTCTGTCGCCATTTTTAATCGAATGACCTCGTCAGATTCTAACCAAGGACTCCATGACGCACGTACGTTTCGTAACTAAAAATATTAATCAAATTATTATTTTTTTTTACTAATTTTAAAACTTTTCCGGTTCAAATCAGATAGTAAATACTGATAATTAAGAAATTAGCTGTAACGAAAATTGCAAATTTCTAGAATCCAAGATGGCAGCAGCAACGAAAAGTGCAACGATGATACCATACCCATCCATGATGGCGGGCATAACGAAAAATGCAACATTTCTAGAATCCAAGGAGGCGACCATAACGAATATTGCAACATTTCTAGAATTCAATATGGCGAAATGTATTTATTAAAATTTTATTTTAAAAATATGTTATTAATTTTAAAATGTTTCCTGTTAAAATCTGATAAAAATTACAATATTCAAGGTGGCGGAATTTTTCAAAATGGCGGGATGAGTTTATTAAAATTGTATTAATTTAATTTTTATAATTTTTTTCCCCATTATAATCGGATACCTAATAATTACGGATTTTCAATATGGCGACCGTAACGAAGATTACAACACTATGGAGTGGTGAGTTCGATTACAAAATGGCCGAATATTCTAAAATTCAAATGGGATCAAACATGGTGGAGGATCCAAAATGGCCACCGGGGTCAAGGTGACGTCAGAGCGGTTGGTAATTGACGTGCACCTCGCTCCAGTACCAGCTCTAGCAGCAGAACAGACATTCATGTACTACTTATATAAATACATAATATAACCATCGTTAGTTGTTTATAAATTATTTTTAAAAATTTAATTTATATTTATTAATAGGTTCTAAAAATTTAAAGGCCAATGTTTATGTCAACCCTATTATGAACTAAGAGCATATAATAGTGTTGTATAAATCATTAAATTAATAGTTTGCCTTTGACATGTATTGCTTAAATTTTTGTATATTATTCTTTAGTAAATAAAAATTAGGAATTTTCCAAAGCCCTGAGAAACTCAGTGTATGTAGGATTGTGGGTAAACCAATTTTTTTTATTGAATAATGAATAATATAAAAAATTACGTAATACACGGCAAAGGTTACACACAAACTATTAATTTAAAACTGTATACAACACGATTAAATGCTCTTAGTTAATGCTACGGATTGATATACATTCACAGTGTCAAAAAAAAATCTCTTAAATGAATGCTTTATATTTATAAAAATAAAAAAATTATGACAGTCTACAAGAGTTATATAATTAATTTATTTTAAAATAAGCAAAAACAGGAAATTACGTAAGCAAAAAAAAAACCTCTGAAATATTCGCGCGCTTCTAGTAACAGTAAACAAGCTGCCTCTTGTTTTCTCCGACGCAGGGTCTGACGCGCGAAGAGCGCCTGTCACGTCACGTAACGTAGCATCACGTCACGTCACGTCACGTCATGTCACGTCATGTCACGTCATATCACGTCGCTCGTCAAGAGTCAGCCCTCACAGGCTGAGGCGAGAGAACCCCGCACTGCAGAGAGGTTTTTCAGAATGTTCACACTTGCCTGGTCAACCCGATTCAACGTTTTTTTTACCTAACACAACATTTCAATTAAAATGTTCTAACAACTAGGCTATACCACAGGCTGGTTTTACGAACTATAATAAATACAATTAATCAAGAGAAAATTAAATACAAAATAATTTACTATTCTCTTGACTGTACCGATTTTTATGTTAGAACGCTAAAACCATTTACAAAAGATAATTCTCGCATGATTTAAGGGAACGGTTTCTAACTATTCATATATAATATGCAACTATAAACGGACGTGAGGAATTTAAAAATAAAAAAAATGCCAATTTTCATAAGACTACTAGGACTTTGCAAGCAACAGGCAACTGTAATGTTTATTTCGGGAAGTTGTTAGTAACTTTCGTAACCTGATGATACACTGACATGTTTGTTAACTCTCACATATTAAAGGCCAAGAAACACTCTGTGGCCAAACAGACTGAACGATTCAGTCTTCTAAATACACACATGACAAGACCAATGCATTAATTTATTTTTTAATCGTTAACAGTAACAGACATGCGAATAATCAAGCCACTAATTATGTTAAATTACAGTAGATGGAAAATGGTGGTTCAAGGACAGACGGACTGTTGAGGATTATGTTGATTAGCACAGGGCTGTCGTTGTGGGGGGGCCCGGGAGGGGGGGGGGGGAAGTGAGGAAGGGGTGCGGTACGATGACATCACGAATAGTTCGGGGCGTTACTGCGAGAGAGCGCTAGTTTCGTGGTGTTATATTTTTTTCTGTAGTTTTATAATAATCGTGGTCACCCATAAAAGTACCAACCACGCATGAAAGTGCTTAATTGTGTAAATAGTCCAAACTAGAACACACTCCTTTAACCGCTCGGCCACCATGGCGACATGAAATACATAAGTCTATTATTTTAAAGAGTCCTTAAATAAATTAAAAGTTTAAAAAAAATTAAATATTCTTAAGGCAAAGTTATGTCGTTTGAACTAATCTCTAATAATAAACTATTACATATAACATTGCGTACGTATGTCTTTAACATACTCCCTTTTCATTCCTATAATATATATAAACTAATTTTATTAATATACATTATGTAATTAATTTTTAACCTATAAATTATGACATAAGTACATCTTAAGACTATGCCCTTCCATTTATCAGTAATATATAATAACATATTGTATTTAAATAATTTTATTTTTTAAATAAAATGTTGAAACAACTATAATCTTATGTCATAGGTATATCTTTAACATTAGCCCTTATCATTAGCTCTAAATATAATAAAATTGCTGTAAAATACTTTAAAATGTATTTTAAAAAATAAAATTTTTATAATCTTATGATAATAACATATGCTATTAAAAAACATTAAATGTTATATAAATAAAACTTAAAAGTAAATTACTACTCATATCACAAAAGAATGCCTTTACCATACGTCCCTTTACCCATACGTATGTTAATTATGTTAAATAAATCATTAATGTTTTTAATAAAATACTAAAAGTATCTTTATTTATGCTAAAAGTACAATAAATATTTTGAAAACTAAACTATGAATATATATTTTTTTTTAATAGGTACATCGTTATCTTATATATATTAGGGCCTACCTTTTATGTATGTAAGAAAAATACATTTAAAATGTTTCAATTAAAATTGTTAGTATAGCTATACTTCTATGACATAGATAAGTCTTACGGCACCATGATTAATTAATGACGTACAATTATCCCAAAATCAAGCATAGAAATCGTAATCATGGCTAAGTTTAGAAGGCGCCATCTTGGCTGCATCACGAATAGTTGAAAACTTTGTTACAAGAGAACGTTATATTTGCGAGCACTAGCTTCGCTTGCTTCACTGCGACAATGGGAATGCCACCATATACCGACGATATTAATGATCGACACTAAAAAAAAATTGGTTGTCTGTGAAGTCGGTTTACGGACGATAGTTTAACGTGACAACGTCATAACAGAACATTGATGAAATGATTGCATACTTTTATGAATCAAATTGAATCATTTTTATTGAATTATCACTATTTTGTATGGATACAAAGAAGAAGGGAAATGAAATCTACAATTTAATTGATAAATCTACTTTTATTTGCACTCATTAATTCAAATATGTATATTACTTTAACGAAGAGATTATTTTAACAAATACTTTTATACATGTTTGCTGTTTAACTTCTTCCAATCTGTGTTATTCTGTTAAGGATAGGACGATGATAGGAAAAGTAGGAAACGAATGGGAGTGTTTCAAGTTTAATGTGCCTCGAAAAAGTCAAATCGATGGTTGTTCCAATCGAGTGGAAGAGAGATAGATGCGGCGTAAGCGTACAATGAGCGTAACGGGACACAGCGTAACGGGACAATGTGCGTTACGGGACACTTTTTCGTGCGTGCAGCCGGCGTTCATCGATTTATTAGACGTTGTCACGTCAAAAGGCTACATGTTAAGATTCAAAATATGTGGACATCACGTGCTCAAAAAAAACTCAAGTAATAACTTATTCGATACAAACAGAGAAGACACGTGATATCACAACGGCCGGTGTGAAGAGGGGGGGTGGAATGATAATGATGTCCTTTGGGACCGCCATTTTGGCTGGCGTTAAGGCTGATCGATGTGTCGAGCAGGGTACCAAACGAACCATGGTGAGAGGAGGGGATATGGTGAAGTAGTCAGCTGGCAGCAACCATCCTGAACCAAATCGTGGATGGGCAACTCTTGTGTAGGACGGGTGTATGTAGGAGCAAGTCTTGGCAAATTGTGTCGAGTATCAGAACAAGGCAACACTTTGAACGCCTAACAACCGTGTTTCAACATGGAAGCTATTCAAGACGATGAGGCAGCTGTAACAGACATATTTGGGACGTCGCGGTCTATGCTGTGGTAAACACTCCTTTAAAAGCAGCAATACTCTTAAGGCATCAACAGTATTGTTGTGTGAGGAGTCTCTTCAGCTCTCTGTGTATGATGCATATTTCCTTAGTGTAGGATAACTTCTTCGTCATTCTTCGCAGATCTAGCAAATGTCGTAGCCTATTCACAAAAAAAAAACTCGGATCTGTCCAAGTGCCAAATTCGATATCATCATCTTCCAGAATGTTCTTCAAACTACCATTCCCAGCTACGTCAGTTTGCATGCATTGTTCAAACCTCTACTATCCACAGTCCTCATTTCTCTTAGATGATATATTAGAAGTACTCCTGAACTATTGATATTCACATAAATGTTTAGTAGTGGGTGTAAATACTTGCATATTCCCTTAATAATTGTTCAAATTTCTTTGAATCCATTCCAGCTTTCCCATATTCACAGTCCTCATTCCTGTGATGATGCATCATAAGTACTCACGAATTTTTGATGTTCTCAGAAAGTTTTGGTATTGTGTGTAAATACTAGCATATTTCTAAAAATTGTCACAATCATTTTAGCTCATTTTAAACTTTTCAATTAAATACATAAGATTGATCTACAAAGCTACTTAAGGTATTATATCCTTCGTCAGGAAATGTATCACACATTTATACATTATCATGAACCGGAACTTTATCACTTTTCCACGTCATTGATAAAAGAGTGTCATCATTGTTTTTTTTTTTTTTTAACCAGCTATCATAGTTTTACACGCCATAATATGTAATTTAAGTTCGAGCTAACTGTCTGCAAAACTTGACACAACTTAACATTTTGCGCAATGGACTCCTCACACAACTCAATCCTCCTCCTGTCCCCGAACCTTCGTCTTCTATCTACTACATACTGTTAATTTCAACTGCTTCTCGGCTCCTGGATTGAGGCCATGTGCGTAACAATGATGAATGTAATCTCCCTTGAAGATGCTACAAGGCATCGCGAAACGTCAGGGCACTTTTTCCTTCAGATGTAGCCTCATTCCAGAAGTCATGTTTGTCTGCTCCCGACAGTATGCGATCTAGATTTACTTCTTAATTTTTTTTCCCATGTGGGAAACATGGCAGGTGTAAACATGCATGAACCTTTTTTCTTCTTCTTCTTTTTTGACTTGAAAATGTCTATTCGCTCGTTACAGCGATAGTCGATCGAACTTTCTTGCGTGGCAAAATACCGTCAGATTTGATTCGCTAGTAACTACGAGAATAATAACTAGAGAACTGTAAAATTCGCGGATTCATTTCGCGATAGGATAGAGTCCAAATACTTTTGACATTATTTTGCTTCAGCGAATGGGCCACAGTTTATCTGATGGACTCTGGGCCAATGAAAAATCTTTAACAGAATAATTAGCGAATCACGATCATTCCAGTCAACAGGTGTTACGAGTCAGTAACCAATCAGCAGATGTAATTTTGCACGAGTGCATAGAGGATCATGGAGTCTATCCTTTAGGGATTTGAAATCGCGAATTTTACAGGTCTCTACTAATAGCGCGTCAACAATGGTTCAGCCCACGACGGA
Organism: Bacillus rossius redtenbacheri; assembly: GCF_032445375.1. Classification (NCBI taxonomy): domain Eukaryota; kingdom Metazoa; phylum Arthropoda; class Insecta; order Phasmatodea; family Bacillidae; genus Bacillus; species Bacillus rossius. The sequence goes on along the minus strand of NC_086345.1, from coordinate 8,384,303 downwards.
TAAGATCATGTCTGTGAGTGCCACGCCTGTGACGTCATCGTACCAGTGTAGGCGCATGCGTGTGAGTTGCTACGAGTTAGCTTCGCATGCAGTTATACATTGGTGCAGCGTGGAAACGCGTTTAGCCGGGACATTATACTCGGGCGCCATCGTGAATATCTAGCGGAGCGCTGCTAGGACCCGAAGACGATAAAAAAAAAAATACTCGCCGGAATTCAAAAGTGAAAAATCGGTATTAAATTGAAAATAATAATGTTCGCAGGCTTTTTCACGGCCATTGTCTGAAGCAGCTTGGCTTCTGGGTTGTAGCCGTGTCCTTGGAAAATAATTCACCGATGTTTCGGTCGACATTGCAGTCGCCATTATCAGGGAGCAGTTACCTAATGTAGCCGTGTCCTTGGCGAATAATTCACCGACGTTTCGGTCAAAATTGCAGTCGCCATCATCAGGGAGGAGTTACCTACTGTAATAGTAGGTACCGTAACTGCTTCCTGATGATGGCGTCTGCAATGTCGACCGAAACGTCGGTGAATTATTCGCCAAGGACGCGGCTACAAACCCAGAAGCCAAGCTACTTAAGCTGAAAATAACAAAAAAAAAATAATTGAAAATGTCGCCTCGTGTGACTGGTAAACGTGCTCGGAATGATAGAGAGCGCAAGACAGAGGAATCCAAAAAGCCTAGAAGGTCCAGCGCCGAGCGAGTGTACAGTAGGCGCATTATATCTAGAAGCCTGAGTGACCGTTACGGCCAGGGCAAGCAGGCGCTTGGAGGGGGTAACCTTGTGGCTGCGCATGCGCAGAGCGCTGGGGTTAGGCTCATACTATCGGACCAGAAAATATAAACTTTTTTTTCTGTAGTTCCTGTGCAGGATTCAGCCAGATTGGGCTGCCCGATTTTGTTTGCGCTCAGAGTCATCCGAATTCGCTACACGATGTGCTGCTCTTGGTGTTGGTTGTCTTGTGTTGCCACGTAAGAAGTTAATGTTTTTAGTTACAATATAGACTCTACGGTTGCCTCCCCACCTTGTTCCCTCCCTCCTTTGTCGCACCCCCCACTACTGTAAATCTGTTACGTGCCTCAAGCTTCTAGATATCCTGCGCCTACTGTAAGAGCTACGTCAGCTGAACGACTTCGTTCTCACGCAGTTCTTGGTGTGGTACCTGTGAGACGCCTGCCTCTTGCGGCACACAACACCAGACGGTCGTTGTCTCTTCCAGCAGTTCATGACACTAATAAAAATACACAAAGGGATACCACAGCATACATGACAAACAACAACACACGACCAAATATACATAGTAGCATGGGGAAAAACAGTCAAAAAAAAAAACACCAGCATCGATATGACTTTCACTAAACACTTGAATTCCAGGCCTTGCGTGGTGTACATGTGTTACTTTAGCTGCCACAGACCCCAGCTACGTGCGTTTAAACTTGTGATTAATCCATTCTGTACACACTGTACTACTCTGTGTAGCCACTGCATTAAAGAGACAGATAGTTAAATTAAATATTAATACGACTACACTTGTTACGATTTAATTCCGACGTTTTCACAAAAAATCTATAGCGCGGAACGGAAATATGCCTTTCTCTGTGTTTTTTTTTTTGTAAACGAAAGCTTTAAAAAATTTGTCAGTCTAAAGAAACACTCTATTTGTTTACAACAGAACACACAACTCGACATATGTAATATGGTGTAACTTCTAACATCCAGCTATCTGGAAACACGAGATAAACTATTCGTTTGGGTTGCAATCTTCGCTGAAGAAAAAAAAAATGCTGTTAGTTTACAGTAATTTATAAGAGTGCGAGGACGGTTTATCGACTGTTAAATATCGCTGGGATACATACCACTTTGTTCATGACGGTGAGGTTGGCCAACTGGGAGTGGATTATCAGGTTGGCCACTATGACCAACACGATGTGTAGAGACCAATATCGGCAAACCCCTAGAACATAAAAAAAAAATGATTATTCAATATAAAGAACGTTAAATTCTTTGAATTACAAACGTACCAAATTATATCTTTCAAAAAAACATTAATGACTTTGTTATACTTAAAAGCGGCAAAGTAAATTGCTCTCTTTTTGCGAAGGGCAACAGTTACTATTTTACTAGAACTGGCATGAAATACGTGTTGTTGTGTAATTCAAACACATTTTTTTAAAGAAAAAGTTCAACTTTTCTTTGATTTTTTTTTTACGATAATGGACAGTAACACTTTCGACACTATATAACACTTCTCCAACCAAAACGGGTTTCCCCTGTCTCATGTCCGATCTTGCAATAAAGCATAAACACATTAAACTAAAAATACTTCTCGAAACTCATTGCAACCCCACACAATATGCCAAACTGACCATAAAATCTTGTTTTTCTCGCATTATACACAGTTAGCACTGTTATCATTTCCATCCATGACATGCAACCAATGCTGGCAGTCTGTAATACAAAACAAACATGTTTGATCAAAGTTTTTAAACGACATTTTATTGTTTGTTTTCGAACAGGTGCATGGCTACTGACATTGTTTTGAGCTTCTGATAATCAAATCAAAACACAGTTGCTTCATTGATTGTTTCACTGACGTTTAACACGTTGATGTTTTCAGTAATTTTGTGATCAGTATACAGACTGGTTTTAAGACGTTAAAGGCACACAATAGTGTTGGAACTTACTAATTTAGTTAATAATGTTCGCAGGTTTTCACGGCCATTGTCTGAAGTATCTTGGCTTCCGGGTTGTAGCCGTGTCCTTGGCGAATAATTCACCAACGTTTCGGTCGACATTGCAGTCGCCATCATCAGGGAGCAGTTACCTACAGTAGTACAGTACCTACAGTAGTAGAGTAGGTAACTGCTCCCTGATGATGGCGACTGCAATGTCGACCGAAACGTTGGTGAATTATTCGCCAAGGACACGGCTACAACCCGGAAGCCAAGCTACTTACTAATCCAGTGTCTGGTACCTGAGATTTTGTGAATTTCCTAGTTTTTTTCCGGGGTTCGGAGACCCGCTTTTAAATTCCCTGAGTTCTCCCTGTGCGCGGGAAGACTGACGCAATGAACCTCGTCGTGACGACTGACGCAATGAACCTCGTCGTGACGACTGACGCAATGAACCTCGTCGTGACGACTGACGCAATGAACCTCGTCGTGACGATCTGAACTCACGAACAAACCGTGAACACGACAACTCGCAAGGCACGCTTCGAGCGTATGCGAGAAACGACATCGAGTTTGCAAACGACACATGTGCGTGTTTATAAGAGACGTGGTGTACTTGCATTAAAACACGCACACTTACAGGGAAAAAAACACGACAGTTAAAGCCAAAAAAAACATCAGCAGATTAACTGTATTTAAACATTAACATAAAGTGAATAAAAACTCAAACGTTTATAGTAATCTTACTTCTGTGTTCGCTTCCATACCGAATAGAAACTTTTCTTGTGGAAAAAACACAAACAATGTATTTTTACGAGGAATATTAGCTTATATTGTGTAATTAGATTTGTTTGTGTTTAGTTACATCATAATCGAGTAAATTGACACAAGAAAATAGTAAAATTACAAAAACCAAGTTAGTGTACAGTTACGTGACTTCTTGTTAAACTATATTATTTATAGTGACACATACACCTACATTGAAGGTGTTTTTTAACATCAACTTTATGTGAATAATAACACTAACATTTGAGGTGATTTCACGCAAATGTTTGAAAACATTAGCATCGCCAAATATCCATGAGTAAATTAAAACTGACGCTGTGTATTATTACCGTGAATGTAGGTCAGTATGAAAGAAACTGGAAGTTTATGTTAATTACACTTTAATGTAGTAAAATAATCAATGTAATATGTTTAAATACACGTACAACGTAAAAGTAAAAATACATGACCCCTTGTAAAAAAACATATATTTGTGGTAAAATATACAACTACGCTGAAAGAGTTTTTTGACATTGACTTTCTACGAAAAATAACACACACATGTGGAGTGATTTTACTCAAATGTAGGCAAAACTTAGAATAGTCAAAATATCCATGTGTAAATCCAAACCGACATTGTGTATTTCTACAGTGGACGTTGCTAAGAAATTAAAAATTTACATGCGCTTGTGAAATTACACAACAATGTTGTAAAAAAACACATGTCTTGTGAAAAAAAACATGCAGTTATGGTGCAATATAAACTTACAATGATAGTGTATGTTAACATTTATTTTCCTGTGACTAATAACAAATATATTTCGGGTAATTTTACTTACACGTAGGAAAATATTACAGTTGACAAGCTATCTAAGTGTAACTTTTTCATCTACACTGGGTATTTATACCAGAAATGTTAGTATCGGTTGTTCACGATCAACGTCACATTTTGAAGACCTTACTCGCCACATTTCACAAAAAGCCACATACTATAACAATGTTTTTAATGAGTGGTGACAGTGAGACGATAATCTTCTGCGTCACCGCACAGTACAACCAAAATTACACGTGACCACTCTCAGTGTGCAAATTAACACCGACACTGTGTGTGAACACCAGGAATGTTGCTAGGCATTGATGACTACACTGTCATATTGTAAATAGCCGCATGTAATCCGAAAAATTACACACATCATAGGAGTAAAATAAATAATAGTTTAAAAAAAACTAAAAAAAACACGCTTTTATAGAAAATCCAACTAAAAGATAGAGAATAAATTTTAATAAATTTGAATTAAAAATAGTGTAAAATAAAAAAAATGTATGTTATTTAAAAAAAAAGCGTGGGGTGCATGGTGTCAATAGTTATAATTATTTTATTGACGGATATGAGTAGAAGGATTATCATTTTGATAATATCTTAAAAAGCACCCCACGTTTTTTTAAATAACATATTTTTTTATTTTACACTATTTTTCATTCAAATTTATTAAAATTTACTTTCTATTTTTTAGTTGGATTTTCTATAAAAGTGTGTTTTCTTAAGTTTTTTTTCAACTTTTATTTATTTTCTAGTTTTTAGTTTGGTTTATTTATTAAAACGTATTTTTTTAATTTTTTAAAACTGCTATTTGTTCAAATCTTCTATTAATTCCGTGATAACTATAAGTTACTGCAATTATTTTCCAAATTATGAATGTGTACAGCTGTATTGATAGTCAAATCTCGATTTTAGAAGCCATTCAAAGATTTTAACGTTATCAATATATACAGTGAGACTTAATGGTATAAGGTTATTGACGAACAAGTGATATCGACCAGTCTTGCACACTGTACGAAATTAATGCTGTGAAGCAGGAAAGGATGGGAGTTACGGATTAATTATTACGTGAAGCGTTCCACATTTACGTAACAGGAATTTTGGGAAGGATAAGGATTGAGAAAGGATGAGGAAAGGACCTTCTCAATGAGAGTGTATATAGCACTGTCATCCTGATTACAGTTGTATATCGCAACTCGACATCCTCGCAGGGAAATTCTAGGGATAGCACGCATTTTCTGCAGTCAATCTATCGGAGTTTCTCGCCCTGGAGTAGACTAAGCGTTCTGCATCATCAGGGATGATGGCGATTGCAATGTCGACCGAAACCTCGGGAAGACAACGTCTCGGTAACGAACCGCTATTGTTGGTGCGTTTCGGTTTATTTGTCCGTCTGTGACCATTCGTGACGAGGAAGAGGGCAGGCTGGCTTTATCTGGCGGGCGGCGGCTACGACCCGGTGAACTCTGCACCCAGCGCTGACCTTCACAGAGGGTCGTCAAGGTCGGCGCTCGCTGGAGCGGTATCCGTGACGTATGCACAGGGGAATCCTTGGGGGACGCTCTTCCTCTCAGAACGTAACACTTCTTCACTGATACATTCTTTTTTTAACATGTAGCTTGGCTTCTGGGTTGTAGCCGTGTCATTGGCGAATTAATTCCACCGACGTTTCGGTCGACATTGCAGTCGCCATCCTCAAGGGAGCAGTTGGCAGTAGGTAACTGCTCCCTGATGATGGCGACTGCGATGTCGACCGAAACGTCGGACGCGACTACAACCCAGATGCCAAGCTACTTCAGACGATGGCCGTGAAAGCCTGCCAACATTAACATTTAAAAAAAAAACTATGTAAATTAAAACAGCATCAGCCATTATTTCTGAAAGATCTAAACCAAATTATTTTATGTGAATGTAAGTGTGGTATATTAATTCACAACTTAAATAAATGTACGAAAATATAGTTTCCTTACGTAACATAACAGCACTTAAGACTGCTGTCCGATTTTAAGGACTGTGCCTATTTTTTTTTACAGTTATTTCTCAAGGACTCGGTTTCACGCGCCATTGTGTTTTTTTTTTAATTTTTTTGTTGCTGCTACTTACTGAGGGAATATTCTGAAAAATTTATTCCGATAGTCCTTTTGCATCGTTTATTGCTGGTTAACTGATTTTCTCGCGAAATAACTTATCAGAGTGAGTAATACACCACCCGTGCACCTCGCATTGGCTATGTTCCAATTAAGGTGGCACACCCTACCAGCTTAACTGGCAAGCCCTAGCAATCAATATCCAATATGGATATTGAATTTGAATAAAATATCACAGATATTCGCTTTTATTGTATAACTTATTTAATTATACTTTATTTTAATGATCGATTAGCTCAAATCTAAAATCCTAGCTCTTGGACCTTTATATCACCTTTGAATATATATATATATATATATATATATATATATATATATATATACTGTATAGAAGTCGCCAGCCCAGGTTAAAATTTATAATATGGTTTTGAGGTAGTTGGTTAATTCACCGCCGCAATCGCCACCATCTCTAGGGCATCGACTTGTGGTGGTCCCTAGCGGACAAGTGTCGAACTCTTCAAACGCCCCTTCCCCCTTCCCATGAACGACCTTGAGCTGCAGTGAATGATGGATGAGGGGTGCGGGGAATGACAGCGGGCGACAGCGCTGCGCTCTAACGTGTAAATAACAACCTAAGACGATACAGGGCGTTACGGCAGCGCACTGCAGCGGTGAAGTTCCCAAGCTGCTCATCATACGCTTCTGAAAAACGTAGAGTAAATCCTATCCACTCGCGACTTCTATACAGTATATATATTCAAAGATATCACCAACTGTGGTAAAGGGTGGGGGAGAATTTAATCGTCTCTAAAGACAATTTAAATTACCAATGTAGGGAGGGGGTGAGAAATGTCTACATTTCGTACATGTTAAGGGTATGGGAGTATGTGAGAGGAGGAGAAGAGGCTTGACTAGTCTGGATCATCTTGACGTGCATTCAAGTGATCACGAATCCTCTTTCTTCCCCTACTTACATCAGCACTCCCGAACCGTATTAGTAGAGACCTGAAAAATTCGCGGGTTCATTTCATTCTATGCTAAAATTCAAATAATTATATCTTAGTGCTGCTTCTGCCATTGGTCCACTGTTAATCTGGAGGACTGGGGGCCAATTAGAGACCCTCACTCATAGAAGTGTCGAATCACAGGCCACCCAGTCGTGACGACTCACAAGTCAGCAGCCAATGAACAGTTGGCATTTGCCCGAGTGTGCAGAGGATATTGGAGTCTATCTTGGAGGACATTGAACCCGCAAATTTCCCGGGTCTCTACTTATTAGGTACGAGCCATTCAAGACGCGTTTGTTTCCGCACTGAATTACTGTGATTGGAGTTGTTACAATCGATATCTGACTGGGAGAAACTCACCCAATCATGAAACACAGACGATGCTACAGTGTTTTAACTTTCAGCTGGTCTCAAAATCTTTTCGCGAAATCTACATGGCCCTACGTATTGGTATTAGTCGTCATTCATACTAAGGCGATATACACTCACTCCATATACTAATATCTACCTCCATGAACTAGAGGAACTTCAAATTTTGAACAGACGCCTACTACATAGACTTAGGCTTTGTTCACGTCCAAAAATAACTACCCACGCCCCTCGTTGTGTGAGACTTGACAACACTTGGCCAATTGGTGCAAATCAATCCAGAAATGTGATAAGAACCCTAGCATTTCAATTTGCGACAGCCAATAGCAAGTAAGAGTTGTTTACACGAACCTCTGTGTGAAATCTAACGCGTCTGCGGACTGCTGGTGACATAATCAACTATCAATCGTGTGTTTATAAAGATTACCAACAGCTTTCTGAACGAAAAAAAAGACTACAGCTGAATCAAATGGAATCGAGCCAAATGGATGAAAAGACTATTTATATTTCCTATCAGCAGTGTCAAGAATATAAGTTGTATTTTTAAAAACTGTAGCATGGTCTGTGTTTCCGTTCCAGGTACATGTCTACTGTCAGCACACAAATAACAGCAATTATGTGCAGAAGCAGAGGCGTACGAATACAGCCGGCAAAAAGGCACTAGCTACTCTTGCAGAAGGCCAAAAGGCAGTAGCTACTCATGCAGACAGCCTAAAGGAGCTAACTACTCTTGCAGACGGCCAAAAGGCACTAACTACTAATGCAGATGGCCTAAAGGCATTAGCTACTCATGCAGACAGCCTAAAGGAGCTAGCTACTCTTGCAGATGGCTAAAAAGCACTAGCTACTCATGCAAGACGGCCAAAAGGCACTAACTACTCTTGCAAGACGGCCAAAAGGCACTAGTTACTCTTTCAGACGGGAAAGGGAACTAGATACGGCCAAAAGTCACTAGCTACTCTCGCAGACGGCCAAAAGGCACTAGCTACTCATGCAGACAGCCTAAAGGCATTAGCTACTCATGCAGACAGCCTAAAGGAGCTAGCTACTCTTGCAGATGGCTAAAAAGCACTAGCTACTCATGCAAGACGGCCAAAAGGCACTAACTACTCTTGCAAGACGGCCAAAAGGCACTAGTTACTCTTTCAGACGGGAAAGGGAACTAGATACGGCCAAAAGTCACTAGCTAATCTCGCAGACAGCCAAAAAGCACTAGCTACTCTCGCATACGGCCAAAAGGCACTAGCTACTCTCGCAGACGGCCAAAAGGCACTAGCTACTCATGCAGACAGCCTAAAGGCATTAGCTACTCTTGCAGATGGCCTAAAGGCATTAGCTACTCATGCAGACAGCCTAAAGGAGCTAGCTACTCTTGCAGATGGCTAAAAAGCACTAGCTACTCATGCAAGACGGCCAAAAGGCACTAACTACTCTTGCAAGACGGCCAAAAGGCACTAGTTACTCTTTCAGACGGGAAAGGGAACTAGATACGGCCAAAAGTCACTAGCTAATCTCGCAGACAGCCAAAAAGCACTAGCTACTCTTGCATACGGCCAAAAGGCACTAGCTACTCATGCAGATGGCCTAAAGGCACTAGCTACTCTTGCAGATGACTAAAAGGCACTAGCTACTATCGCAGACGGCCAAAAGGCACTAGCTACTCATGCAGATGGCATAAAGGCACTAGCTACTCTTGCAGATGACTAAAAGGCACTAGCTACTATCGCAGACGGCCAAAAGGAACTAGCTACTCATGCAGATGGCATAAAGGCACTAGCTACTCATGCAGACAGCCTAAAGTAGCTAGCTACTCAAGCAGATAGCCTAAAGGCACTAGCTACTCATGCAAGACGGCCAAAAGGCACTAACTACTCTTGCAAGACGGCCAAAAGCACTAGTTACTCTTTCAGACGGGAAAGGGAACTAGATACGGCCAAAAGTCACTAGCTAATCTCGCAGACAGCCAAAAAGCACTAGCTACTCTCGCATACGGCCAAAAGGCACTAGCTACTCATGCCGACAGCCTAAAGGCACTAGCTACTCATGCAGATGGCCTAAAGGCACTAGCTACTCTTGCAGATGACTAAAAGGCACTAGCTACTATCGCAGACGGCCAAAAGGCACTAGCTACTCATGCCGAAAGCCTAAAGGCACTAGCTACTCATGCAGATGGCCTAAAGGCACTAGCTACTCATGCCGACAGCCTAAAGGAGCTAGCTACTCTTGCAGATGGCTAAAAAGCACTAGCTACTCATGCAGATGGCCAAAAGGCCCTAATTAATCTTGCAGACGGCCAAACGTCACTAGCTACTCATGCAGACGGGAAAAGTAACTAGCTACTTTTGCAGACGGTCACTAATTATTAAAAAGAAACCACTAGCGTTGGCATACCTTGCTACAGTCGTTCAAGATTGTTTGTGAAGTAGCCTACCTGGCAATCAATGAGCACAGTGTGTAGGAAAGTTTATTTATAACCTGGAGAGAAAGGAATAAGTAATGTGGAAACTAATTCGTATGGGTACTAAAAATAATAATAATAATAATAAATAGAATACAGAATTAATAACTCGGTTTATTTGATCGTATAGTTACGTAAACTTTGATAAAATCCTATGTTCTGCCGCAAATGTTCTGACTAATCTAGAAGGAGATAGGCTGTAAAATAAGCAGTAGGAACGTGTTTTAAGAGATATCGAAATGAACAGCTATTGTGAAATATAAGGATGGCAAGTTGCTGCTTTTCCCATACACCTGCTATCGCTGTAGTGAAACAGCAGGTTTCAGTACGTTGTTAATGGTAATTTATTACCGACTTCACAGCAAGTGTGTGTTTGCATACGGCTATGAATTACCTAGCGCCGGGAATACAGATATTGAAACTGGTAAGCTGTAAATGTAATATACTGTGATTTTTCCATTCAAATGTACGGGGTTTCAATGTATGTCAGAACCAGCTAAATATTTATGAAATTATGAATTCTGGTTTTTGTAGATTCTTTCTCAAAACAGCACAAACGACATGAATCAAAACTACAGAATGGCACATTTCGGGGTTTAGATGTTTCGAATATTGGAATCATTCACAAAAATTGTCTTACAGTGGTACAATATCAGCAAAATACCCTGGAGTTGCCACGAGCGAAGCCGCAGGATATTGGCTAGTGTTGTCATAGGTAACGTTTCCATTGGAGCGTGTCATAACTACCTGAGACCCAATGAGAATGCAGTTCAAGTGTATAATGCCTCTCTATCAATAATTACGCGAATATTCAAGGTGTCTAATAATTAAACGCATCTGAAAGCTGTGAGTGTCATAATAAAGCAAGTTTCGAAGACTTATCGCGAATCTTTTATTCTTACTGTTCTAGATGGAAGAACTGAATTTGATTTGCCAATGTCATAATTATTTTCAAAAGAATAGCAATCAATCAGTGACTACGCGCTAATCAATCAATTCAGAAGTTGAATGGGTTCTTATCGCTTATCAGAGCCGGCAGTGAAATTAAAGTTGCTAAACGTCGCGAACAACTAACTTTCTTTGTCAGAACAAATGGTTTGTTTGAATATGAGAAGTAGTGTTACAGTGCAGATAATACATGTGCCCGTAGTAAATCGTATCTAATGAAAACATGACGGCGGCAATTTTTATACAATTATTTTGCCTTAAAGGAGATAATTTCCTAGACTACCTACATTTTTGTGTTTTTGCTTATCATTTAAATTTAATTTATAGCACAACATTAGTTACGTTCTTTGAATTACTTTAATAAACTGCTTATACATAGTTTTATCAATTAGATAAGTGTATATTTAATGGTTTTAAGACCTTTAAATATGAATTTGCAGTTTGCATTGACAGTGTGTGTGAGACAGTTCTAAACCACTTTACGTTTATGATTTCGAATATAAGTGTCTAAAAAATGTAGTTTTCTCAAAACTGTGAAAAACAAAGGTTTCCATGATTGTGAGAAAACCAAAATTTTTGTCATTTACGAACGATAACATCAAAATAAATAGTTTTGCGGCTAAAGGTCAAATATTAAATTCAAAATTGTATAACACACGATTACATTCTTTTAGTAGGGCCATGCACATTTCGCGAAAATATTCCGAGACTAGTTATAAGTTAAAACACTGTAGCACCGTCTGTGTTTCGTTATTGGGTGAATTTCTTTCAGGTACATGTCAATTGATACAACACCAATCAGAGCAATTCATTGTGAAAGCAAGAGTGGCTCAGTAAAAAAAAAAAAAAAAAAAAGCAACGACTTCTCTCGCAGACGACCGCCAATCACAAGGACGAAACCGCTGGTGCGGGTATACCTTGTTGCAGTCTAACAGGCGTTCAAATTTATTCGCGAAGAATGCCTTCCCCTAGTTTTTAGTCATTCTGGGATTTAAATACTAATCAGCCTTTAATTGTTTTAAACCATTATATACATAGTATTTAGATACATAGAAACCATTCATAAACTATTTAAAAAGGTAAGTAATTAAATCACCTTAAATCACAGGGAGGGACACGTTAGACAACAAAATGATGTGTGAAACTACCCTCCTAATCAGGGCCGGCGCGTCCATATAGGCGAACTAGGCAACCGCCCTGGGCGCCAAGTAGCTGGGGGCGGCGCAGCACGACACACAACAGCTCATATAATATGTTTAACGATTATTTAAACTAGATGAAAATGGATTTTTGTAACAGTTTGGAATGTTTATATTGATATAAGTAATTATTTAAAGTCCACGGTGACCTGTTTATGATTTGTAATAAGTAAAAAAGTTAAAAAAAAAAAACACAAGCCTGCTTACATTTGATTGTTGACAAAATCTTAGGCTTACTTGATGTATTTTGAGGCAAGGAAAAATTTTTGGGGTGTCCGGGGGGGGGGCATTAAGGTTTTTCGCCTAGGGCGCCAATTTACCTTGCACCGGCCCTGCTCCTAATCGAGATAGCCCAGGAATACTTTGCAACGTTATACTTATATACAGCACGTGCCCGCAGAGCCAGATGCCGCCAGCGTGAAGCTGAACAAACGAACCAACACCGACAATGTTTGTAAAGGCGCAAGTCCCAACCGTCAGCTGTCGAGGCGAGCACGACAAAGTCTCCCAAGGTCGCGCACGTACGTATGCAAATAACGTCTCTTTTCCGCGTTGCAAAACGTGCGAAGCACAGGCCACTCACAACACACATTCAGTTGCTTCCATACAAAGGAAAAGGTTCCTGTTCCCAACGGAATATTCATTCACTGCTGACCTAGACCCAATTGCGTCAAGGCAGCTATTGCCTATTACTAGAGTAATGGTTCTCAAAACCTTTTTTGTCCTACAAATACTTGCAGGTGCGCCATATACAAATTTCTGAGAAATATGCTATAATAATAAAGTCAAATATTACAGAAAAAAAAGTAAAAAATTAAGCACACATGTGGAGTCGTTCAAATAACACATAATTAGCTAAAAACTTAATAATGCACAAAAAGTGCAGTATATCCTTAATGAAATAGTAAAAGTGTGTGTGTGATTATTTAAAACGTTTGTTATAGGTTAAAAAAATTTAATCTTAGATTTAACGATGAATATGTTTTTTTTTTTTTTTAGTTTCCAGTGAATTTTATTAATTTTTTTGCCAAACGTATGCAATTTTTCGTTGTAACTTTACATTTAATTGTATAACATGTTCGTAGTTAAGTGGTAGACAAAGCGGCACGCCTTAACTTGGCCACATAAAAATAAATCGATTAAATAAGATAAATAATACAGTAACTATTTTAATTTTTATATCTGGACGCATATTCCTCTGTAATACCACAGGGCTGAGCCCAAAATCTTCTAGAGCACACACTTTGGGAACCGCTTTCCTGGACACCCTCACAATTCGCGCTAGTCTCCGGCGACAGGGATAATAACTTCACCCCTCTTAGCCGTGGCCTTACTGGGGTTACATTGTCCTTTCATTTATAATTAGCCTATTTTAATTACGTAATTGCTTTGTTAACCCGGCGCTCTCCATCCCCGGGGCCCCCGTGGGCGAGGATACAGACACGCCGTGCACGCAGTCGGGGGACTGACCGACCAGACAACCGAGTCCCAAAGCCCTTGGACCAGCACTGCTGGCGTCTGACGGGTGTATACCATTTGTCCGAGTGTCCACTTCTCCGAATGACCACTTGTCCGAACTCCTTTTGTTCGAATGACCACTTGTCCGAGCTCCTTTTGTTCGAAGGACCACTTGTCCGAGCTCCTTTTGTTCGAAGGACCACTTGTCCGAGCTCCTTTTGTTCGAAGGACCACTTGTCCGAGCTCCTTTTGTTCGAAGGACCACTTGTCCGAGCTCCTTTTGTTCGAAGGACCACTTGTCCGAGTGAGCTCGGACAAGTGGTCATTCGGAGAAGTGGGCAATCGGACAAATGGTAGCCCCCCCCCCCCCCCCACTCAGAATACGAGTGGTCCGGTCGAGACCTGTCCAACCTCTCCCAGCTCACCAGGCTAGTAACCGGAGCTGTATCGCCGCTCGACGCGTGCACGATGGGACTGAAAGAATTCACAAACTATTGCATTAAACAAAGCCTTAAAAAAAAATTACCGAATAATTATTGCACTGCCGACAACACCGGCTGACCCATCTCTCGGAAAACCAAATTATGATGCTCATTTCAGTTGCGTCCGCAGATGAAGCCATGTATGTTTGGAACGTGGTCGATAGGGAACCCTTCTCCGGGTCTGCCCTGAGCGATAAGGTCACCACTGCCAAGTACGAGGCCGACTCAAAACGTGGTCCCGGGCCGAAGAGGAAAACCTCAGCGGGGGATCCTTTTCCAAATTCGGGACCATACCCCGTACTACTGCTGTGCATACTTCTGTGGTATCTACCGAGTTCCACCAGGACGTTGCCAAAAGCGAGACTGCCTCGAGAAAGATCTCGGAACCTCTCCCGATGGGTGTGCCGTCCAGAGTTACTTGATTCGCAAAGAGATACTTGAATGGAGTTACTTTTCAGGCCAGACAGCCCAGAGGGCGCTGGTGCGCCGGCTCCAACGGCGGAGATGTAGGCGCCATTCCATTGGCCATGTCTCTCACGTGTGACCGACCATTTTTTGGGGCATCACCAAACAGGAAGGTCTCAATCACACATGCTGTTGCCCGCAGATTCAGCCCGTTCACTATTCCTGGCACACCCCGGCCGGGCAGTTGCGGATGCCTGAGGCAGGGGTGTTCCCGACAGAGGTCTCTCTAGCTGGTCTTGCGACCACCCATCGGTGTCAAGAGGAGGCAGAGGCTGTGTATTCTAATCCTTGCTCCCTTCACGCGAACCTGCCGGGTCATGTCTCGGGTATCTCAGAGCCCGGCAACAGCTCCGACACTTCAACAACCTGGAGTCAGTTCCCCGCGACATAACCCCTCTTACCCGCAGCCTTACCGGGGGTACAAAAAAAAGGAATCTTTTATGTTTATAATTATATTCTTTTTTCCCCTCCTACTTTGTCTTTAACTTTTGAGCTAGGAAGTCTCTTTTTTGAAGTCCCCTTGGGGATGGTAACCTGAAGGGAATACCATCCCCAACAGGAAGCGGTAATTAGCCTGGAAATCTTTAAAATGTCGATGACCATTTCTCCGCAGGGAGCCACGTGGAGGCTACCGCCTCAAATACATATATTCTTAACACTCCTCTTTATAAATGCATTATATAACTAGACTTTAGATAGTATGAAAAATATGAAAATATAAAAAAATGTAATAAAAACATTCTTGAAATAAAAATATTAATGCAATACCTTCAGTACAGTATTCAAAAATATTAAACATTCCCGCGACAGTATGAACTTCACACACTTGTACGCAAATAAGTCGTGCCTGTTGGTAGGGGCCGGCAATTTTTCGCGAGAAAAAAATATTCTGAACGCCTGTTAAGACTGCAACATGGTATTCCCGCACCAGCGGATTCTTTCCTGTGATTGGCGGCCGTCTGCGAGAGAAGTCTTTGCCTTGTCTGACCGAGCCAATCGGGACTCATTTGATTTCGCACTACACAGACGATGGCAAAATGTTTGGACTTTCAGATAAGTTTCGGAATATTTTCGCGAATTATACACGCCTATTGTCCATTGGCTGCTCCCACGTTATACCTTCCGATCCGACAGTGTGTGATTGGGTCATTTGAATTGTGTAATGCTGTTATTGTGCCCTTCCGGCGTGACGAGACCACCCATGTTCCAATGGGAACATGGCACACATTCCAGCCTCTCTCTCTCCAATTAAGCAGTTACGCAACGCGTTTCGTTGGCAGGCTTGTTATCGAAGCTGTCGTTAGTCTGAGTGGACCACGTGAACAAACAAACCAGTTATATATACTAGCACCACAGCAGCGAGACAGCCAGATACCGCGTCATGATGGACATGCGGTGAATCAACAACCTGGAACCTGTACCAGAACATACCAAACTATACTACTCATACAACATTTTTTTTTACATCGCACAATGTACCGAAATATTAATGTAAACTTACAGATATTTTTAATGTACATTTTACATGAAAATAATTGCATCACAACAAATTAGTGTTCGCAAATACTTGGTTCACATTCTTACCCGGAAATTCATGCTTTCGGGTTGTCCCAAACCTCCAATACTTAATTTATTCGAAGACTGTTCCCTGTACAGCTATCCTATACTACCGCGCAAATTAATAAACACGGTGAAACAAAACAAAAGTCAATTTGTTGAATATCGGATAATCTTTTCCGTGGTTTAAATATATAATATATGTTTGAATCAAACATCAGTTGAAATATAAAGTAACGCACCAAATCTCGATAAACGTATTCATATGTTGAACAAAGTTAAACTATCTTCTTGTAGTATTACAAACTATTTTTGGCAATTGGTTTCCAATGGAATTTTTGTAAAAGTACAGAAAAGGTTTTTTTTCTCTGCATGGTCATTTTATACACAATCAACAAAACTAAACCTAATACGAAATTCAGTAACTATTGGCCTGAACGTCCCTATTTTTTTTTGTATTGGAATCTAAAAATATTTTTCATAAACATTTTTTCCAAGTGAGTCTAGTAGACATTATCGAACTACTTATCTTTGATCTGTAAACGCGTACTGCAGTAGGGCGTAAGAAAACAAAACGCCAGCTAGCAAAAGGCTGCTTGCTGACTATTTCGTTACTTCTTCCTGACTTTCGCGACATACAGTAGTTTCTTTACATTTTCATGACCTGTAGACGTATAATATAGCAACAAAAAATGGTTGCATGTACTTATGTACGCACATTATAAGTTATACTTACTTGGCATAATAAACAAAAATAATTTATTTTATTTAGTGATATTAAAAATGCGGCTGGTAATGTATAAATTTAATCAAGTTAATAAAATCAGATAAAATTCGGTAAATAATGATTTAAAATTTAAAATGCAAATAAATTATACATACGGAACATAACTTCACTTATATAAATACACTTTTAAAATGTTTATAATCATAATTTGCATCACTAATATTTTCTTTTAATTATATAGACCAGAAGTCAATATGAATCGCTAAAGTATATGATTTAAAAGCAGATTTATAATTTTTATTTGTATGTAGACTTTTTTTAACCACTCAATTTTTGCTGTATGCTGCGCGCGCATTGTAGAAATTCATTCACGTCATTTTTTTTTCATAAAGCGTCTAAAGAAGTATAACTTCAAAAATAAAATACCTCACTACTAGAGACCTGAAAAATTCGCGATTTCAATTACCTGTAGGATAAAATCAATGATACTCTACGCACGGGGGGAAATTACATTTGCTCATTGGCTACTGACTCGTGACACCTGTTAACTTTTGTTGAAGGTTTTTCATTGGCCGAGTGTCATACAGATAAACTGTGGCCCAATCACTGATGCAGTATAGAGGCAAACGTTTTTTGGATTCTAGACTATCACGAAATGAAACCGCGAATTTTTCCGGTCTCTACTCGCTAAATTTAACACCATCTAACCTGACTCTGTTTCACGCATTCGAAGGTATAGGATCCTGCCGATGGGGTGGAACTAGTGCCAAGGTTGATACTCCAACTGTCAGCAACATGTCGCCGCAGGTAAGCTGCAACTGCACTGGGGTCTCTTCTTTGAATATATATATATATATATATATATATATATATATATATATATATACTGTATAGAAGTCGCCAGCCCAGGTTAAAATTTCTAATACGGTTTGAGGTAGTTGGTTAATTCACCGCCGCAATCGCCACCATCTCTAGGGCAACGACTTGTGGTGTTCCCTACCGGACAAGTGTCGAACTCTTCAAACACCCCTTCCCCCTCCCGTTGAACGACCTTGAGCTGCAGTGAATGATAGGTGGGGGGTGCGGGGAATGACAGCGGGCGACAGTGCTGCGCTCTAACGTCTAAATAACTAAGACGATACAGGGCGTTACGGCAGCGCCCTGCAGCGGTGAAGTTCCCAAGCTGCTCATCATACGCTCCTGAAAAACGTAGAGTAAATCCTATCCACTCGCGACTTCTATACAGTGTATATATTCAAAGGTCTCTGCGTCCAGAAGTGAGGAAGGGCGAAGTAAAATACCTGCATCTGTTTCTGCTCGTTAGCAACTTTCCCCGGCAGCAGAGGTGTTGCATCATAGTAGAACACTGTGCTGTGTGTTCTAATGACAGCTCCTTATGCACGCAGCGGTCGAGTGGCCGTGCAACAGTTGGCAACCATGCAAGATTGAGCTGGGGAGGGGGGGGGGGGTGGGAGACATCCCAAAGTCAGCAGGTCGACCACGCTGTGCCCTAACTGGGAGAATTGCCAAGTTGCGAATTGGAGGAATAAACAGAGGGACAAAGGGGGGAATGGGATGTGAGAGAGAGAGAGTGAGAGAGAGAGACGTGAGTAAACACAGATAACGTCACGCCATATGGCGCCTGGCTGGAGTCAAGGGCGTTCAGAAGGGGGGAGGGGGGCCGCCTCGTCAATGGTATATGTGTCAGTGAGGCGGTGCTTCTAGCGCGGTATCTCCTCTGGACTGGCGCGCAGTCTTCTCCCAGTGCACATGAGCGGTGACCGTGACATTATATGGCGGAGAAATGAAGATAAAGGTGTAATGCAAGTCTCTCATAAGTGCTTTCAAGAATCTGTCCAGTTGTTTTTATGCCTAAGACTTACCCTGAAAACACGCCTGAAGCCATTTTAAACTCTTCTAAAAACACAGTTTAAAAACTTAATCCGGAAACCAAACTACTTATGGGCCCTCAGAGAACTCTTAATGATTTTACTAAACAACCCCACTCTGATATCTATAGTAGTCTTGAAATCGCGTTAATTATCTTGAAGCTCTGCACACCTTATGTGTGCCTTAGTAGGCCATCTACGGTTCTATTTAAAATCTGCGTCAAGTAACGTGTCTCAAATTTTAACCATTCTCATGCAGTGGGTTTTCGTAGCTGCCATAGTAAATGCACTGCCCTAATGAACACTACAGATTTTACAAATCTGGCCATTGTCATAGATGGTGGGGGGCAGCAGCCACCCTCCTTGGTATTAAGGCCCCTCACTGCGGGAGCTTCTCTGCAATATTGCAAAATTGTGACTGTGGCACGGGGTTGATAAACGCATACACCAAAGCTGTGTTTTATGGAGAGGAAAAAAAACTTCTGTGTATTCCGCTTATCGCATGCATATGGGCCCCAATTTGGAAT
The DNA here is from genome assembly GCF_032445375.1 of Bacillus rossius redtenbacheri. Lineage (NCBI taxonomy): Eukaryota > Metazoa > Arthropoda > Insecta > Phasmatodea > Bacillidae > Bacillus > Bacillus rossius. The sequence goes on along the minus strand of NC_086345.1, from coordinate 8,364,872 downwards.
GTATACGATATACAAACACCCTGTCCTAAAATAGCTTGTGTCGGTAAAAATCCACGCGCAAAATTCTATACCCCCCCCCCCCCCCAACATACACACGATTTTCCGCAGGACGCGCTTTGCGAACCCTACAGTTTTGCGCCCCCTGAATCTTGCTACGTATTGCTAGATTCAAGTAAAACACTCAACACAGATAATCACTAGAGACCCGGAAATTTCGCGGATTCATTTAGTCGCAAGCTAGAATGCAAACCTCCACACTGTCGCACTGTGTTCATGATTGGAACGCTGTTGTTTGGACACGCCCGTATACGACCGTGAGCCAATGATGCCCAGCTTAGGAGAGAAGTAAGCGAATCAGGAAGTGCCAAAATAACAGGGATAAAAATGTTCTCGCTAAGAAATCAACCAATGGGAAAGAAAACATGGGTCGATCACGCCTATAACTTTGAATTCTATCCTGAGACCAGAAGAATCCGCGAAATTTCCGGGTCTCTAATAATCACAACATTATTTTGGATGCAGCAGGTGTTACTTAGACGCAAGGGCTGCGGTCGTATCAGACCGCTGTGAGTGCAGTCGAGTGCAGTCGGGTGCACTCTGGTCCTCTGCTCTTCACTGACTCGCCGACAGGGCTGACTAACTATCTCATACGCTGACGACCAGCACACATACTCGTCAGTTCCATGCGAACCAGCTCCACGTTGATAAAAGGGGCATAAATTCCGATCTAGAATCCATACGTCGGTGGTCAGGTGAGAATTGCTTGAATGAAAATCCAGTAAAATCCAGATATATATATTGTTACGATTTACCGCGGCTTCGTAAAGGATAGCCCAATTAAAGATTTTACTACCACACACACAGTTTTATTGATGGCCACTACTTATGTCACTTACAATTAATCTTATAAAATTACCAAATAATAAATTGCACTTAAATAATGTTTCCTCCCCAGTCACTCGTTTTCACACACCGCACCTCTGGCACAACTCTCGCTGCAGCACCCCTCGTGGGTCTCCGCCGCGGGACTCCGTCGCCGCACTCCGCCGCCGCCGACGCACTTCCCTTCGCCGAGGATCCGCTCGACGCCTTGCTCGGAACTTCGCGCGGAACTCCGCCGCAGGAAAACTCCCGCCTGAACTCTCTCTCTCTCTCTGAACTCCACTGCTCCTCGCCCTTACGTCCTCGGGCATACACAGGTGCGCGCGGCACATCTCGTGTTACGGCGTGCACCTGCGCGTGACGCGGCCTTGCTAACGTTCGTAACAATATGAATCGAATCAAGACTGAATTATGATCTACTAACAGAACTCGCCATTGATAGGTATACACCTGACCTCGGTAACGAACAAATTCATGAGTTCTCATGTTGCAATTACACTAATAACACAAAACTCAAGACACTAAATTTAACGTAGAATACTTTAAAAAAATAATACCGAGCTTGTTAAATACACGCAAATTGTGTTCCAACCACATTTCTAGACGCGAATCTCACGTAGTTTCCGTACCCACCGCTAGAATTCGCTGCCGGAGCAGCTACGTCGACTGTTGGATAATTTGTCTAGCAGACCGCTATTTTAAACTGTATAATGAAACGGCTCCAATAAAAGCTTTTTTTTTTTTTTTTTTTTTTAAAGTTTTTGGACCTGATTTTCGACGCGGAATTTTACTAAAACACTGCCCATATTTTTAAAATTCAGTAAACAGTCAATACTATAAAGACTCCCTTTGTCTTTCTAACTTTGGTTCGCGCCATTTGCCGTAGATGGCAGCACAGTGGTTGTTAACTAAATGTGTAGTATGAATATCCACTACATTAATTTTTTTTAATGTTTATTACCTACCTATGTTCTTTAGACTTTAATATGGTTCAAATTAATTATTAAAATGCAATGTTTAAAGCCATATGTTTGACAGTGGGTCTTCACCCACATCTGTATGGTATCAGATATTGACTGGTTTTAATTGCCTAACTGTTGATTAAGTTTTATTTAATAAAATGTTTTTTTTTTCTTTTCAAATAAACTTAGGAAAAATAACCACAGAGACTAAAAAAAGATTAAAATTGTGTAAAATTATTAAATATTTTAAATAAATATCTAATAGTAATAATTAGAACTCGAATTTTTTTAACATTTTTAAGAATTTTATAAGATAAAAATAAAGCAGTTCAGGTTAGTTTTGTAGCATATCGTATTTACTTAGAATTTCGGTGTAATTTCAGTATTACCGCTACCCACCATCTAATCTTGCCTCCAACCATATGTCACGCAACTGCACCATACGGCACATTATTCCATATCGAGCGTCAGTTGTCAGTGTTGCATCACTACGCAGCGTGCGAGGATAATTACACTTGTTATCCGCACCAGCTGAGACTGTGTGATAGAGGGCGTCTTTGAAGGACGTGTGCTTCACGACGTGTAGTTTAACACCTGTAGCCAAAGCCACGATTCTTTTTTGTCAGAATCTCACACTACTGTGTTCAGCTAAACGATACAGCTTACAGCGTGACCAGACATTTTAACGACTTCGTAACTGTCCTTGCGTCTGGTAGTAAATATCCATTGAGTAAGGAGTTAAGATAAAACAAAATATATATATGAGCAAAAATATGACACTTTCTTCTCAAATACATAACAGTTAATACAACAAATAATATTTGTAAACCAAATTATTTTATGCTCAATTTGAGGGCTTGATGTATGAACGTCTCTATACGTGTATGTATTTATTTACATATACATATATGAATGTGTTTGTTCTGTGATGAGAAAGTATGTGTCGACAGGTTAAGTTCCCGTCACTTGTATTGCTGGCACTCGGAAATACACAGTAAAATAAAATTATGATTACTGATTGATAACAAATATTAATCACATGAAAAAAAATTGATATATCCTGGTATACGGTTCATGATAAGTTTAGAACACGATTTCATTCAAAGAACTTAACAAAGTGACAAAATTATACGAAACAATTTTTTCATTTAAAAAAAAATATATATATATACTTTCATTGTTTATTTACAATTCTCTGTGAAATATTGTTCGCTAGTGTACCGTAACTGCTGCAGCGCAGCGCGAGCACATTATTGGACACTCGTGCAGATACTTCTGGTACTTCTGGTACTTATGGTACGTGTGACGGCCGCGACGAGGAATGCAGGGGCGCAGCGATACGCCCGGAATACGGTCACCAAAAAAACTGCCGTTGAGAAATGCCAATACCCAAAATTAATTTTTTAATACAATGATTTTAAATAAATTTGTCTTTAGTACGTAAAACGCAGAGAGAAAGAGATATTAGAGTGGAATAATATCTACCTTTCATTAAAATTTATTAAGATATTCTAACCATTTGTTTTTTTTTTAAGAGCCTTGATTTAAACCTTGGTTTAAGCCATTGTGGTTTAACCCTCCTTGTGTGTATTATCTTTGAAAGATTTGTGCAATGGGAGTGCATGACTTGATGTAAGCTTTTGGACATACACCATTGTTGGTTGTTTTTTTTTTTAACTATTGTGTTTGTTTCGTCTTTTCGTCTTTCTGTGTTTTTGTCTCATTTCAACTGTTGTGCTGAATTTTTTGGGTTCGGTATTTTTGTGCTGTCATCATTTGTGGGTTTTTTTTCCCTTCTGTCAGTCCGTTTTTCTTTGTTTTTCTTTGTTTGTTGACCATATTCCTGTTGTGGAGTATCGTGTGGCGTTGAATCCTGACAACAGCAATTTTTGCTTAATTTGTGTTTTTTGTCATTTGTATTTTTTTAGTAGTTTTCTTCTACAGATATACATGTGCTAAGCAATGGCGTATGTCCAAAAGCTTACAACAAGCCTCCTTGTGCGTGTTTTAACCTGGAAGGAGGGGTCCGGACCCTACGTAACGTAACGTAACGTAGCGCAGCGCGGCGGCGGAGGACGCGACTCGTGGTTGGCAGGACTGTGGTTACGTAACCTGTGAACTGCCCCCGACTAGGACACAGCCCTCTGCCGCGGACAGAAGGTGCTACAGCTAGCTGCACAACCACGCCACTTCTTACTCGACCACGCGCGTCGCTACTGCTTGCCATGTCCGTGGCGATGACGGGAGGCCTTCTGGTTCTGGTTGTTGACCGCCCCTTGAAGACGGGGCCCCATTTCCACGAGGCCGGAGCCCGCCTCGTCAGGGGTGTATGTGTGTCGGCGAGGCGGGATGATAAGCGCGACGCTCGCTGGTGCTTCTAGCGCGGTGTCTCCTCTGGACTGGCGCGCAGTCTTCTCGTCGTGCGTATGAGCGGTGACAGTAACATTACACGACGGAGAAATGAAGATAAAGGTGTAATGCTAGTCCCTTAAGTGCTTTCGAGAATCTTTACCGGTTGTTTTACGCCTAAATGTTACTCTGAAAACATGCTATTCAGCCTTTTAGACTCTTCTAAATATACAGTTTAAAAACTTTAGTCCGAAGTCAAAAGTACTTTTCGGCCCTCAGCGAACTCTTAAATGCTTTTCGTGAGCAGACCACTCTGACATCTCGAGTAGTTTTGAAATCGCGTTGTTTCTCCTGATGCTCTGAGCAACCGTGTGTGTGCCCGGGTGGGCGGGGGCCTTAACCCAGAAGTCAAGAAGTGACCTAGCGACCTTGGCCAAAACTGCCCGCGGTCTAAAATCAAAATACGTAATACCACGTCACGCGTCTGTCTGTGCCTAGACGCAACTGCTTAGAGCTGGGTGCGCATTTAAAAAAATAAATTAATAACAGCAACAGTAGGTCGTGCACACAAGACGTGACCGCCATGTTTTCCAGCCTACTGATTCCCAACAGCGCACAGGATGATCGTGTGCATGAGAGGGAAATGAATATATGCTATTTCTGTTGCGGACGCATGGCACAACAACCAATAGGAGTAGAGTAGGAAGACATTTGGAAGGACTAGAGAACTGTTCATATTCATCAATCATACTGTGGCAAGAAATTGTCGAGATATAACAATGCTCAGGTGTAGTCCCGGCTTTAAAAATTAATTAATGCTATTACTTATAAGTCACTGGCAAAATTGTAAATTTAAAAAAAAAAATGTGTCGTGTTAAGATGGTTAACTAAAAAAATTATGTAACGTTATTTGTATGTTGGAAAACTGTCCTCACAATTTGCTGGTCAGATGTAACGGGATACTCATTTGGTAGTTAATATAGTTACTTACTAACACTGCCAATATATGTCGGATATATCGCGAAATTTCATTGGCTGAAATTAACAATAAGATTTCAATTAATTGTGAACCGATTTCGCACACGTCGTGCTATGCACTCGCTTATGTTTTTTTTAATTGGAAACCCAGAGATATTCAAGATTATAAATCGAGAATGAAGCATTACAAAGCAAATTTCTGGAATATTCTAGATCCCGATTCCATAAAAATACTGATGACGTCACCAATATGGAGTCGCTTATGCCATTGCCACCCCTACATTCATACGAGACAATCACAGTAATATGGGGTTTTGGGCGGTGACTATGGGCTACTATTTTTCACGTATTTCATTTTTTGAGTTTGAAATTTTTTTCGGTATCGTAAACCGTTTAACCCTTCATTGTAGTCTTTTTTGCGATACTGATATTTCATTCATCAAAGAAATGATGTCTGCAGACGTTACAACTTATAGCGCTATCGTGAAATATAACAGCGTGCCCTATTTATTAGAAAATTTCGTGATACTGAAAAATAAAAGTTGCTGGAAAATTGGTGTTTTATGAATAATGAACTACCGGTATCGAAAAATAGACTAGAAAAGGGGTGGAACTGTATTCTGTGACACTTTCATATTATTATGATCAAGAAGATAACATTTCCACACATTTTAGTCCTTTCCATTGATTTATTTCGTTAAAATTCATGCATTTAATCATTGAAATTCGTTTCTATGAAGTACATATTTCGTGATAAATAGGTTCTTTTGATGCGTTTTCATGTAATTTTACTTAATTCTATTTATTTAATTACATTTTCCTACAAATAATTCAATTTGTATTGTAGTAAATGATTTTATTTGTTATATTAGGTTTCCGACTAATTTCGGTATATGTGGATTTATTTCATTTCCATTTGCATAGTTTCAGGTTATTTCGGTTATTTCACATTAATATGTTCAAGTATATAACATTTCCACACATTTAAGTAATTGTTTAATGGTCGCACGTTATGTATGTCTGCTTGCATACATGAACGACTATCCACTCTACTCAATCAGTAGACTTTTTAAGTGAGGTAACTATCGTGAAAAATGCGATGCATATATTTCGCAAAAATATCTGACATAGTTACATTTTTAACATATTGACTAGGAACCTATCAAGATAAATAAATTAAGTAAGGTAGTCGAATCTTTGCCATTTAAAAGTCCACTCTACTGACTACTTAATTACACAATTATAGTTTCTTTAAATAAATTTTTGATTTCACTCCTTTTTGTGTTTCAATTCTTTAACATTTTGATTATCTTGGAACCTAAGTTAAGTAACATAAAAGTATTTGAGATAATATTTATGGAACGAAGAAGGCAGTAGCATTGAATTTTATCTTCTGAATATTCAACTTAATAACCCATTTATTTCAGACCCCATTTTTTTTTTTGGTTCGGTAATCAATTCAATTATACTGGTGCGTTGGTACACAAAATATTTTAATAAAACGTAGGTGACAAGAAAAGCCGATAGTTTTAAACAGTTCATGAAAATTACGTCATTTTAAAAGCGTACAAACTAACACTTCACGCTTGGACGAACAGACTTTCTCTTGCAGGTTAGTCAGAGTTCTTACCATGGCGAGTAAATTCCTACACTGTTAAAATTTTACCTTAAATTTACAGCGAAAGTTGATTACTAATTATTAGAGACCGGAAAAATTCGCGGATTCATTTCGTGATAGGCTGAAATTCAAACATGTGTTCAATTCTGCTGGTTCTGCTATTGGCTCGCAGTTTAACTGGAGCTCTCTGGGCCAATGAGAGACTATCGACCAAAGAAGCGTCGAATCACAAGCTACCCAGTGGAGACGCTATCCTAGAGGTCATTGAATCCGCGAATTTTTCCGGTCCCTACGCATTATCCTGGGATATCCGTAAACTAACAGATGTGTTAGTAAACGAAAACCGAACTATGCTTTCGATGAACACTAACTTACAAACACCATTTCGAAGTGATTCGAAACCTTGTCAAATTTCAAACAAAACAAATAAAAACTATGTACACGTAGATACTTTAGATTACATTAAACAACGTGTTTTAAACTTTCTTAAATAAGATTGAAACGTATGTTGATGATTTTGTTAAATCTAGAAATTTAAAAAAAGGGTGTGTGTTTGTACTTGTGTAAGCGCGTTATAAGTTATACTTAATTGGCGCAAAAAAAAAAACTCACTTTAAAATTGCGTGCAAATAATTAATAGAAATAAAATAATAAAAGGAGTCGAGTGATATTATAAATATGGGTGTAAAGTATAAATTCAATCAAATTAAAAAAATTAAATATATAGTCAGCATTCAACATTTTAATAATTACGTGTAGTTATTTAATTTATTAAAATAATCGAAATAAATTTTAGTTGATAGTAAAATCAATAAATTTGTTGCATGTTTATTCTAATGTAGGCTATTTACTGTATTATTAATTAAATAATATAAAAATGTATCATTAAAAAAATTATAGATAAGGGAAAATAACCTCTGAATATAAATATACTTGAAAGTACACTTTGAAAATTTATATCACTGATATTCTCAATAAATAAACGTTTTTAATTATATGGACCAGAATTCAATATTAATCACTAAAGTATAAGATTTAAAAGCAAAAATATAATTTTTATTTGAATGTAGTCCTTTTTTGTATGTAACCTTTTTTTCATCCTGAGACATTTTATTTTTCCTGGTGCGCGTTCACTGTAAAAATTCACTCTCATCATTTTTTTTTCATAACGCGCCTAAAGAACTATAACTTCAAAAACTTAGCGACCGCTAAATCATGCTATGGCTCAATTATGCAAGCACGCTGCGTCATTTCTACCTCACCCCTGCCCCCCGTCTCCTCCTCTACCTGTTCCCCCACCTCGTACCTAACCATTCCTCTCGTGCGATCGGAATTTTCGTAACGCTCGAAAATTGTGCCTCCCCCGCCCCTTAGCAAAGAAGTTTCACTTCAAAAACTTTCAAAGATTTTAATGCCACGTATAACGATGTGTTTGTACCGGACATTTGATCTTAAAACATTTACAAAACTGACCCGGAGATTATGTTATCAAGACATGATATCAAAATATCATATGAAAAACTAGCAAAATCCGTCGTCGAAATTCAAGTTCCCGTTTGGGTTGAAAAAAAATGTTTGAAAGGGTAATTACGAATGGATACATAAATAAATAAAAATAAAGGGTTACCTGTATATATAATTATACAGCTATATTTATATAGAAATATATATAGAGATATAGACATATATAGTGATATATAGAGATATACATATAGATAGAGTAGGGAGATTGAGAGATATGGAGTGAAATGTAGAGATCGAGATGAATATAAAGAGGTATTAAGAGATATATAGTTACAGAGAGATAAATAGAGAGAGATCCTTTGTATATGTGTACAAATTAAAAAAAAAATATTTAAAACAATTACAAAGAGGCATTTAAACGCATGCTGGGAATTAGCTGGTATTGTATAAAATATCCATAGAAACTAATATTGACCGGGAGTATTACCTAGAGATTGTGTGCCAATAGCGAAATTAACTTAAAGGTATAAATATTTGAAGTTTATCCCAACGCGAAATGAATCCGCGAATTTTTCCGGTCACCAACAGCAACGCAAATGACGGGATACAACAGCAAAATATCGAGTTATTCTGAATTTCGAATTTTCCGAGGGAGAGTACAGAGGCCTGCTGGCTGTCAGTCCGCTACGTCCGGCCAGAAGCTCAGCAGAGCTCCTGACAGCTGACAGCTGACAGTCGCGTTGCTACGAGCGGTAGCAGGGAGGGTTTGAAAGGGAAACAGACGGAAACCGAAAAAAGACATATTTTGTTTCAAATCAAATTTGTATTCCATAAACAAATGTTGAAACGTTTAAAATTTAAAATTGTGGCTTCGTTAGCACAGAGAGATTTCCAAAGAATATTACTACGAGCAGGCATTTTTCGCGAGAAAATCTAAACGCCTATTAGACTGCAACAAGGTATACCCTCAGCAGCGGTTTCGTCCTTGTGATTGGCGGCCGTCTGCGAGAGAAGTTGCCTTATTTGGCCGAGCCACTCAGGACGAGTTTGCTTCCGCAATGAATCACTGTGATCGGTGTTGTAACAGTCGACCCGTACCTGAAAGAAAAATCACCTCATCACGAAACGCAGAAGATGCTACAGTGTTTTAACTTTCAACTAGTCTCGGAATGTTTTCGCGAAATATGCATGCCCCTTAATATAATACAATGGTCTTATGACAGAATTACAATACTAAATCCTAACGCGAGTGACTTCATAAAGAAAGCCATTTGTAGCAGACAACGGTTAACTTCAGGCAATCCATTATTTCTATAACTACGCTTTTTAACGAGGCAAAATTTTCAACATCAAACGACATACAACAGTTATTATCGAAAAAACTGCTGAAACCATGATTGCATTGCATCTTTCCTTTCGTACCTAAATTCTTGTCATTGATCGCCGACACACACCAGCCAACTCCGTAGCGCGGGGTGACGCTGCTAAAACCTTTCTCCTTAGATTTACATAGAGCGCTGGTTACAAATTATCCAGGGTATATTTAGAGAACTGCAAAATTCGCAGTTTCGATGGCCTTCAGGATAGACTGCACATATAGGCTAGAATTCAAAGACATATACCTCTTAGATAATTTTGCTATTGGCTTACTGTTCATCTGGATGAATCTCAACCAGTTATAAACCCTCAACCAAAGAAGGATCGAATCACAGACAAACCAGCTGAGACGACTTACAAGTCGGCAGCCAATGAACTTGCATTATTTGCCCGAGTGTAAAGGGGAGTGTGCAGTATATCCTGAAGGCCATCGAAACCGCGAATTTCGCAGGTCTCTAGTGATTGGCTACCATCTGCGAGAGAGGGCGTCGCCTTATTTGACAGAGCCATTCAAGACGCGTTTCCTTCCGCACTGAATCACTGTGATTGGTGTTGGAAAAATCGGCATGTACCTGAAAGAAACTCACCCAATCAATAAAACACAAGACGATGCTACGGTGTTTTAACTTTCAGCTAGTCTGGGAATCATTTCGCGAAATATGCATGGCCCTACTCATTACTAGAGACCTGCAAAATTCGCGGATTCTATGGCCTTCAGGATAGACTGCACATACCCCTGTACACTCGGGCAAATAGCGCAAGTTCATTGGCTGCCGACTTGTAAGTCGTCTCAGCTGGTTTGTCTGTGATTCGATCCTTCTTTGGTTGAGGGTTTATAACTGGTTGAGATTCGTCCAGATGAACAGTAAGCCAATAGCAAAATTATCTAAGAGGTATATGTGTTTGACTTCTAGCCTATCACCGAATGAATCTGCGAATTTTGCAGGTCTCTACTCATTACTAGAGACCCGGAAAATTCGCGGGTTCATTTCGTGTTATGCTAAAATTCAAATAATTATACCTTAGTGCTGCTTCTGTCATTGGTTCACTGTTAATCTGGAGGACTGAGGGCCAATTAGAGACCCTCACTCATAGAAGTGTCGAATCACAGGCCACCCAGTCGAGACGACTCACAAGTCAGCAGCCAATGCACAGTTGGCATTTGCCCGAGTGTGTAGAGGATATTGGAGTCTATCCTGGAGGTCATTGAACCCGCAAATTTTCCGGGTCTCTACTCATTACGTAGAGACCTGCAAAATTCGCGGTTTCGATGGCCTTCAGGATAGACTGCACATACCCCTGCACACTCGGGCAAATAACGAAAGTTCATTGGCTGCCGACTCGTAAATCGTCTCAGGTGGTTTGTCTGTGATTCGATCCTTCTTTGGTTGAGGGTTTATAACTGGTTGGGATTCGTCCAGATGAACAGTAAGCCAATAGCAAAATTATCTAAGAGGTATATGTGTTTGAACTCTAGCCTATCACCGAATGAATCCGCGAATTTTGCAGGTCTCTACGTCATTAGTGACGCGTTCAGAGATGGATGTTGCGATGTGAGGTCGACGGCTTGACTCGGGCATTCAAACCGCCTTCGGACAGACACAGACACGGACAGGTCGGTGCCCACGGGTGTCGGGTACCGTCTGACGTCAGAGCTTTCCCCTCGACGGCAAGGTTGCGTCATCATCACCCCCTCCAACCCTCCCCCACCCACCTTCACCCCTCCCCTACACAGCTACCGGCGCGCCGGCCAGTATTTCCTAGAGGTGTAAAAGTAACGAAAAAATGTGTACCCGTATGTATTCGTTACTATAACAATTAGTACTCGTTACTTTCGTATCGTTACTCGTTACTTCTGATACCGCATAACATGGCACATGCTATGTTATGTAACAGCAACGAATCGAGTCGTATTTCGTACGCGTACAGTATGACGTCGCGTAAATAAAAATAAATCGAATATAAACAATTAAAAATATTTGATAATTAACAGCTTTTGTTAACCAAGTAACAATTAAATCTCATTAGAGTGGCTTTATTATAATATATATTTTAAGATAAGAACAAAAAACGTGAAAATACGCGATAATAAAAAACAAAAACATACATATTTATAATTTGTAAAAAATACTTTCTTAGGTTGTTTCTTTTCGAATCTAAAACTTTGTCTACACACACAATATCTTTAATAAACAGTAAAAAACTTGGACGACGAATTTCCAAATTATAATTTTATTAATAAACAAACATCGTTCTTTGTAACGAATAAGCGCGCGCATGCGTAAAACATACGAAAGATGCGAGTAACGAAATGCATTCGTGTGTAACGTTTCGTTACTCGTTACTAGATGCCGCACCCGTTACTCAGTAACGAATACATACGGTTTGCTACAGCTCTAGTATTTCCGCTCACTCCTGATTCCCGCGAACAAATACAGGCCGTCTACACGCCAATTTCAGGGCTTCAAGATCTTTTAATAGTATATTCTTAGTACTTACTTACATCGCTGGTAAATTTCTATATATAACATGCCAAATTAAACATGAAAAGAAATAGATTTTTTATTCGCTGCGAAATGCGCGATCTTAAAATTAAAAAAAAAATTAAAGCGTATTCAGAGATGATTTCCACGTGATTTTAGTGGACAACACTCTAAACATTTATAATTAATTTGAGACTATAAATTATGTGAATCGTCACAAAGAATGCATGCTAATAAAAGGCTTCTGCCTTTGAAAATCATTGAAATACTCAGGATTTTAAAAGGCTAGGTAAAATTAATTTTTTTTAAGAAACTAAACCACGCCACATATTACTATTCCGTATCCTCGCCCATGGGGGCCCATTTCAGGTCATGATTTTATATTTATATTAATCACTGATCAACTTTTAGACTTTTTTCAATTTTTTAACTTTTACGAAATTAAAAAGTATATACAGCGCATACCTTTTGCATAATTAGCTGCCAAAGTTACATTTTTAACATTTTTCGGTTGTACAAATAAGGAGAATTTAATTTATTGCATAACTGAAACTTTTTTAGGTTTAACTGCAATGCCACTGGCTACTCCATGAAATGGTTTGCAATTCTATCACAAAAACTCATTTCATGTTTCTTGGCTGTCAATTGAATAACAAATTTGAGAATTTTGAAATGCAAGGTAAAATGAATTGATATTTTCTGAAATAAATTCAAACCATTTCTTGAAGTAGCCAGTGGCATTGCAGTTAAACCTAAAAAGTTTCAGTTATGCAATAAATTAAATTATCCTTATTTGTAAAATCCAAAAATGTTAGAAATGTAACTTTGGCAGCTAATTATGCTAAAAGTATGCGCTGTATATACTTTTAATTTCGTAAAAGTTAAACAATTGAAAAAGTCTAAAAGTTGATCAGTGATTAATAGAGACCTGCAAAATTCGCAGATTCATTCGGTGATAGGCTAGAAGTCAAACACATATACCTCTTAGATAATTTTGCTATTGGCTTACTGTTCATCTGGACGAATCTCAACCAGTTATAAACCCTCAACCAAAGAAGGATCGAATCACAGACAAACCAGCTGAGACGACTTACAAGTCGGCAGCCAATGAACTTGCGCTATTTGCCCGAGTGTACAGGGGTATGTGCAGTCTATCCTGAAGGCCATAGAATCCGCGAATTTTGCAGGTCTCTAGTGATTAATATAAATAGTCTCTTCTGTTTGACCATGTTTCTAGTCGACGCAACTCCGCATCTGTGGGATTGTTGCTTCTGTGGCGAGATCTTCGGAAGAGTGCTTGAGGCTCCAGAGAGACGTGAAGGAAGAATGATCGTACGAGAGTGGATGGGGAGTGGAAGAAGAGGGGAGGAGAAGTGTCAGATTGTCTGCGTTGACGTTCCGGCCAGCGTGCCAATTGGGAACGTCGGAACAGAATAACGTAATTATGGAAATGTCGGGGTCGGGTCGGGTCAGCTGCTTCCCACCAGCAACCGCGCTGCATTCTGGGTCAAGCGCAGACGTCTGCGCGCGGTGGAAGCGACTTTTTCACTGATGCCCGATCAGTCGCCGAACGTATTCTATTTCGCCACTCGCTCATGCAAACTTTACGGCCGGGATATTAAAATAAAAATGTCGAGACTTTTTAATATATAACATTCATACATTTTAACAATTTTTTTTTTAAATTGATTTAACCAACGATCAACTAGACGCGCAAAAACCTCCCGACTTGGGGGAAAATTGATTTTTGCGAAAATTCTAATGTTTTAACGACAATATTATGCAGTATTAACGTAACAGACAATAGACCAACCAAATTTTTACTTTAACAATAACAGGGAGGGGGGAGGGAGGAAACATATGACTGCGACGCCCGTTAGAGCTAAAATTTAACCTCCCAAATATTCACTTTAACGATAAAACTAAACACTAATATGTAGAGACTGAAAAAATTCGCGAGTTCAATGACCTTCAGGACAGACTCCACGATCCTCTGTCTACTTGGGCAAACGGTGCCTGTTCACTGGGTGCTGAATTTTGAGACGTCTCAAGTAAGTCGGTAAATTGTGATTGGATACTTCTTTGATTGATGGTCTCTGATTGGCCGAGAGTCCTACATATTAACAGTGAACCAATAGCAGAAGCAGCAAAACGCTATAATGATTTGAAACTTAACACATCACGAAATATCACGAAATGAATCCGTGAATTTTTCCTGTCTCTACTAATATTGTTCAAGTAATTCGATAAGGTTTGGGTTGCATCTTCATATACAGTGCACAGAGTGAGTTACAGAAACTTTCTGTTTCTGGTCTCACCTGCACTAGATGCCCCGGACGGCAGAACGATGGGTTCGGCTGATAGCTCTATTGATGTATCAATAGGGCCATGTAATTCTTACGAAAAGATTTTCCGACCAGCTATGTGTTAAAACCCTGCAGCATTTTCTGTGTTTCGTGGTTGGCTGGGTTTATTTCAGGTGCATGCATGTCTACTGTCGGCGCACCAATCACAGCCATTCAGTGCTGAAGCAAACTCGTCCTGAGTGGCCCGACCGAACAGACGGCAGCCAATCACAAGGGGACAGTGGCATATCTTGTTGCAGTGTAATGAGCTAGCAGATCATTTCGCGAAAAAATGCATGTCCCTTATGTATCAACCCTGAAGATGCCTGCTGCGATGCGGATCGAAACGTCGGGACAGACCGTAATTCTGACGCGGGTCAATCTCGAAAATCAAAATATTTCATGACAGTTTGTGGACCACTCACGGTGCAGTTGCCCGCCACGTATCGCTACAACACGGGACAATGACAGCGGTCACAAAGTGTCGTGTTGTTCCCACATTCACCTCTAATGCCTAGAGACCTGCAAAATTCGCGGTTTCGATGGCCTTCAGGATAGACTGCACATACCCCTGTACACTCGGGCAAATAACGCAAGTTCCATTGGCTGCCGACTTGTAAGTCGTCTCAGCTGGTTTGTCTGTGATTCGATCCTTCTTTGGTTGAGGGTTTATAACTGGTTGAGATTCGTCCAGATGCACAGTAAGCCAATAGCAAAATTATCTAAGAGGTATATGTGTTTGAATTCTAGCCTATCACCGAATGAATCCGCGAATTTTGCAGGTCTCTACTAATGCCTAGTGTGGCATGTACTAATAATAGTAGTAAATCGTTCTATCCTTTTATGAATCCTTAGGGGCAGGCATTTTTCGCGAAAAGATCTGAACACTTATTAGACTGCAACAAGGTATACCAGCACCTGTGGTTTCTTCCTTGTGATTGGCGGCCGTCTGCGAGATAAGTCGTTGCCTTATTTGACCGGGGCCACTCAGGACTCGTTTGCTTCCGCACTGAATCACTGTGATTGGTGTTGTAACAATCGATGTGTACCTGGGAGAAACTCACCCAAACACGAAACACAGACGATGCTACAGTGTTTTAACTTTCATCTAGTCTCGAAATATTTTCGCGAAATATGCATGCCCCTATGAATCCTCATAAAAGTAAGTATTAATGATTTAATACAGTATAATATAAGTAATTAATTCACATGGAATATGTTTTATGAGTACACGTGTTTTTGAATGTGAATTTAATAGTGAATTCCTATGTGTTAATTTTTTTCTAGTAGTGTTGCGCACTGTCCGCGTACACGAAGAGCGACTTTGCGCCTGCGCTCGTGAGGACGCAATCCGCCACGCGGCGCGCGGCGACGAGCAGATCGGAGACGCTCGGGCATCTTCGGGTGGACTCGTCCCCGCGGGCTCGGCCTCTGGGTCGGCCGGGGTTCTGGCAGTACATACTGTTACGATTTATTAAACATGAAATAATAAATCGTCGTGTGGGAAAAGTACCGGGTTCGTAAATGAATAGCCCAATTAAAGATTTTACTAAACAGTTTTATTGATTGCCACTATTTACGTCACTAACAAATAAACTTATAAAATGACTAATAATTAATTACACTTAAAAATGTTGCTTCCCCAGTCACTCGGTTCTCACACACCGCACACCTCGCCGGGCCGCACCTCTGGCGCAACTCTCGCCGCAGCACCCCTCGTGGGCCTCCGTCGCGGTACGCCGTCGCCGCCGTCGCACTACCCTTCGCCGAGGATCCACTCGACGCTTCGCTCGGAACTTCACTCGGAACTCCGCCGCGCCCGCAGCACTATCGCCCGGAACTGAACTCTCTGCCCTGGAACCTTAGTCCAGGGACTTCGCCGCTCTGCCGCACCCGCGGTACTATCACCCCGGAAACTTTGGCGCGGGAAAACTCCCAGCTCCCAGCTGAACTGACTCTCGGAGGCCGGCGTCCTGGGCTTATATATCACAGGCGCCACTTCTAGAATTCACGAGCGCGGCTGGGGCCAGTCGCGTCATTCCGCGCCGACCCGATGGCAGAATTCTCTCGAAACACGCGTCGGCAGCTCGCGTAACTCCGCAGCTGTCAGGTGTCATATTACGTGTCAAAGGCAGAGCGCCGCGCGGGGAGCGGAGGGAAGGAGGGGGAAGCGACGATCATTGTAATCCACCAGGCGCGCGCGGCACGTCTCACGTTGCGGCGGCCACGTGACATCAGTGGCCGTGCGGGGCCGCCAGCCAGCTCCAAACCTGCGCGCGCCGCAGCCCTGCCTACGTTCTTAACAATACACATAACCACCACCCCCCCCCCCTTTACCCATTTGGTGGACTAGGGAAGGCGGACAGCAATGTCCAAGTTCCCGCCCTTTTGCTTAGTAGTCTATTTCTACTCTGCCCAACTCTTAAAGATAGAAGTTTTTAATTTTATCTTTATTTTCCAAGGAAATTTTAACTTTATTGTGTGGTACATATTTCGAGTATGGTATAGTTTTAGTAGGTAGTTAAGTTGAGGTTATGTTTTTTCTTTTGTTTATTTATTTACGATGTGAATTTCTTCAAATGCCAGGTTATTGATTTATTAGAGATAACAGATAATGTTGATTATTTGTAGATTTAAGTTTATAATTATTTATTCTTT
This sequence comes from Bacillus rossius redtenbacheri, assembly GCF_032445375.1. NCBI lineage: Eukaryota > Metazoa > Arthropoda > Insecta > Phasmatodea > Bacillidae > Bacillus > Bacillus rossius. Next base: position 8,347,756 of record NC_086345.1, on the reverse strand, counting down.
CAATGAAGAAACTTCATTTCTTCTAGTTTTAAAGTTATTATTGGTAGGGGCAAAACTTATGGGTTCGCTTCACCGACATGCTAGTGACATAATACCAAAATCATTTTCTTGCGTACATTTGACGTAGAAATGATTTCATACTACACATTTAAAAACAAACAAAAAATTAAGTTTTCACTTCTGTCGACAATCCCCATGACTGACTTCCTTTTTCTTCATGTGTTGTTTCGCAAGTGACGGGTAACTACTAGAGACCTGCAAAATTCGCGGATTCATTTCGTGATATGCTACAATTCAAATAATTAAACCTTAGTGCTGCTTCTGTCATTGGTTCACTGTTAATCTGGAGGACTGAGGGCCAATTAGAGACCCTCACTCATAGAAGTGTCGAATCACAGGCCACCCAGTCGAGACGACTCACAAGTCAGCAGCCAATGAACAGTTGGCATTTGCCCGAGTGTGTAGAGGATATTGGAGTCTATCCTGGAGGTCATTGAACCCGCGAATTTTTCCGGTCTCTAGTAACTACCAACTGTATTCCAACCCGAAGTTCGGCATCCTCAATCAGTAGAGACCTGAAAAATTCGCGGATTCATTTCGCGATAGGATAGAATCCAAAAACGTTTGCCTTTTCACTGCATCAGTGATTGGGCCACAGTTTATCTGAATGACACTCGGCCAATGAAAAACCTTTAACAAAAGAAGTATCGAATCACTAGCGTCCCAGTTAACAGGCGACACGAGTCAGTTGCCAATGAGCAGATGTAATTTTCCCGCGTGCGTAGAGGATCATGGAGTATATCCTACAGGTGATTGAAGTCGCGAATTTTTCAGGTCTCTATCAATCAGGTTTCCCAAATAAGCGCCCTTGCAGGGTGGATCGGGAGTTGCTTTAAACTCTCCAGAGCAGGTAGTTTCAGACACGTCTGTCGGGGGATTATTTATTGTGGAGGACGTGGAAGTTTTCACCTCATTTGTCATCACTATTTATTTTCTTAATAAATGTTAATGTGTTCTATTGTTTTTAGGGTTATCTTATTGTTCTCAGTATCCTGATTTCTCAGTTCTTGTACAAGGGGATGAACCTACTAAAATGATTCTAGTGCCGAGGAGCTCTATGGCTAGTTAAAGTTTTTATTTTTTTTTTATTTATCTGAGCTACACATTTAAGAAGAGAACCCCCCCTTTTTTTTTTGAAAGAGACGTGAAGGGGACGGGGCGGGGCACCCACCACAGGCACTGCTGTTCCCGGTACTGTCGAGTGCGAGACAAGTCACAAGTCACAAGTCACAAGTCACAGACTGTACGCGCCGGTGATGTCGTGCGGGCACGCGACTTGACGGAGGAAATCAATGACCTCCTTTGACCGGCGCCCGAATGCCGGCCTAGTGCTGGTCGACTCTCGCGCCTGCGTTCGGCCGTCACAACCACCAGCGCTGCGGCGGACGCCACCAGAACTAAAAAAAAAAAAATCCCTTAACGCAATTTCGAGGGGGGAAAAAAAGGGGGTTTGTCTGTAAAGTCGGTTTACGGACGATAATTTTACGAGACAGCGTCATAAAAAAAACATTGACGAAAAAATTGCATACTTTTTTTTAATTTTAATATAATATTTACGGTATTTTGCAAATTTAATTTAAATAATTTGTTTAAATATAATCACGAACAATCAGTTAAAAAAGGCCCGCCTTTACCTGTTTTGATATTACAGAAGATTTTCTCGCACGGTGTTTTGGCAGGTTCTTGCACGCTCGGCTCAGGCGGAACGTGACAATTTTTTCGTGCGTGCAGCCGGCGTTCATCGATTTAATGAGACGTTATCACGTCAAAAGGAGATTAACAGAGAGACAAGTCACACGAGTTGTTTCATCTGAAACAGGACACAAATTGAAATACGTGTAATTTACGCCAAACTTGTGTTTAGACCTCTTTTTTTTATTTCTTGCATTAGAAATCTCTAAATGGCAATTATAAAATTTTTTGTAATCTTAATATCTATTTTTTTTTCTTTTTACAACCAATCGCTAGAGAAATTTACTGTGACGTGTCAGCTCGAGGTTCGCTAGCCCTTTTTGATGTGGCTTACCAGAAATATCGCATATTTTTACTGATTTATTTAGTAGATGGTGTATTGTTATAAAACAGCATTAAGTATTTCTAGCACAGTTTAAATTTCTGTAACTAGACAGTTAGTTGTGAAGCAGTTAAATTAATATTTTAAACCTAACACTGGATTTCAACCCCCCCCCCCCCCCCCCCCAAATCCAAGTTTTATTTTGCTATTAGTTATGGGCCCACCCAACAGATGGTGTCACATGTTGCGAGGAACATGGTTTCAGTTTCCACTGTAAGGGTCGCACTTGTATATCTCCCTCCTTGTTCTGTGCTGGAAACCACGGACCTCCCCTCCGTGCGAGAGGTGAGTGTCACCTGTCAATCACGGCTTCTCTCTCCCCCCCTCCCCGCAACAGTCGCTGAGCGCGGGGCCCGGCCAAGTACCGCCTCGTCTCTGGAAGGTTCGAAGGCAAATATGTCACCGATGTTTCGGTCGACGTTGCAGTCGCCGTCACCAGGGTGTGGAGTTACCCTGATGTAGGTAGTAGGTAACTCTACCCTGATGATGGCGTCTGCAACGTCGACCGAAACGTCGGTGATGCACTCGCCTTGGACGCGGCTGCCACCCGGAAAGCCGAGCCACTTCAGAAAATGGCCGCGAAAGCCTGATTTATTTGTTAGGTCCAGGGAGGGTCCGGCGTTCACCAGCCCTCTGGAGAGTTCTGCGTCGTCGCCTCAGGGGGGAGGGGCGAGGGTGACGTCACAAGGTCGCGGGCCATCGCGACGTCGCACGAGGCTTCTCGGAGCTTCCAGGAGCGACCTCCGCGCGTATAAACGGCGTAACAGCCCCCGTCGAGTGGCGACAGTGCCTGTACCTGCCGGCGGGTGGTACCGGCGACACCGGCGACAGAAGGCCTGACCCAGGAGCAGTGTCCGGGACTTGCAGGGTCACGTGGGCAGTCGTACAGGACTGCGGTGTGCCGTCAGAGACCGGCAGAAGAGCGAGCCACTGTCGAGCCGGGCGCCAGCAGGCAGTGTTCATGCTTGATTGATCGGTGTGAGACTATTTCCTTTGCGGACAGAGACTGGACTGCGTGTTCTTTATTTAATTTAAGGTATAGTAGTTAACAAATAAAAATGAATAAAAATAAATTGGGCTTTACTTTTGAACCTTTCCCTTCCCACACCCTCAGCTCATAACAATACTTGCAGCGAAATATTCAGATCACCTATAAGATTGCAGTAAAAGTATTGTTACGAACGTGAGCAAGACCGCGACATGTGCAGGTACAGAGCTGGCTGGCGGCTGCCGCAACATGAGATGCACCGCGCGCGCCTGGAAGATTACAAGGATTGTCGCTTTCCCCCCTCCTTCCCTCCACTCCCCGCGCGACGCCTTGCCTTTGACACGTAACTGACACCGGTCAGCTGCGGAGTCCCGCGCGCCACCTGGCAGCTGCCGACACGTGTTTCGAGAGATTTCTGCCGTCGGGGTCGGCGCGGAATGACGCGACTGGCCCCAGCCACGCTGGTGAATTCGAGAAGCGGCGCCTGTGATACATAAGCCCGGGACGCCGGCCTCCGAGAGAGTTCAGTCAGTGAGAGTTCAGGCGGGAGCTCTCCCGGGGCGGTGTCTCCGGGGCGATAGTGCCGCGGGTGCGGCAGAGTGGCGAAGTCCCTGGACGAAGGTTCCAGGGCAGAGAGTTCAGTTCCGAGCGATAGTGTCGCGGGCGCGGCGGAGTCCCGAGCGAAGTTCCGAGCGAAGCGTCGAGTGGGTCCTCGGCGAAGGCAAGTGCGTCGGCGGCGGCGGCGGAGTGCGGTGACGGAGTCCCGCGGCGGAGATCCACGAGGGGTGCTGCGGCGAGAGATGCGCCAGGGGTGAAGCCCAGCGAGGTGTGCTGGCTGTGTGTAAAAACGAGTGACTGGAGAAGCAACATTTTTTAAAGTGCAATTGATTATTTGTTATTTTAGAAGCTTAATTGTAAGTGACATAAGTAGTGGCCATCAATAAAACTGTTTAGTGTAATAAAATCTTTAATTGGGCTATCCCTTTACGAACCCGCTGCGATTTGTAACAGTATGTATGCGCTAGCGATTGTTTCTTTGTGATTGGCGGCCGTTCGGGACACGTTTGCTCCTTCGTTGGATGGTTGTGATTGGCGTTCTGACAGTAGACATGCACCTGTAATAAAACCCAGCCAACAACTAAACACAGACATTGCTACAAAGTTCCAACACACACGGTTGGTCTGGGGAAATATTTTCGCGGAACATTCATGGTCTTTCCAATCGCTAGAGACATGCAACCGTCATTTTATGATGTGGAGAGAGGGGCTGGAATGCACATATCTATGCTCATTAACTGCATTCACGTCGGACCACAGGAAATTACTCGCCCGTAGGACATTAAAATGACCCAATCACGTACATTTCTGCCGGAAGGTAGAATGTGGCATCACGCATCAGCAACGGACAACAGAAATCGACTATGTTCAAGAGTATAGAGTTTATCCTAGTCTAAAAAGCATGTCTCGATTTATGGCCACTGACTACGCAAAAATAGAGTTGTATTAAAAAAAAAACACGAATAAGGGCATAATCATTAGCAGTGGTAAAATAAGGATCTACCTTCCGTGAGTGACAGACTTCTAATTAGAGATTTCAGATGTTGGAAAATAAATCACTTTGGGCTAGGTCTTTCACGCCATGTTGATGTTTTTATTTTTTTCGTCATTACCTGCTACAAATATTTTCCACGTATATTCACTTGCTTTAATATCACGGGTGTAATGATTCGCTCAAGTATTGATAATTACGAATGCTACCATCCATAGGACAACTGTGAAATTTTAGCGGCAAACATATGATTAAATGCCGGTGAAATAAAGAACGGTGTTATGCAAGGTGCTTCGGTGCTTTCGAAAAATCTTTACCGGGGCGTTTCATGTCTAAAAAATATTCTGAAAGCACGCGTTTAACCACTCATCTGCCCTCAGCATTCTTAAATGTTTTTTGTAAATAGACGCCACTCAGTAATCTTAAGTAGTTTTCAAATTGAGTGGGGTTTTTTTCTTCTCAAGCTCTGCACACTGTTTGTACACCCCAGGAAGCTGGGCCTTCAAGGTTTTTTCAGGCCGCCTAAAAATGCGTTTTTAAGATTAATTCTTAAACAAGTCCCCTTTCCGCTTAACTCCTGTATTACAGGACCTTCAGACACGGGCATATAGAATATACGTACATTTCTATAGCTTCCTCAGGACCTCTACCCAGACTGTCCACAAGGAAAAAATATTTCGTACCAACTTAGGCGAGAAAAAAGTACTAGATTTGAAAAAAAAAAGTACTAAATTATAATTTGTTATGGTTTTAACAATTTAGGAAGTTATTATGACATTTCAATGCTCTAACTTAAATATATCACACCAAACAAACACATACATTCCATAGTTTTTAAAAAATAGTTACGAATAATAATGAAACATATTGGAGTTACTGTAATAATATTATATTAAAGAAAAAAGTACTAGATCTGTACTTGACCGCTAAAAAACTTATAAAAGTACTAGATCTAGTACGAAAGTACTAACTGTGGTCACCCTGCTTCTACAGTCCCATTACAGTAATAATTTACGCCAGTGGCGGAGGCTTTGCTGCCTCTTACATTCTGCGTAGAATTACAATATGTATTTATTTTACGGTGCATAGACTGTCTAATGGTTTCTTCGGAGTGTCGGCGCATGCGGCCTTATCGCCTTATCGCGCGGGTTATCTGTCGTCTTATCGGAGCGGCAGGCCCTGCTGTCGGCTATCAGCCGCGCGCTCACCAGGCGACACCGACTGCGCTACCTCAGCAGGTCTCTGCCGAAGGCCCGGTTCCAGAGGTGGAAAAGTAACGAAAAAAAGCGTACCCGTATGTATTCGTTACTATAACAATTCGTACTCGTTACTATCGTACCGTTACGTTACTCGTTACTTCTGATACCGCATAACTAGAGACCGGAAAAATTCGCGGATTCCTTTCGAGACAGGCTGGAATCCAAACTCGTTTAGCTTAACGCTGCGTCAGTGATTGGACTGCAATTTACCTGAAGGACTCTGAGCCAATGGCAAACACTCAACAAAAGAAGTATCGAATCATAAGAATCGCAGTAAAAAGGTGTCCCGAGTCGGTAGCCAATGGCCAGTTGATAGTTGCCCGAGTACATAGAGAATCGTGGAGTATATCCTAGAGGTCATTGAAACCGCGAAGATTTCCAGTCCCTACGCATAACATGCTATCATATATGTTACAGCAACGAATCGAGTCGTATTGCGTACGCGTACAGTATGACGTTGCGCAAATAATAATAAATAGAATATAAACAATTAACAATATTTGATAATTAACAGATTTTGTTAACCGAGAAACAATTAAATCTCATTAGAGCGGCTTTATTATATTATCTCTTTTAAGATAAGAACAAAAAAACGTGAAAATACGCGATAATAAAAAAACAAAAACATAGGTAAATATTTCTAATTTGTAGAGACCTGCAAAATTCGCGGATTCTATGGCCTTCAGGATAGACTGCACATACCCCTGTACACTCGGGCAAATAGCGCAAGTTCATTGGCTGCCGACTTGTAAGTCGTCTCAGCTGGTTTGTCTGTGATTCGATCCTTCTTTGGTTGAGGGTTTATAACTGGTTGAGATTCGTCCAGATGAACAGTAAGCCAATAGCAAAATTATCTAAGAGGTATATGTATTTGACTTCTAGCCTATCACCGAATGAATCTGCGAATTTTGCAGGTCTCTACTAATTTGTAAAAAAATACTTTCTTACGTTGTTTCTGTTCCAATCTCAAACTTTGTCTACACACACAATACCTTTGATAAACAGTAAAAAACTTGGACGACGAATTTCCAAATTATACTATACTTAATAAACAAACATCGTTCTTTGTAACGTACGTGTTTAAATTCATCGAATAAGCGCGCGCATGTGTAAAACATACGAAAAATGTGAGTGACGAAATGCATCCGTGTGTAACGTTTCGTTACTCGGTACTAGATGGAGCACCCGTCACTCAGTAACGAATACACACGGTTTGCTACAGCTCTACCCAGTTCTCCGCGTCTGCCCATTTGTAGAGACCGGAAAATTTCGCTGGTTCAATGACCTCCAGGATAGACTCCAATATCATCTACACACTCGGGCAAATGCCGGCTGCTGACTTGTGAGTCGTCTCGACTGGGTTGGCCTGTGATTCGACACTTCTATGAGTGAGGGTCTCTAATTGGCCCTCAGTCCTCCAGATTAACAGTGAACCAATGACAGAAGCAGCACTAAGGTATAATTATTTGAATTTTAGCATAACACGAAATTAACACGCGAATTTTTCAGGTCTCTACCCATTTGTGTCCAGACCTTCTGGTTTGTAGCTGCGCCAGTCACTCCCAGTCACGTCACGTGCTTGCAGTTTGCGCTTGTCTTTACTCGACAGCACTGTTGGTAGCCGTCACCCAACTGTCGCCTGCAGGGAAACACGTGTCGTTCGTTTACGACCACTGACAGCAAAAACACAGTGGCACGGAGATACGCAGACCGTTGGTCTTTCGACGAATGTCCAATTTGTAGAGACCGGAAATATTCGCGAATTCATTTCGCGATAGGCGAAAATACAAATAAGTAGTTATACCTCAGCGCTGCCTCTGCTATTGGCTCACAACTCACCTGGATGACTCTGGGCCAATGAGAAACACCCAAACCAACGCTGTATCGAATCACAGGCTGCTACGTTGGGACGTCTCACAAGACAGCAGCCAATGAGTGGGTGACATTTGACCGAGAGTACGTATAACTATGGAGTTCATCCTACAGGTCATTGAACCCGCGAATTTTTCCGGTCCCTACCAATTTGAGACATTACACGAGGCAGACTGTACGAGGCGGGGGAAATAGGAAACGTTGATCTACCATTTACAAGTATAGCAAATAAAGTCCCTACTAATGTCAATCGACATAAAGCAGGGTTAAGAGACAGGGAGTTGACGAGATGCTATTTATTTATTCCAGTTACGTCAAGCGTAACAGCACCCGAGTAAGCGAGTTGGACATCAAGTGAATAGCCAATACCTATAGGAAGCGGTGTGTGTGCTGCCTGTCCGACTGGCTGATGGTTCTTGTGCGTGTTTGATTTGATACCATTTCTTGGACACATATTTGAACACACATTCTTGGACACATTTAAAACAATATCTTGGACATGACATTGCAGTTTTGCCCTGTTTGTCACGGGAAAAAAAATTTCAAGAACGCAAATTAAGAAACGGAAAAAAATGAAAACACAAACCCACAGAGAACAAGCATAATCAGTAGAGCCACGGAATTTTCGGGGATTCATTTAGTCGCAAGCTAGAATGCAAACCTCCACACTGTCGCACTGTGTTCATGATTGGACCGCAGTTATCTGGACACGCCCCTCTACGACCGTGACCCAACGATGACCAGCTAGGAGAGAAGTAAGCGAATCAGGTAGTGCCAAATAACAATGATAAAAATATCCAACCAATGGGAAAGTAAACATGGGTCGAGCACACCTATAACTTTGAATTCTATCCTGAGGCCAGTGGAATCCGCGAAATTTCCGGGACTCTAATAATCAGCTAGTTGAAACAGATAAACCCAACGATGTACCTAAACAGATATGGACAGACAACTCAACGACATCATCGTATCAATGCCCGGTATGGACCCGGTGTACAAAATGCAACTGTTTCGGATGTGTTCGTCTGCGCTGTCGTAAGTTTTGTTTCCCATAATACCTGTTCAGGTTCATCGTTGGGTTTATCTGTTTCAACTATCTGAATTAGGCTTGTTCGCTGTGGGTTTGTGTTTTCATTTTTTTTATTTTTTAATGTCCTAATTTGCTATCTTGAATTTTTTCCATGACAAAACAGTGCACAAAACTGCAATGGCGTATGTTCAAGCAAGAAATTGTATTAAATCATCAAAATTTCCCATTGCATGGATCATTCAAAGAACGTATCTGCGTATCAGTTCACTTGAAAATGGTTTTGCGGGGGGGGGGGGGAGTGTATTTGACCAGCCTTCCCTTTGGAAGAAGAAAATAAGTAAGTCAAGGATCAAGCAGTTGTAGCTAAGTAAAATCTGTTAACTAATCCTTACAAACTTCTGTCCTTTTGTGATTGTTTACTATTGTACGGCTCCACGGACCCTCCTTCACATTGAAAGAGTTTGAAATCTGGAAAAAATTATTTCTCCCTCTTGTTTTGAATTTGAAAATCTCGCCCCCTCTTTTTTTCCTGCTTTAGCTGGATACGCCCTTGGTGGTGTGTGGACGTGTTGGTGTGCCGTACAGCATTGTCGCATGTAAGCGGATATTGTGATTCGTATCTCTCTCGACTCCCTCCCCTTGCCCCCCTTCCACCGGTCCAAATAACGGGTAAGGCATCCACTTCCGGTGGAGATCGCCCGGGCGATTCAGACCACCGGAAGTACGAGTAGTTTGTCATCTGGGCCCGGTAGGAGAGGGGGGGGGGGGAAGAGGATTTCTGCTTCGCGACCTTTTTCGGGAGAATCATCAGTGAGTGACCCACTTCACAGGATAAAAGTTTATAACTAGCAAGTGAAATTTTACAAGCGAGTGAAAAATCATCCAGTTACACGTAAACGCACTCTTGCAAACCTGCAATGACTAGAGACCGGAAAAATTCGCGGATTCATTTCGTGATAGGCTGACATTCAAACATGTGTACAATTCTGCTGGTTCTGCTATTGGCTCGGAGTTTAACTGGAGCTCTCTGCGCCAATGAGAGACCATAGACCAAAGAAGCGTCGAATCACAAGCTACCCAGTGGAGACGCCTCACAATTTAGTAACCAATGAACACGCGTGTTTACTTGAGAAATGCAGAGGATAATGGAGGATATCCTAGAAGTAATTGAATCCGCGAATTTTTCCGGTCCCTAGCAATGACAAATTGTTCTCACTGGTTTACAAGTGATTTACAGATGTTGTTACCTGGGTTACTGACAGTTTTAGCTTACAACTTGTAGCTGGTACTGGTTTATGACTAATTTTATACATATCCAAAAAAAAGGTTGGTAGGTTAAATCTCCACGTTTACTTAAATTTCGAAGTATATATTTATTTTGGAACATTCTGGAAACTTCTAGAAATGAATGTAGGGAGCATTTTGAGAATTTATGTTCTCCAATATTACAAAATGTTCAATTAAACATTTGCTTGTATTCCATTAAGCGAAAATGTTTCGAATGTCTTTAATTCAGTGCATCCAGTATTCTTTATCTTAGAAAGTATTTCATGCTATTCCTGTTAAGATAGGAAATAATTTTTTTTAACCGGCAAACACTATTTTTAACCTCTTATACTAATAAGTGGTCGCATTAAAAATTTGTTTCGGACCAAGTTTTAAGATAATGTTTAGGTTTACATTAAGTTTTTACTAATTTGATAGTGTACGAAACATAGAACGTTTGATTTGTTTTATTAATACCCGTATTTAAAAAAAAAAACCTTTGCATTTATAGTTTGTCTCATCAGAAATGGTCTCAGCCAAATGTTTTCGATAGTGTTTAGGGTTTTTGCGATAAATTATAACGCATTTGATAGTGTACCCACTAAAAGAGTTACGACTTTTTCTGTCCTTCAACCCTTGTTATTTCCACTCCTTACTGTAATGGTTAGTTTTTAGTCGTATAAGTAATTTGTTTTGACGTGTTTTTTGTATTACTCTTTTGGCTGCAATATTTGCCATATTAAGTGAGTTATAGAATTTTTTCCCCTTTCAAAAAACGTCCCCCGATTTTTGAAAATTAACGAACTCGACCGAGATATTCTACCAGTCTAGTTTACGTATTATCAATTATTAATTGATCTGTGAGCGACTATTTAAGTACTCGTCCAAAACTCGGTAACGAACAAGTTACTGTGCTCTCATGTTGCCGATACACTCACTTATAATACGAAACTCGGACACGAAATTTAACGTAGAATTCTTTAAAAAAAATGCCGAGCGTGATAAATGTATGCAAATTGTGTTTTCAACTGCATTTCTGGACGCGAATCTTACGTAGTTTCCGCACCCGCCGCTAAAGTTATCTGCCGGAGCAGCTACGCCAACTATCGAATCATTCGATTTGCATAGTGAAATTTTAAACTATATAATGAAACGGCTTTAATAAAATCGAAAAAAAAGACTTGGGAAAAAAATACTAAACTCCGGCTTTTAGACCTGATTTTCGACAAGGAATTTTATTAAAATATTGCCCAATTGGTTAAAAAAGTTAATACTTCAAAGTTTCCCTTTGTCTTTGTGAACTTTGGTTCGTGTCATGCGCCACAGATGGCAGCACCGTGGTTGTTACACCTTTCCGTTCCTTGACTTCCGTCGCATTCACAAAATTACTACAACCAAATGCCGAATACCTAGAGCTAAGATGTTACAGATGAAAAAAAATATTATCATTACATTATAAAGATGTGTCTAAAACTGTTGTTATCTATGGCGTACATTTGGCAACAACACACAGATACAAGAACAGCGCTGTTGGCAGAAATCATGTATTGCATAGAGAGAGTAAATGGCCATTAGAATGCGCACTGCAAGCAAACTAAGGTTGAGATACCCAATAGATAGAGACCGGAAATATTCGCGGGTTCAATGACCTCCAGGATAGACTCCAATATCCTTTACACACTCGGGCAAATGCCAACTGTTCATTGGCTGCTGACTTGTGAGTCGTCTCGACTGGGTGGCCCTGTGATTCGACACTTCTATGAGTGAGGGTCTCTAATTGGCCCTCAGTCCTCCAGATTAACAGTGGACCAATGGCAGAAGCAGCACTAAGGTTTAATTATTTGAATTTTAGCATAACACGAAATGAACCCGCGAATTTTTCAGGTCTCTAGCCATAGAAGCTGTTTCCCAGGGCCGGTGCAAGGTAAATTGGCGCCCTAGGCGAAAAACCTTAATGCCCCCCCTCCCCCCGCCGGACACCCCAAAAATTTTTCCTAGTCCCAAAATACATCAAGTAAGCCTAAGATTTTGTCAACAATCAAATGTAAGCAGGCTTGTGTTTTTTTTTTTTTTACTTTTTTACTTATTACAAATCATAAACAGGTCACCGTGGACTTTAAATAATTACTTATATCAATATAAACATTCCAAACTGTTACAAGAATCAATTTTTCATCTAGTTTCAATAATCGTTAAACATGTTACATCAGCTGTTGTGTGTCGTGCTGCGCCGCCCCCGGCTACTTGGCGACCTGGGCGGTTGCCTGGTTCGCTGTATGGACGCACCAGCCCTGATGTTTCCACAGCGCGGTCGGTAAGGCATTCTCTTCAACTTCCCAAGTTGCACTGTGTCGGCCTTCGAGGTTGACTCACGTCGTCGTTAAGAGGGCGTGTCCTGTTCCACGTCATTAGTTTGAATATGCGTTCCCGGCGGTTACACTCGCCGACATTTTAAACGGCTGAACTTTCACCCTAATGAAAATATAAATTCATCTCTTCCTTTCGGATAACTAGCTGGCAGAGTTCCATTTTTAAAAAAAAAAAACGTCTTAGTGCAGTATGGATCAGGAGAATGAAGTAAAATATAAAACTGGAATTTTTTAGGTTTGAAGTCAATTTTATTGGCTAATATGTAGAGACAGGAAAAACTCGCGGGTTCATTTCGCGATAGGCTAGAATCCAAGTGCGTGTAACTTATTGCCGCTTCAGTGATTGGAACACAGTTTTCCTGAATGACTGTCAGCCAATGAATGACCCTCAACGTAAGAAGTATCGAATCATAAGCATCCCAGTTAGCAGGTGTCACGATTCAGTAGCCAATGAGATGGTGTAATATTTCCGCGTACATAGAGAATCGTGGAGTCCATCCTAGAGGTCATTCAAACCGCGAATTTTTCCAGTCCCTACGTAGGGACCGGAAAAATTCGCATGTTCAATGACCTTTAGGATGAACTCCATAGTTATACGTACACTCGGTCAAATGTCACCCTCTCATTGGCTGATGTCTTGTGAAGATGCCCCAACGTAGCGGCATGTGATTCGATACAGCTTCGGTTGAGTGTTCCTCATTGGCCCAGAGTCATCCAGGTGAGTTGTGAGCCAATAGCAGAGGCAGCACTGATGTATAACTATTTGAATTTCAGGCTGTCATGAAATGAATCCGCGAATTTTTCCGGTCTCTAGGAATAAGCCGTATACGCGAATCGGGAAAGGTATTAGAGCTTCAGCTATGACCAGAGGCTGGGGCCACCAACCCAGCATAGTCACCGCCTCACTCGGCTGACTAGACAGTTGGCTGTGTGCTGAGCGGGGCGGTGGGAGTACAGAACAAACATCACGTCACGTGGTGACCATGACGGACGCCGCTGCCGCTGTGGCCTAATTGTTTCAACTCGCTCTCGCGACCCCGACACGTTTTATGCACTCATGTTCAGGATACTCGCACTGGGTTCACAGAATGAAGTAAAGGGGGTGGGGGAAGAAAGACAAATAGAAGCCGAAATACACACGATCTTTTGTTGACGATGTGCTATGGTTAGAGACCTACAAAATTCGCGGACTAAGTGACCTCCAGGATAGACTCAACTACACTCTACACACTCGGGCAAATGCCACCTGTTCATTGGCTGCTGACTTGTGAGTCGTCACGGCTGGGTGGCCTGTGATTCGACACTTCTATGAGTGAGGGTCTCTAATTGGCCCTCAGTCCTCCAGATTAACAGTGGACCAATGGCAGAAGCAGCACTAAGGTTTAATTATTTGAATTTTAGCATAGCACGTAATGAACCCGCGAATTTTTCAGGTCTCTATCTATGGTTTATCTTTTGTTACTGAAATTTCGTCCTCGTCAAAGCAAAAAAAAAGTCCATATTGTGATTGCCACGATTTTTTTTTTGCAAATATAGATCCTGCCAAAACGTTTGTGTTAAAAACAAATACGTTTTGTTATGTCCACTAAGTGACTTATTAACTGTTTCCCAATTTCGTTATCGTTTATAATAGCTAATGATTCTTAACTCTTTTAATCGTAGATTCATACATTGTATAAAAGCATAATTCGTGAGCTGACGTGGAACCACAAGCACTTTGGGAAGTTTCACTTCTAACGAGCGTGGCTCACATGCATTAATGAATTATTTTTCACGCGCTTTATTACCTTCAATTGTAACTATGTAGGCCTAATCAAATCTTGTAAGTCGATTTTAACCTACTTCTGATTGCCGTATCGATTTGAAAGTTTGCAAGTATGTATGTGCAACCTGGATGAAAATACAATAATTTCATTACTATGACCTGAAGAGAGATTTGGGGGGGGGGGGGGAAGGTCATAGGAGGCAAAAACCATTACTTTCTAGCTTTGGACAAAACACCACTACTTTCGTGCTAGGGGCCATAACCACGCTTTTTGTATATCCATGAGTCCGGGACATAGTGAGAAATTTACCCTAAGTCGACTGCCCCCAAACCACAAAATTTCGAAAATTTCGAAAATTTATATTCTCACTAGAATTCGAGTGTTATCAAGATTTTCGGTGTCCTCAACCACTCACTTCCCCCCCCCCCCCCCCCCCCCCACGAATACCCTATTTATAAAGGAGAGATTATCTTCCTCCGATTTTTTGAAAGTCGGGACAAATAAAATGCATTAATTTTGAAGTGCTTCCGGGTTCTTCGGGCACCATCGGGGTGGAGGAGGGGGGGGTAATTTCTTCCGATAATTTCGGGACTTTGAAAATTTATTTTGTGGCGCATTTCGTAAAACTTATTTTTTTTTAAATTCATAATAAACTAAAAAATAAAAAAAATCTTTAAATTTCAGTAATTTGTTCAACAGCGATAGCATAAACAACTTTTTTTACTTTGTAGTTCATACAAAAAACGTTTTTAATTAGTTGAATATATATATTTTTTATTCTGCACTGATATGTTGTGAGTGTGATATGTGTTTTCAAATTTATATAAACCTAAATTCATTTCCTAGTAATGTTGAAAGGCTTCAGCTTAGCGTGTGTAATGTGAAATTGAGGGGGTTGCTGCAATAAGGGCCCATGCTCCAAAACAATGTTCCGAGATATCAAGGTGCAAAGTTTTCTTGGTGTCACACATGAAGTCGGAGCGCAGTTGCTCCAATGAACACACACATACATAAGTTACTAAATAATATTCTGTAACTTATTAAATACACGTTTTCCTAATCTTTCACTATTAATACAAAAAACATAAAAATAGTAGGTAATATATTTATCTGAAAACTTTGAACAATTAAAATGGTTCTCTTTAAAAAGGGCCCATAACATCATCACATAAAACTTTTCATACCAACACAATAAATTAAAACTTCTGGATAATATTTGGTAACCGTAGAGTATAGACCTGCAAAATTCGCGGATTCATTCGGTGATAGGCTAGAATTCAAACACATATACCTCTTATATAATTTTGCTATTGGCTTACTGTTCATCTGGACGAATCTCAACCAATTATAAACCCTCAACCAAAGAACGATCGAATCACAGACAAACCAGCTGAGACGACTTACAAGTCGGCAGCCAATGAACTTGCGTTATTTTCCCGAGTGTACAGGGGTATGTGCAGTCTATCCTGAAGGCCATCGAAACCGCGAATTTTGCAGGTCTCTACCGTAGAGATTAAGATAAGCAGAATTCATTTTTTTGTATTCTCCCCAAAAAGGTTCCATGGTCTCATATGCTCTAATTGCAGCAACCTCCTTAATTGACGTATCCGCAGCCACAGGAGTCGACACAGAAGAGCGAGTGGGGCAAACAAGGTGACGAACAGCAATGCAGTTTCGCCAATCTCTCCCTTAACGTTACGTTTTCCCGTAACGCCCTGAGCGTTAAACTTCTTCTCGTTACGATACGTTTCGCTAACCTGTGATCACGTCCTCGCCTCTAACTACCCTACCTGATCTAAATATGACCAACTTCAAAAATAAATAAATAAATGGTTACGCAGTAAAAGCGTGTTACTGAAGTTATCCCTACTATGTAATATTACAAATGCGAAAAGTGTTTGTCCGTTCGTCCTTCTTTCACGAAGCAACGGAGTTATGAATCGAGATGATGTTTTTTTTTTTTGCATATGGATAGTTTATGGGCCAGAGAGTGACGTAGAACATAAAATTATGAATTTCCATCCCTAAGTGAGTGGAAAACGAGTAAATTCAGTTTTGTAATAGAAAATCATACGAGGTATGTCATAAGACACACAAAACAGTGAGTTTGTGTCATTTCTCTATGTCCACCACACGGTCATACAGTAAGGTCTGGCAACTTCCCATTCTTCTCCTACGCGAAACACATCCGCTTGGTGAAGCTCGCGGCTGCTCGCGATTATCAGTTTAGTAGTTTAGAACTTCGTCAATAGGTGGCATTGCGTTGATTTTGTAACGCCCTATCATTTGGTGCGTCCGTCACGTCTTGCCTATGGGTTGCCTGCCTTCCCACAAAATGAAGCTGAAGATTTGCTGATGCGTAGCCTTGATGCACCGATATTGTGCAATCGACTGGACTTTCAAATCAAAATTTACCGTTTTCCAAGACTATGTCCTACAGACTTGAAACACGGTAGTGATGTTCCTTATACTATGATGTGTTTAGCCTGGCAACGCCAAGTACTTCAGCTAGTGCTTATATAAGATATCAATTTTAATGTGTTGTATATATGCTATAATGTTTACTCCCTCATGAATAGATTTAAATAACAGATTATTAAAAATCACATGATTTCGCGCATAGCTGCTCTGCGCATGACCGTGTGGCGTAGGTCCCCGTGGGGGAGAAACTCTAATAGTTCTGGGTCCAGCCGCTAGATGGTAGCTTTCATAATATATTACTAACATAGCTACATTGATTGTGAGAAGTAATGCACCAGCTTTTATCAGGCAAAGAGAACCAGTGAATATTAATTCACTTTACATTGGTAGCCACATACATTGGTAGCCACATATATTGCAATGTGGCATACCAGAAAGTTTTACATCTCCTACTCATTTATATATAGAACATGTTTTTTTTTTTTTTTTTTTTTTTTTTTTACAAAACAGCATTAAGTGTTTTTTCGCACAGTTTAGAATATGATAAGTCATTTGTTTCCGCCCTGCACGGCGGCATGTTTCTTTTATTCTAACATATTTATTGTGTTATTCACTTTTACTTCTCTAGTTTTAGGTGCTGGCTGGCAGCGGAGTGAGTGGCCAGTGCAGCCACTCACCGCCAGGGGCGCTTGCGTCCCTGGTCACTAAATCCAGTCCTGGATACACGAGTCCAAGTGCCCAACCCCCCGCACGGTAGAATTCTCTTTTCTACTCTGTCCAACTCTTCATCCAGACCATCCTCTGTCTCCTGTATTCTCATACTCTTAATGCATGCAAACTTGCACCCCGCATGACAGTGCCCAGGGTTTTCCCTGTGTCTGTGCAGGTTTTACCTGGGCCCAACCTATCTCTAGTTATAGTCTAGATTTATGAGTGAGGGGAGTTAGTCATGGGCCATGACATCAATATTGCTGCCATGACTGGCGAATCCCCTTCCAGCACATGATGCATGCGACCCTCTCCCTGCATGGCTAATCCCAGCATGACTAGGCGTATAGGCTTCGGCCTCCCCTAACCCGGACTCCTCCCGAATACACTTAGTTTTTAGTTAGGTTAGGAAAAAAAATTCGTACAGTTTAAAATATATTTCACTGAGCAATATTAGTTAAATCACTATCACTACATAGTATAAAACAAAGTCGCTTCCCGCTGTCTGTATGTCCCTATGTATGCTTAGATCTTTAAAACTACGCAACGGATTTTGATGCGGTTTTTTTAATAGATAGAGTGATTCAAGAGGAAGGTTTAAATGCATAATACATGCATAATATAGTAGAGAAACACTGATAACTTTAGAGGTTTCTAATGTGATGTCGTAAATAAACACTTTTTTTGCGCTTACATTGTAAACGTTGGCTGAAGCCTACGAGATAGATCAAAATAATGTACTACAGTATTGTACACCTTAAAAAAGTTTACAAAAAAGTCCGCGATGGTATATGTTCTATCTCTTAGGGATAACCCACAATAACCATTTTTTATCCTTTACTTTTTACGAGAAATAATGGCTTATTTACGAAGCGATTTTAAGCAATACAGCATTAATCCTTATCCAATTAAGTACCTTAAATACATTGTGCATTTAATATAGATCAATATGGCCCTGTACAGCATGTAATTTAAATGAATATTTTCGAAGATATTACAGATTTAAAACGCAGGGACATAGCGGCTGCGGCGGTACCAGCCGGGGAGCCGGTATATAAACACATTCTGTAGTATATTTAGTATCAGCATTGCACCCGTGCGAAGCCGGGGCGGGTGCGCTAGTAAACATTATAAACCTAAATTTTTTGTTCTTGGCTGACCCTGGAGTCATCCACAGCGGGGTGCTGTCACAACTTAGAAATACATAACTTAGAAACACACATGATACAATTTTCTAAGTTATGTCTGTTCTAAGTTGTGTGTTTCTAAGTTATGACAGTTCTAAGTTGTGATGGTTCTACGTTATGACTTTCTAAGTTATGGCGTTTCTAAGTTGTGTGTTTCTAAGTTATGATCGTTCTAACGTATGACAGTTCTAAGTTACGTGGATTTTTTTCGAGGTTTCTAAGTTATGACCGTTCTAAGTTGTGATGGTTCTAGGTTATGACTTTCTAAGTTATGGCGTTTCTAAGTTGTGTGTTTCTTTTCTAAGTTATGACTGTTCTAAGTTGTGTGTTTCTAAGTTATGTGTGGTTCCCATCCACAGCTACGAACTGCAATGCGGTACCACGACTGACTGCCGTCTCTCACTCGACACTGACTACATACATCTTCGCTTTCTCTCCGTGCCGCGCCGACACAGGGACCGCCCCAACAAGTAGCTGGGCCCACAGGGACCCTGCCATCTTCATCTTCATCACTTGTCTTCACCTTGCCCTCCGGGACATGCACACAGAGTGTTGTGCATGTTCCATTGTCTGTGTGTTCTCTGTGTTTCTACTTTTTTTTTATTAAATTTATGGGGTATTTTTTGGAGAGGCACCCGAAAATATCACTCCTATTAAAACAAAAAAAAAATCCTCTATCCTGTGTTGTCTTTTTGACGTGGCAACGTCTAATAAATCGATGAACGCCGGCTGCACGCACGAAAAAGTGTCCCGTAACGCACATTGTCCCGTTACGCTGTGTCCCGTTACGCTCACTGTACGCTTGCGCCGCATCTATTTCTCTTCCACTCGATTGGAACAACCATCGATTTCAGTGGCGTCTCGTCAGGGCAAGCAAGGCAAGCAGTGCTTGCCCAGGCAGTTTCCAGACATTGTATTTTTTAAATAAGTATTTTATTCAGAATAGTATTTTACTTTGGCTCGTGCCGTTAGGTGTATGTATTTTTTACACTATCTTCTTGGGACCCAATACTGTGCGCTGTGCGCTATAAGAAAAGAACTCGTTGACACACAAAACATGCTGTTTTAGAAGCGTTGCTAGGTTTAGAAGCGCTGGCAGGACCGCTTTCAGCAGGAAGGCTGCCGCAGTAGTTTCCTTTCGGAAGGGGGGGTGGCATGGTACAAAGGTTCAGGGAGGGGATTGGCTGTAAAAACACGTGGTAGAAGCTACGAAGGTAGCGCTTTCTTGCCGAACTCAAGCGAACATGGCCGAAGCAGACGGTGGAATTCTTCCGCCGACTGCTTCGGCTATGTCCGCCACAGTTCGGCAGGGCAGGTGGCGAGGTCGCGTTTCAGTCGGCGGTCGTCTCTCGGGGCGCGCGCATCTCTCCCGCGGGCTGTTGGCTGGCAGTGCGTGGGGGATTTGTGGGCGTACGCGTCCCACGGGTGGCGGATACGGGAGCCCAGCTCGAGAGTTGCAATCTCGCTGGGGTGGCTGTGAATAACCAATAGCAGTCCGCGGACCAATGGCCGGCCTGTGGGGTCGTTATCACGGCTGTCGGGGAGAAAGGTAGCCTGAATGTAGCTCGGCACGTGGCAGGAAGCAGCTTCGTCGGCGAAGGCCCGCAGGGGAGCTCGATGTGCCTTAGTAGCGAAGTGTAGACGAACTGCGGGCTGGAAATTGCGGAGCTGTGAACTGCCGCGCGCGCAACGGAACTGAACAGCATCGTAACTCTGAAGGAAGAGATGGCGGCGCCTTTAAGTTGGGGCCCTGTTGGAGCCAGTGGTAGCCTGGGCGGCGCGACCTTCAACCGTCCCAGGATTTTGGAGGACAAGAGGGTCCGACTCGCAAGATACTTAATTCGCCTGAACGACTTACCCCCACCCTGGCTTGAAAGGTTGTTGGCTGTTGACTGGAAGAAGGAAGATGAAGATGGCGCAATGTCAGGCTGCCTTTCGCCCCGTACGCCCGCAGTTCGAGCCGGTTTACTGGCTCGTCTGCCCACATCTGGTTTAACTGTGGCTGCCTGGGCAGCTGTGGCTGGGCCGACGAGTGAAGTCGCCCGCCCCTGGGGGCGCATGCGCCCCTGGTTAATAATAACCCAGGAGTACCCAACATTTAAATGCGGGCCGGAAGGCCCAATCACCCAACTCCAGCATGGTTGATTTTTCAGCCCCTCCAACTCTTCTTACCTGGACCCTTCTTCCTCTTGTCCAGTAGTTACCTGCTTGCTTAATGCATGTTAATTGATCCCCGCATGACCCGGCCCAGGGTTTTCCCTGTGTCTATGCAGGTTTTACCTGGGTCACATTAGCTAGCTTTTAAGCTAGGCGACCAATGGGGCGTCAGTCATGGCGCCAATCGCAGCCATGGCTGGCCAGTAAACCCCAATAGCACACGATGCACGCGCCCTTGTCCTGCATGGTTAAAAACCCGCATGGTAGAGTGTATAGGCTTCGGCCTGAGACACACCTAGGTCCTCCCCTAACCTGGACCCTCCCCTTACACACTTAGAATAATTTAGGCTAGGAAAAAAATCGTGGCGTTTCAGGAATGATTGACGTGCGAGTTTCTTGGTACTCGTACCAGTTAACAGAGTTTCTGATCACGTATGAAGATAATTTCTTTTGTGTTGGTACGAAAAATACCAAGATTTAATTTTTACTATTCTAGTACATTTTTATGAGGTTCTTCTCTTTATTTTAAGTACTTACTTTGCCATGTGTTGTCTGTTTATATATTTTGTACCAGATATCGATGATACTACACTCCCACTTAGTATATAAGTAATGTAGAGTAGGTATTTTACTATCAGAATAATGTAAGTCAAACATTATTTTTTAAAAATAATTTATTTAAAAAAAATGTCAATGTTCAGTTAAGAAAACTACTTAAATAGCACCATTTTGTACCTTGAAATCCATATTTTCCCGGGGAAGGGCCCCCGGACCCCCCCCCCCCCCCCAATCTAGTTTTGATGTGAACGGAGTTGTAGCTTCCCCTCATGTAAACCTCACGCCTCGCCACTGATCGATTTGACTTTTTCGAGGCACATTAAACTTGAAACACTCCCATTCGTTTCCTACTTTTCCTATCATCGTCCTATCCTTAACAGAATAACACAGATTGGAAGAAGTTAAATAGCAAACATGTATAAAAGTTATAGTTAAAATAACCTCTTCTTAAAATTAATAAACATATTTGAATTAATGAGTGCAAATAAAAGTAAATTTATCAATTAAATTGTAGATTGCATTTCACTCCTTCTTTGTATCCATACAAAATAGTGCTAATTCCATAAAAGTGATTCAATTTTATTCATAAAAGTATGCAATCATTTCTTCAATGTTTTGTTATGACGTTGCCACGTTAAACTATCGTCCGTAAACAGACTTTACAGACAACTAATTTTTTTTGTTTGCAGGTAGTTAATGGGTCCACCCAACAGATAGCGACACATGTCAAGTGAAACACTGTTTCAGTTCCCACTGTAAGAGCCGCACTTCCACGCCTCCCTCCTTGTTCTGTGGAAGGCCTAACGAAGAAGAAGGGAGGGGGGAGTTACGCATCCCGCCGATAGCAAGGACGCGGCCTTGAGGTACCGGTGGAGGGGGGAGGTCACACGGGACTCTGAACCACTTCGGGTAAACATGTTCCACTTTTAGCAACGCAGTCTGAAACATGTTCCGTCCGAGGCCAATTTCTCATCCAACCCAGAACGGGAAGCCTACGATTCACTCGTCCTTCTGGACATACCCGAATACTCACGTTGGCAAGCCTTCTTTCAACAGACGAGAGAGCCAAACCTCCGATCGTGCATCTTCGGTTTTTTTTTTTGTTCATTTTAAATAAATATACAACTCATGATAACTAATGGTCAATTAGGTTAGGTTAGCTACATTATAAATACATTAAAACATTGTGGACGGTTGATTTGGTTAGGATAGCTACATTGAAGATACTGTGAAATCATGTAAACAGTTTGCCCCAAATAAATACACCTGTTGTTGTACGAAAAAAAAAAAAGCTAGCATGAACTTCTGGGAACGTCGGGTTCGGCTCTCTCGTCTGTGAAAAGAAGGCTTGCCAACGTGAGTATTCGGGGATGTCCAGAAGGACGAGTGAATCGTAGGCTTCCCAACTAGAACAGGGTTGCAAAATAGTTCTCAGAACGACATCTCTCCTTCATAAGGCTCTGGTTGGCTGTTGAGTATTGAGAGTATAAATAGTCCTCTGCGGAAAAAATGCAAGATGGAGAGTGTTTCACTGGCACAATTTACTGACTGTGACAAGAAAAAAAATTAACAAGCAAATATTTTACTGTTTCAAAATTGATGCTGGCGGTAATCCTCTAGCAGAGGTACAACTTACTCAAGTAAACAGGATCCACAACAGATTCGTTCGAAGACATTAGACAATCGGTATTGGAGTTGAACAAACTTTATACCAACCGCAGTGTAACCGCACACCTTCGCGTTCGTAAAACATGTTCACCTAGAAGTTGTTCGGCATGTTCCGAGATTCACTGATCTTCAGTTAAAGCCCTCGAGGTGATCATCATTTACGTCTTTAGACCCCATTTTCGTGGTATAACGCACCGCGGAATTGTATTCGCTCATTAGTAGAGACCTGACGAATTCCAAGGGTCACTAGTGATTGGCTACCATCTGCGAGAGAGGGCGTCGCCTTATTTGACAGAGCCATTCAAGACGCGTTTCCTTCCGCGCTGAATCACTGTGATTGGTGTTGGAAAAATCGGCATGTACCTGAAAGAAACTCACCCAATCAATAAAACACAAGACGATGCTACGGTGTTTTAACTTTCAGCTAGTCTGGGAATCATTTCGCGAAATATGCATGGCCCTACTCATTACTAGAGACCCGGAAAATTCGCGGGTTCATTTCGTGTTATGCTAGAATTCAAATAATTAAACCTTAGTGCTGCTTCTGCCATTGGTCCACTGTTAATCTGGAGGACTGAGGGCCAATTAGAGACCCTCACTCATAGAAGTGTCGAATCACAGGCCACCCAGTCGAGACGACTCACAAGTCAACAGCCAATGCACAGTTGGCATTTGCCCGAGTGTGTAGAGGATATTGGAGTCTATCCTGGATGTCATTGAACTCGCAAATTTTTCCGGTCTCTACTCATTAGATTCGGCAAGATTATCATGACACTTCTAATTTCAGTTAGCCGTGAACTGTAGCCACATTTTGGTGCGCAAAGTTCTATTAAACTTTCTACGACGAAGGCGCCCAAATTTCAAAATGGCGGGCGCCACAGTAATAAATTATTACTGCACTCTAGCGGTATAACTGGCCATATGACAAACTCCGCCTGTTTTTTTTTTTTTGCTCCGGATGCTATTGGATGAACACGAGAGTTTTTGCGAGGTTTAGTGGAATAAAATAATTGTGGTATTGCAAATAGCTGCTCACGTAATTTGACTGCAATGGCTCAGGGATATCTTAATTTGTTTGCTATATAATTTGCTTATCATTAAATAATTGATTATATAGAGACTGATAAAATATCCTGGGGTTGGCTTTTACGCTAAAGCCCCAGAACTCTTTAAGGGGGTGTCTCCCATTTCAGGTCAAGATTTTATATTTGCATTCATTACAGGTAAACTCGTAGACTTTTTCAATATTTTAACTTCCACGAAATGAAAATATATATACAGCACATAGTTTTTAAATAATTAGCTGCCAATGTTACATTTTTAACGTTTTTGGGTTGTACAAATATAGAGAATTTAATTTATTGCAAAACTGAAACTTTTTAGATTTAACTGCAATGCCACTGGCTACTTCAAGAAATGGTTTGAATTTCTTTCAGAAAATATTAATTTAATTTTACCTGGCATTTCAAAATTATCAAATTTGTTATGATTTTGACAGCCAAGAAACATGAAATGAGTTTTTTTGTGATCGAAATGCAAACCATATCAAGAAGTAGCCAGTGGCACTGTAATTAAACCTAAAAAGTTTCAGTTCTGCAATAAATTAAACTCTCCTTATTTGTACAACCCAAAAACGTAAAAAAAAAAAAAAAAAAGTAACTTTGGCAGATAATTATGCAAAAAGTATGCGCTGTATATATTTTTTCATTTCGTGAAAGTTAAAATATTGAAAAAGTCTACGAGTTTACCTGTAATGAATGCAAATATAAAATCTTGACCTGAAATGGGAGAGGCACACCCTTAAGACTAGCTGAGCCGGGAATCTTCCAAGGTCGGACACCTCGTTCTGCCCCGAGGCTTTTTGATCCAGAACTGTCGCATATAGTCTCTCCTGGTGGCCTGTTTGGTGCCGCCCCCCCCCCCCCCCCCAACTCTCGGTCCACCAACCAGAGTTCCTGGACTATCCTATGCCCCGCCCCCGTAGCCAAATTACTAGGGACTGGAAAAATTCGCGGTTTCAATGACCACTAGGATAGACTCCACGATTCTCTATGTACTCGGGCAACTATCACCTGGCCATTTGGCTACCGACTCGGGACACCTGTTTACTGCGATTCTTGTGATTCGATACTTCTTTTGTTGAGTGTTTGTCATTGGCTCAGAGTCCTTCAGGTAAATTGCTGTCCAATCACTGACGCAGCATTAAGCTAAACGAGTTTGGATTCCAGCCTGTCTCGAAAGGAATCAGCGAATTTTTCCGGTCCCAACAAATTACGTGATTGTGGGCAGAGTTTTATTACAAACGTTTTTGAATTTTTTCAATAATTTACATTGGTGTACTTAGCTGATCAGTTTTTTTACATTCGTCAATTACTTAAAGGAATAGTTTTAAAAGCTAACAGTGAGTTGGCCTTGGATGCTGATTCTCTATTGGCCAGGAGCGAAGAAAGAGACCGGGTCAGTCAACCCTTCGGACCGTTAGGCGGGGGTAGCCCCACCGCACCGCCTCCGAGCGCAGGCCAGCAGGAAACCACGTGACAATGGAGTTCCGTTCGGCCCCGCACTGCACGGTTCGAGTGGTTACATTTGACATCTTACATATAACTTAAAACATAGCATGAATCAATTACTATCTTAAACAATAATAATAAAACATAAAATTAAATTAAGGAAACGGGCGCATTACAGCGGATAAAAAAAATTAAACTAACATGGCGGCAGTGCACTCTAGCAGCCTAAAACAAGATGGCGGCCTCCAGCAAACGCAAACAAGATTAATGAAAGGAAAAAAATTAAAAAAGCAACTATTTACTACATAAAATTATCAGAATGGTATTAAAAAAAATTATTTCACCTTTCAGAGTCGTTTGAATTAATAAATTTAAATTGTTTTAACTTTTTTATCAAACTATTGAAAAAAAAATTCACTGAAAAGAAAAATTATTTTTCTGAGAAAATTAAAAAATAATAATAACTTAATTAACTTTTCAGTCTGCAATGATTTTTTTAAGTTGTAGATATCATCCATCAACTTCTAACCAACCTAACTCCGTTAATTTTAATTATAGCAAAAAAAGTCAATATACAATTTTTATGTGAATTTTATAATTTGTAATTTTTATTCTGAACTTTTTCTTCTATATTTTATCCTTTTCTAATAATCTTTTTTAAAAAATACAATATTTAACTTTTTTAACCCCTTCTCGGAGAGTTGAAATCAAATTCACTTACATAAAACATTTCTCTATTTCCTCCAAAAATTTGATTTAAATGCTTAATTAATTGGACTACTGTGTACGTGAGATTTCTAAAAAGCACCCCATAACCCTTTCTAACTTTTTAAACCCTTAACGTTAGTTATTTCAGCGCTAGGACACATTTCCCGTTTGTTCCCTGTAGCCACATCTTGTTTTAATTTCTTGAACAAAAAATTACATGTGTGTTAATTCTTAGAAGAAAACTTACTTTTTTTTTACGTGTTCGAATCTGGATACTACAGCTAGTTTCCAATAAAAAAAATTGGCGAATTTTTGCCTGCCTAGTTCTTTGGAAAATAAATAGTTCTTTATTTTAGTTAATGAAATAATATGTATGGAACGATAGCTTGATGACTCAAATGAATCTGTCAGAAAATAATGCACCCAACATGCTAATCACGTATACTAAAAACTTTGTTTATTTTATAATATTCAGCAATCATAGCCTTTAGCACGTGTAAAATTCTCTCGCCTTATCTTAAAACAGAGTGTATCCTAAGATTACAAATATAATCGGGAAAAACAACATGGAAGGAGTTTGTAAATATGTATACTTGTCAAGTTTTCGTCACAAATATATTTTTGACAAGAAAGTTTGAAGAGTAATGCAAGAAATATTACTTTCAAGTTCTCCATCGAATTAAGTTGAACATGTAACCTCAAACCTGTTTTGAAGTCGGTCCCACTATCAACGTTTATTATTGGATTAAGGTAACGAACACAAATGTTAACAATTAAGTAATCTTATTTTAAAATTAAAATACTGCATCACAGTGCGGAATGGAAATTTTGAACTTATTATAGTTTCGTGCAAATCTTAAATTTTAAAACTTCTGTAATTTTAAATCACAATAATATTAGTTGGATTATAAAATGAATTCTCTGGGATCTCTAAAAGTTGCAGACACATCATTTACTTCTTTACAGATAATGACATTCGAAACTAAATTAATATTAACGTTATTTTAGATGTTTTTACCTTTATTACCCCTTCGTCATTTTAAAGATTAGTTGAGACAGGACACGACATTGAATGGCTTATTTAAACACACCTAGTTTTTTTTTTACAAATGTTACAAATATATATCACGTGCACCTCTAGTTACACGGCACACATCCAACCTAAAGTCCAATTCTTCCCACACTTTGGTTAATACGTCCTGAGTAATGGAAGCAATAGCCTCTTCAATTCCGTGTCTCAACTCTGGCAAATCATTAGGTAGCGGCGGAACGTAGACGCGATCTTTTATAAATCCCCAAAGGAATAAATCGCATGAGGTTATGTCAGGTGAACGTGGAGGCCAGCGAAAAAGAGCTCTGTCGTCTCGACCGTAACGACCAATCCAAATGTCAGTTCAACCACTCTCGTACAAAAATTTGCCAAAATAAAGTTTACAGGCTCAGCCATAGGCGTGCGCACGGTAGGTGCCACAGGTGCCTTGGCACCACCATTAGGGTTAACGTTATTTTGTTTTTTACAAGCAGAAATAATACATACTTACAAAAACCGTATTATTTCCAAAAAAAATATGTTTTCCAATCGTGTCGAGTTACAGATATGTGCTCATAACACTATCAGTATATCAATTATCAATCGAACCAACTATACACACGGAAACAAGCCAGTTGCAATTACTTGTGTTGTACACGCGGGCCGCGGCTACGAAACTTCTGAAATGTAAATACTTCTCCTAGTTCTCCTCGAATTACATAGAATGCGCACTCGGTGTCCACTGTTCACTCCACTCGGCAGGCGCACGGAATAATAGTGCCGTCCGCCAGGGTTTATTTTAAAAAAAGAGAGAGAGTTTAGTTAGTTAAAAGGATAGGCTTACTCGATGACTTATATGCAGTCGCCGACAGAACATTTTTGTTGTATTTCAAAAGTTAAATTTTTGCCCACTTTTATTTGTGTATTTTTATTATTTTAATATTTTACATATTTAAGGAATGTTACAATAGGCAGGAGGTAAAGGTCCATGTGGATCAGGTACTCCATAACAAATTGCAAAGAGTTCCTGGGCGGCACTCAATAGAGTACTGGTTCAGGGGCTCAAGCAGGGAAAAAAATAAAAATAAAAAATAAATAAAGAATGTTACAAAAACTCCCTTGATTTGTTGATTTTAAAACTTAACATTTGAGAATGTTTTTATAGCATTTATTTGGCGTCTTCAGAAAACATGTAAGTACGGATTTTCAAAGCCACCAGCATGAATTCCGTGCAAACAATTTGTGCAATTTACTTTATGGCTCAACAAAGCTTAAAACTGTAAATAGTTTAGTAGATTTCCTGGTGATTATAACGTTCAAAGCCATAATTTGTCATAAAAAATGTTAAAATTTTTAAATCTGTGTATTTAATGTTTTTGTTCGGAAACACCTTAAATAGCACCATTTTGCACTTTCAAATCCAAATTTTTCCGGGGGAGGACCCCCGGACCCCCCGCTTTAGGCTCGGGGTCCGTGAATGACAGGGCTGTTGTGTAATCTGGCACCACCACTACTGAAGTCCTGCGCACGCCTATGAGGCTCACCCTCTATTAATTAGGGAAAGAGTAATTCTATTGCGCTGCAAGTGAGAAAACAACAAAGTAGTATTCTCGCATGCGCTTATTTAAAACTGTTTTGAGTTACTCTTTAGTTGTGACCTTGAACCAACACTCTACAACACTTAAGATTTGATACTATTAAAGTTTATAAATTGGGACATTCTTTCATGGACATTTTATATTTTAGAGGCAGAGTCATATGCCGGTCTCCGATCAGACAGACACTGCATCAGCATCGGAAGGGGTAGGTCGAGTGAAGCTATCAAACGCCATATTATCTTTTAAAGATTTGTGCAATGGGAGTGCATGACTTGATGTAAGCTTTTGGACATACGCCATTGCTTAGCATATGTATGTCTGTAGAAGAAAACTACAAAAAAAAAACACAAATGACAAAAAACACAAATTAAGAAAAAAATTGCTGTTGTCAGGATTTAACGCCACACAATACTCCACAACAGGAATATGGTCAACAAACAAAGAAAAACAAAAAAATGGACTAACAGAACGAAAAAAAACAACCACAAATGATGACAGCACAAAAATACCGAACCCAAAAAATTCAGCACAACAGTTGAAACGAGACAAAAACACAGCAAAAAAAAAAAAAAGAAACAAACAAACACAATGGTTTTCCAAAAACAAAAAACAAAACAAAAGAGAAACGAAAAAAAAAAACACAAATGATGACAGCACAAAAATATTGAGCCCCAAAAAAAATTCAGCACAACAGTCAAAACGAGACAAAAACACGACCAAACGAAAAGACGAAACAAACACATCAAACGCCATATCCGCATCTGCACCACATAATAAACGCATCAGCTAACGAGTGCGCAGGTGTGCCGCGCAGGTACGTGTCTGGCGATGGGAAGGGGGGGGGGGGGGGGAACAGACTTCCAGGCGGTTTCCCGTATGTAGGCCATGCAACCCCCTCCTATCCCCCTCCATAGGCTGGTGCACCGCGCCGAGCCAAGGATGACGCAACAAAAGGCAGACGAACCCGCCCCACGCCAAAAATAAGAACTAGCGTTCTCTTTTAGTCACTCCCTCCCCCTCAACCTCTCTTCCACACCACCAACACACACACACACACACTACACACCGATATAACGGCTGGCTTGCCTTACAGCGGTTTCGCAAGTACGTAGACGGCCACGTTTTCCTTCCCGTAAAGAGATAACAGTAACGTAAGATAAAATTGGTTACTTGGTTGGTTTCTTGGGTAACATTGGTTGTGGCCACGATGTGTGTTGGTTGGCCAACCTGGTATTATTTATGGTGAACCAAAATTATTTCCCTTGCATTCATTCGCACGTGCTCCTGAAACTTTAGTTGGAAGACAAACGAAAATAGGATAAAGGCGTACTTTTTTTTTTTTAATTTACGATGCAATCCTGCGCTGCTGCACACTATGTAACTAACTTAATTGTAAAGGCCGGTGAAGACCGTGACGTAAGCAAATATAAATTTTTCAATTCTAAGTATGAACTTTTTTTTTTGTGAGTGGCGGGGTCGTTAGGTATTTTGTAGCATTAGTACGTGTAGTTCATAAGATTATTTATTATATTGCTATGTATTTCCACACGAACAGTGACAAAGCCTACGCGCGTCGTACTGTATACATTTATTTTTTAAATCTGTTTCCGAAAACGCGGGAAAACAAGCCATTTTGGCAAGCTTTGCACCCACGTGGTATCAATAATTTTCACGACACCTGACTTCAAAATGAGCGCTTGGAATTCGAAATTTGAAATGCTTACAAAGCTTACAGGTACATTTGTAAAGCAGTTTGATTTTTTTTTCTCACCCTAAAATGGCAAGAATTTCCAAAAAAAAAAATATTTTAATTTTATTTATTTTTACAAATGGCCCTAACCTCTGAGATACACTGAACACATGTGTTTCGCCAATTTTACGACTGCATGCCACGTGAGTTTCAAAAGTTATCTCACACATATGCTAAGACTTCGCGATCGTAAGGAAATATGTATGTTTACCTTTATGTGGGAAGCTCTCTTCTCACTCAACTCCGGAGTTCGGGGTCGAATATCTCCAGGTGTGGAATATCCGATACGCGCTGCCGGTTTGAATCAAGTAACGACCACGCAGCACCGCACCGCAGCAGACTACGCGACTCCGCGCCACATGGCAGTCTGTGCGCCGGCGAGGAGGGGATCTAGGGACTGCGCGCTACCGCCGCGCCGCGCCGCGCCGGGAGGCGGAACTACGTACTCCCGACCGCTCGCTCGCCGGGAGGCGTTTAGATTCACTGAATCGGCTGCACACGCCGCGTCGCGCCGGTACAATCCCGATAACGGCGATATCCGATAACTAGAGACTGGAAAAATTCGCGAGTTCAATGACCTTCAGGATAGACTCTGTCTACTTGGGCAAACGGCGCCTGTTCACAGGGTGCTGAATTTTGAGACGTCTCAAGCAGGGGCTAAGTCAGGGGTAGAAAGGGGGGTTAGGGGTTCAACCCCCCCCCCCAGCATCAAATATTTAATTAATTTCTTATTCATCACTCAAACAAATTTCATATTAAAATTAATAAAATCTTTACCATTACAATATTTAAATTTAAGTACCGAAAACTGCTAAATTAGCACTATTTTACACCTTAAAATCAAAATTTTCCCGGGGAAGGACCCCCGGACCCAACGCTTTAATACGGGGGGGGGGGGGGCGCATGCTTCTTAACACCCCCCCCCCCCCATACACAAATCCTGGCTACGCCACTGGTCTCAAGTCGGTAACTTGTGATTGGATACTTCTTTTATTGATTTTCTCTGATTGGCCGAGAGTCCTTCCTATTAACAGTGAACCAATAGTAGAAGCAGCAAAACGCTATAATGATTTGAAATTAAAATATCACGAAATGAATCAGCGAATTTTTCCTGTCTCTACCGATAACGCGTTTTATTTCATTTACGTCCAAGGAAAATTGAGTATACAGTGAATCGGTCTGAGGAGAAAGGAACTAAGTCAAAAAATTAAATTATTAAGGAGAGTCTAAAAATGTTGTAGATCGTAGTGTTTAATATAAGCATAGCGATTTCATTTTTGGTTTAGATGAATTGCTCATACATAATGTAACTATATAAAATATTTATATATATTTTTTAAATTGTAGTTAGTTCTTTTCTCCACTTATTTCGTGTTTTATAGGCCATACATAAAAAAAAATCTGAAATATTTTATTATTTATTTATTTGGCAAATATTGATAATTCGAACAACCAAATATCTGCATAGCATATGACAATGTTTATTAGAAAAATTTATGATTACCATTATGCATAAAATTACTTACACGTTATGTTGAGTTCTTAAAGTACCTCTACAGAAAAAGTAATGGGTCATTAGTAAATCGGTAAGAGAGATTTTTACGTATGTTCACACTAGTAGTTATCATGCCACTAACTAAACTCTCAAAATGAACAGTCATATATCAATCTTAGTCATCTATTTGGGATGTCCTAAGCTAAAAAATAATATTTTTGTAAAATGTGCTTCACTAAATGGTTTGACATAACAGATCAGTTTGTTTAAGTATTTTAATTGCTTTAACTGATTTACTTGGCAAAACTCGTAGGCAATAGGAGCTGTATACCAAAAATAATTTTTGTGTGCTTCCGAAGTATGAATGTATAAAATGCTATACCAATCTATGAATAGTGATGCAATTCCAACACCTGGGATCTCCGAAGCATACATGAATTCCCTGTTTTTCACTTTGAGGAATGTTACTTTTGGTAGTTTCGTCAGATAGTACTGTCTTTTTGCAATACGTCGGCCAACCACTTGTCAAAGTCAAAAACCTCATCGTTGCTGTCAGGCATCTTTACTGTCATATTATGCATACTATTAGCAATCACCTCAACATTTGGTTGACGACTACAAAATCGGTCACAATTCTTAAGTTTTTGTTTAATAACACCAAAAAACAAACTTGGCAAGAACGAGCCACACAAATTGTGAGATAGTCAGGGCCTGATTAACCCTTAGGCTGATTAGGCTGCAGCCTAGGACGCTTGGATGTGGGGGGGGGGGGGGGGCCGCTGAAATCGTATCTTCGCATGCACTATTAATCCAACATCATTGCATCTACCCTACATATTTCAACTAGACCGAGACAAAACACTAAAACTAAATGCGCTGTGAACTGAAAAAGCTTGGGACTCCCTGATTTTAACTTTTATGGGTAGTATGAACAATGTTAAAATTTTCACACTAGTAAACAAAGTCAAAACTAATATACTACTTATTAGGCCGACCGTAACACACACACCTGGTGGGGGCCCGTCCTCATAATTAGCCTGGGGCGGTCAGAACTCCTGATCAGTCGCTGGAGATACTCATCTTCAGAACTGTTCAGGGCGTCTGACTCCAGTTCAATGAATCTTTATACTTCCCGCCTTCTCTTATACGTTGCGCTTCGTTGGCCAGCTGCGAGTAGGTGCGCGCGCGGGCTTATGGGTAGGGTACATTGATGGGAAACGTGTGTGTGTGTGTGTGTGTGTGTGTGTGTGGGCTGCGACGCAGCGGATGACGACACACGGCGAACGTGTTTCGCGAACGGTTTGCGTCATGCGATGCGCCCGTTGCACCACACTGTCGTCAGCATTAAGGATGCAGTTTGCTAGAGTACGTTGCGTTTAGAATGTTTAAATCGATTTCATAATATAACTATAATCATTTTTTTTTATATTTCAAACCCCACCATGAATTGTAACATGTAATCGCGTGACGTTTGGGGGCTCATGGTACTGGAGTTGGGGTGTGGACCTAGAGCCGATGTCCGCCATATTGGATTGTGACGTCAATGCGGCCAAATTAGATGACATTCGACCTTGAACCTGACCATAGCCATCATTTTTGATTTCGCCATATTGGAAAATGTCATTTGGTTTTCTAGAATTTTCTGACACTTTGAATCATGACGTGACATCCGCCATCTTGAATTATGATGCCATAAACGCCATCTTGTATTCTGACATAATGAAATCGAATGTCCCACTCACGAACGTTGCACTTTTCGTTACAATGACATTATGACCTTGAAAATGTCAGTCATCTTGGAATTTGCCATCTTAAATTTTGATATAATGTCCCCCATTTTGGATTGTAACCACACCAAATATATTGATTGATGTTGACCTTTGACCTTGACATTCAACCTTCATTTGAGCTTGCATTGGACTTTGAATTTGACCATGACCTTTCATCTTTTAATTTTACCTTGGTCTTTGACCTCAAATATAACCTTGACCTTTGAAATTGGCCATTTTATTGGACCCCGCCATTTTTTATTATTATATCTTGTCCACCATCTTGTTTTCGTCTGCTGGAAGCCACGCTCTTGGATAATGTCACAGCCACCATATTTATTTTTTTCCTGCTGGAGGTCGACATCTTGGATGATGTAATGTCCGCCACCTATGTTTCTACTGATTGTTCCTAGAGTGCGCCAACTTCGCTCTTTCTCATGCATGTAAGATCGCTGTTCCATTACCTACCAATGTTGTTGTGAC